>NW_027361848.1:9532500-10191500 GCF_039654945.1 Dendrobates tinctorius | reverse complement strand
CAGATTTTATCGCATTGACAAAAGGAACCGGGTTACAACACAGACCATTATCATTACATCCCCATCGGGTGATCTCCCCCTTCACCCAATCAATGAGAGGATTGTGGCGTTGCAACCAGGGCATCCCCAATACCAGTCCTGCAGGCAGATTATTCATAATGAAACAACTTAACTTTTTCACATGAGTGGAACCCATTTTCATAGAAAAAACTTCAAACATAAAGCAAATTCCATCCCGGGTAAGAGGGGATGAATCCACAGCCACAATTTTAACAGGGTCTTTTAACCTGACTATCCCTATCTTATTACGAGTCACAACTTGGACATCAATCAGATTAATGGAGGAACCACAGTCAACAAAGGCAGTGGTCATAACAAGACCGTCAGCAAGTTCCAATTCAACCTGGAGCACCATCTTTGTACGTGAGAAAAAATGTACCTGGGAGTCTGGACAACCTCCTCGATTGTTGCCCAGACTCAGTCGTTTCTCTGATGGTTTCTCTGAGGAAGGGCAGGAGGGGCAATTCCTTTTCCAATGTCCAGAGGCTCCACAGTAAAAGCATAGTAGATTGTCTCTACGGTGCCTTCTCTCTTTCTCCTTGACCGAGACTGACCCAACCTCCATGGGTTCAGATACAGGTGCAGTGTCACACAATTTGGGGTACAAAGGAGACTCTTGTTGCAACATTCCTCTAGCACGGAGTCTCCGGTCCATACGGACCACCTGCATCATGGCATCCTCCAGAGTATCAAGGGGACGATGTAATGCCAGAGCGTCCTGCAGACGGTCAGACAGGCGCCTGCGGAACAACCCCCTCAGAGCGTCATCATTCCAGGATACTTCGGTGGTCCAACATCTAAACTCTGAGCAGAACCATTCAGCAGAGTGCCTCCCCTGTGTCACACTCATCACCATATCCTCTGCCAGATGCACTCTATCAGGCTCATCATAGATGTGCCCCAGAGCCTCAAAGTACAAGTTCACCAACATCCGTTCAGGAGCAGAGGAAGGCAGAGAGAAAGCCCACACTTGCGGAGCCCCCGAAGTAGGAAAATGATGACCCCCACCCTCTGGAACTCATCCCCGAAGGAGAGGGGCCTTAGAGAAAAAAAAGCTTGCATCATTCTCTGAAAGACCTGAACTCCTTTTAATCCCCTGAGAAAGGATCTGGCAATTTGACCGGAGATTCGGGGGGATGCTAATGACACATCTCTATCCCCAGAACTAGGAGCCCCTGCATCAACAGCCCCCTGCACAGTAACTACCAACTGTTGCTGGGTATGGGCCATCGTGCGCTGTTCCACATTGAGTTTATGGAACATTTGGGTCAGTTGCTTGACCTGATCAGCCAAAGCTAGTATGGGATCCATGAGGATAAGACCTTTTTTTCCCCTCAGAGGAAAAAAAAAAACTGGAACGGTCAGCTATAATGTCAGGAACACCGCACTGCACTTGCTCACTGAGCCAGTGCGTGTGTCCTGAGTAAAACAAACTGTGTTCAAAGATACTTGTGGAGTGGGGCAGCAGCGGTGAAGATACGTTGCTTCAGACTTGCAGGACCTGAAGCACGTGACTGCTGGGGGCGTGGCCTAAACTCCAGAGAGCTAGGAGCTATAGGAAAACTCCTAGAAAGGTACCTACGGGACAAAGTTACCAAGGGGCATAAACCAGATCAAGCCGGGGTCAAAACACGGGATAGCACGACAGTACCAAAGGGTTAGACAGAACGGATAGTCAGGACATAGCAATAGATCAGAAAACCAGAACGGTACATTAGGGACAAAACCAATAGATCAGAAAACCAATAGATGGTACAATAGGGACAAACTGTAACGAAGTAACAATAGCCAAGCCAGGAGGTCAGAACCGGAGAAGACAATAGTACCAAAACATGAGACAGAGAACAGAGTGAGGGGACAGACCGGGTCATACATGGGAAGCAAACAAGCAATGCAGTTAAACGCACACCAGGGGGGTCAGACACACAGCCAGAATAACAGTATAGCTGACAGGGAATCCTAGTCTGGAGTGAGTATAAATACTCCTCCCAGATCCAAAGGGAGGCCAGCAAAATTAACCCTGAGAAAACAGGACATTAACCATGTCCTAACCATGACAGGTACCTGCCAATAACCTTTTGTGAGGTCCAGAATTGTAAAATACCGTGCTTGCCCAAATCGCTCTATCAACTCGTGAACCCAGGGCATAGGGTAGGCGTCAAACTTTGAAATGTCATTAAGTTTGCTAAAATCATTACAGAATCTTAGAGACCCATCAGGCTTGGGTATTAGGACTATTGGGCTGGCCCACTCACTTTGGGACTCTTCTATGACCCTAACTATAGCATAGTTTTTACCTCTTCCGAGATGGCTTGTCGCTGGGCCTCAGGCACCCAATATGGCTTTAGTCGGACTTTGGCCTGTGGCTCCGTGACAATGTCATGTTGGATTAGGGAGGTGCATCCGGGGAGCTCCGAAAAAACATCTGTATTTCAGTTAATGAACTCCCGGACCTCCTGAACCTGTCTAGGAGACAAAGTGTCCGCAATTTTGACTGCGGGTTGGGCTTCTCCTGCCTCGCCCTGAGGTAATGGAGTCTTCTCCATCTGAAACGCAGGCAGCGGACTATCCCCACCAAGGTTTTCTCTATCTTTCCATGGTTTAAGCAAATTAACATGGTAAACCTGTTCTGGCTTTCTCCATCCTGGCTGGTGTACCTTGTAGTCTACTGGCCCCACCTTTTCCATGATCTCGTAGGGTCCCTGCCACCTTGCAAGAAATTTGCTATCTACTGTAGGCACAAGTACCAACACCCGATCCCCAGGGCTAAAGGTTATTACACGAGCCCCCCGGTTATAAACCCGACTCTGTGACTGTTGTGCTGCCTTCATATTTTCCCGGACTAAAGGTAGGACTGCCTCCATTCTTTCTTGCATTTTTGCAAAATGTTCTATCACACTTTTGTGGGGGGTAGGTTGGTTCTCCCAGGCCTCTTTGGCTATATCGAGTAAGCCCCGTGGATGTCTGCCGTACAATAGTTCAAAGGGCGAGAACCCCGTAGATGCCTGAGGCACCTCCCGCACTGCAAACAACAAATATGGCAATAAGAGATCCCAGTCCTTCCCATCTTTGGAAACTGCCTTTTTTAACATGTTCTTCAGCGTCTTATTGAATCTTTCTACCAGACCATCTGTTTGGGGATGATAGACCGATGTGCGCAACTGTTTAACATTTAGCAAACGGCAGAGTTCCTTCATAATTTTTTACATAAAGGGGGTTCCCTGGTCTGTTAAAATTTCTTGAGGAATTCCCACCCGCGAAAACATACCCATGAGTTCCTTTGCTATAAGCTTAGCTGATGTGTGGCGCAGAGGAATGTCCTCAGGATATCGGGTAGCATAATCTATAACAACCAAGATGTGTTGGTGTCCCCTTGCCGACTTATTGAGAGGCCCGAACAGATCTATTGCCACTCTCATGAAGGGTACCTCTATGATTGGTAAAGGCAACAAGGGACTCCGAAAGTGAGGCTGGGGACTGATTACCTGGCACACTGGACAGGAATTACAGTGCCGTTTAACTTCTTCATGGACCCCTAGCCAGTAGAACCGCTGCAGAATTCAGTCTAGGGTTTTCTTTTGGCCCAAAAGCCCCCCAAGTACATGTGCATGCGCTAAGTCCATTACCAGCCTACGATATGTCTGAGGTTCCAGTAACTGTTTTACCATTTCCCCATGTATTTTCTCCACGGTACAACAAATCTTGGTTCAGCTCAAAGCGTGGCAACACTGTAGCTGCCCCAGGTTGTTGGGGTTCCCCATTGACAAACAGTACATTTTCTCTGCCCCGGGCCAATGTAGGGTCTCGGAGTTGCAGCGTACCAAAATTGTCACCTGCTACATTCAAGTCTGACAACTCGGGTCCCGGCGGCAAGTCTTCCACCTCTCCAGCCAATACTTCTATGGGAGAATTCTTCACCTCCTCCACCGAAGGGAAGGTTACCCCTACCGCCAGCACTTCTTCCTCCAGGCCACCAGGTTCATGCCCTACTTCTGGGGAATGTAACCTGGTTGCCTCTGGTGCCGGCAGTTGCTCCGTGGGTGGGACAACAGATGGCCACAGCACAGAAAATAAAGGAAAGACTCTTCCAATTAACACTTCATAATGCAGATTAGTCGCCACCCCCACCTCGTGGCACTGCCTTCCCGCTGGCGTGTTTATCACCACTAGTGCAGTGGGATAGTCTTTTAAGTCCCCATGTATACACAACACCCCTATTTTCCGACCCGTATACTCGCTGGTTTGTATCCAGCTGGTTCGTACCAGGGTTACAAGACTCACTGAGTCCAATAGGGCCACCGCCGGTGTGCCTTCCACTTCAACCCGACACAAATGTTCCATACTGGGACATTTCGGGGGGCTCATTGCACACATCAGTTCGGCATAGTGGGATTGGCGGTATCCAAAGTTTGTGTCCATGGGCTCAGCCAGGTGGGGGCAATCAGCTCTCACATGACCTGGTTCCTGGCACTGCCAGCAGATTATGGGGCTCCTTACTTCCCCAGATAAGTCCTGAGTGGCCTTCCTGGGCTCCGCTCGCTGAACCAGGGGTGGAGACTTAGGGAACCTTCCTGTTACCTTCCGGGGAGTCCCTCTCTGTAGCTCTTTGGTAGCCCCATACCTTTCTATGAGGTCTATCATCTGCATGGCATTAGTAGGGGATGCCTATCCGACCCATGTCTGGAGGGAGTGGGGCAAAGCCCTCCAAAACTTATCAGTCACTATGCGGCCCAGCATGGCCATGGGGGACAACACCTCAGGCTGTAACCACTTTTGTAACAGGTGCATCAAGTTGTAATACTGGGATCGAGCCGGCTTGGAGGGGGTAAACTCCCACTGGTGTACCCGCTGGGCCCGAACTAACACATATACCCCAAGATGTGCCAGTATCTCACCCTTGATGACTGCGTAGTCCACCCTTTGCTCCATGGGTAGGTCCTGATACGCTTTCAAAGGTCCCGGGGACAGAAACGGAGCGATGATTTCTGCCCACTGGTCCCAGGGTAGCTTCTCTCTCTCAGCGACTCCTTCAAACATCTCCAGGTACGCCTCCAAATCATCCGACTTCTCCATTTTGGGAACTGCTGTACGAACCGCTTTCCAGACATCATGGATTCCCCAGTTAGTTCCTTTTGTCTGCGCTGTCGTGATATGCTGTATCAACAGCTGATTGGTTTCCTGCTGCCGTTGCATAGCCTGCTGCTGCATAGCCTGCTGTCGCATGGCCTCCTGATGCTGCTGCCGCATGGCCTCCTGCTGCTGCTGCATAGCCTGCTGCTGCTGTGTAGCCTGCTGCTGCGTAGCCTGCTGCTGCTGTCGCATGGCCTCTATGAGCGTTTTTACCGTGGCCTCCATTTCTGGAAAGTTCCCTGCCTGGGTCTGTGCCACTCATTTCATCCAGGACATAGGCTGGGGTACAAATCAAAAATAAGAAAAACAGCCGGGCCTCACTGCGTTTGCCCGTATTCTCCATCAATTATAGGGATTCGCTCTGGTAGGTAATGGCAGGGCTGCAGAAACGAGGCAAAACACAGGCTTAAAGTTCAATTTCAGTGGTTTAATATCACGTTGCAAACAGCAGGATAACAGAAAGTAAGGAAAAACATAATTATACTCCAGCTTGGAGAACCACTGGTCCCAGACTCACCCCTTGCATGGGATGGGCTTAATTAAGCGGCTGCCAGGTCCACGGCATCCGCCAGGTGCCATTCCCAGGGTTGTTGAGAGTCTTGCTGCTATAGTCCTGCAGCACGGGGATCCTGTATACAAGTTCAGGCTAAGTCCAGCCAAGTTCCTGTAACTTCCAGACACACTCACCATGTTCCAAACACCAACCTCCATTACATAGCCCAATAACCCCTCCTAAAAGTGAGGTAGACATCACATGGGCTGATCACGTGACCATGACATCATCGCAGATCCTGTCTTTAGGGAAAAACCCGGCCAAACATTAACCTGCTGGGAGAAATGTATCTCCCATCCAGTAAAACACCCTTTACTGTACCACAGTGGTATAAAACTACTGTTTGGGCATACGGCAGGGCTTGGAAGGGAAAGAGCCTTGACTTTTCTAACGCAAAATTGGCTGGAATTGATAGCTGACACCATGTCGTGTTTGCAGAGCCCCTGATGGGCCTAAATAGTGGAATCCCCACACAAGTAACCCCATTTTGGAAACAAGACCACTCAAGGAATTTACCTAGATGTGTGGTGAGCACCTTGAAGCACCAAGTGCTTCACAGAGGATTCAACTGCCTATCCCGGTCACAGGAGTAGCATGGATGCAGATTAAGGTCTATGGTAAAGACCTGGGCTGCAAGGGAGTGGTGCTAACTGCGAGCGACCCCGTGCATGGACATACTGTCACACTAGGAATGAATGTACTTAGAGTTTGGAAGTCTTATTAACGAGTCTCCGAACGCAGTCCTGAAACAATGGAGCTCACATACGCCACAAAGAGTGTTTCAGCAATTGATCCAGACAGCCCAGGCACATGAGGTCTCCTGTGAAGGAAAGGTGTTGGGAAAAGTGATTATTCCGGCTACAACCAATATAGACTTACCTCTGTGACAAAGTGTGCCATCTTTACCTGTCCAAGCTTGCACTCCGCTGGAGGGGGTCGAAGCACAACTAGAACCAGCTACTGTGGAAAATCTACCATCAGGGCTCTTAGTAGCCAGGACGTTAGCTACCGTGCGTGATGGAAAGGTACCCATGCGGCGTGTGAACTTAAGGGAAGACACTCTGATGCTTACCCCCAGAAGTGAAATTGGGCAAATTGTAGGCATGCCAGAAGAGTTGAAACCCTCACAGGCCATCCATTTAAAGGTAAAAAGGGAAGATCCATGGACTGTAGCTGTAAAGACAAACCCTGTGTTTTTGTTGGCATTGGTATGGGCCATGACAGAAAAATTTGAGGAATACCTATCTGGGTCTGAGATACTGGTGCGCACAGACAAGGATCATGAAGTTAGGGGCTCTGGAGCAATGCTGGACCGCTAGAATGGCCAAATACCGGTACAAAATAGCCTACAAAGGGGGGACTGAAAACACCCATGCAGATGCATTATCCGGGGATCCACATGAGCAGCCTGGTCTGTTATGATTGAGTCACCGTAGGAGGCAAAAATAGAAATGCTAGCTAAGTCCAGAAAACCAGAGAAGTTGGCATCTATCGGATTGCAGACCCCTGAACCTATCAACACAACTAGCAGTAGCCGTGGGGGGCTCCTACGATGCCCTAGGCCCCTCGATCACAGCTGGAGGACTATATAGCCTAAAGACAGAAAGGGAAATCTAAACTGCCCCAGAGCAGACCCCAAAGCAAAAGGCAGCCCCCCCACATATAATGATGGTGAAGCAAGAAGAAAGAACAAAACACAGACAGAAAGATAGACTGAGCAAAGATGGGGCCCGAGCTAGCTTAGATAGGAAAGGACAGGAAGGCTGCTGTCTGCAATCCGTGAAAAACCCTATGAAAATAAGAGCCAACAAACTGACAGTAAAAAAGGCCCTGAAGACGCTAGACTTCAAAAAAGGCTATGTCAGTACTCAGGAATATTCTGAAAACAGAGCAACAGGCAAAAGGAGATTCAGCTCACCCCAGCAGGGAATGGCAGAATCCAGAAAAGCAAGGAAAACAAAACACTAATGCAAAAAGGCAAAGCAGAAATCTTAGCTTTAGATGAGCAGGAATCAGACTGGTTTCCTAGAAGTCCACAGAGAAATCACCCGCAGGCCAGAAGGGCGTCGGCAGCCTTATATCCAGTCATTAACTCCACTCAGCCAGTCATCATCATCAGCCCCAGGTGTTTGACAATCAGGCTCACTACCTTTCTTCACCAGAAGAGGGAGTTCCTCGGGCCTCAGTAGTGAAGGGGAAAATGAACTCACAACACTGGTCCTAACCGAGATGAAGAGCTGGAGGCCGATGAAGTGCCAGAGTTCCGAGGATCTGCCAGAACGTTGGCAGCTATGGGGGAATAAAATCGGTCAGAATCTCAGAAAGGTGTGCTGGGACAGCCCTGTGATGAGTGGGTACAGATTCAGCAGGAGGTTGGAGAGCTCGCCCGACTTTGGCAGTGGGTGGCCCTCAAACAACTGCCTAGCCGGGAGGAGAGAGAAAATCTGTCTCCTGGTACGAAACAAATCCTACGGCAATGAGAGAGGTTCCACCTGAGAGAAGAATTACTGTATAGAAAAGTCCAGCTACAGTGGGCCCTGACTGTCATTTGGCAAGTAGTGATTCCTGAGAAGCTCTTAAATCAAGTGGCCACAGAGGCACATGAAAAAGGGGCCCACTTCAGTCAAGAAAAAACCTTTCAATGGTTGCAGAGACTGGTGTACCATCCATTGCTTAAAACAATGGTGGAAGAAGTATGTCAACTCTGTAGGAACTGTGAACTGTCCAAACCTCTGGAACAGAGCGCTCCCACACAAACTATCGTAAGCTCTGCCCCGTTAGAATTGCTGATGATTGAATATCTGACAATAGGCCCAGTTCATCAAGGGTATAAACATTGTTTAGTCATGGTGGACCACTTCACTAAGTTCGCTGTCGTGACCCCTACTTGGAGCCAATTGGCCAAAACCGCAGTTTACGCTATCTGTAAAAATTTAATTAAAGTATATGGCTGCCTGAAAAGAATACACTTAGACCAAGGAGCCTGCATCTTAGGGCGATTCATGGAGGAGCTACACCATATGTATGGAATTGAGAAATCTCATACGACCACTTATCACCCGTAGGGCAATGGAGCATGTGAATGGTTCAATCGAACCCTTATTCAAATGTTGAGGACCTTAGAAAAAGATCAGAAAGCCCGTTAGCTGGAATTTGTAGCAGAACTAGTGTCGGTGTACAATAATCGGGTACATCGCACCACAGGATACATGCCCTATACTCAACTTTTTGGCAGGCCAGGAAAGAGATCACCGAACTGGAGCTGGACGTGGAGGAGGACTACCTACGGACTGGGCTGCCCACCTGGGTCCGAGAACACCGTCATCGATTGCAGAGTCTACATCGGCTGATGCAAACCTGATTTAGAGAGTTGGAACACCCAGAGATGGCTCCTCTATGGGGACAGCTCTACAGGTCGGAGACCGGGTACTAGTTAGAGAAAAACATCCTCGAGACAAGTTAGATCATCGGTGGGAGGATACACTGTATCGTGTACGGCGACGAGTCAGTTCTGAAGGGCCTATGAAATTTAGCCCTAGGGGGCCGATGATGCTCCAACTCGTATTGTGCATTGAAACATGTTACACCCCTGTGTGTCTAGAGACCTTATGCGAATAGAGAAAGAAGAGCATGATGCTCCTGAGAATCGTCTATCATTCACTAGTGAAGATGAAGATGACGAATGCCCTGAACCACCACGGGCAGAACCAGATCAGAAACCTGAGACCCCTGGGACTTCTGAAATTCCAACAAGGGCTGTTTCTCCAGGTCTGAGAGTGCCCCCACCTATGTCCATTCAGCCTGATTCTATTACTCAAGTAGAACCAACTAATATTTCCAGTTAATGACGTTCTGAATGCTCAACAGCAGGGAAACCCCCTCAGCAATTTGATCAGGATCATTTTGTTTGGCAACAAGTTGTACGAAACATAGAAGAATGTCAACGCATACTTCAAGAACTCTCGCTCGTGGAATGGTGAGCACAAAGAGAGGGTGAATGTAAGGGGAAGGAACTAGTTAGGCATGTCTCCTCCAAGATGGGTCCGGAACCGTCAAGGCTGTCACTTAAAGCGTGAGGCACTCCCTGTACTCGAGCGAAGGAGGCATGGCCAAGCTATGAGAAGGTTCACGTGCGAGTATTCAAACAGTTTGGGTGGGAATGTCAAGTGCGCGAGAGACCTGTGAGGTAAAATCAGCTGAGAGGCAACTGGACAGAGTACAGCAGAGCCTGGGACGGCAGAGCGCTTTGACAGGAGACTACCGACTGAGTACCGCTGAGACACCGCTGTCCCTGCTGACATCTCTGCCCTCGCTGACACAGCTGACAACTCTGCCACAGCCACCCCCGCTGACAGCAGTGACCGTGAGAGACAAGGTCTGTGAACTGGACGTAGGCGTGTGTCGAGTCAACACAGTGAATCAAGCTGCCTGTTGTAAACTGTGTTTGGGCAGTGCTGCAAGTCTCCATAGTGTTAGGACACTCACTGCTGAGGAAAAAGACATTTCCCTCTTCATCGCTTCATCTTCTGGACCCAAGACCTGCACAAGGATCCCGAGGAGTCGCAGCCATCGTCAGGACCACAAGAGGACACCGCCATCGCCAGGATATATTATACCAGCTTCCTCAGGACTGTGTCAGACCTCCACTGCGATGCATCCTAAGTGGCTCCAATCACGGTCAGGAGTTTAACTGTGACTGACACCTGAGGGATAAGTAGTATTTAATTGTACTGTCTGCCTTAGGCTGGTTTCACATTTGTGGTTGTGTCCGCAGCGTTACAGACGCATACATCCGCATGCGTCGTGTTTTCCTATCTTTAACATTGTGGACGCAGATACATGCGTTTGTATGCGTTTGCTTACGCATGCGTCGTTTCGGGTTGTGCAGTGGGGCGCGGTTAACGCAACTTGTTGCAATTTTGGATGCGGCAAATTGCCTCCAAATGCATGCAGACTCTTGTGGAAGGAATGCGTCGAAACAACACATTACACTCTATGGGAACGTATGCGCATGCAAGCACATGAGTTTGCTTGTGTTTGCATACGCATGTGTTTTTCAGAGTAAACATATCTAGACACTGGTTTTAGCCACCACCTACACAAAGATGTATAAAAAGAGGGTGTGGGCACTCATTGTCCATTACTCTCAAGCATCTGGAAGAGACTGCAAAATCTGTGAAGACACTGAATACAGAAAATTGTGAGTATACAAGCTAATGTCTGCGAGTCTGTTTTTCTCCCTGCAGTCTGTAATCATTTCTGTCTCTTTCTTGCAGCATTCATCACCATGGCCTCAAGCCCAGAGCATACAGGACAGGATTCTACAGTGAGTACCTTTGCAACTGATTGGGAAGTATCACTGTACATATGTGCCAAAATCATGTTTTTTCTTTTACCGAACACATCAAGTGCAGAGGAGCAGGAACAGGAGCAGGAGAAGCAGAGGGAGGCACAAGTTCCAGTGGCAAGATGGCGTGTAAGTTTTTTTTTTCATTTTTTTTTCCTGAACTGTTCATAGTTTTTCTGGCCTTTTTTTTACCTTTTTTTTTTCCTTGTTTATCTTTCCAACATTAATGTCTTTCTTTCATTTCTAGATTCAACAATGGGAGGAGGAATACATTGACAATGACCTACTGATCACGCTAGTGCATGAGAGAGTGGCCTTGTGGGACACCCAGGAGCGAGACCAATCGGACACGGTGGTGATTCGGCAGCTGTGCAATGAGGTGGCCCAAGCGCTGATGGATGACTGGGACAATGCCACGCCACGAGTCAGAAAGGAATTTTGTAAGTATTGCAATGTGATCTGACGCGCCAGCGAACCTTTAAAAACAGGGCTCGCACAACCATGTGTGATGCGAGAAACTCCTGCGAGTTTCTCGCATCACACACGGTTGTGTGATCCTGGCCTAAAGTGCATTGTTTAACAAATTTTTTTTTTCCTCCTTCACAGTGAACAAAGTCAGATCATGCTGGCGTTCAATGAAGGATCGCTTCAACAAGGACCCGAAACAGGAGAACCAGGTTCACAGTGGTGCTGCAGCAAGGATCAGGAAGTATAAATATCACCGGATGCTGGCTTTTCTGAGGCCTGTCCTTGCTCAGAGGACATAAGTATTTTTGTGTTGTATTCCATTGTGTTGTATTCCTTAATCTGAATTTTTCTATTCTACAGTAGTTGGCGCTTGTACAATTGCTATTTTTTGGTATTAATGTTTTCTTTTCTTTTCACAGAACCTAGAGCAGCACCCTCAAACCTGGATCATCCTCTGGAGCGGTCCTTCAGCGAACAGCCTCGGAGCAGTTCCAGCCATCCACCAGCGAGGCAGCATGTGTGCCGGCATCACAGGCTGGAGAACAGGCAGCTGGTCCTTCAGGTCTTCCCCTGTCCCAGGACTACTCTGCCTCTTTTTTGTTGGGTCTTTCCAACAGCGGCAGAAGGCCTCGGACAGGACACTCATGCCCGAGTTTATTCACTTGAGCTCGGTCTTCCAGAATGGCCTAATGGCGGTGGGAGATAGACTGGATAGTGGTTTGAACCATATTAATACACTTTTACAGTCTGTCCACCAATGCCTTGACCGTCTGGAAGCCGACATCCTGAGACCAGCACACCATTTTTTTCTGCGATAGGTTTTTCAACATGCCCCGCTCTAACGCCTGAACTCCAGCTGCATGTGATGCAGGCCTGCAATGCTGCATACATTCAGGCTATGCAGCAGACTGTTATACAGTCAGCCACAGGTGGCATTTCCAACTGTGCCACCACTTGCACGGTTTACATCTCTACCGAGTTCTGCTGCATACCTCTATATGGCCATCACCATGCCCAGTCCTGCCACACACCACTACAGCACCACATGCCGACTTCTGCTCCTGCACAGTCGTCCACCACCACCAACACGCAGAGTCCTGCTCCTACACAGCCATAAACCAGCACGCAGAGTCTGGGTCCTGCACGGTCGTCCACCGCCACCACCTGCATGCATTTGGTTCCCACCACTCCCACCCTTCCAAGGAGAAAGAAAAGTTAACAAACACACGGGAAGCATAAGCGGAAGAGACGGGAACCGAAGCGTGAAAGAACAGTTGTGCTCCCTCCACCACCCTCACCACCCAATGTGTCTGTGTTGTCCAATTTGTCACTCCCTTCAAATGTCTCTCCCATCCCATGTTTCCACTCCTAGTGTGTCTACTTCGATCCTTGATCTCCCAGACCCCACACATTTATTAGGCCCTTCCCCCTGGAACCCCTCCACCCCGAGCCAATCCTCCCATCACCACACCCCCCTGGTCCGTAACATTTCTCCCTTATTTTGTAAAAAGCAATATTTTTTTGTGTGTAAATAAAATTGTGTTGTTTTATTTTGTAAAAAGCAATATTTTTTGTGTGTAAGTAAAATTGTGTTGTTTTTCACTATCACTGCTTGTTCTTTGTTTCTTTTGTTGCCGGCAACATACATTGTGTGCCGTCAACACACATATCGCCATCTACACACACAGTGTTTTTTTCCACCTCATAGCTCCAAACACAATCTTCTCTTCATTTTCTTTCTTGTGTCTGTCATGAAGCTATGAGATGGAAAAATCACAAAGAGGACTGAAAATCCTCAAAAAAAAGAAAAAAGAGTCAGGGGTCAGCAATACTCACCTGCCCAGGTGTCAGTACTATTGCACTCAGGATGCTGTGTTTTCTGCATACTGAGTGCAATAGTTCTGACAGACGGGCAGGTGAGTAAAGATATGAGGTGGAGTTGCTCCATCATCTCTTCAGTGTGCATTAATCTATTGGACTATAGATTAATGCACACTGAAGAGTGGATGGAGCTACTGAGAAGTCACCTACCATAGCATTGACAACTAGAACAGGTGAAGTACACCAAAGTGTACAGGTGTTTTGCTAACTTTTTTTATTTACCATAACAAAAAAAAGATACATTTTAAAATTAGAAGTCCATAACCTTACAAAAAATTACACAAACATTCTAAAACCATTGCATCTTGCCATGCCACACGTCCAATCTTGGAAACAAAGTTGTCCGCAAATGCATCCCTCATTTGGGCAACTTCCCTTCTTTTCCTCAGTGGGTGATGATGGTAATCTGGCAGCGGGTTACAAACAGGTTCATCAACTTCAAAGTTTGGTCGCTCTTTGATCATTATGTACTTGAGGAGAACTACACATGCCTTGACCACCTCATCGACTGTATCAATATTAAGATTAATGGCTGTTCCCAAAATGCGCCATTTCAAGACAAGCATACCAAAGGCACACTCAACAGTTCTTCGTGCCCTGGTCAGTCGGTAATTAAAAATCCATTTTGTGTGGTTCAAGTCCCAACTGGAGTATGGTTTCAGTAGGTTTCCACACACCTGAAAGGCCTCATCACCAACCACAACAAATGGCATTGGTGGGCCTTGAGTGCTGGGAAGGGGTCATGGGCGGGGAAAATTAAAATTATTAATATACAATCGTTGGCCCATGTCAGAGTTTTTAAATGTCTGGGAGTCATTACCACGGCCAAAAGAACCAAGAAATCTACAGTCTGCAATGGCCATGAGCACTAGAGAAGCATATTTTATAATTAACCCCTTTACCCCCAAGGGTGGTTTGCATGTTAATAACCGGGCTAATTTTTACAATTCTGACCACTGTCCTTTATGAGGAAATAACTCTGTTACACTTCAACGGATCTTGGCGATTCTTAGAATGTTTTCTCGTGACATATTGTACTTCATTTTAGTGGTAAAATTTCTTAACTATAGTTTGCATTTATTTATGAAAAAACCCCAGAAATATGGCAAAAATTTTTCAATTTTTCAATTTTCAAACTTTGAACTTTTATGCCCTTAAATTAGAGAGATATGTCACACAAAATTGTTAAATAACATTTCCCACATGTCTACTTTACATCAGCACAATTTTGTAAATACATTTTTTTTGTTAGGAAGTTATAAGGGTTAAAAGTTGACCAGCGTTTTCTCATTTTTACAACAAAATTTACAAAGCTATTTTTTTTAGGGACCACCTAACATTTGAAGTCACTTTGAGGGGTCTATATGGCAGAAAATACCCAAAATTGACACCATTCTAAAATCTGCACCCCTCAAGCTACTCAAAACTACATTCAAGAAGATTATTAACCCTTCAGGTGCTTCACAGGAGCAGAGGCAATGTGGAAGGAAAAAATTAACATTTAACTTTTTAGTCACAAAAATGATCTTTTAGCAACAATTTTTTTATTTTCCCAAGGGTAACAGGAGAAATTGGACCCCAAAAGTTGGGGTCCAATTTGTCCTGAGTACACTGATAACCCATATGTGGGGGGAACCACTGTTTAGGTGCCGTTTGAATTTTTCAACCTAAAATTGGCTGGAATTGACATCGGACACCATGATGCGTTTAACGAGCCCCTGATGTGCCTAAACAGTGGAAACCCCCCACAAGTGACCCCATTTTGGAAACTAGACCCCCTAAGGAACTTATCTAGATGTGTGATGAGCACTTTGAACCCCCAAGGGCTTCGCAGAAGTTTATAACGCCAGGGCATGAAAGTAAAAAAAAATCATATTTTTTCCACAAACATGATCGCTTAGCCACCAATATTTTATTTTCCCAAGGGTTGCAGTAGAAATTGGACCCCAAAAGTTGTTGTCCAATTTGTCCTGAGTACGCTGATACACTACATGTGGGGGGGACCACTGTTTGGGCACACGGCAGGGCTCGGAAGGGAAGCAGCGCCGTTTGACTTTTTCAACCTAAAATTGGCTGGAACTGAAATCGGACGCCATGTTGCGCTTGACGAACCCCTGATGTGCCTAAACAGTGGAAACCCCCAACAAGTGACCCCAGTTTGGAAACTAGACCCCCTAAGGAACTTATCTAGATGTGTGGTGAGCACTTTGAACCCCCAAGGACTACATAGGAGTTTATAACGCCTGGGCGTGAAACTGTAGATTCGTATTTTTTCCACAAACATGATAGTTTAGTCCTCAATTTTTTATTTTCTCAAGGGTAACAGGAGAAATTGGACCCCAAAAGTTGTTGTCAAATTTGTCCTGAGTATGCTGATAACCCATATGTGGGGGGACCAGTGGCGTATGTTAAAGTTATGGGCCCCAGTGCGAACTTTCAAATGGGGTCCCCCAATGCCAATATACACCCACATCTCCGCTCCATACACCTCGTACACGTGTGGCTCCGCTCCGTACACCTCGTACACACGCGGCTCCGCTCCGTACACCTCATACACACGTGGCTCAGCTCCGTACACCTCATACACACGAGGCTTGGCTCCGTACACCTCGTACACACGCGGCTCGGCGCCGTACACCTCGTACACACACGGCTTCACTCCGTACACATTGTACACACACGGCTCCGCTTCGTACATTGTACACACACGGCTCCACTCCGTACACCTTGTACACACACGGCTCTGCTCCGTACACCTTATACACACATGATTTTGCACACCTCGTAAACACACGGCTCTGCTCTGCACACCTCATACACACAGCTCTGCTACATCCACCCTGTAAACCCCTCCTGACCCCACACATAAACTTTACCTCATCCAGCACCATGACAACCAGAACAGCAGAGTCCTGCAGACACGGAGGCTCCTGATCATGTGACCCCTGACTCCTTCCCTCCTGTGACCTCATCACAGGTCCTGTGCGCACATTGGAGAAAACAACCTAGGAAGGGCTGCTGTTAGTGCGGTGGGTCTCTGTGGGAGGGCGAAGATAGGGTGCATTGGGGGGCATGGTGGCTCAGTGCAGTGCAGGACGTTGGTGGGGGGTAAAAAATGAGACTGTCCCGCGAGAAACGGGACGATTGGGAGATATGCCTGCTGGGCCCCTGACTCCCCCCGGGCCCAGTCGCAGTGGCGACTCCTGCCACCGTGGTAGTTACACCCCTGGGGGGACCACTGTTTGGGTGCACGGCAGGGCTCGGAAGGGAAGCAGTGCCGTTTGACTTTTTCAACCTAAAATTGGCTGGAATTGACATCGGACACCATGTTGCATTTGATGAGCCCCTGATGTGCTTAAACAATGGAAACCCCCAACAAGTGACCCTATTTTGGAAACTAGAGCCCCTAAGGAACTTATCTAGATGTGAGCACTTTGAACCCCCAAGGGCTTCACAGGAGTTTATAACGCCCGGCAGTGAAAATTAAAAATCCTATTTTTTGCCCACAAAAATGATCTTTTAGTCCCCTATTTTTAATTTTCCCGAGGGTAACAGGAGAAATTGGACCACAAAAGATGTTGTCCAATTTGTCCTGACTACGCTGGTACCCTGTATGTGGGATAAAATTACTGTTTGGTCACACGGCGGGGCTCGGAAAGGAAGTAGTGACGTTTTGGAATGCAGACTTTGATGGAATGGTCTGCGGGCGTCATGTTCCGTTTGCAGAGCCCCTGATGTGCCTAAACAGTAGAAACCCCCGACAAGTGACCCCATTTTGAAAACTAGGCCCCCTAAGGAACTTATCTAGATGTGTGGTGAGCACTTTGAACCCCCAAGTGTTTTACTAAAGGTTATACTGCCCGGGCGTGAAAATAAAAAAATCCTATTTTTTGCCCACAAAAAGATCTTTTAGTCCCCAATTTTAAACTTTTCCAAGGGTAACAGGAGAAATTGGACCCCAAAAGTTGTCCAATTTGTCCTGAGTGGGCTGGTACCCCATATGTTGGAGAAATCTACTGTTTGGGCACACGTCAGGGCTCAGAAGTGAAGTAGTGACGTTTTGAAATGCAGACTTTGATGGAATGGTCTGCGGGCGTCATGGTCCATTTGCAGAGACCCTGATGTGCCTAAACAGTAAAAAAAAACACAAGTGACATAGTTTTGGAAACTAGACCCCCAAGGAACTAATATAGATGTGCCCCAACTAATCTAATACTTCTGGTAAAGTAAATTAGTAGTGCATTGAGGTGTGGTACAACTTGAAGCAATCCTTCATACACCGGCCAGATTTTTCGGGGCAGGTGACGCATTGATAAATGGTGTCTTTGAGTATTCCCTTTTTGTAACACACTCAGCACCTTTTTTGCGACTTACCTCTTTTTGCAGTTTGCGGGACCTCCCCTGGGAAATGCTGACCTGGTACGATACGAGCACCTTCAGTTCCGGAAGTACTGGGACCCGCTCCTTCTGGATTGCCAAACATCAGGGCCTTAACCACTACTTCCTGGAACTGAAGGTACGACGTATCTGTGTGGCATGCACATTGTGACAGCAGGAAAGCGTTGAGCATTGCCATTTGGACGATGTGCACGGCCATCTTTTTATACCACACCTTGGCCTTTCTCAAAGCATTGTACGGTTGGAGGAGTTTATCGGAGATCAACGCCCCCCATGTTTTTGTCTTACCCCAGTAAACAGGTCGGTTTGCTGACCTGTGTAGAGGTACCCTGTACAGTGCTGAGGGCACTGCCATCACCGTGTATGGTGCTCAAGAGGACATCCCTCTTGTCCTTGTACTTGACCACCAGCAGGTGGTTGCTACATTGGGCTCTGCTCTCACCTTTTCTGAGCATCTGCCCAAGTAGTGTCTTCGGGAGGCCTGATTTTTGCGGAGAGTACCGCAGGCTGCCATACCTCACACAGAGAGGGATTTGTAGAGTGGGACGCTGGTATAAAAGTTATCAACGTAGAGGTGATAACCTTTATCCAGCAGCGGGTGCACCAAATCCCACACAATTTCCCCACTCACTCTCAGGACAGGAGGACACTTAGGGGGTTCAATCCTGGTGTCCTTTCCTTTGTACACTCTAAACCTGTGAGTGTAACCTGATGACGCATTGAAGCGCTCTGTTGGCGCGAAACGGCCGTTGTCAGCCTTTTTTGTGCATCTCCTTGTCACTCCCCCGACCCGACATGTGTTATATATGTCAATAAATCTGTGACATCTCTTCAACTCGATGAGTGCGACCTTCTTTCTTCGTTGGGTACCCTGAGGTACTCTCGCAAAGTTTGTAGAGTTTGATTCCGTACCTGGCCGTCTTACTGGACAGGTATCGATGGAATCGCAGCCTTCCCTTAACCCCTTCATGACCCAGCCTATTTTGACCTTAATGACCTGGCCATTTTTTGCAATTCTGACCAGTGTCCGTTTATGAGGTAATAACTCAGGAACACTTCAATGGATCCTAGCGATTCTGATAATGTTTTTTAGTGACATATTGGGATTCATGTTAGTGGTAAATTTAGGTCGATAATTTTTGCGTTTGTGAAAAAATCAGAAATTTGGTAAAAATTTAGAAAATTTTGCAATTTTCACATTTTGAATTTTTATTCTGTTAAACCAGAGAGTTATGTGACACAATGTGGTTGCTAAATAACATTTCCCACATGTCTACTTTACATCAGCACAATTTTGGAAACAAATTTTTTTTTTTGGTAGGAAGTTATAAGGGTTAAAGGTTGAACAGCGATTTCTCATTTTTACAACAAAATTTACAAAACCATTTTTTTTAGGGACCACCTCACATTTGAAGTCACTTTGAGGGGTCTATATGGCAGAAAATACCCAAAAGTGACACCATTCTAAAAACTGCACCCCTCAAGCTACTCAAAACTACATTCTAGAAGATTATTAACCCTTCAGGTGTTTCGCAGGAACTAAAGCAACATGGAAAGAAAAAATGGACATTTTAATTTTTACAACAAAATTTTCTTTTAGCATCAATTTTTTCATTTTCATATGGGCAACAGGATAAAATGGATCCTAAAATTTGTTGGGCAATTTCTCCTGAGTACACCGATACCTCATATGTGGTCATAAACCACTGTTTGGGCGCACGGCAGGGCTCAGAAGGGAAGGAGCGCCATTTGACTTTTGAATGGAAAACATACTGGAATATTTAGCGGTTGCCATGTCGCGTTTGGAGAGCCCCTGTGTGCCTAAAATTTGGAGCTCCCCACAAGTGACCCCATTTTGGAAACTAGACCCCCCCAAGGAACTTATCTACATGCATAGTGATAACTTTGAACCCCCAGGTGCTTCACAAACTGATCGGTAAAAAAAAAAAGGTTTTTTTTTCACAAAAACTTTCTTTTAGCCTCAGTTTTTTCATTTTCACATGGGCAACAGGATAAAATGGATCCTAAAATTTGTTGGGCAATTTCTCCTGAGTGCACAGATACCTCATATGTCGTCATAAACCACTGTTTGGGCGCACGGCAGGGTCCGTAAGTGAAGGAGCGCTATTTGACTTTTTGAATGGAAAATTAGCTCCAATCGTTATCGGACACCATGTCGCGTTTGGAGAGCCCCTGTGTGCCTAAACAGTGAAAAACCCCCACAAGTGACCTCATTTTGGAAACTAGACCCCTTATGGATCTTATCTAGATGTGTAGTGAGCACTTTGAACCTCCAGGTGCTTCACAGAAGTTTATAACGCAGAGCAGTGAAAATAAAAAATCATTTTTTTTCCTCAAAAATGATTATTTTAGCACGCTATTTTTTATTTTCACAAGGGTAACAGGAGAAATTGGACCACAAAAGTTGTTGGGCAATGTGTTCTGAGTACACTGATACCTCATATGTAGGGGGGAACCACAGTTTGGGAGCACGGCAAGGCTCAGAAGGGAAGGAGCGCCATTTGACTTTTTGAAATTAAAATTACATCTAATCATTAACGGACACCATGTCGTGTTTGGAGAGTCCCTGCGTGCCTAAACATTGGAGCTCCCCCACAAATAACCCCATTTTGGAAACTAGACCCCCTAAGGAACTTTTCTAGATGCAGAGTGAGCACTTTGAACCCCCAAGTGCTTCACAAAAGTTTATAACGCAGTGCCGTGAAAAAAAAAATATTTTTTTCCTCAAAAAATTATTTTTTAGCGCACAATTTTTTATTTTCACAAGGGTACCAGGAGAAACTGGACCCCAAAAGTTGTTGTCCAGTTTGTCCTGAGTACGCTGGTACCCCATATGTGGGGGGGACCACTGTCTGGACACACGTCGGGGCTCGGAAGAGAAGTAGTGACATTTTGAAATGCTGACTTTGATGGAATGGTCTGCAGGCATCATGTTAAATTTGCAGAGCACCTGATGTTCCTAAACTGTGGAAACTCCCCACAAATGACCCCGTTTTGGAAACTAGACCCCCCAAGGAACTTATCTAGATGCGTTGAGCACTTTGAACCCCCAAGTGCTTCACAGAAGTTTATAACGCAGTGCTGTGAAAACAAAAAATCATTTTTTTTGCTAAAAAAAAACTATTTTTAGCCAGCAATTTTTTTTCCACAAGGGTAACAGGATAAATTGGACCCCAAAAGTTGTTGTCCAGTTTGTCCTGAGTACACTGATACCCCATATGTGGGTGGGGACCACTGTTTGGGCACACGTCGTGGCTCGGAAGAGAAGTAGTGGCATTATAAAATGCTGACTTTGATAGAATGGTCTGCGGAAGTCATGTTTCATTTGCAGAGCCCCTGGTGTGCCTAAACTGTGGAACCCCCACACAAGTGACCCCATTTTGGAAATTAGACCCCCCAAGGAACTTATCTAGATGTGTGGTGAGCACTTTGAACCCCCAAGTGCTTCACAGAAGTTTATAACGCAAAGCTGTGAAAATAAAAAATCATTTTTTTTCCTCAAAAAATCATTTTTTTAACTCACAAATTTTTATTTTCACAAGGGTAACAGGAGAAATTGGACCTCAAAAGTTGTTGTCCAGTTTGTCCTGAGTACGCTGATACTCCATATGTGGGGAGGAACCATTGTTTGGGCGCACGTAAGGGATGAGAATGGAAGTAGTGACATTTTGAAATGCAGACTTTGATGGAAAGGTCTGCGGTCAACGTTACGTTTGCAGAGCCCCTGATGTGCCTAAACAGTAGGAACCCCCACAAGTGACCCCATTTTGGAAACTAGACCTTCCAGGGAACTTATCTAGATGTCTGGTGAGCACTTGGAACCCCCAAGTGCTTCACAGACGTTTATAACGCAGAGACGTGAAAATAAAAAAATCATTTTTTAGCCCCCAATTTTTTATTTTCCCAAGGGTAACAGGAGAAATTAGACCACCAAAGTTGTTGTGCAATTTTTCCTGAGTACGCTGATACCCCATATGTTGGGGTAAACCACTGTTTGGGCACACGTCGGGGCTTGGAAAGGAGGGAGCACCGTTTGACTTTTTGAACGCAAAATTGGCTGGTATCAATGGTTGCACCATGTCGCGTTTGGAGACCCCCGGATGTGCCTAAAAAGTGGAAACCCCTCAATTCTAACTCCAACCCTAACCCTAACACACCCCTAACCACAGCCCTAACCCCAACACATCCCTAACCCCAACCCTAACCCCAACACACCCCTAACCCTATCCGTAACCCTAATTCCAACCCTAACCCTAATTCCAACCCTAACCCTAATTCCACTCCTAACCCTAATTCCATCCCTAACCCTAATCCCAACCCTAACCCTAATTCCAACCCTAACCCTAATTCCAACCCTAACCCTCTTTCCAACCCTAACCCTAACCCTAATGGAAAAATAAAAATAATTTCTTTATTTTATTAGTTGATCCTGCCTATGGGGGTGATAAACGGGGGGGTTATTTACTTTTCATTCTATTTTGATCACTGTGAGAGTTTATCACAGTGATCAAAATAGAATGAAAGGAAATTGCAGCCGGCGGGCGGACTGTGCATGCGCCCGCCATTTTCAAGATGGCGGCGCCCATGAAGCAGGACCGCGGGACACCGGGAGGCGAAGAGAGACATCGGAGGTACCGGGGGGGTGAGGGGGGTCAGAAGGTGGGGGGAGCACAAAGAAGGGGGAGGGGAGCCGATGATGATGGCGGCGGAACATTGCCGCCGTCAGTCGGTATCGGGGGCCAAACGGCCCCGTGAGCCCGTGGGGGGGCGGATCACGGTCTCCAGCCATGTCCGATGCTACTGCAGCATCGGCCATGGCTGGATTGTAATATTTCATCAATTTTCATTGATGAAATATTACTATCGCTCTGATTGGCTGTTTCACTTTTAACAGCCAATCACAGTGATTGTAGCCTCGTTGGGGCGAAGCCACGCCCCCTGTAGTGAAGAACAAAGCCCCCTGTATCTGTGGGTCAGGTGACCTTTCAGTGACCTAGGTCACCCAACCCGCAGGGGGGCTTTAAAGTCATGACACGACATAGGCGTCATGGGTCGTTCTGGCATGACTTTTCATGACGCCTACGTGGCGTCAAAGGTCATGAAGGTGTTAAAATGGACCAAGGACTCATCCACGCAGATCTCCCTTTGGGGCATGTACACTTCAGCAAACTTTTTATTGAAGTGTTCGATGACTGGCCAAACTTTGAACAGACTGTCAAAGTTGGGGTCATCTCGTGTGGGACACTGTGCATTATCAGTATAATGCAAGAATTTGTGGATGGCCTGAAAACGCGTCTGGCCATGACCATTCGGAATACTGGAGTGTTGTATAAAGTATCAACACTCCAATATTGCCACAGTTCTGGCTTCTTCAGGATCCCCATGTGGAGGATCAGGCCCCAAAACTGTGTCATTTCAACAAGAGACCAGTTAGAAAATGATGAATGCGGGTTTTCCAAAAATTGGAAGAGGAAGAGGATGAAAAATCAAAAAAATAAAGAAAAGTGGGATCCTCGCCCTCGCTATCAGTGTCGGAGGCAAGGAAAGAACTGCCTCCTCCTTTGAATAGCGCTGTTGGGACGACCGGGATGAGCGGGACATTTTTTTTGTGAGTGTGGTGCTTGTGTGTGCTTTATTTATAACTATGTGTAAAGCATGTGGGGGGGGGGCCAGTGATTGGTGCAAACTATTTTGAAAAGAAAAAGCTAAAAGGAAAAAAAGCAAATAAGGAGAAAAAATACCTGTGAAAAGAAAAGTCTAAAACAGCAGGCCCTAGATCTGATAAGTGAACGGTGTCACTTATCAAAATTTAGCAGCTGCTGGATGTGTGCACAGGGTTTGTGCAAGGGGGGGGTGAAAAAGAAAAGTGGAAAACAGCCGGCACGAGCTCTGATAAGTGAACTCAGTTACTTATCAAAATTCGGCGGCTGCTAAATGTGCGCACGGAGGCGGCGCAAAGGGGGGTGGAAGGGGGTAAAAAGAGGGGAAATGGGGGATGGGGTGGATGAAGAAAGATCGGGCAGGGATCAACAGCTAGGGTTGTAGTTAGGTGGTGCAAAGGGGGGTGAAAAAAATGGAAAACGGCAGGCACAAGCTCTGATAAGTGAACCGTGTCACTTATTAAAGTTTTGTGGCTGTGGGATGTGTGTGTGGAGGTGGTGCAAAGGGGGCTGAGGGAAAAAAGTGAGCATGAGTGTTGATTGGTGAACTGTGTCACCTATCAATGCTCGGCAGCTGCACAAAAGGGGGGTAAAAAGAGGGGAAGGGGGATGGGGGGATTGTGGTGGATAAAAAGAGATCGGGCAGGGATCAGTTAGGGTTGTAGTCAGGTGGAACAAAGGGGGGGGTGAAAAAAATGGAAAAATGGCAGGCACAAGTTCTGAATAGTGAACTGCGTCACTCATCAAAATTTTGCGGCTGCGGGATGTGTGTGGAGGTGGCACAAAGGGGGCTGAGGAAAAAAAGCTAGCACGAGTGTTGATCGGTGAACTGCGTCACCAATCAACGCTCGGCGGCTGCGCACGGAGGCGGAGCAAAAGGCGGGATGGAAGGGGGTAAAAAGAGAGGGAAGGGGGATGGGGGATTGGGGAGGTGAAGATAGATTGGGGGGGTGAAGAGAGATTGGGAAGAGGATCAAGGCCCAGGTAACACTTACACACTTACAGTTGAACTGTGTGTTCTTTTTTCTTTCTTCTGTCTTCAGCAGTGATTGTGGTGCTACAGGCTGCTGTGGCACCATAATACCCAGCACAGGAGCTCTTGCTGCATGTGACCTCTCTACAGGAATCCTCAGCTAGAGTGAGGGCCCCTGCAGAGAAGTCAGACAGGTCACCTGGAGGTCAGAGACAGGTCACAGAGCGGTCACACCACTGCTGTGACCTGTCATTGGTGGGATCGAATGATTACATCAATCCCACCAATCCCTGCAGGCCCTGGTCACCATGGCAAGTGCCTAGGATCGGAGCTCACAGCTCCGATTCCTAGGCAGGTCACAGCCAGGTCACCAGCAGGGCACTGAGCGGTCACAGCGTGACCGCAGCTGTGCCCTGTGGTTGGCTTTGCCAGGCACCGGGCCTAGGATTGAGTACATCGGTACTCCGATCCTAGCCTAGGACCTCATTGTTTCAGCCAATCTGATTGGCTGAAACAATGAGAAGCGCTGTGATTGGCTGTTCAGAATTGAAAAGCCAATCACAGCGCTCGGGGGCTGGACCAGGGAGAAGCCCGGGATGCCGGTGCCATCTACCCTGAGGTAAGATGGTGTCGGTATTTTAATGCGATCACCGCAACTTAAGTCGCGATGTCGCATTAAAGGGCATGACGTACTATTCCGTCCATGGGACTTAAGGCCCAGGTCACATGGACGGAATAGTACGTCCAATGTAAGGAAGGGGTTAAAGTACTCGGATCCACTTAGAGCCGGTTTGGTAATCCAAATACGTTTCCCATCCACTTCTCCCAAACAGATGGGGAAATTATAAATTTCCCAGAATTTTTCAGCAGTTTCCTGCCAGATTTCCGTGGTGGGTAGGGAGATAAATTATTGACGCAGAATGTCCCACAAAGCCCGTCAGGTGTCAAATCCGGAACTGGAAATGGAGCGATGATTGGCAGATTCCTGGCTACCAGAGAGAGCCTAACAGAGAGAGAAAAATAATGTTAAGAATAATAATGTTTACGACAGGGGTTTGGGAAAAAAAGGAAAACAATAAGGACACTGCAGAAAAATAATTATGACAGACGTTTATTTTTAAATATTACGCAACTTAGTGTCACCAGCAGATGTTCCTCAGCTGGAATCGCTCTACAGAGCTGGGTGTCCTGCCTGCTGATGGCTCCTTGTACACGATCCAGCAAATCATGGAAGCTCTTGAGACATCCTCGTGTACTCAAAATATTTCTCCAGGTTTTCACGGAGCTCAACAATAAGGAGTGGTAGGTTCCATGGCTCTCCCGGACTTCAACAATGGGGTCTTGCCAAAAGCTCCGACGCTGTCTTCTCCATCTTTGTCTCTTCCATTCTTGCTCACATGCAAGGCAAGAAACAAGCTGATATCCAAATCCAGATTCTGAAAGAAACTCTCCATGTGAATATCCATTTTGACGCAGGATACAGGATCAAAATCTGAGGATTTCAGCTCTACAAGGGTCTATATAACGAAATCCCATGAGGCTTGTGTCCCAGAAAATCTCCTGGAAAATTTTTCCCTATGGAAAGCATGCGCATAAAAAACGCAAACGCATGCAAAAACGTATGCAAACGCATAACGCAGCTTTTTTTGATGTTTTGCGTAAGATGATGTGTCTAAAAAATGCTGCGTTTTTATGCGTTTGCATACGTTTTTGCATGTTTGTGGTTGCGGATGCTACGCTGCGGACTCAACCGCAAATGTGAACCTAGCCTTACTTATTCTTGTGTCTTAAGTTATCCCCAATAGTCATTCGGTGTATTAGAGAATAATATCCCTCTGTTTTCTCCCTGCGTGGAGTTTTCTGTTGTAAAATAAACCCCCATCACCCTTGGCCTGTGTACGGTCTGTTACTGCATCCTACGTGCCTGCACTCTCCTCACAGGTACACTTCAACTGTGAGAGACAGAATCTAAAATAAAAAAAATAGAAAATCACATTGTACGATTTATAAATAATTAAATTGCATTTTATTACAGGAAATAAGTATTTGATCACCTACCAATGAGCAACAATTCTGTCTCTCACAGACCTGTTATTTTTTTTTCTGCCACCTCCATGCTGTTAGACTGCATCCTGTCGACTACGCCAAGTGTAGGGTACTCAGATATTAAAGGAGAAATTTTATGGATTAAACGTGCGCTGCTTGACAAATCAGTCCTTCCAGATTTTATGAACTGTACTTTTATTTCCCAACGCGTTTCGAAGTTTATACTTCTTCCTCAGGGGATGACATGTATCGGTACATTTGTCAAGCAGCGCACGTTTAATCCATAAACTTTCTCCTTTAAAATCTGATGATTCGTGGTCACGGCGTGGCCCTTTGGATGTGCAGCAGGCTGACTACCTACTTCTATGTGTCTGAATCTCCCCTATATAAGGTGAGTGTAATAAGACCCTATTGCGCTCTTTCTTTTTCAGCTGTTTTACCAAGTGTAGGGTACTAGCAGAAACGCGGGATGCCGTGTCGAGCAGGAGGCAGAGCAAGAGTTAACTGGTTGTTTATAAAGAATTATTATAACACTGAATTCTCCAGGCAGGGAGAGAGAGGGTGAGGGAATATAGATGAACAAGGCATATACAGTAATAAGGTAATAGTAGAAGTTCAAATAACGGGTTAACTTATCAGTCTGTGGCTCCCGGACGAGGAGGCTGGAAAATCCCTCAATGGCGGTGTAGGTGACGCTTGAAGTTCCTGAGCTGTTTCTGGAGAAAGTAGAAGCACTGCCTCTTAACAGAGGTGACGTATCCAGGCCTTCCCACGCGCAGTCTTGTGGTCCTGGAACAGGGTACTGCCCGTGGGGATATCTGCGGCACTGTGTTTAGTGAATCAAGTCCCGAAGTGCAGGCTGCAGTCACGCTAACTGCTTCTGTGTGCACTGTTTGGGGAGTACTGTGTCGCGGGCCAACCGAAGTCAGCGGTAAAGAAAGGTTTCTCTTAGTCATGTCAGTGACAACAGGAGTAATGAGCTTTGGAGGTACACAGTCTGTAGGCGCGGAGGATGAAAGAGTGCAAAGCGGGCCTGCTCGCTGACGTCGGTCTGCAGAGAGGGAGTCAGCCTTCTCCTGTAACACACACTGTCTTCCCGCCAAAGGCCCTGTTCTGCCACGCCCCATCCCTTTTATATCAGACCCACCCCCTACAGTCAGATGCAAAGGTCTCTTCCAGTCAGAAAGTCTTTCCCCCGGCAATAATGGGGACAGTCCCAACAGTTCCGGCCCTGACACGAGAGAGATACAACGAACCCGGTCCATCTCCCTACACTTGCACCTGTTTGCACTCATTACTCGTATAAAAGACACCTGTCCACACAATCAATCACCCTCTTAACTCTCTACCATGGCAAAAACCAAAGAGCAGTCTAAGGACATTAGGGACAAAAATGTAGACCTGTTCAAGGCTGGGATGCGCTACAGGACAATAGACAAGCAGCTTGGTGAGAAAACAACAGGTGCTGGCACAATTATTAGAATATGGAAGCAAACACAAGAGGACTGTCAGTCTTCCTCGGTCTGCTGCTCCATGCAATATTTCTCCTCATGGGGTAAGGACAATTCTGAGAAAGGTCAGGAATGATCCCAGAACTACAAGGAAGGACCTGGTCAATGACCTGAAGAAAGCTGGGACCAAAGTCTCAAACATTACTTTTAGTAACACACTACGCCATCATAGATTAAAATCCTGCATGGCACGTAAGGTCCCCCTGCTCATTGAAACACATGCCCTGGCCCATTTGAAGTTCACCAATGACCTTCTGGATGATCCAGAGGAGGCATGGTAGAAAGTCATGTGGTCAGAAAACACCAAAATAAAACTTTTTGGTATCAACACCACCAGTGTTTGGAGGAAGAAGTATGAGTACAAGCCCAAGAACGCTGCCTCAACCGTGAAGCATGGTGGTTGAAACATCATACTTTGAGTGTGCTTTCCTGAAAAGGGGACAGGACAACTGCAGCGTATTGAAAGGAAGATGCATGTGGTCATTTATTGAGAGATATTAGCCAACAACCTATTTCCCTCAGTAAGAGCATTGAAGATGGGTCATGGCTGGGTCTTCCAGCATGACAATGACCTTAAACACACAGTCATTGTAACTAAGGAGTGGCTCCGTAAGAAGCATTTCAATGTCCTGGAGTGGCCTAGCCAGTCTCCAGACCTCCACAGAACAGAAAATTTTTGGAGGTAGCTGAAACTCAATGTTGCCAGATTCATATGGGTTTAATATGTTTGACTGCTATCACATTAAACAAAAAAGTTTTTGCATCGCCATTTTAAGAGCTATATTTTTTCTATATTTCTGTCAACAGTCATGGTGAGAGCTTGCTTTTTGCAGGAGAGTTGATGTTTTTATTGGTACCATTGTCATTAACATAATGTTTTCTGATCTTTTTCGATTCCCATTTTTAGGAGGCAGAATGAACCAAAACCAACAATTCAGGATTTTAATTTTTTTTTTAATGCCGTTCACCGCGTGGTAAGTAAAAGTGAGAAGGCAGCTTTATTCTTTCAGTCAGTACGATTAGAGCGATACTAAATTTATATTTTGTGTTTTGACGCTTTTACACAATAAAAACTATTTTATAGAAGAAAATAATTTTTTGTATCGCTATATTCTGAGACTTATGTTTTTTATTTCTCTGTTGATGGAGCTATATGGCGGCTTGCTATTTGCGGGAAAAGATAACATTTTCTGTGATACCAATTTTAATTCCATTTGGCTTTTCAGGTTTTAATTTCACATTTTATTCGGCAATATGATGCAAAAACCATAGTATATTTACCATACTTTTTTTTCCTTGTTCACTGGGTTAACTAGTGGTACAGTAATTTTATAGATCGGACGGTTCTGGAAGCGTCGATACCAAATGTGTACTTCTTTGTTTTGCTTTTTACATAAATATACCTATTTATTGGCTTCATATTGTTTTCCTTTTTTTTATTCTGTGATTACTTTTACTTAGTCTTTATGGGACTTCAATTTTTATTCCTCTAATCACTGGTCTCAAGCATTGCAGTACATAAATATTGCACTGCATGACACCTGTCAGTGTTAAAATTCATACTCATCCGTGTTTAAATCATATGAGTGCAAGCCAATTTAAAAAAAATTGGATTGCACTCTGTGTAATGCTATTGAATGATTATGTGGTCCTCTGCAATTTTTATCGGACAAGACTCGCCAGTGAATGTCAATGGGTGCAAGAAAAAAAAAAATCACATGGCAAAAGGACCATGCATGTGTAGTCTGATTTTTATGCACCCATCTCATAAGAAACCCAACATTTCATCATCTGAGTTCAGCAAATTCACAGCATGAACCATCAGAATAGAATAGATATAGAGGTCAGTGAGATATACAATTGTTCCAGTGCATGGGTAGTTGAATGTACATGTATTTAGCTAATAAATTTATAATTAAATGGAAAATATGGCATAGAGAAAGCAGACAGCTGGGGGATGGTGTTATAATTATTATTATTAGACCAGGTAGACACATAGTCACGCCACTCCAGGATAAGCCTGGCACATTGCGTAGTGGGTTCACACCCACAAGCATTACATTAGGTTCAGGTCATGGACCCAGTTGACAAATCAGGTCCCAGGGTTCCCAAGTCTAGTGGTTAAGTTTTGTATGAGGAGGTTCGCTCTCAGCATGAGCATCAGGACCAGCTGATGCAGGCCAAATGTGGTGGCAACCCATCTGCAGGGTCTGTCCACCGCAGTTTCCGCTTCTACCATGCCTGGCCAATGGACAGTCATCCTCTCCGAGGGAACTACCTAATGCTCCTGCAGACAACATCTACGACCTTATGATTTTGAGCGTTTTCTCAGCGCTGGTCTACTCACTATGGTCACCGCGCAGCTTCTCCTCGTGTTAGGTCATCTCGCCGAGTTTGCCTTTTACTGCACTCTGCAAGTGGTTTCCATTTGGCTTTAGGGGGAGTGGCTGGACTCTGCTGTGTCCTGCAGAGATTAGGCTGCCTTGCCTATCCATGCCTGCAGGGTTTATATTAGGCAGTTCCTCCCACCACTCTGACTGTTGGTTCCTATACTGCTAGCACCTTCTATATGCATATCCCCATACTTTGTCGCCAGGTATCGACCAAGCCCGTTTACCCGCTATGTTTGCCTTCTCTACCCCTTACTCCGACTTTCTACTGTGAACCTGTGGTGCCTGCCCCGACATTGATCTGCCTGACTACAGCTTTTTCTTGCCCTCCTGCACCTCGTACCTGCAACTCTGACTGTCAGCTGCAGCTCTCGAGACTGCCTGGAGTGGAACTTGATGCCTACCGGCAGCCCAGCCTTTCCTCACCATCAGAGGCCCAAGTGAAGGCCAAGAGACTCTTAGACACAGGTTCCACACCCATCAGCATTACACAAATGTTTGACACACCAAAATACTGGCACTGGTTTTGTGAGAGTGACTAACAAATGGCCTGTGGTCTTGTGGCTGTTGTGCCTGAAAATCAATATTGGGAGAGAAGTTTTTAAGACACTATGAAATAGTGGACCCCAGCGATCGATGGAACCATAATATTACAACTGTAAAAACCTGTAAAATGAAATCCTTATCATGCAGGGAAAGTGTCAACAGATATGAGACCAGATGGAGAGACATAATTATATAGACGGAAGGCTGAAAGTATTGGGAAAGAGTGGAATGGTTTCACAGTGTATGTGTTCTCAATCAATGGGATCCTAGTTAATGATAAACTTACTTGGAGCAGCTAGGGCCATGCAGCGACTGCCAAGGCAAACAGGATCATGGGGTGCATTAAAAGAGGTCTGGATACACATGATGAGAGCATCATACTGCCTCTGTACAAATCCCTGGTTAAAACGCACAAGGAGTACCGCGAACAGTTTTGGGCACCGGTGCTCAGGAAGGATATAATGGAACTAGAGCGAGTACAAAGGAGGGCAACAAAATTAATATAGGGGATGTGGGAACTACAATACCCAAAGAGATTAGCATTTAGTCTAGAAAAAAAGACGACTGAAGGGCGATCTAATAACCATGTGTATGTATATAAGGGGACAATAAAAATATCTCTCCGAGGATCTGTTTATACCAAGGAAGGTGACGGTCACAAGGGGGCATTGTATGCGTCTGGAGGAGCGGTTTTTCCACCAATAAAGAAGAGGATTCTTTACTCTTTGGGCCGTGAGAATCTGGAATTCCTTGGTGGTGATGGCGAAGTCAGTTGAGGGGTTCAAGAGAGGCCTGGATGTCTTCCTGGAGCGTAACAATATTGTAACTTACAGTTATTAGGTTCTTTAGAAGGATGTATATCTGGGGATTTATTCTGACGGAATATAGGCTGAACTGGATGGACAAATGTCTTTTTTCGGTCTTGCTAACTATGTTTCTAATATACAGTATATATATAGTGGTGTGAAAACGTGTTTGACCCTTTCCTGATTTCCTATTCTTGTGCATGTTTGTCAAACTTAAATGTTGCAGATTACCAAACAAATTTAAATATTAGACAAAGATAACACAAGTAAAAACAAAATGCAGTTTTTAAATGAAGGTCTTTATTATTAAGGGAAAAAGAAATCCAAACCTACAGGGTCCGGTGTGAAAAGTGATTGCTTCCCCACTCCATAAAACATAAATTAACTGTGATTTATCACATCTTTGGGAAGTGGATTAAAAATTCCCTAGACACATCTGTTCTCAATCAAGAAATCACTTAAAAAGGACCTGCCTGACAAAGTGAAGTACACTGAAAGAACCTCAAAAGCTAGACATCATGCCACAATTCAAAAAAATTATGGAACAAATTAGAAAAAAATGGGGTTTAGACCTACTGGTAATATTGTTTCCATGAATCCATCCTGACAGCACCATGGAGGTTGTCCTTCTATTCTTATAGGGACAGGAAACACACAAGAGGTTAAAAGTTCCCTCCCACCCACACTCCCCAGTGTTTTTCCTGTCTTGGTAAGGACAGACACGAGAGAAGATATGTGAGCTCTGGTGCTTCCTCAGTTACCTTGCGGGCTTCAGGGGGATCGGGGGTCCATTCTTTCCTTCCCTTGTCAAGAGGTCGGGGGCCGACACCACCCAAACGGGGGTTCCTCAGCCGCATACCCAGTCGAGCAGGGGCTCTGGGCTTGGAGCCGCTTCCCTCCCAGCGAGAGTTGTCGGCTTCCATCACTGGCAGAAGGATGCATACGTCACTTCCAGGTGCCACATGGAGGAATTCGGGATGCGCTCCAGGCTGGTATGTAGTGAGCATCGGAGGTTGAAGCGACACTTTCAATGACGATAGATCCGGCATGCCGCCCAGGGGAATCTGGAAGAGATATATCCCGGCAGCACAGGCATCAGAAAACAAGGTAGGACATAAAAGGCTACCTTGATCTGGGGACAGGCTGTGAAAGAGGGAACCACTTGATAATCATGGAGGACTGTTGTGAGTTCATTCTCTGGTTCACCAGTTGTGAGTTCTCCTTCCAGACTCCCTCTGGTGGTAATAGGAGGTAGAGAGGCTGAATTGATCGGTGGAGATCTGCCACCTGAGAATGAGGATGACGATTGGATATCTTGAGTCTCAGATTGGATTTAAGACAGCCGACGCTCTATTCAGTTGCTGGTGACTCCTTCTGGCTTGTCAGCTCTTGGTTTTCAGCTCTGTTCCAGTCATCTAAAGCTAAGTTTTTCTGCTAATGTTCACTCTTGCTTTTGTTGGTCTATTCAGTTTTTTGGTGTGTTCAGCCAGCCCATGCTGTGGGCTGTGCTGAATTTCCACTCTTATTTATCAGTATTTTGCCAATTGGCTTTTTGTCCCTTACTAGTTTGGTCTCTTTTTGCTCTGTCTCAAAATATTTCAGAGTGCTGATATAGTGGGAGAAGTCTAGTGACTTCAGGGTTAATTTTGCTATCAGAAGTTTTGGACATGATTTTTGTAGGGTTTTTTGCAGGTTCCAGTGTCTTTCCTTTCCATTCCTTTACTGTCTAGTTAGTTTGGGCCCCGTCATTTGCTCAGCCTATTTTCCTGCCTGTGTTTGTGCCTTCATCTTGTTTCACCGTCAATACATGTGTAGGGGCTATCTATTCCTTTGGGGTCTGCCTTGGGGCAGTTAGTTTTCCCTTTTCTTGCTTTAGGCTTATTTAGTCCTCCGGCCGTGACGAGGCGTCTAGGAACATCGTAGGCACGCTCCACGGCTACTGCTAGTTGTTGTGGTAAGATCAGGGATCTGCAATCTGCATAGTTACCAACCTCTCTGGTTTTCTGTGACTTAGCTTGTTCTGCTTTTTTCTCCTCGGTGACCCATTCATAACAGAATCACCAGCCATACCGCAGATTCTAGGGTACTTAGAAGCAGGAAAAAGTTGTTAAAAGAAAAGAAAAAAAAAGGGTCAGAATTTTTATTTTTTTTTTTTATATATTTTTTCCTCTTTTTTCTCTGGGGCCGTAGGAGGATTTTTTTTTCTTTTTCCTAATGGAGATTAAGCAATTGTCTGATCGTGTGGAGCAGCTGGCTGCTGAAGTGCAGGGAATTTCCACCTATCTCATTCAGTCACATGCTACTGAACCTAAGATCCCTACTCCTGATGTGTTTTCTGGGGATCGGTCTAAATTTCTGAATTTTAAGAATAATTGTACATTATTTCTGGCCTTGAAGCCTAACTCATCGGGGAGCTCTGTGCAGCAGGTTAAAATTGTCATCTCCTTGCTGCGTGGCGATCTCCAGGATTGGGCTTTTTCTCTGACACCTGAAAATCCTATTCTGACTAATGTGGATGCATTTTTTCAAGCCTTGGGGTTCTTGTATGATGAACCTAATGCTGTTGATCAGGCTGAGAGAACCCTGTTGGCATTAAAACAGGGTCAGGATTCTGCTGAGTTATACTGTCAAAAATTCCAAAAGTGGGCGGTCCTTACTACATGGAATGATAGTGCATTGGCAGCTCTCTTTCAGAAGGGTTTATCAGAGACCGTAAAAGATGTTATGGTGGGATTTCCTGTTCCCTCTGGTCTGGATGATTCTATGTCCTTAGTCATTAAAGTTGATCGGCATTGACGTGAACGTAAAACTACACGGGAGGCGCTGCCGCCTTTTGAACAAACGTCTGAACCTATGCAATGTGATGGGGTTTTGTCTAGGGTGCAACGTCAGGAGTTTAGAAGGCGTAATAAGCTGTGTTTTTTCTGTGGAGACGCCTCTCATATTATTTCTGTCTGCCCAAAACGAGAGAAACGTTTTGCACGCACATTTGCTGTGGGCAGTATACAACCTAAGTTTCTTTTGGCAATTACTCTGATCTGCTCCTTATCCACGTTTTCCACGAAGACTTTTGTGGATTCAGGAGCAGCGTTGAATCTGACGGATTTGGACTTTGCTAAATGTTGTGGTTTTTCCATGACGCCGCTGCGGACGCCTATTCCTTTGAGGGGTATTGATGCTACTCCTTTGGTGGAGAATAAACCTCAGTTTTGGACCCAGGTGACAATGCGAGTTGCCCCAGACCACCAAGAAAATTGTAAATTTTTGGTGCTGCATAATCTGCATGATACTATTGTTCTGGGTTTTCCTTGGCTGCAAACTCATAATCCAGTTGGATTGGAAATCTGGGTCTGTGGTGAGTTGGGGTTGTCAGTGTGTTCTTAGGGATGCTCCTGTCTTCTCCACCTCTCCTCAGTCTCATGATATTCCTGATTACCTAGCCGATTTTTCTGATGTATTTAGTGACAGCAAGTCTGTGTCTTCGCCTCCTCATAGGAGTTATGACTGTGCAATTGAGTTGATGCCTGGGTGTAAATTTCCCAAGGGTTGGCATTTCAACTTATCAGTACCCGAACATGATGCTATGCGATCCTATATTAAGGAGTCATTGGAGAAGGGTCATATTAGACCATCCTCGTCACCTTTAGGTGCTGGTTTTTTTTGTGGCCAAAAAAAATGGTTCATTAAGACCGTGTATTGATTATCGCTCCCTTAACAAGATGACGGTTAACCCCTTAGCGACAGAGCCAGTTTGCAGCTTAATGACCAGGCCAATTTTTACAATTCTGACCACTGTCCCTTTATGAGGTTATAACTCTGGAACGCTTTAATGGATCCTGCTGATTCTGAGATTGTTTTTTCGTGACATATTGTACTTCATGTTAGTGGTAAAATTTCTTCGATAAGTCTTGTGTTTATTTATGAAAAAAACAGAAATATGGCAAAAAATTTTAAAATTTTGCAATTTTAAAACTTTAAATTTTTATGCCCTTAAATCAGAGAGATGTGTCACATTAATTTCTTAATAAATAACATTTCCCACATGTCTACTTTACATCAGCACAATTTTGGAAGCAAAATTTTTTTTTGTTAGGAAGTTATAAGGGTTAAAAGTTGACCAGCGATTTCTCATTTTTACAACAAAATTTACAAAGCCATTTTTTTTAGGGACCACATCATATTTAAAGTCATTTTGAGGGGTGTACATGACAGAAAATACCCAAAAGTGGCACCATTCTAAAAACTAGACCCCTCAAGGTGCTCAAAACCACATTCAAGAAGTTTATTAACCCTTTAAGTGCTTCACAGGAACGAAAGCAATGTGGATGGAAAAAATTAACATTTAACTTTTTTTTGGAAAAAAATTACTTCAGAACCAATTTTTTTTATTTTCACAAGTGTTAAAAGAGAAAATCAACCACAAAATTTGTTGTACAATTTCTCCTGAATACGCCGATACCCCATATGTGGGGGTAAACCCCTTTTTCAGCACACGGCAGAGCTCGCAAGGGATGGAGCACCGTTTGACTTTTTCAACGCAGAATTGGCTGGAATTAAGATCGGATGCCATGTTGCGTTTGGAGAGCCCTTAATGTGCCTAAACAGTGGAAAACTCCAACAAGTGACCCCATTTTGGAAACTAGACCCATTAAGGAACTTATCTAGATGTGTGGTGAGCACTTTGAACCTTCAAGTGCTTCACAGAAGTTTATAACGTAGAGCCGTGAAAATAAGAAATCCATTTTTTTTCCACAAAAATGATCTTTTCGCCCCCAAATTTTTATTTTTACAAGGGTAACAGGAGAAATCATACCCCCACAGTTATTATGCGATTTGCCCTGAGTACGCTGATACCCCATATGTGGGGAGGAACCACTGTTTGGGTGCATGGGAGAGCTTGGAAGGGAAGGAGTGCCATTTTGGAATGCAGACTTTGATGGAATGGTCTGCGGGCATCATGTTGCGTTTGCAGAGCCCCTGATGGGCCTAAACAGTGGAAACCCCCAACAAGTGACTCCATTTTGGAAACTAGACCCATGAAGGAACTTATCTAGATGTGTGGTGAGCACTTTGAACCCCCAAGCGCGTCACAGAAGTTTATAAACGCAGAGCCGTGAAAATAAAAAGTATTTTTTATTTCCACAAAAGTGATTTTTTTAGACCCCAATTTTTAGACCCCCAAAGTTGGTAAATAGTGGAAACCCCTCAATTCTTGCTCCAACCCTAACCCCAACACACCCTAACCCTAATCCCAACCCTAGTCCCTAATCCTAATTCTAACCCTAATCCTAGTTCGCCCTAACCCTAACCCTAGCCCAACCCTAACCCTTAACCCCAGCCCAACCCTAACCCTTAACCCTAGCCCAACCCTAACCCTAGCCCAACCCTAACCCTTAACCCTAGCCCAACCCTAACCCTAGCCTAGCCCTAACCCTAGCCTAACCCTAGCCTAACCCTAACCCTAGCCTAACCCTAGCATAACCCTAACCCTAGCCTAACCCTAGCCTAACCCTAACCCTAGCCTAACCCTAGCCTAACCCTAACCCTAGCCTAACCCTATTCTAACCCTAACCCTAGCCTAACCCTAACCCAACCCTAACCCTAGCCTAACCCTAGCCTAACCCTAACCCTAGCCTAACCCTAACCCAACCCTAGCCTAACCCTAGCCTAACCCTAACCCTAGCCTAACCCTAACCCTAACCCTAGCCTAACCCTAGCCTAACCCTAACCCTAGCCTAACCCTAACCCTAGCCTAACCCTAACCCTAGCCTAACCCTAACCCTAACCCTTATGGAAAACTGAAAAAAAATATTTTTTTTTATTTCATTATGTGTGCCTATATAAGGGGGTGATAAACGGGGGGGTTATGTACTATTTTTATTATTTTGATCACTATGATCGTTTATCATAGTGATCAAAATAATGAATGGAATCTGCCAGCCGGAGCCAGCAGATTCCCGGCGGGCGCACCGGGAGGGGACGGAGGACAAGGGAGAGGTACCGGGGGGATCGGGGACCCTATTTCTCTATCCTCTGATGTGCGATCACATCAGAGGAAAGAGAAATTAAATGTAAAATCGCGGCTTTTTTTTTTTTTTGCGGTCGCCGTTATAGGGTTAATAACGGCGATCGCAAAAGCGGGGGTCGGTAAAAACCGACCGATTCATGTTCTCTGGGGTCTCGGCTACCCCTGGCAGCCGAGACCCCGGAGAAAATCCGACACTGGGGGGCGCTATTCACTTAAATCACAGCGCCGTGAATTAACGGCGCTGTGGTTTAAGTACCCTTAATTACCGCCGTTAAAAGGCGTATCGGCGGTCGTTAAGGGGTTAAATATCAGTACCCGTTACCTCTGATGTCTGATTTATTCTCCAGAGTTAAGAGTGCCTGCTGGTTTACTAAGCTTGACCTCAGGGGGGCGTATAATCTTATTTGCATCAAGCACGGGGATGAATGGAAGACGGCGCTTAATACTCCGGAGGGACATTTTGAGTACCTGGTGATGCCTTTTGGGCTCACTAATGCCCCTTCTATCTTCCAGTCCTTTATGAATGATATTTTCCGTGACTTTGTGGATAAGTTTTTGATCATCTATCTGGATGATATTTTGATCTTTTCTAGTGATTGGGATTCTCATGTGGAACATGTCCGGACTGTGTTCCGGATTTTGAGGGAGAATTCCCTGTTTGTTAAGGGATCGAAATGCCTCTTTGGTGTACAGAGGATTTCATTTTTGGGATTTATCTTATCTCCATCGACTATTGAAATGGACCCGGCCAAGGTACAGGCCATTTATGATTGGGTTCAGCCTACTTCTTTGAAGGCCATCCAGAAGTTTATGGATTTTGCTAATTTCTATCGTAAATTTATAGGTAATTTTTCTGGTATTGTCAAACCATCTGACCAAGAAGGGTACTGATGTGCTGAATTGGTCTCCTGAGGCTATCTCAGCATTTCAGGAGCTTAAGCAGAGATTTACTTCAGCTCCAGTTTTACGGCAACCTGATGTCTCACTTCCATTTCAAGTGGAGGTAGATGCTTCTGAGATTGGTGCAGGAGCTGTTTTGTCCCAAAAAGATCCTGTGACTTCTAAGATGAATCCCTGTGCCTTCTTTTCTCGAAAGTTCTCCCCATCTACGTGGGGAATTGGGAATTGTTGGCCATGAAGTGGGCATTTGAGGAGTGGAGACATTGGTTGGAGGGAGCTAGACATCAAGTTGTGGTCCTCACCGATCACAATAATTTGATTTATCTGGAGTCGGCCAAACGCTTGAATCCTAGACAGGCTAGATGGGCCTTGTTTTTCATGCGTTTTAATTTTGTGGTTTCTTTTCTTCCGGGCACTAAGAATGTTAAGGCAGACGCCCTTTCTAGGAGTTTCTTCGCCGATTCTCTTAGTGTGACCGAGCCTACTACCATCCTAGGTGAGGGGGTAGTTCTCTCTGCCATTTCGCCCGATTTGAGACGCGCCCTGGAGAAATTTCAGGAGGATAAACCTGAGCGTTGCCCTATGGGAAAATTGTATGTTCCTGACCAGTGGAGAAAGAGAGTGATATCTGAAATTCATTGCTCCGCATTGGCCGGTCATCCAGGTATTTTTGGTACCAGAGATTTGGTGAGTCGGTTCTTTTGGTGGCCTGCCTTATCTCGTGACGTCAGGAATTTTGTACATTCCTGTGGGACTTGTTCTTGGTCTAAACCCTGTTCTCGTTCTAGTGGGTTGCTGATGCCCTTGCCGGTGCCCAAGAGGCCATGGACCCATATCTCAATGGATTTTATTTCTGATCTTCCTGTCTCTCAGAGAATGACTGTTATCTGGGTGATTTGTGATAGATTTTCGAAGATGGTCCATCTTGTACCACTCCCAAGGTTGCCATCTTCTGCTGAGTTGGTGCCCTTGTTTTTACAACAGGTGGTTCGGTTACATGGGATTCCTGAGAATATTGTGTCCGACAGAGGAGTCCAGCTTGTTTCCAGATTCTGGAAAGCCTTTTGTTCCAATCTCCTCATCATGATGATCATGATCTCCTTTTGTTCCTTCTCCTCCGCGTTTCATCCCCAGACCAATGGACAGACTGAGAGAACAAACCAGACCTTGGAGTCTTATTTGAGATGTTTTATATCTGCTGATCAGGATGATTGGGTCTCATTTTTGCCCTTGGCCGAATTCGCACTGAACAATAGAGCTAGTTCTGCCACTTTGATGTCATCCTTTTTCTGTAATTTTGGTTTTCATCCTCGATTCTCTTCAGGGCAAGTGGAATCTTCATCCTGCCCAGGTGTGGACACTGTGGTTAAGAGAATGCAGCAGATATGGGACCAAGTGGTGGATAAGTTGTCACTCTCTCAGGAAAAGGCCCAGCGATTTTCCAACCGGCATAGGACCATTGGTCCCCGGTTTAAAGTGGGTGATATGGTTTGGTTGTCGTCTAAGAATATTCCTATGAAGATTGCATCTCCAAAATTTAAGCCAAGATTTATTGGTCCTTATAAGATTTTGGAAATTCTTAATCCTGTTTCGTTTCGATTGGCTCTTCCAGTTACGTTCAAGATCCATAACGTATTTCACAAATCTCTGTTGAAAAGGTTTATTGAGCCAGTGGTTCCTATGGCAGCACCTCCTGACCCTGTGTTGGTTGAAGGCAATGTGGAATATGAGGTAGAGAAAATATTGGATTCTCGTTTGGTTAGACGGAGACGCCAGTATTTGGTCAAATGGAAGGGTTATGGTCAGGAGGATAATTCTTGGGTCTCTGCCTCCGATATTCATGCCAATAGATTGGTTCGTGCTTTTCACCGGGCCCATCCTGATCGGCCTGGTGGCGTGGATGAGGGTTCGGTGACCCCTCCTCAAGGGGGGGTACTGTTGTGAGTTCATTCTCTGGTTCACCAGTTGTGAGTTCTCCTTCCAGACTCCCTCTGGTGGTAATAGGAGGTAGAGAGGCTGATTTGATCGGTGGAGATCTGCCACCTGAGAATGAGGATGATGATTGGATCTCAGGAGTCTCAGATTGGATTTAAGACAGCCGACGCCCTATTCAGTTGCTGGTGATTCCTTGTGGCTTGTCAGCTCTTGATTTTCAGCTCTGTTCCAGTCATCTAAAGCTAAGTTTTTCTGCTAATGTTCACTCTTGCTTTTGTTGTTTTATTCAGTTTTTTGGTGTGTTTAGCCAGCCCCTGCTGGGGGCTGTGCTGAATTTCCACTCTTATTTATCAGTATTTTGCCAATTGGCTTTTTGTCCCTTACTAGTTCGGTCTCTTTTTGCTCTGTCTCAAAATATTTCAGAGTGCTGATATAGTGGGAGAAGTCTAGTGACTTCAGGGTTAATTTTGCTATCAGAAGTGTTGGACATGATTTTTGTAGGGTTTTTTGCAGGTTGCAGTGTCTTTCCTTTCCATTCCTTTACTGTCTAGTTAGTTTGGGCCCCGTCATTTGCTCAGCCTATTTTCCTGCCTGTGTTTGTGCCTTCATCTTGTTTCACCGTCAATACATGTGTGGGGGCTATCTATTCCTTTGGGGTCTGCCTTGGGGCAGTTAGTTTTCCCTTTCCTTGCTTTAGGATTATTTAGTCCTCCGGCCGTGACGAGGCGTCTAGGAACATCGTAGGCACGCTCCACGGCTACTGCTAGTTGTTGTGGTAAGATCAGGGATCTGCAATCTGCATAGTTACCAACCTCTCTGGTTTTCTGTGACTTAGCTTGTTCTGCTTTTTTTCTCCTCGGTGACCCATTCATAACAGAGGACTCTGTGAGGACCGATATCCCCTCTGAACCACTAATAATCGTAAGTGGCCTTAAAGGCACAGATTGCTGTTAGCACAGTTTAAATGACACAGGTTAGTAAGCGGTCGGGTATTTTACATTAGGACAATGCGGTAACCGCCACAATAACACCTGCACCCAGAAGGACTGGCAAGTCCTCTGGAAAAGCCAGCAGATGCAGCATTTGTAATATCAATATCCTCTGGATCAACATGTTATGGCAAGTTAGAATAGGATATGGGTTGATCTAGATGGACTTAAAGTCTTAATTCAACCTTAATAACTATGTTACTATGTTATGTTAAGTTACCGGAGTCGTGGGCCTCCAGCCGGTCCAGTCACCTCAACATGATCCCCATCCCAAGCAACTAAGGTAGGAAATGGAACAAACCTTAGATGACGAGGCTCAGTCTATAAGCTTGGACCTAGAGTAAGAAGGAGAAATTACCTCGGATCCAGCGGAAGTGGGCAAGAGGTGCCTTATTTCTTCAGAGGACACAGACGAGCTACTGTGGGCTGTAAGAAACACAATACAGACTGAAGAAACCCTAAAGCCTCAGTCAGTCCAGGATCAAATGTGTGGAGGTCTGTGGTCACAGATACATTGGGTTTTTCCAGTAAACGACAACATCCGGGCAATGATTTCGAAGAGTGGGAGGACTCGGAAAAACGTTTGGTCATCCATCGAGATTTCAGGCTCCGTCTTCTGTTTGAACCAGAGAATATAAAGACCTGGGATGAAATCCCAAAATTCGACATTCCGATGGCTAGGGTGTCAAAAAAGACCTCAATTCTCTTTGAAGATTCCTCTAGCCTCAGAGAGCCTATGGACAGGAAAGAAGATGGGCTCCTTAAAAGGGCTTGGAAGGCATCAGCAACAGTTATGAAAACAAATATAGCTGCCACATCAGTTGCTAGATTCAGGCACTTATCGATCTACCAACTGGCTAAAAGTGAAAACTTCTAGGAGTAACATGCTGAAGGGTCTTCCCTTATTGAGACTTGCAAGTGAGTTCTTGGTGGATACCTCAGAAGAATCAGTGCAGTTTGCAGCCCGAAACAATTCTTTATCCAACACGGCTCGTAGAGCCATCTGGATGATGACCTGTTTGGGGAATTGTCAGTCTAATTATAAGCTGTGTGCCATACCTTTTTCAGGATTAAGGGTGTTCGGGCCGGTTCTAGATAATACAGGTATATCTCACAAAATTAGAGTGTCATCAAAAAGTTAATTTATTTCAGTTATTCAATACAAAAAGCGAAACTCATATATTAGATAGAGTCAATACATACAGAGTGATTTATTTCAAGTGTTTATTTCTGTTAATGATTATGGCTTACTGTTGTGAGTTCATTTTCCCCTTCGTCACTGAGGTCTGGTGAACTCCCTATTCTGGTAAAGGAAGGTAATGAGCCTGATTATCAGGCACCTGAGCCTAATGATGATGACTGGCTGAGTGGAGTCACGGACTGGATATAAGGCTGCCGACGCCCTTCTGCCCTGCGGGTGATTTCTCTGTGGACTTCTAAGAGACCAGTCTGATTCCTGCTCCTCTAAAGCTAAGTTTTCTGCTTTGCCTTTTAGCATTTGTGTTTTGTTTTTGTTTACCCTGCTTTTCTGGATTCTGCCATATCCTGCTGGGGTGAGCTGAATCTCCTTTTGCCTGTTGCTCTGTCTTCAGAATATTCCTGAGTACTGACATAGTCTTTTTGAAGCCTAGCATCTTCAGGGCCTTTCTCATTGTCAGTCTGTTGGCTCTTATTTTCATAGGGTTTTTCACGGATTGCAGACAGCAGCCTTCCTGTCCTTTCCTATCTAGTTAGCTTGGGCCCCGTCTTTGCTCAGTCTATCTTTCTATCTGTGTTGTGTTCTTTCTTCTTGCTTCACCATCATATGCGGGGAGCTGCCTTTTGCTTTGGGGTCTGCTCTGGGGCAGTTTAGATTTCCCTTTCTGTCTTTAGGCTATTTAGTCCTCCGGCTGTGATCGAGGGGTATAGGGCATCGTAGGAACCCCCCACGGCTACTGCTAGTTGTGTTGATAGGTTCAGGGGTCTGCAATCCAATAGCTGCCAACCTCTCTGGTTTTCTGGACTTAGCTAGCATTTCTGTTATTGCCTCCTACGGTGGCTCAATCATAACAGCTTACAGCCAATCAAAACCCAAAAGTCATTGTCTCAGTGAATTAGAATATGTTATAACATCAGCTTGAAAAAATGATATTAAAATCCGAAATGTTGGCCTACTGAAATATATGTTCAGTAAATGCTCTCAATACTTGATCGGGGCTCCTTTGGCTTCAATTACTGCATCAATGCGGCGTGGCATGGAGGCAATCAGCTTGTGGCACTGCTGAGTTGTTATGTAAGCGCAGGTTGCTTTGATAGCAGCCTTCAGCTCATCTGTATTGTTGGGTCTGGTGTCTCTCATCTTACTCTTTACAATAACCCATAGATTCTCTATGGGGTTAAGGTCAGGTGAGTTTTCTGGCCAATCAAGCACAGTGATACTGTTATTTTTAGACCAGGTATTGGTACTTTTGGCAGTGTGGACAGGTGCCAAGTCCTGATGGAGAATGAAATTTCCAACTCCAAAAAGAATATCAGCAGAGGGAAGCATCAATTGCTCTAAAATTTCCTGGTAGACGACTGCGCTGACTTTGGTCTTGATAAAACACACTGGACCCACACCAGCAGATGACATGACTTCTGAAACCAAATATATGACAGACTGGAGGGCACCACACAATACTGAGGGATACACCTGAAGTCTGTATCAACACAATGTAAAAATAGAAGAAAAAAGCTACAGACTATAACAAGGATCACAAAAAAAAACACATTCTATTGGATACTAAAGAACAACACGATATAAAAACACATAAAAATTATAAAATGACATACAAGGAAAGCTTAATTGCCCATAATAGGGCTACAGTCCCCCCAAGGACAGACATAATACAGTTGTGGCCAAAAGTATTGACACCCTTGCAATTCTGTCAGATAATACTCAGTTTCTTCCTGAAAATGATTGCAAACACAAATTCTTTGGTATTATTATCTTCATTTAATTTGTCTTAAATGAAAAAACACAAAAGAGAATGAAGCAAAAAGCAAAACATTGATCATTTCACACAAAACTCCAAAAATGGGCAAAGACAAAAGTATTGGCACCCTCAGCCTAATACTTGGTTGCACAACCTTTAGCCAAAATAACTGCGTCCAACCGCTTCCGGTAACCATCAATGAGTTTCTTACAATGCTCTGCTGGAATTTTAGACCATTCTTCTTTGGCAAACTGTTCCAGGTCCCTGATATTTGAAGGGTGCCTTCTCTAAACTGCCATTTTTAGATCTCTCCACAGGTGTTCTATGGGATTCAGGTCTGGACTCATTGCTGGCCACCTTAGAAGTCTCCAGTGCTTTCTCTCAAACCATTTTCTAGTGCTTTTTGAAGTGTGTTTTGGGTCATTGTCCTGCTTGAAGACCCATGACCTCTGAGGGAGACCCAGCTTTCTCACACTGGGCCCTACATTATGCTGCAAAATTTGTTGGTAGTCTTCAGACTTCATAATGCCATGCACACGGTCAAGCAGTCCAGTGCCAGAGGCAGCAAAGCAACCCCAAAACATCAGGGAACCTCCGCCATGTTTGACTGTAGGGACCGTGTTCTTTTCTTTGAATGCCTCCTTTTTTTCTCCTGTAAACTCTATGTTGATGCCTTTGCCCAAAAAGCTCTACTTTTGTCTCATCTGACCAGAGAACATTCTTCCAAAACGTTTTAGGCTTTTTCAGGTAAGTTTTGGCAAACTCCAGCCTGGCTTTTTTATGTCTCGGGGTTAGAAGTGGGGTCTTCCTGGGTCTCCTACAATACAGTCCCTTTTCATTCAGACACCGACGGATATTACGGGTTGACACTGTTGTACCCTCGGACTGCAGGGCAGCTTGAACTTGTTTGGATGTTAGTCGAGGTTCTTTATCCAACATCCGCACAATCTTGCTTTGAAATCTCTTGTCAATTTTTCTTTTCCGTCCACATCTAGGGAGGTTAGCCACAGTGCCATGGGCTTTAAACTTCTTGATGACACTGCGCACGGTAGACACAGGAACATTCAGGTCTTTGGAGATGGACTTGTAGCCTTGAGATTGCTCATGCTTCCTCACAATTTGGTTTCTCAAGTCCTCAGACAGTTCTTTGGTCTTTTTTCTTTTCTCCATGCTCAATGTGGTACACACAAGGACACAGGACAGAGGTTTAGTCAACTTTAATCCATGTCAACTGGCTGCAAGTGTGATTTAGCTATTGCCAACACCTGTTAGGTGCCACAGGTAAGTTACAGGTGCTGTTAATTACACAAATTAGAGAAGCATCACGTGATTTTTCGAACAGTGCCAATACTTTTGTCCACCCTCTTTTTTATGTTTGGTGTGGAATTATATCCAATTTGGCTTTAGGACAATTCTCTTTGTGTTTTTTCATTTAAGACAAATTAAATGAAGATAATAATACCAAAGAATTTGTGATTGCAATCATTTTCAGGAAGAAACTGAGTATTATCTGACAGAATTGCAGGGATGTCAATACTTTTGGCCACAACTGTATGCAATATAGTGATGGAAAATAAATAGCACAAACAATATGTAATTGCTGACATATGCAAAGTCACATTATAGGGTGAGAAGTGGTACCACCCAAAGCTCAAACTAAATGTCCGCAGAAAACTAGCATAGACCGTGCAGCTATCACTAAACTGAGTCAAACAATAATATGACAACCAAAAAACTCTCAGGTACACAGTCTCATGATAAAGAGATATTGAATGAGTATGAAAATATAAAGAAGGTAAGAAACGTCCATAACCAAGGTTCAAGGACAGAAATGAAATCAATCAGATTCAATAAATAAGCCTGGGTTCCATAATGCAAAGCCAAATAGTCATATGCAGAGCGTTCTTGCCTACAACATCACACCGGGGGGAGCTGAGAAGATGCCTGATGCATGTCGCCACCCCACGTGGCTTCGTCAGGGACTCTTCGTCACTAGTGCGACCACACTTAGAATACTGTGTACAGTTCTGGTCTCCAGTGTATAAGAAAGACATAGCTGAACTGGAGCGGGTGCAGAGAAGAGCGACCAAGGTTATTAGGGAACTAGGGGGTCTGCAATACCAAGACAGGTTATTACATTTGGGGTTATTTAGTTTGGAGAATCGAAGGCTTAGGGGTGATCTTATTACAATGTATAAATATATGCGGGGACAATACCAAGAGCTTCCTAATGATCTTTTTACTCTTAGACCTGTGACGGGGACAAGGGGGCATCCTCTACGTCTGGAGGAAAGAAGGTTTAAGCATACTCACAGACGCGGATTCTTTACTGTAAGAGCAGTGAGACTATGGAACTCTCTGCCATATGATGTTGTAATGAGTGATTCCCTACTAAAATTTAAGAAGGGACTGGATGCCTTTCTTGAAAAGTATAATATTACAGGGTATATACACTAGTTTCCTTAATATTGCGTTGATCCAGGGAGCAAGTCTGATTGCCATATGTGGAGTCAGGAAGGAATTTTTTTCCCCAATGTGAAGCTTACTTGTTGCCACATGGGGTTTTTTTTGCCTTCCTCTGGATCAACATGTTAGGGCAAGTTAGGATAGGATATGGGTTGAACTAGATGGACTTAAAGTCTCCCTTCAACCTTAATAACTATGTTACTATGTTACTATGTTACATGGGGTGGCGACAGCACTTACATATTGCTTGTGCTATTTATTTTCTATCACTCCATTGCATATCATGTCAGTCCTCCTTTCTTGCAGGGAACTTATTTGTAAAACTCTTGCTGGTTGTCATTTGCTAATGTGCTAACCATATTTATCTTGTATTGCACACAGGTATTATGTTTTGATAACACAGTGTCTATCCAACATATTGGCTTAATGATCACCTTGGGAGACTGTAGACCTATTATGGGTGATTAAGCTTTCCTTGTATGTCATTTTATGACTTAAGTGTTTTTATATGGTGTTGTTCTTTTGTATCCAATAAAATATGTTTGTGTTTTGGTGAACCTTGTTATAGTCTGTAGCTTTTTTCTTCTTCTATTTTTACATGGCTTCTGAAACCATCATTGATTGTGGATACTTCACACTAGACCTTGGAAATCAAAGGTCCCAGAGTTTGGATGAAGAGTGGAGAGTATAAACACATAGAAAAAAAGGAGTCTGTATCCATATTATAAAATCACCTCAATATTTTTATTGGATAAATAATATCACACATTAAAGACAAGAAAGTAGTACAAAGTCATGGCAGAGTAACAATATGAGAGACCAAGGTGCAACACTAGTGCATTATTCCGGGCAATAGGGTATTTACTTATATATATTTGCCAGTGCTAAAAAAGTCTTCATCCTCTAAATTTAGAGGACCATGATGTCCTCTCTACCATGACTATCATGTTGTTCTATTTGTGGGATGAAGACTTTTTTATGTTATCAAATCATCATAGGATATTGCATCGGGACTTGATTTTTATAGTCCACCTTGTTTGATATTATATTTGTGTAGGAAGATATATATTTCTCTTGCTGAGGCGTATTGTTCCAAACACTGTGGAATTGACACTTTTGGTACATGTAATTAGTGTTTATGTGGTGATATTTCACTTTTTTTGTTTTTTCACTTTTTTGCATTATGTTATTATTCTTTCAATGGGTATCACAATGCATATAACTTGGCCTATTGGGCTGGGTAATTTATATATCTAAGTAATAGTATTATTATCACTAATATTTACAATTAGCACTTGTCACTTTATTTATTCATAATTTTTGCACTTTGGTAGATGAATTTATTATATATGATATTATTACAATACGCTTTGTGTAAAGGAGAATTGTAGATATGTTATTTTGTGATCGAATAATGTGAATGGAAAAGGTGGTTTTAGAGTGGAGTTATATCTCCTGCTTTAACGGCGGTATGGTATGATCCTGTGGCGAGGTATGCGTCACTATGCTAACCGCTTGTGCGCATGCTCCCAGATGCGACCGGGTTGTGAGTCCCGGCGGCGCATAATGATGTGCTGTGCGTGTCATTCACGTCAGCAGGACTTCCTGCGATGCGCTCAGTCATCGGCGCCGGCCGTGACGTCACATCCGGTCTCCTTTTCCGGAAACATGAGCCGCAATTAGCGGTATATGGGACACATGGAGGGAAGGTATATAGGGTGGACAACGAGACAGTGAACATCGCAACGGCCCCCGGAAGAAGCCCTCGCGAAACGCGCGTCGGGGCACAGCGTGCAGAGTCTCCTGAGAGCCATGGGTAAGAGACAGTGATTAGGGTTACAACCCACAGATGGGGGAGGGATCACTAGTTTATGTGTACACCTCACTGAGTGTTTACCATACCTCCGCCTTTTTCTGTCTTATGGGGCCCTGTATATGTATTTTAGTACTGGCAAATAATATATAAGTAAATACCCTATTGTCCGGAATAATGCACTAGTGTTGCACCTTGGTCTCTCATATTGTTACTCTGCCATGACTTTGTACTACTTTCTTGTCTTTAATGTGTGATATTATTTATCCAATAAAAATATTGGTGATTTTATAATATGGATACAGACTCCTTTTTTTCTATGTGTTTATACGGTTAATGGAGTTTTCCTGCTGCTAATGCTAGGTGGTGATGGTGATATTGTCCCGACTACTACCTTCATTATGATTCTTGCCATTGAGATTTTGTATTATATGAAGAGTGGAGAGGCAGACAATCCAAGCTGCTTAAGGTCTAGTGTGAAGTTTCCACAATCAGTGATGGTTTGGGGAGCTATGTCATCTGCTGGTATAAGTACACTGCGTTTTATCAAGACAAAAGTCAACACAGCCGTCTACCAGGAAATTTTAGAGCAATTCATACTTCCCTCTGTTGACAAGCTTTTTGGAGTTGGAAATGTCATTCTCCAGCAGGAATTGGCACCTGTCCACAGAGCCAAAAGTACCAATACCTGGTTTAAAAACAACAGTATCACTGTGCTTGATTGGCCAGCAAGCTCGCCTTACCTTAACCCCATAGAGAATCTATGCAGTATTGTATAGAGGAAGATGTGAGACACCAGACCCAACAATGCAGAAGAGCTGAAGGCTGCTATTAAAGCAACCTGGGCTTCCATAATACTTCAGCAGTGCCACAGGCTGATCGCCTCCACATTGATGCAATAACTGATGCCAAAGGATTCCCCACCAAGTATGGAGCATATTTACTGAATATACAATTCAGTAGGCCAACATATTGGATTTTAAAATCATTTTTCAAGCTGGTGTTATAAAGTATTCTAATTTACTGAGATAATGACGTTTGAGTTTTCATTAGCTGTAAGCCTAAATAATCAACATTAACAGAAATAAATACTTGAAATACATCACTGTTTATATTGACTAATATATGAGTTTCACTTTTTGTATCGAAGAACTGAAATAAATTAATTTTGATGATATTCTAATTTTGTGAGATGCACCTGTATACTAGAAAATGCCACCAATAAGAAAAAAAGGTTTTCCTGATGAAAAATCTAAGAGATACTAGCCCTTTCAGATGACCAGCCCCTCCCAGAGGCAGGAATATTGGGGGAAAAGAAAAGTCTAGTAGGTGGAACAACCCTAAAGGGGGTAAATGTAAAGTCCCAATCTTGCACTTTGGATCAGGTTCAGGAAACAGGAGACAATGACGCCATATCTTTAGGGGGTCGCCTCTGTATATGGAAGGAGGACCTTTTAAGATTGAGAGTTGTGGTTCCAGTTCCCCAACCAGAAATGGGTCAGGGTCATTACTCAACCCTATTTACAATAAAAAAAACTGTCGGGAGAAAGCCGTACCATAATACATTTAAAGTTCGTAAATCAGTGGATAAAATTCTAGAGGTTCAGAATGGAGTCTATAAAGACCACCATCCCCCTCATAGACAAGGATGCAGTGATGTGCATATTAGCCCTAAAGAGCGCATGCTCGCAAAAGTACTACGGTTCGCTCTAAAAACAGGAAACAAGTACTACCCCTTACAATTTTGCTCTCTTCCTTTCAGTCTTGCTTCGGCGTCTCAGGTTTTTACAATGGTGGTTGCCGAGCTCGTGGCCTACCTGAGTCAGAGGGACGTAATCATAGTCCCATATTTGGATGATTTTCTGCTGATATCCGGTTCAGAGACTCAACTAGAAGAGCAGCTCAGTCTGGTGATTTCTACATTGGAAAGTTTGGAATGGATCCTAAACCAGAAGAATTCAGACTTACTACCAGGAAGAAGTTTGTAGGTGTTACTCTGGATTCCAGGCAAAGAATCTCGCTGTTGCCAGAGGAGAACCAGAAAGCAGTGAAAAACAAGATCTGGCTTCTCCTTCGGAATCAAGTTTCCATAAGAATGGCAATGAAGGTGTTGGGAACATTAATGTCTTGCATATCATGCGTCCGATGGGGTCAGTCCCATACAAGGGACTACAGAGCGCAATCCTTACGACCTTGTACAGATGACAAACTTCCTTGGACAGAGAGATTTGCTTCATTAAAGACTTCGCTGGAATGGTGGACCATTGCCAAAAACGTCAGTCAGGGAGTTTCATGGATATTGTCACCATGCGTAACGATCGTCACAGACGCAAATGAGGAAGAATGAGGAGCTCATCTGGAAGGAAGATATTTACAGGGAGTTTGGTGTCTAGACATTAGGTCTCAGGCCTCCAACTTCAGAGAGTTATGTGCAGTTTGGGAGACCCTGAAGGGGAATCAGACCTGTTTGCAAGGTCGACATATAAAGGTTATGTCAGACAACATGATGGCGGTGTCATTTCTTCATCACCAGGGGGGCCCAAAACACCGGGTCCTTCAGGACCTCACCTCAAGGATATATGCCTGGGCCGAAAAGAGAGTCTGGTCAATATCGGCAGCACATCTAAAAGGATCCAGGGACACCGTTGCTGATTACTTGAGCAGATGAAAAATCCAGTCCACCGAGTGGAAACTGAATGGGGAAAATAGAATTAGTCTTACCGGTAATCCGGTTTCTAGGAACATTCCACGAAAGCAGCATCGGATGTTGTCTCCCCACCCTAATGGGGGACAGGAAACACAAAGAGGTTAGATACCCCTCCCCTTCCTGCAACCAGTGTTTTTCTGGAGACACTAGCATGAATAATTCCCACCAAAGTGCAGGAATCAATAAGAACATTAGATAGGAAATTAGTGGTCTCGTGGAAGGTTCCTAGAAACCGAGTTACCGGTAAGACTAATTCTATTTTCTCCAGTCACCTTCCACAACAGCAGCATTGGAGTAATACCAACAATTCATTTCTTAGGGAGAGACAACAGACTGCAGAACTTGTCTGCCAAATGTTAAATCCCTATTAAAATCTAGTATGTAATGTTTTGTTTTAAACATCTTTTTATTGGTTTAACAAAGAGAAATAACATTACATGTGACTGATATGATCAAGCATTATTAGTTTCTCACATTTCAAGTTTGATCTTACTAATCGTATATTCACATCTCATATATTACTGCTTGATATTTGTTGCTATGCAGTAAACCAGGTAGTATCCGTCTAAGTTTTATTGCTTAAACTCATGAGTCCCAGACAAAATCTTTGACGTAGATCCCTGGAAAAGATGTACACATCAGTCGTAACAAAATACAAACTTTTAACTGAGTAGAAAGAATAAAAGTTAGGTAGAGAAGTAGAGTGGATAGAAGGGGGAGTAATTAAGGGTGGGATGGAGTAGGAATTCCAGTCAGGGGGGTGATGTCCATTCGGCAGGGGGTTTTGCCCTATTGTCTGAATGGTCAACCAATGTTGCTCCAAGATTAGTTGGTCTTAGGGCAATTTGATAAATTTTACTAAGGGTTTAGTAGTTTTAAGTATTCATCTGTTTCTCTAAAGAGTATCCACGGCTCCCAGGTCAATCTGAATTTACCTATCTTAAAGGTCGTGCTGGCTATTATTTCTTCTATGTAATATATTTGGTTCACCTTGTGCAACCATTCTGCCAGGGTAGGACAGTCCTGTGATAACCAATGTAAGGGGATATGCATTTTGGCTGCTGCTAACAAATACATAAGAATTTTTTTATGTTTGTATTGTGCAAGATCGCTTGACCAGTTTAGAAAAATCAATTTCAAGGATGGGGGTTTGGAAGCTGACAAAGTCTTGTTGCAATTTTAAGCACTTTCCTCCAGAATGGTAGAATATTTTCGCACTGCCACCATATGTGTAAATAAGATCCCCTCACCCCAAAACATCTCCAACAATTAGAGGGTGCATCAGGCTGCCACTTCTTTCTAGTGTCAGGGGTGGTGTACCACCTAGTAAGGACTTTGTAAGAATTTTCTTGGACCCTCACGCAGCCAGAAGGACCATGCGAGCTTTTATATATCTTTTCAACCACCCAATCTTGCAATACAACCTCAGGGTCCCTTTCCCATTTCATTATAAACACTCATTTAACTGAGGTTGAGTGGGCCAGGAGCATCTGGTAAAGCTTACCCAACACGCCCCTTGGTTTATTTCTCTGAGTCAGCAACTTTTCAAAAGCGGTCAACTCTCTGTGCGGAAGTCCAGATTGTAAATACGATCTGATCGAGTTTTTGAGCCTGTTGTAATGAAGAAAGTTAATATGATAGTGTGGAAATCTCATTTGTAAATCTTGCAGAGGGAGGATCACACCATCCTCCATGAAAGCATCTAGACTTTCGTTTATTTTATGTAGAGAGTCTGTGTCCTTAAGAAAAGGGTGATCTAAATAGAGGCCAGGTAGGTCCCCTACTTTTATCAGGGGTGATGGAAGTGGCATTAGTGAGGATGAGAATCTGGCCCAGGTCCTGATTAAATTTTTTGTTATTGCATTTGGGGAGAGAACCTTCTTTATAAAACCCGTTGGCGAGTGAAGGATAGTAGAGATTGGTACTGACAGTGACTCGCTAGCAATCCCTGTCCAAAGTTTGTGATTACTCTCTCTCGTCCACTCGATTAATAGCGACAAAGTTGCCGCTGCGTGGTATTTTTGCGGGTCCGGTAATCCTATACCCCCTTTATGTTTAGGTAGGGAAAGAGTATTATAGCTTATTCTAGGCCTTAAGCCCCCCCATATATACTTCCCAAAAAGAGATCGGACCTTCTGAATAAACGTGTCAGGGACTTTAATTGGTAGCATTCTGGATATATAACTATACTTGGGTAAAATAAATCCTTTGATGAGATTTTTTCTTCCTATCCAGGAAATATAGAGTGCTCTCCACGACTTAATGGCTTTAAGAGTATCATCGAGAAGGGGTACAAAGTTGAGTGAGAAAAAGGAGTTCCAGTGAGGACTCAGTTTAATACCTAAATACTTAATATATTTAGAGTTCCATTTTATTGGGAATTTAGCTTTCAAATTTTGGATTGTTGTGTGTCGAATATTTATCCCCATCGCCTCAGACTTCTCTAGATTAATCTTAAAGTTCGATAACTCTCCAAATGCCTCAAACCTCTCCAACACCGCCGGAATTTATTTTTCAGGGTCCAATAGGAGCAAGAGAAGGTCGTCTGCGAACGCTGCTACTACATGTGAGGAGTCCGAGATCTCGATACCCCTATTGCTGGATGCTGTCTAAGGCTGGTTTCACAATAGCGTTTTTAAGCGCTGCGCCTTGTGCACTGTTATGCGCTTGCACATGTCTTCCCTATCTTTAACATGTGTGCGCAATGTTTAGCGCATGTCAGCGTCCATCAGCGATTCGCATGCGCAGCGTTTTTTCAAGGTATGCGCCCGGTCTCGCCAGACGTAACATGTTGCTTTTTTTGTTCCTTCCGATGCCCCAAAAATTGCGCATGCGCGCAGAATGCACAAAAACATAATATTAAAACCTATGGGAACGCTGACAATCGCATTGCTCAACGCACGTCAGTGCTTATCTGCGCTTATCACAAGATGCCTTTTTGGAGTAAACACTGTCTAGACACTTGCAAAATCCACCCCCCAAAAGAGAAACATTGTTTGGGATGAGTTTAGATAAAAGGAAGGGGTGCGCCTGCACTGTCACAACTCTACAGACAGCCTTGAGAGAAGACAGACATCAGCACAACAGTGAATTTTGCAGCTTCATCAGCCATGTGAGTATTTTTAATGTAAAAGTATGTCTGTCTTTACAAGTTTATTTTTATTCTAATGTGTGTTTTTTTTTGTTTTTTTTTAAATTCAAGAATGTCATCTTCTGGATCGCATTATTCCCCATCCCGGGAGGAAGTTGCCCAAGCAGAGCGTGAGATGATTATATTGGTGCCTTTGGGTAAGTATAGCTTCTTCCAATACAAAGGTTATATTTTCAATTTTTTTTTTCAGTCCTCATCATCGGAGCAGTCGAGTGAGGTGGAAGAGCTGGAAAAGCAATCCCAAGTCCCGGCGGTGACCCGTAATGTACGTTCATCAATGTATATATATATATATACTGTATATATATATATATATATTTTGTTTCCTTCTTGCCTTTTTTTTTTAAGCCTTTTTTTAAAAAAACACAATTGAAAGATTTTAATTTTTTTTTTTTATAGGTTCGACAGAGGGATGAAGACGTTTACCTGGACAATGAACAACTGATCCAACTAGTCCAGGAGCGTGTACCTTTGTGGGACAGCAGGGACCAGCTGCACAAGGACAATGTTGTTACTCGGAGGATATGGAATGAGGTGGCCGCAGCGTTGATGGATGACTGGGACAGCGCCCCTGCAACCTCCAAAAAGGCGTTTCGTAAGTATGCTCTGTCATGGTGCAGTAACTATTCACCCTGCTTCTGTTGTGTTTCTTGATAGATAAATTCTATCGGTAAACACAACATTCCTGGATCAATAGTGAAGGCTTTTGGTTATGTTGTTATGCATTGTGCTGCCTTGACTGTTGTGACTGATGGTACCGTTATGTATACTCATAGATATATTCTATGTGTAAACTTGACGGTATATCAAGACCTACAGTTAACGCTTTTTGGTTATGTTGTTTATGAATTGTGCTGCCTTGACTGTTGTGACTGATGGTACTGTTATGTATACTCATAGATATATTCTATGGGTATACAAAACAGTATCTCGGGACTTACAGTTAACGCTTTTTGGTTATGTTGTTTATGCATTGTGCTGCCTTGACTGTTGTGACTGATGATACCGTTATGTGTACTCATAGATATATTCTATGGGTCTACAAAACAGTAACTCGGGACCTACAGTTAACGCTTTTTGGTTATGTTGTTTATGCATTGTGCTGCCTTGACTGTTGTGACTGATGGTACCGTTATGTATACTCATAGATATATTCTATGGGTATACAAAACTTGTGACTGATGGTACCGTTATGTGTACTCATAGATATATTCTATGTGTAAACTTGACGGTATATCAGGACCTACAGTTAACGCTTTTTGGTTATGTTGTTTATGCATTGTGCTGCCTTGACTGTTGTGACTGATGGTACCATTATGTATACTCATGGATATATTCTATGTGTAAACTTGACGCTATATCAGGACCTACAGTTAATGCTTTTTGGTTATGTTGCTTATGCATTGTGCTGCCTTGACTGTTGTGACTGATGGTACCGTTATGTATACTCATAGATATATTCTATGTGGAAACATGACGGCATATCAGGATCAACATGGTAAATTATTTTGTTATTGTATAGATGCAGATATATAGCATGATACTAATTTTTTTTTGTACAGTGGACAAAGTCCGTACCCAACTTTTCAAAAGCGGTCAACTCTCTGTGCGGAAGTCCAGATTGTAAATACGATCTGATCGAGTTTTTGAGCCTGTTGTAATGAAGAAAGTTAATATGATAGTGTGGAAATCTCATTTGTAAATCTTGCAGAGGGAGGATCACACCATCCTCCATGAAAGCATCTAGACTTTCGTTTATTTTATGTAGAGAGTCTGTGTCCTTAAGAAAAGGGCGATCTAAATAGAGGCCAGGTAGGTCCCCTACTTTTGTCAGGGGTGATGGAAGTGGCATTAGTGAGGATGAGAATCTGGCCCAGGTCCTGATTAAATTTTTTGTTATTGCATTTGGGGAGAGAACCTTCTTTATAAAACCCGTTGGCGAGTGAAGGTTAGTAGAGATTGGTACTGACAGTGACTCGCTAGCAATCCCTGTCCAAAGTTTGTGATTACTCTCTCTCGTCCACTCGATTAATAGCGACAAAGTTGCCGCTGCGTGGTATTTTTGCGGGTCCGGTAATCCTATACCCCCTTTATGTTTAGGTAGGGAAAGAGTATTATAGCTTATTCTAGGACTTAAGCCCCCCCATATATACTTCCCAAAAAGAGATCGGAACTTCTGAATAAACGTGTCAGGGACTTTAATTGGTAGCATTCTGGATATATAACTATACTTGGGTAAAATAAATCCTTTGATGAGATTTTTTCTTCCTATCCAGGAAATATAGAGTGCTCTCCACGACTTAATGGCTTCAAGAGTATCATCGAGAAGGGGTACAAAGTTGAGTGAGAAAAGGGAGTTCCAGTGAGGACTCAGTTTAATACCTACTGTATATACTTAATATATTTAGAGTTCCATTTTATTGGGAATTTAGCTTTCAAATTTTGGATTGTTGTGTGTTGAATATTTATCCCCATCGCCTCAGACTTCTCTAGATTAATCTAGAGATACTAATTTTTTTTTTGTACAGTGGACAAAGTCCGTACCCAATGGCGCTCGATGAAGGACCGCTTCAACACTGATGTTCGTGCAGAGGGACAGGTTCGCAGTGGTTCCTCGGCAAGGACCAGAACCAAATACAGATACCATAGGAATTTGGAGTTCCTGAGACTGGTCCTTGCCACTAGAGCGTAAGTATTTTTTTTTTTTGGATGTTGCTATTATAAATCAATGCTTTTCTATTCCATAGCTGATGCTTCTTGTCAATGTATGTCACTAATTTTATTTTGGTTTCTGTAAACAGCACCTGGAGCAGCACCCTGCAACCTGTCCCCGGAGTGGTCCTTCATCGATCGACCTCGGACCCGTCCCAGCCATCCGACAGTCAGGAAGCACCTTGCAGGTCAGCCACACACACAGCTGGTGACCAGGAAGCTGGTCAATCAGGTGTTCCCCTGTCCCAGGTCTCTGCCACTGGTTATGCGGGTACTACCCGCCAGCGGCAGAGGGCCTTGGACAGGCCGCTCTTGCCCGAGTTCATGCACTTGAGCGAGTGCTTTCGTGATAGCCTCAAGGCGCTGTCAGACAGAGTTGAAAGCGGTTTTTCCCTTGTGGAAAAAGGTTTTAACCAAATGGAACTCCGCTTCAATTCTGTCGAACAGCGCCTTGACCGTCTCGAGGCCGACCACAATAGACCGGCGCACCATTTTTTTAGTAAAATCGAACGGGGCATGGCGGAACACCTTAGTCCTGAGCAACAGCTGAGTGTCTTGCAGGCCTGCAACACTGCTTACTTGCAGGCTATGCAGCAGAATCGGTACATGCAGCAGTCAGTGGTGTCATTCCCACCTGTGCCACCGCTGACTCGCTTCACCACTGTACCGACTTCTGCTGCATACCACTGCACGGCCACCTCTATGCCAAGGCTTGATAGCCAACATTACATCACCACAAGTGCAGCTGGTCACCTCACCGCCAACACCATCGCAACTGCTGCTCCTGTTTGGAGCACCTCCACCGGCCACACGCCTGCTTGGAATACAGAGACTGTTGACACCAGTACAACCTGGAACAGCCCTGCCACCATCACTCAGACAGGTTGGAGCCCAGCCGCCAACACCACACAAACATGGACCAGCACTGCAGTCACCGGTACTCCTGCAATGACCAGCACTGCCAGCGTCACCACCGAGCAGCAGCTGCCACAACAGCGTCAGCAGCCCCAGCAGCAGCAGAAAAAATTGCAGGCTTGTCTCCAGCTGCAAAAAGAGCCGCAGCAACCTCAACCGGAAGTGCAGCAAACTGGGGACCCACATTCCATTTTTTCTACAAGTGTGTTGCCTTCCCAGAACTCAAGGCGGGCATTGGGCACCAGGAGACAGTCAAAACGGCCAAAGAAAGTTACAAAAACTTTGACTGTTCAGCAACCATGTCCTACTAGTTTATCCAACTCCCTTTCCATGACAGATCTGCCTTCCCCCACCACTTTTGTAGCCCCTTCACCCACCACACCTGCGTCCAGTGTTAGTTTGTGTTCCACACTGCACACGCCAAACTTTATACCAAGTTCCCCCAAACGAGGGAGAAAATAATGTATATATATATATATATATATATATATATATTTTTTTTTTTTTTAAATAAAAGTAAAAATATGTTGTCAAATAACAATGATTCATTAATGTCTTTAGCGCCGACTACACACACAGCGCCATACACTTTGTTTCATTGGCAACTCGTATCTTTACTATACATGTTTCTTGTGTGGTTGAGATATGTGTTGTCAACCAATTAAATATGACTTGTATGTTCACCACCATTCTCTGCAGTTTGTACTTTCAAAAAATTTAAGGAGGATGTTGTTTGGTTAAGGAGGATGTTGTTTGGTGCAAGGCATATCTATTCCATTTGCAGGTATGATAAAAAGTGACTTGAGGATGGTATGTTATTACAATCCTCCTTTTTTTCATACCAGCACAGGAATTTGTAGATATTCCTTGAAATGAACCACATCCTCTATTCAGTGTGTTGAATAAACTGATTGGTAAAATACACATCATATTTACAGTACCCAGTCCTAGTATCATCAATGTATAAAATAAAAAAGTCCCAGAATAAATATTATTTGCAGCACAGCATCGCCTCAGTGTGAATATCTTTCATGCACGCTGTTGCAATGAAGCAAATACAATGATGTGTATTAAGCTTGCAAGATGATTTAAAATTGATGCTTTGGGAATCATCACTTCACCATCACAATATTCATGAGTACTGTAGAATTGGTATCAGTTTGTACTCAAGCCACAGTTATTATACCGCAAATAATATTTAGGATTACATGGTAATCTGTGACATCAAACATTTTGCTAGCGATTTAATAAACAAATCTCAATTTTTAACCTGCAGTTCATGTGATCTAATTATTATTTGTGGTGGATACAAATGAACACACATTGGAATTGATTTTAATAAAAAAAAAAATGGTATTATTCAACTACTGTGGAGTGATGGTAAATTGTGGAGGCACAAGACACAGCATCATGAATTCACAAGAATACAGCGGAACACATGGATTATTTCAATGGGTATAGGTATAAAAACATGTTTATTATAAACCACAATGAGTTATATTTTTTTATTACACAATTTGATCCTGGCATTCCACTCTACCAACATCTGAGACGAAATAAGCCACAAATTGGTCCCTCATTTGCCCAACTTCGACAGATGACCTGAGAGGGTGCTGATTGAAATCAGGCAAGGGGTTGGAAGCTGGTTCATCAAGTTCAAAGTTAGGCTTCTCTTTACACATTAAAAAATTATGTAGAACCACACAAGCTTTCACCACCTCATCAACAGTTTCCAATTTTAGATTAATTGCTGTGGCAAGAATGCGCCATTGGGACACCAGAATACCAAAGGCACACTCGACAGTTCTTCTTGCCCTGGTCAGCCTATAATTAAATATTTTTTTTTCGTGGTCCAAGTCACGGCTGGAGTATGGTTTCAGGAGGTTCTGGCACATCTGGAATGCTTCATCGCCAACCATTACAAAGGGCTGTGGTGGAGCTTCGGTGTGGGGAAGAGGACGTGGCATGGGGAAATTAAATCGGTTTCCATACAACCTGCGGCCCATGTCTGAGTTCTTAAAGGCCTGTGAGTCATTCCCACGGCCAAAAGCACCAATGTCCACTGCCACAAACTTACAGTCAGCATCAGAAATGGCCATGAGTACTGTAGAGAAGTACTTTTTGTAATTATAGAACTCCGAGCCAGTTCTTTTGGGTTTGATTATCCGGATGTGTTTGCCATCCACAGCTCCCAAACAGTTTGGAAAAATGCAAGTTGTCCAAAATTTGTCTGAAATTTCTATCCACTTTTCTACGGTGGGCAGGGGCATATATTCAGGACAAAGAACGTTCCACAAAGCCCGGCAGGTGTCAGCAACAATACCCGACAAGGTGGAGATTCCGATCTGAAACTGAAAGTGTAGTGAAGATAGGGTCTCTCCAGTTGCCAGGAATCTGATAAGCAGACAAAAAACAAAGGTGTCAATTTATATACATAAAAGAAAAAAATTATTTTTACATTTCCGACCAAGAAATATGCATGCTATGGAAGATTTCATGGCAGAACCATAAGAAGGCAGGCATTGTTTTGTTAATATCATTACATACCGTAGAGTCACCAGTAGCCGTTCCTCAGGAGAAATGGCATTACGGAGATGTGTGTCCTGTCTCCGGATGGCATCTTGGACACGTCCAAGCAAATACATGAAGGTTTGTTGGGACATCCGTGTATAGTCCATAAATTTCTCCGGGTTTGCCTGGAGCTCACTGTAGAGGGTGTGGTACGCTCCACGGCTTTCACGGAGTTCAACAATTGGATGTATCCATAAACGCCGATGCTGACGTCTTCTCTGTCTCTCTCTCTCTCTCTCCCTTTGTTTGTGCCAAGCTACTGCATAAGCCTGAGCCATCCTGATGTCCAAATCCAAGTTGAATTGAAAAGTCTTCCATCGCAGATCCATGTTGTCAAGCTAAAAAAGCAAGCTATGTGAACACTGTAGCTGAAAAAAGGGTCTATTTAAAGAATTCCCATATACACACCCACTGCTGTCCAATTGGTGCAGTCTGATGCAATAATTTTTCATGGAGTTCCATCTGGTGATTAGTGCCTTCATGCGCAAAATAAACGCAAACGATTGGAAAACGCTTAACAACGCATACACACGCTGCGTTTTTTTCACTTTATGCGCACAATTATGCGAAAATAATAAGCAGCGTTTGTAAGCGTTAGTATGCGATTTTGTCACACATTTCATGTGTGCAACAAACGCTGCGCAGAAAAATGCTAGTGTGAAACCACCCTAATACTCTGAATTAACGTCTCGACGGTTAGGACAAATAAAGCTGGTGAAAGGGGGCAACCCTGACGTGTGCCGTTTTTGATCTCAAAGGGTGGAGAAAAATCCCCGTTTACCCTTACTTTCGCAGATGGTGACTTATACATTTGAAAAATGGCATCTATAACTGTGGGAGGAAAACCAAATCTCGCAAGAGTCTCACGCATGAATGTCCAGTCCACCCTGTCAAACGCTTTCTCTGCGTCGGTGCCCATTAAGACTAGGGGTTTGTGGTGGCTGTGCACATGCTGCATCAGGTACAGTACTCTAAGGGAGTTGTCTCTTCCCTCTCTATCCCTGACAAAACCTACTTGCTCAGGTGAGATGAGTGTGTCGAGGATCAGGCCTATCCTTGTGGCTAACATCTTTGCAAATATTTTTAGGTCATTATTTAATAGTGAGATCGGCCTGTAATTACTGCATAGTTCGGGGTCTCTACCTTCTTTGTGTATTAAGGATATGTGTGCTTCCAGTGTCTGTCCTGCAAAGGCCGCACCCCCAGTACACCAGTGCACAGCTTCAATAAAAACGGACTCAACGTGTCCTGAAAAGTCTTATAAAAGGATGCCGGGAGGCCATCTGGACCAGGGCTTTTGCCCATAGGACAGTCCGACAGGGTAGACTGGAGTTCCCCTATCGTGAAAGGGGCTGTCAGTTCCTGTTGTTGAGTTTCAGATAAGGTAAGGAGGTTTATAGATTGTAGGAATTCCTTTATATTCACTCGTCTTTTTTCTAACTATTCTACATTCTCTCCCGGTCACAAATCATACAAGGTGGAATAGTACTCCCTGAAAGCTGAAGCTATCCCGTCTGGGTTTGTAATTTTGGCTCTATCCGACCCCTTTACTGTATATATAAGAGACCTAGCCTTATGTTTTTTAATCATGGTTGTCATAAATTTTGACATTTTGTCTCCATGAGCGAATACCCTGTGTTTCCATCTAGTATAAATATTTTATTGAGTCTTTGTTTAGTAAGTCTCTAAGAGATTGTCTATTCTGTGAGAGGAGAGCTAAGGCATCAGGAACCAGTGTCATTCTATGATCTCGTTCTAGTGTTTGGATCTCTTTATAAAGAGTGTTGTTTTTTTCTTTTCTGCTTTTATTCTTATGCAAGGCCATAGAAATCAATTCACCTCTTATTACGGCCTTGTGAGCCTCGCAGATAGTAGAAAATTGAATATTTTCACTTAAGTTGATATCAAAGTACTCTTGAATTTTCTTTTTTCTTTTATTTTTGGAGGGTTCATCTGCAATTAAAGTTTTGTTTAGCATCCAAGGGATATTATTTGGTCTATGGCTTATCATAAGTTTGTTTATTAAGATGGAGTGGTCGGAGTGAACGCTCGGAATTATTTGTGAGTCTTTCAGATGTAAGGACATCTGGAATGGGACAAAAAGATAGTCAATTCTACTATAAGACGATTGCGCTTGTGAGAAATGTGAGAAGTCTTCTACAGTGGGGTGGAGAAATCTCTGATCCTAAAAATTAACTTTTATTCCAATATTTAAAACCTGGATGATACCAGTATAGGGAACAGGGTACAGGATATTTTTAACATACAAAATATGCAATGTATCAGGGCACTACACTCGCCCTAATAGGCCCTAGTGCGTCCCTTCCTTGCCGCGGAGGTTGGCACCCTAATATATGCGATGTGGCGCCCCCGCTCAACGTCGGTGACCCTAATAACACCCTAAAAAACCCTAATCCACGACGAGGATACACAAAAAAACACAAACACACAGAATTCCCGAAAAAATGACCCCTGGTGGAGAGACTATATACTGTCTCTAGGAGTGCACCTATTCTAAAACAGAGTGGTGGGTATATGTCCACCCTAATATCTCGTAGTAAAAAATGCTTATGGTTGCAGCTCAAATAGAAACTTATCTCGTAGAAAAAATGCTAAATGCTGCATAGATGACAGACTGTAGCTTTCTATAAAAAACGTTTACACATAACAGCAATGCATAGATCAAATCCAAAAGGAGTTCATCAGGAAAAAATATTTGCTGATCTAACATATCCAAAGGACATAATAGTCCTCAAAATACACAATAGACACAATAGTCTCTTTTATAAGCGAGGATGGCAAAGAACACCATTAAATTCATTCATGGGGTAACCCAGTGACCCAATATACAAATTGCCATCCATCAGTCTGTCAGCATAAAAATTCAAAAAGATACTTATCAGCCATCAGATGATATCGAGCCCAGCCCGACGCGTTTCCCCCTCTTAGATGCTGAGGGTTCATCAGGGGCAAAAGAGCACAAGGGGTCTCATCACCCCAGCCGAATGATCAATGCAGTGTGCGGCATGTTTTCTGTCTCCCGCCGGCTCATATTTACCGCCTTCAGACTGCGACGTCACTTCCGGTACCACGCCGTGATTGTGTGTCATACTTGCAATCATTGCAGTGGGGCGCGCCCCCATACCATGTGACAACAATCATCACTTCCGGTGGCGCATCATGATTACGCGCACTGCTAGTGATCAATACACTGGGGTGTAGTCCCACCGCCACATCATGTGACCCTAATCGTCACTTCCGGTGACATGCCCTGATCACGTGTGTCTCTCTCGGCGCATATCAAATTCTCTCCCCACGTGACTACACAGCCGTTGTCCACACTAGAACCACAGTGGGGGAGAAAACCACAATAGGTCACAACCCACCAAAATTAGTGGGATTAACCACGGGCGTGTATTAGAGCAAAGGGGGCTAATATATACATAAACCCTAAGGCAGCATTATTCAGGGCTAGTAGAACCTGAAGAAAATTATATATCCGGATTACACCTCATTTTAAATATGTCAGTGTGCCATAATAACGTTACTTAATCATAAACCGCATCAATAAGACATGATGAAAAATGTTGTTATTAACCCCTACAGGAGACACCTCTATGTATCCAAGCTAATCAAATGATCCAATAATAAAATGATAGATATCCAAGAACAATCTCTTTGCTCAGGAAGAGCATGAAAAAATAGCATGGTGGATCCATCAGGTACACTAACTACAAGAAACTAGTAAAATTCAAATTTTCATTGAGGCCTTTAGGGCTTTGTGATTCCAGCCAGAAAATCCAACGCGTTTCCAGTTGTAGGATCTTCTTATCCCAATCCCCCTGCCTCACTACGGGTTGAACCCTTTCAATAACACAAAATCCAATCTGTTTCTCATCACCGCCATGAACAAGATTAAAATGACGTGCTAGTGGAGTCTCTCTTTTATGTCTAATGTCTCCCAAATGTTCCCCAATCCGTATCCGGAATACCCGCTTAGTTTTACCCACATAATCCAACGGACAGGAGCATGTGCACAGGTAGACAACTCCTGTAGTTTTGCAGTTAGCAAATGAGTTCATTTTATACGTTCTTTTCGTGTAGGCACTACTAAACGTTTTTGATGGTACCACATGCTTGCAAAAACTACAGTGTCCACATCTAAACGTCCCAGCCTGCCTATTTTGTAGCCAAGTCCCCTCCTTCTTATGTGGTTCCAGGTGACTCTTAACCACTAAATCTCTTATGGATTTTCCCTTCCTATAGGTCACTGAGGGTTTGGGAGAAATTATCCCCCTAATATCTTGATCAATCCTGAGTATATCCCAATGTTTCCTCAGAATCTCCATTACTCTTTTTGACTGGTCATCAAAGGTACCTATTAGTCTAGTCAAATTTTCCGTATCTTTCTTCTCTCTCGGGTTTAATAGTGAAGATCTCCTAGTCTGCTGGCCAATTTAAAGGCAGGTTGAATGACATTGGTGGGATAGCCCCCATCCTTAAACCTAACACACAGGTCCCTTGACTGGGCCTGAAAATCACCCCAATCGGAGCAGTTCCTCTTCAGTCTGAGAAACTGCCCCCTGGGGATACCACGTTTCAGGGGGAGAGGATGATGACTCTCCCACCTAAGTAGACTATTTGTTGATGTGGGTTTCCGGTACAGAGATGTTGTCAAAGATCCATCTTTTGCAATTGATATGGTGGTGTCCAAGAAAGTGATACTTTCTCCACCGATCTCATACGTGAAAAACAGGCCCATCTTGTTAGTATTCAGATGATCCACAAAGGATTTAAACGATTCTCCATTACCCGTCCACAGGACGAGGATGTCGTCAATATAACGTCCCCAAAATAAAATATTCGGGGACCAGACGACATCCTCGTCACTGAAGACCACAGTGTCCTCCCACCAGCCCAGGAGCAAATTTGCGTACGTGGGGGCACAAGGGCTCCCCATCGCGGTGCCCCTGAGCTGGTGGTAGTACCTGCCATCAAACAAAAAGTAATTATGGCAGAGTACAAACTCCAACAACTGCAACAAAAATGTATTATGCGCACCCAGATGTACCCCCCTACCTCTCAGGAAATAGTTGACCGCCTTCAGGCCCTCCACATGTCTAATGCTGCTATACAATGCCTCAACATCGATAGATGCTAGGATGGTACCTGGGTCAACTATAATCCCCTCTATTTTATTAAGAAGATCCATAGTATCCCTGAGGTAGGAAGGGAGGGTCACCACAAATGATCTCAACATTTTGTCAAGATAAACACTGGGGTTCTGACACAAGGCATCGATCCCAGAGACAATTGTTCTCCCTTTGATAGGGTCCGTGCCCTTGTGAATTTTTGGTAATGCATAAAATGTTGCAATTACCGGCCATTTTGGCAATAGAAAATCGAATTCCTTCTTGGAAATCAGCTTGGTTTCTAGAGCCATTTTCAAGATTTTTGACAATCCCAGACTAAAATCCTTAGTTGGATCCATTCTCAAAATCTCATAGGTTGCTTCATCAGATAGGAAGGCAAGACACATCTCAATATATTTGTCCCTATTCAAGATAACCGTATTGCCACCCTTATCTGAGGGTTTAAGTACAATCTGCTTGTTATTCATCAGCCCCTCCAATGCTTTTCTCTCACGATACGAGAGATTGGGTAGGGTCTGTTCTACTTTGGGATTTATATTCCGTATCTCATCCGAGACTAACTGTAGAAAAATATCAATACAGCCAATCTCTCCTATCGGAGGTGTTTTTTTACTTTTTAATTTCAAATCTGAAAATGGTCCAGTTCCCACTCCTCGCTGTCCCTCCTCCGCCATCTCTGTTAAAAGGAGCACATCAGGGAGTTCGTCCAATGTTATACCAAGTTGCTGACATTTAGCCTTATCACTCAAGGAAAATTTTTTTTTCCATTTCAATTTTCGTGTAAATAAATTAATATCCTTTATCCATTCAAAGGGATCAAATTTGGTGGTTGGTACAAAGGAGAGTCCTCTCCTTAGTACAACAATCTCCTCATTGGAGAGAGCATATGATGACAAATTAATTATCTGATTCTTATATTCCTCCTCTGCCCTCACCTTGTTTGGTTGGTACGTTCCCTCAATTTGTAGGGGACCAAACCTTTGGTCTCTAAAAAAGAGGAAGAGGAGGAAGACGATGATACTCCCCCAACTGTGGTGGAGGGCTGATTTAGATTCCCTACAGTAGTATTCATTGATGCTCTCCCCGATGTTCTTGTATAGTACCTGTCTGTTCCTTGCCATCTCTTAAAGCCACTTCTACGGCTATGTCCCCTGTACCTAAAATGAGTTTTCCTACTGTTGTACCCCGAATTTCCCTCAGTGTCAGATGATTCAACCTCCGAGGATGATCTATCTGTGGGACAATAACTATTATCCGTGAGAGCTGGATATGCTCTCTTTTCCTTGAATTCAGCTATGTCTCTTAGGAACCTTTTATGTTTCCTCTCCTTCATATACAGTTGATATTTTTCAACCGCAGTTTTGAGATTCTCCTCCTTGGTAGTAAAATCAGTAACTGTCTTAAATTTCAATACACTCTCTGTCAATTCTTTTACTTTCTGAGACGTTTTTTCAAGGGTAGCTTTTTCTTCATCCAACAGAACCTGCATCAGGCGTAAGGATGAAGATGTTAATTCTTCCTCCCACTTGGTTAACAATAGCGGGGTTCTACATAGAGGAGCAGGCATCAAATATATCCCCAACCCACGTGGGACAATTTTTTGTTTGATATAGTGCTCTAATGACTGTACCTCCCACCAAGATTTGATGTTATCCTTAAATGCCTCAAGTAAATCAGAAAACAATGCCCTAAGGGATGGACCCGTAGTAGACAGGGAATCAGTTTCAATATCAGAAAATACCTCTTTTGCATCATTCAGCCATTTTCTTGTGTCAAATGAACCCGACAGAAATCCAGCCATGCTAGTCCAGAAAAAACCTCAAAAAATATAATGGATCAAATACTCTAAGAAGACACCAAGATAGCAACAAAAAAATTTGATCCTAAAAATTGACTTTTATTCCAATATTTAAAACCTGGATGATACCAGTATAGGGAACAGGGTACAGGATATTTTTAACATACAAAATATGCAATGTATCAGGGCACTACACTCGCCCTAATAGGCCCTAGTGCGTCCCTTCCTTGCCGCGGAGGTTGGCACCCTAATATATGCGATGTGGCGCCCCCGCTCAACGTCGGTGACCCTAATAACACCCTAAAAAACCCTAATCCACGACGAGGATACACAAAAAAACACAAACACACAGATTTCCCGAAAAAATGACCCCTGGTGGAGAGACTATATACTGTCTCTAGGAGTGCACCTATTCTAAAACAGAGTGGTGGGTATATGTCCACCCTAATATCTCGTAGTAAAAAATGCTTATGGTTGCAGCTCAAATAGAAACTTATCTCGTAGAAAAAATGCTAAATGCTGCATAGATGACAGACTGTAGCTTTCTATAAAAAACGTTTACACATAACAGCAATGCATAGATCAAATCCAAAAGGAGTTCATCAGGAAAAAATATTTGCTGATCTAACATATCCAAAGGACATAATAGTCCTCAAAATACACAATAGACACAATAGTCTCTTTTATAAGCGAGGATGGCAAAGAACACCATTAAATTCATTCATGGGGTAACCCAGTGACCCAATATACAAATTGCCATCCATCAGTCTGTCAGCATAAAAATTCAAAAAGATACTTATCAGCCATCAGATGATATCGAGCCCAGCCCGACGCGTTTCCCCCTCTTAGATGCTGAGGGTTCATCAGGGGCAAAAGAGCACAAGGGGTCTCATCACCCCAGCCGAATGATCAATGCAGTGTGCGGCATGTTTTCTGTCTCCCGCCGGCTCATATTTACCGCCTTCAGACTGCGACGTCACTTCCGGTACCACGCCGTGATTGTGTGTCATACTTGCAATCATTGCAGTGGGGGGCGCCCCCATACCATGTGACAACAATCATCACTTCCGGTGGCGCATCATGATTACGCGCACTGCTAGTGATCAATACACTGGGGTGTAGTCCCACCGCCACATCATGTGACCCTAATCGTCACTTCCGGTGACATGCCCTGATCACGTGTGTCTCTCTCGGCGCATATCAAATCCTCTCCCCACGTGACTACACAGCCGTTGTCCACACTAGAACCACAGTGGGGGAGAAAACCACAATAGGTCACAACCCACCAAAATTAGTGGCATTAACCACGGGCATGTATTAGAGCAAAGGGGGCTAATATATACATAAACCCTAAGGCAGCATTATTCAGGGCTAGTAGAACCTGAAGAAAATTATATATCTCAATTACACCTCATTTTAAATATGTCAGTGTGCCATAATAACGTTACTTAATCATAAACCGCATCAATAAGACATGATGAAAAATGTTGCTATTAACCCCTACAGGAGACACCTATGTATCCAAGCTAATCAAATGATCCAATAATAAAATGATAGATATCCAAGAACAATCTCTTTGCTCAGGAAGAGCATGAAAAAATAGCATGGTGGATCCATCAGGTACACTAACTACAAGAAACTAGTAAAATTCAAATTTTCATTGAGGCCTTTAGGGCTTTGTGATTCCAGCCAGAAAATCCAACGCGTTTCCCGTTGTAGGATCTTCTTATCCTAATGCTGCCTTAGGGTTTATGTATATATTAGCCCCCTTTGCTCTAATACACGCCCGTGGTTAATCCCACTAATTTTGGTGGGTTGTGACCTATTGTGGTTTTCTCCCCCACTGTGGTTCTAGTGTGGACAACGGCTGTGTAGTCACGTGGGGAGAGGATTTGATATGTGCCGAGAGAGACACACGTGATCAGGGCATGTCACCGGAAGTGACGATTAGGGTCACATGATGTGGCGGTGGGACTACACCCCAGTGTATTGATCACTAGCAGTGCGCGTAATCATGATGCACCACCGGAAGTGATGATTGTTGTCACATGGTATGGGGGCGCGCCCCACTGCAATGATTGCAAGTATGACACACAATCACGGCATGGTACCGGAAGTGACGTCGCAGTCTGAAGGCGGTAAATATGAGCCGGCGGGAGACAGAAAACATGCCGCACACTGCATTGATCATTCGGCTGGGGTGATGAGACCCCTTGTGCTCTTTTGCCCCTGATGAACCCTCAGCATCTAAGAGGGGGAAACGCGTCGGGCTGGGCTCGATATCATCTGATGGCTGATAAGTATCTTTTTGAATTTTTATGCTGACAGACTGATGGATGGCAATTTGTATATTGGGTCACTGGGTTACCCCATGAATGAATTTAATGGTGTTCTTTGCCATCCTCGCTTATAAAAGAGACTATTGTGTCTATTGTGTATTTTGAGGACTATTATGTCCTTTGGATATGTTAGATCAGCAAATATTTTTTCCTGATGAACTCCTTTTGGATTTGATCTATGCATTGCTGTTATGTGTAAACGTTTTTTATAGAAAGCTACAGTCTGTCATCTATGCAGCATTTAGCATTTTTTCTACGAGATAAGTTTCTATTTGAGCTGCAACCATAAGCATTTTTTACTACGAGATATTAGGGTGGACATATACCCACCACTCTGTTTTAGAATAGGTGCACTCCTAGAGACAGTATATAGTCTCTCCACCAGGGGTCATTTTTTCGGGAATTCTGTGTGTTTGTGTTTTTTTGTGTATCCTCGTCGTGGATTAGGGTTTTTTAGGGTGTTATTAGGGTCACCGACGTTGAGCGGGGGCGCCACATCGCATATATTAGGGTGCCAACCTCCGCGGCAAGGAAGGGACGCACTAGGGCCTATTAGGGCGAGTGTAGTGCCCTGATACATTGCATATTTTGTATGTTAAAAATATCCTGTACCCTGTTCCCAATACTGGTATCATCCAGGTTTTAAATATTGGAATAAAAGTTAATTTTTTGGATCAAATTTTTTCGTTGCTATCTTGGTGTCTTCTTAGAGTATTTGATCCATTATATTTTTTGAGGTTTTTTTTGGTGGAGAAATCTCCAAGTATCAATCAGTTGGTTCAGATGTAGGGTTGTTCGGATGTGTGTTAGTGCATTCTTAGGAACACTAGATTTCCCAGTAGAGGAGTCTATTGGTTGTTCAAGAGGAACATTTAGGTCACCTCCCAGGATCAAAGCGCCCTCTACAAATTGACTTGTCTCTCTCATAATTATGGAAAACCAGGTGTCTTGTTTTGTGTTGGGGGCATATACACATCCTATCGTGACCAGTTTGTGTGCCAACTTCCCCTTTATGAAAATATATCTACCATCTCTGTCAAGAACCATGTCGAGATACTGAAATGGTGTATTTTTTGCAAGAGCGATTGCCACTCCCCTCCCCTTCCTGGAAGAGGAAAACGAGTGGAACCATGTATTATAGTAGTGTTTCTCAAAACTCGGGGTTTTTTCCTGTATAAAGTGGGTCTCCTGCAGGAGTGCAATGTCAGCCCCCAATTTCTTAATATGTGCCAATACCTGAGCTCTTTTAATTGGCACGTTCAGTCCTCTTACATTGTATGATGCTATTGTCGTTTCTTGCATACGATCAGCCACGTCGGGTCAGTGGGCGCCAGGGCTCAGGACAAGATGACAGGTGATTCGCCGATGGACATGGGAAAGGTTGGGGAGGGGAAGAGAGAAAGGTAAAAGACAAAAATATTAGCATATATTCAACAAAAAGGGCTTGTTGCCCTAAATTAACAACGTTCTTTGTAATAAGCAAAATTACAAATACTACTGTAATACCCATCAGGGAGTGTAAAGGAGAAAACATGACAATTTTTCAATTTGTTCTATATGTTAACTAGGCAGTCACTGTGGATCAGCTTAAAGGATCCATACAGAGATCGTTAGGAGACAAGGGTCCCTAATGCAATCGCTGGAGGAATGCTGCTTCCCTGCTTGTCTTTTTCTGCTTCTTTGTTCTTTAGAGTTGCTCGCTCTTCTCCAGGGTTCTTGCAATGGCAGATCCCGAAGACTGAAATTAGTGCGGGCGAGACGAAGATCAGGCAGCGAGTCGCGTTGAATACCCAGCTCTGCACATACTTTGGCAATGTCGGAAGATGACTTAACTGTAAATCTCTTGCCGTCTGCTGTGATGAATAGACCGAATGGGAAAAGCCATCTGAAAGGAAACTGTCTCTGCTTGAGGGCATCCGTAAAGGGTTTCAATAAGAATCTCTTAGACAAGGTTGATGGTGCCAGATCCTGGAAAACATGAATTGTAGAGCCTTTATATTCCAATGAGCTTAGTGTCCTTGTCTTTTTGAGAATTTTCTCTTTCATGTGGAAGTCCAGAATTCTGCAAATTATCTCTCTACGGAATTCTGATTGTTTAGGCTTGGGTTTTAGTGCCCTATATGCTCTCTCAAGAATTAACATCTTTCCTTCTTCAGTGTCCAGCATAGGCAGAAAGAGTTCATAAAGAATGACTGGTACATCCTCTCGGTTGGTCGCCTCCGGCACTCCCCGGACTCTGAGATTGTTTCTTCTGTTCCTGTTTTCAATATCTTCCATTGCAGTATAGAGGGAATTGATATGATCTTCCTGTTGCTGAAGGCCCATTTTTAGATCTCCAGCGAAGGCGGACAGCTATGACTGCGCATCCTCCAGCTCCTCCACTCTGCTGCCAATCTGCTGAATGTCCTTTTTAATTGTAGATAAATCTTTCACAAGGGGGGCCAAGGCTGAGGACAAAATACTTTTAATGAAGCTTCTAGAAATAGGTTTATCTGAGTCTGCAAAGTCAGAAGGATCCTCCTGCGATTCCTCCAAATCTGGGTCATCACCTGGGTCCTTATACTGCGATGGCCCTTGTTTGGGTCCACTTTGTTTTGTGATAAATTTTTCCATCTTTTTGGTTGTTTGTGACCCACTATTAGCGTTTGTGTCAGCTGATCTACCAATCTTGACCATGGTCCGTTTTTGCTGAAAAAAAAACTGGTGATGTAGTAAGTTTCGCCACTAAAAACCGTGGGCAGGTATCCGGACTGTTAAATATAATATCTCTCGGCAGAAGTGGGACGAGAGATCAGAGAGATTTCTCAGCTGGCGCTTTCCAAATGCACCACTAGATGGGGATCACTCCCCTTTTCCTCACAAGCCTTTCAGTGGCCTAGCCACTAGTGTACTTTATAGCATGGATAAGAAAGAAAGAAAAAAAAAATTGCCTAACAGCAGCTTGGTGGTTCATTCAGCAGTGAGCATTATTTTATGAGAAAGTAGCTTCCCTATGACTCATGAGAGTCCCTGGTCTCCCCATCTCCATGGAGCTTTCATATATGTACCTCCCCGGTGGGCATAATGTCAGTTCTTTAAATCATGACAGGAACGGAAAAACTGAGCGGTTGTTCAGAGAAATAGTGCTTAACAAAGCAGAGATAGGTGTCGTGCATAGCGTTGCCTCTAATAAATGTTGAAAATTATTTGGAGCTTCCAGCTATGATCGCTGCTGCATATATCTTCCCCCAGGGGAGGGGAAGAGCAACTGTTGCTGGGGTGAGTGGGCTTTATATATTGCCGTGAAAATACAAGTCAATTTGGCATCAGGGCCTAATGGTGGGTCTATTAGTGGGTCCCAGCGGCATCTGTTTCTTCCCACTTTACTCGGGCAGATTGTCGCCCCTCTGCTACACCCGTCACCCACCTAGTGGATGTTGGTCAATCCTCTGTGTTTCTGCTCCTCTGTAAAGGCTGCGTGCAGGCAGAGCTCAGTTCAGTAATAGGAGCAGGGCTGTTTTACTCACCCACAGTAGGGGAGGAGGGATCTTCTTGTCTATAGCTGTGAAAGCAGCCTGGCAGCCATATTGGGATCTTGCAGCAGTGTGATCTTATTATCTTCTGTGATGATTATCTTTGGATTAAATGGCCCAGGGGTCCGAGTTAGGTCTCAAAATGTTCCAGGGGAGATAGGGAATAATCCTATGGAGAATTGGAACCTCAAAGTCCGCTTTTTTTTTTTTTTTTATTCAATAGTTTTTTATTAAGGTTTTCTGAGTATAACAGGTATAAAAAGGGGGGGATAAATTAACAGGTTCATCATAAGTACAATATAGCATACAGTGTTGATACATTGAAGAATAATATAACAAAAAATACACTGAAGTAATGAACCAGGGAATGAGAGAGGATAAACTGAAAATGTTGAAACTTTCCTCTCGGCTGGGGCAGGGGGAAGAACAGGAAAATCAAAACAGTAAGTTAAAGGGAAGGTGCCGCAATTTTATATAATTTGCAAAAAAATAGTAAGTTACAAAACATGTTGTTTCAGCAAATGTACTAACCAGGATTTATGGTTTGTTTGTAATAATGTTTTCATGTAGCCACTGGGCGCTGCCATCTTGATTTGCAGATCTGTGGAGGACTCATACAGTCTGCAAATATGGCCGTCCCTGCACATAGGAGACTGCGGTCGGCTTCCGACCGCACATTGCAGCCTCAGTAGCAGAGAACTGGGCACGCCCCTGTGGGCTGCACCATTCACTGCTGTAGGTGTGGCTGGGCGCCATTGTACTGTAGCCCAGTGCTATCTGCTGAGCTCCACTTACCCTCTATCACAGGACCACTTGTGGCATAACAGGTCCTGTGTTGTGAGGAGAGGCTGAAGAAAAGGAGAAGGTGGTCAGCAGAGGAGAGAAGCGCTCACTGGAGCCGGAGGATGGAGAGTGGTGAGTGCGGGTGACTTTGATCTATGCTCCCCTGTACTGCTTACTCCAGGCTCAGCCCTGTGCTTCCTGCTCTACTGTGTTCTTCTGCTCTGTCTCCGCCTCCTCACTCACACACAGCCCCAGTGATCTCCGGTAATCTTCTAGTCCTCTTCCTCTCTGAAGAGACAATTTGCATAACTCCGGTAATCTGACACCTTTGCTTTTATGGCTGTCTGAGGAGGACAGTGACTTATACAGCCCATAGTCTTGTGTATAATTGGGGGGGCTGGAAGTTTCACCAGTGTGGGCATATCTGTAATACTGTCTGCTGAGCCGTGTATCTAATCCTCTCCTGTGTGATACTGCCTGCTGAGCCGTGCATCTAATCCTCTTCTGTGTGATACTGCCTGCTGAGCCGTGCATCTAATCCTCTTCTGTGTGATACTGCCTGCTGAGCCGTGTATCTAATCCTCTCCTGTGTGATACTGCCTGCTGAGCCGTGTATCTAACCCTATCCTGTGTGATACTGCCTGCTGAGCCGTGTATCTAATCCTCTCCTGTGTGATACTGACTGCTGAGCCGTGTATCTAATCCTCTCCTGTGTGATACTGACTGCTGAGCCGTGTATCTAATCCTATCCTGTGTGATACTGTATTCTGAGCCGGGTATCTAATCCTCTCCTGTGTGATACTTTCTGCTGAGCCGTGTATCTAATCCTCTCCTGTGTGTTACTGTCTGCTGAGCCGTGTATCTAATCCTATCCTGTGTGATACTGTATTCTGAGCCGGGTATCTAATCCTCTCCTGTGTGATACTTTCTGCTGAGCCGTGTATCTAATCCTCTCCTGTGTGATACTGACTGCTGAGCCGTGTATCTAATCCTATCCCGTGTGATACTGCTCTCCTGAAATACTCTGTGCTGCTGTCACTCTGCTCCCAGAATCCTTGCTGCCTGCCATCCTCGGTGACCGAAGACCCCATTCCTCTCCTCAGATCCCGCCCTGGCGATGTGTGAAACCGAGGGGACAGGGGCCTGATGTATGGTGGAAGGAGCAGGGCGACAGCAGCACAGAGTATTTCAGGAGAGCAGTGTGCTGGTCTGTGGGGGGCGCCCTGTTCGGTGCCAGGGATTGTACAAAGAGCGCTGTGTTTTATTCACATGGATGGACCGTCTGCTTGTCTGCTCCACAGAAATCCAGGAAACATTTCTGCTGATTGATGGCCTGTTCTGATCCAGACTTTACATGCAAAGACAGTCAGTAACTTTGCAAGCCCCATCAAAATGGCTGCTCACTGTGTCTATAGATGTCAAGGGTTTTTGTGCCAGATTTCAGTAGCTGCTCCCCCTAGTGTTAACAAGTGGAAATGCCAAACTTTTTAAAATTATTTTTCATATTTTGCAAAATTAAAAACAAACGATAATATTTTTTAAGAAAATGTAAACATTAATTCTTTACATTTTTTCAATTGCTGAAAAAAAATTTTTTGGATGGCACCTTCCCTTTAACAAAGGGGAAAAAAGAAAAAAAAAAGAAAAAAAATAATATATATATATATATGAAAGGGTATACTCTCCAAGTGTAAAACTCTATAGGAATCAACCAAGTAAGTTGACTAATTCAAAATACCACAGACTATCAGATTGTTTCCCTCAATGGTGGAAGGTGTACTTGTTATACACAGATTTGTTAAGTACAGAATAATTTTTTTACGTCAGGCCACACGCTCCATCTTTGTTGAGTTTTATCCTTTTTAGTAATGTCCCATGATAGAATTAGTTCATGTGAATAGAATGAGTCCATTCTCCGCCAAATGTCATCCAGTGATGGGATTGATTGTAATTTCCAATTGGAGGCGAGGGCTTGTCTTGCGGCAGTTAGTACAAAAGAACAGAGCCATCTATTAGCATAAGGAAGATCAGTGATGCCTGTGTTTAATAAAGCTAATGCGGGGCTCATTGGAACTGCGCATCCAGTACAAACTGATAGTATCTGAAATATATCATCCCAAAAGGGTTTTAATTTACAACAAGACCACCAAGAGTGTAAAAGCGTGCCTATTTCGCCACAGTTTTTCCAACAAAGAGGGGAAGATCGTTGAAAGAAATGGGCTATACGATTAGGGGGAAGGTACCAGCGAAGTTGAATTTTTTTGCAATTTCCATATGGTTAATACACGATGAGCTTTTAAGGGGCCAGGATATGGCTAATTGCCATTGTTCTTGGGTAAAGGAAGTGCCTAGGTCATTTTCCCATTTGACCATGTATTGAAGCTTATCATTTGTGGGAGAGATAAGGTAATTGTAGGTGACTGAGACCCCTCTAGAAAATCCTTTTTTCCCCAGGATAAAATGTTGGATTGAAGACGGAGCTACTTGGGAAAAAATTGCTGGATGAGAGGATAGGAAACTTTTCAATTGGACATAGGAGAAATAAAAATTACCTGGGAGTCGGTATGATGATCTTAGGTCCTCAAAAGTTTTGAGGAAGACTCCTGAAAGTATGGCTTGCAAATTAGGCACACCATAATCATCCCAGTGATGGAATTGGGAAAATGGGACCACCAAATCAAAGCTCTTAAATGAGACATATTTCAACGGGATGTGTATCAGCTTTCTATAGATCAACTCTTTCAACATTTTGAGGGCGTGTTCCATCACAGGAAGCGAGCAAGACTGTGATCCCGGGTGTAAGAACTCCGCCTCCATCATTAGTCTAGTAGAGTGGAGTTTGGTGTTGGATTTTTCCATTTGCACCCAAGAGTGTTTGGATGTAGTATCCCACCACTCTTTAAGGGCGTCAATCATGCATGACTTATAATAAAGATGGATATTCGGCAGTCCCAAACCTCCCTCTCCCGTCTTATAAAATAGCAAAGAGCTCTGAAATCTAGACTTTTTACCACCCCAAATGAAGCGGAGTAGTAGGGACTGAATCTCATCCAGCAATTTTCTAGGTATGGGTAGAGGGATACATCTTAAAATATATAACATTTTTGGCAAAAATATCATCTTACAAGTCTGTATGCGTGCCATCCATGAGATTTCTAGGGCACTTATTCCATTAAATTCAGGCTTAATGGAATGCTCAAAGTCCGCTTTTGAGTTGCTTTTCAGGGAAATCCTGTGGGAGCTCCAGACTTCTGCTTCCTCACATGGCAAGAGCTAGGCCACGCCTCCAAAATCTAGTATGTAATGTCTGGTAAATGGAAGGACAGAAGACCAGGTGGCGGCTGTGCAAATCTGCTCAGTAGATGTGTCCATTCTCTCTGCCCATGATGCTGATATTGCATGTGTGGAATGATCCTTTAGTGATGTAGGAGGACATAAATTCTTTGATGAGTATGCAAGACAGCTTGTTTGATCCAATTGGCATTTGTATTCTTAGCCACCTTCTTGCCCTTATTCCATCCCGAGGGCTGAATGAATAAGTTTCGGTCAATCCTACAACCTTCGGTCTCTTGGAGATAGTAGAGAACCACCCTACGAGCATCAAGGGTGTGAAAGGCCTCTTCTTTTGTATTGGAAGGATGTGGGCAGAATCACGGTAGCACTATATCCTGACCTCTATGAATACTGAGACTACCTTAGGCATAAAGGAGGGATCTAAGAGGAGGATAATGCTATCTGCTGTCACTGATAAGTAGGGCTCTTGTACTGACAGGGCCTATAGCTCCCCTACACGCCTAGGCGAAGTAATTGCTACCAAAAAGACAGTCTTGAGAGTAAGGTTTTTTAGACAGATAGATGACAAAGGTTCAAATGGGTTTCTGGTAAGCTATTAAGCATGAGATTTAAATCCCAAGGGAGAATACGGCTACGAAGTCTGGGCTGGATTCTAGCTGCTGAGGTCATAAACCACTTTATCCAGCGATGACTAGCTAAGTTCTGGTCAAAGAACTAAGAGCTGACACCTGAATCTTCAAGGTACTGGGTGTAAGATCTAGATCAAACCACTTTTGAAGAAAGTCCAAAATCTGAGCAATGTTAGGATGGAAGGGATAAGGCATGTTTGGAGAACATCAGGATTAGAATTTCTTCCAAACCTTGCCATAAATGGCATTGGTCACTGGCTTCCTACTCTTCTGGATGGTGTCACGACTGCAGCCGCGGCCCAGCAGGCACCTCCACTCCGACGGCGAGGGGGCGGGCTTACCCCGGGTACGCAATATGGACCCTCTATACCACAGAAGGGGGACCCGAGTCTACCCAAACTAGGGAAGGGCAGCGACCAGGATTCTGTGGTAGCTGAGCATGTGGACAAAGAAGACACGTAGGACTCGATAACACTGCACAACTTCACGTATAAAGAACATAAAGTTTACTTAAAGTAAAGTCACAGTACATAGACAAAACAGGGCTATGCCAGGCTCCCGATTCCACACCTCCCAGAAGGGTACCACCCAGAGGACCCCAAGGCAACAACGGATCACCGAGGCACACATAGGCGGGACATCGGGACACAGGCAGGACATAAGGGTACATAAGAACATCAGGACACAGGCCGGACATCAGCGTACACGAGGTCATCAAGAAGCAGGCAAAACATCAGGGTACGTGAGGTCATCAGGACATCAGGGTACACGAGGACATCAGTACAATCAGGGTCACCCACGGGACATCAAGAGTCACCGGCAGACATCAGACAGGAGTCGTTTGGTTCCGGACATCCAACATGAACTACAGGCACCATTGCAGTCATCAAGCTCCAGGCAGCGGTCATCAGGTTCCAGACTGCAGTCGTCAGGCTCCGGGCATTGGATCTAGGAAGGAACTCAAGCGTGATGGTGCTAAAACCACAAGATTGCTGGGCCTGCATGGAGCTAGCACCACATGGTAGTCAGAGCTCAGGGTAGTAGATGCTCAGCAGGAACACCGGTTACAAGAGTCTCAGAGTCACTGGGTGTGGAGATCCAGCCACAGAGGGATTCCAAAACATAACAGCAGACACAGTTCAGACATGGTCAGGTACAGGACAGAATCAAGGATTCAGGCCCGGATATACCGCCTCCAGGGCAGGGCGAGGGAACAGGACAAGGCAGGAATCAAGGCAGGGACTTTGGTACCAAAACATATACAGGAGAGGTCCAGGGACACAGACACAAAACACACATGGCAAGGTTCAGGAGCTTAGTGAGTTGTGAGTAGCTCTAGCCCTGCCCATAGGGCAGGGTAAGTTTATAAAGGAGCTGCCCCTCAGCAATTGGCTGGGGACAGCATTTCAAGTGCACACACTAACGCCCTAAGCACACACAGAAGCCATTGCAGCACAGTCAGTGCAGGAACTGAGGCCTAGAGCACCAGGCATTGTCTACAAGCCTAGACACACGTGGAAAGTCAAGCACCAGCTGCATATGACCTCGCAACCCGTGGACAGCTTCTACACTGGCAACCAGGGACCTCACATGCGTTTGGTCAAGCAGCAGAGCAAAGACCTAGCAACACATGTGCAGCTACGCAGCAAAGCAGGGAACTGAGCAGGCTCCATACAGGTAACAGCCAGCAGTATCCCTGCTGACTTATGGGGAAAGGAGCAAAGGGTTAATGTAGAGACATGCAGAGTAACGCCGGGGAAGCAAAGTACAAACACACCGGCCGCAAGGTTCAATCTGTGAAGGTCCGGATGTAACAGAGGACCCTGGTAACAGAGTAACATAGTAACATAGTTATTAAGGTTAAAGGGAGACTTTAAGTCTATCTAGTTCAACTCATATCCTATCCTAACTTGCCCTAACATGTTGATCCAGAGGAAGGCAAAAAAAAACCCATGTGGCAAACAGTAAGCTTCACATTGGGGAAAAAAATTCCTTCCCGACTCCACATACGGCAATCAGACTAGCTCCCTGGATCAACGCAATATTAAGGAAACTAGTGTATATACCCTGTAATATTATACTTTTCAAGAAAGGCATCCAGTCCCTTCTTAAATTTTAGTAGGGAATCACTCATTACAACATCATATGGCAGAGAGTTCCATAGTCTCACTGCTCTAACAGTAAAGAATCCGCGTCTGGGAGTATGCTTAAACCTTCTTTCCTCCAGACGTAGAGGATGCCCCCTTGTCCCCATCACAGGTCTAAGAGTAAAAAGATCATTAGAAAGGTCTTGGTATTGTCCCCGCATATATTTATACATTGTAATAAGATCACCCCTAAGCCTTCGATTCTCCAAACTAAATAACCCCAAGTGTAATAACCTGTCTTGGTATTGCAGACCCCCTAGTTCCCTAATAACCTTGGTCGCTCCTCTCTGCACCCGCTCCAGTTCAGCTATGTCTTTCTTATACACCGGAGACCAGAACTGTACACAGTATTCTAAGTGTGGTCGCACTAGTGACTTATATAGAGGTAAAATTATGTTCTGCTCATGAGCATCTATGCCTTTTTTAATGCATCCCATTATTTTATTTGCCTTTGCAGCAGCTGCCTGACACTGGCCACTGAGTTTGTCGTCCACCCTTACACCCAGGTCTTTTTCAGTGACTGTTTTGCCCAGTGTTTTACAATTAAGCACATAATTATACATCTTGTTCGTTCTACCCAAGTGCATGACCTTACATTTATCCCCATTAAAGCTCATTTGCCATTTATCAGCCCAAGCTTCTAGTTTACATAAATCCTCCTGTAATATAAAATTGTCCTCCTCTGTATTGATTACCCTGCAGAGTTTAGTGTCATCTGCAAATATTGAAATTCTACTCTCTATGCCCCCTACAAGGTCATTAATAAATATTAATGGAGAAAGGTGGAGGAGGTCGTCTTTCTGGGAAAGCGGCAGAGGACCCTCCTGGGACATGTCCATCAGAGAGCTGTACAAATTCCTTCCCGGCCACATGGGAACGATTAGAATCGTGGTGACCTGATCGGACTGTATCTTCTGTAAAGTCCTTGACAGAATTGGCATCGGTGGGAAGGCATAGGCCAGGTTGAACCTCCAAGGGTGAGAAAAGGCATATATGCCTAATGCCCCATCTGCTGAATTTAGGGAGAAGAACGCCTTCACTATCACATTCTGGCCATTGGCAAATAGACCCACATCTGGAATTCCCCATCTTGTCACTAGGGATAGAAAGACTGTTTGGTCGAGGCACCATTTCCCTGGATGGATGTCCCTTCTGCTGAGGAAGTCTGCCTGCGTATTGGCAGACCCCTTCAGATAAACTGCTGTAATGGACAGATGTTTCACTGCCCAAGAAAAATTTTTGTACTGATCAATTTCAATCTGACGTACTTTGTGCCCCCCTGGTGACGGACGTATGCCACTGTGGTCATATTGTCAGAGTAGACACATATATGATGACGTTGGACAAGGGCAGAAGCGGCTTTCATTTCTTGTTCTACCGCCTTCAGTTCTCTGAGGTTTGAGGAACTGGTTCTGATTTCTGGGGACTATAAACCCTGGAAGTGGGTTTTCTCTACCACCGCGCCCCAACCCCTCTGACTGGCATCTAAAGTGAGTATCTTCAGGGGAAGCTGATCCCAGATGACCCCTTGCTGGAGATTCCAGTAGCTTAGCAACCACGCAAGGGAAGACTTCACATGACCGGGAAGAGGAACTCTCTTGGTCAGAGAATCTTGATGCCTGTCCCAAGATGAAAGAATATGAGTCTGGAGGACTCATGTATGAGCTTGGGCCCAGGACACTGCCTGGATGCATGATGTTAACGATCCCAGAATCGACATTGAGTCCTTTAGCGTGGGAGCCCTCTGGTCTCTGAATTTTTTTAGATCTTCTGAAAAAGATCCAGCTGTCAATCTCTGGGCAAGAAGGGATGTTCTTTTTTTTCCAAATCCAGTAGTATTCCCAGGAATTTCTTCCTTAGTGAAGCATGAAGATCTGATTTTTCCCAATTTGGTATCCAGCCCAGAGATTGCAGAATTTGCAAAGGCTTCGCCACCTCTAGTTTTAGATGGGGAATAGATGGTGCAACGATGAGGAAATCATCTAAATATGGAACGATGCAAATCCCCTGATGGGGAATGAAGATTACTGCCTCTGCCATAACTTTAGTGAATACCCGTGGTGCTGATGAAATGCCAAATGGGAGGACATTGAATTGGTAATGGCTGACCTGGTGACCATGGGAAACTGCAAATCTGAGGAACCTCCGATGGTCTGGGTGGATTGGTACATGATAATAAGCATCCTCCAGATCTATCGTAGCCATTATCCAACTCTGTCCAATAAAGGGCATTGCTGACTTGATCGATTCCATCTTGAACCATCTGTATGTAATCACTTGACTCAAGGGTTTCAAATTGATGACAACTCTGTGCTTCCCTGAGGGCTTCTTGACCAGGAAGATTTGAGACTAAAGGGCCCCTGCATATCTCTTGGAGGGGTAATCAAGAGATCACATTTGCTTGAAGCAAACCTTTAAGATCTAACAGCAAGCAGTTTTGAAGGCATAGACTCTGTAATGAGGCAATTCTCAAGCATTGAGGGGGAAGACTCATGAACTCTTGCTGTAATCCGTCCCGAATGGTACAGAGAACCCACTGGTTCATGGAGATGGATTGCCACTGAGGAATTCCGAGCTTCGATCCCAGACAGAGGAGCAGTCACTGCTGGTCCAGAGCTTGCTGGTGGTGGGGGGCAAGGATATTTTTGCCCTTACCACCCTTTGGATAGCTCCAATGGCCGGATTTGCCTTTTCCTTTATATTCCTTCTGGGAAGACTGATCTAGGGAGGAACAAAAAATGATGTTTCCTAGGGTTCTACTGTTCAGGGAGTGCTTTCATTTTGTCTGTATTTTTCAAGATCTCATCTAGAGCCGGACCAAAGACCTAGTGTCCCTGAAAGGGATTGGTGCAAAGCTTGGCCTTAGAGGTGACATCGCCATGCCATGATTTCAGCCACAGAGCCCTCCTAGCTGAGCTGGAGAGGACTGCGGACTTGGCTACTACACTTACTGATTCTGCAGAAACATCGGCAATGAACCATGTAACTTTCTGAAGTAGAGGAAGAGAGTCAAGAATTTCCTCCCTAGAAGTTCCCTGAGTGAGCATGATCTTCTAAAGTACGGAACCATCGGAATAGGGATCTAGCAACATAGGTGGAAGCCACATTTGCTTTTTACAGATTAGTGGAGGTATCCCAGGACTTCCTCAGCAAGCTCTCGATCTTACAATCCATAGGATCTTTAAGTTGAGGCGAGTCCTCAAATAGAAGGGCCCTCTTTTTGCCACCTTGGATACCTGCACATCTACCTTGGGAGTCTCCCAAAGAGAACAATCTCCGTCTAAGGGAAAACGTTTTTTTAAATCCGACGGGATGCTAAGCCCTTTCTCAGGAAGGTCCCATTCATGAAAGATAAAGGCTCTGAATGTTTCATGTATGGGAAAACCCTTGTTTATTAGATTATTGCCCCCCAAACATTTTGTCCTGTACTGACTGCTTTACCTCCTCCTCCTCAATACCCATGGTGCTTCTCACTATATCATTTAATTCCTCCATAGCCTCAGAAGAAAAATAATATTTTTTATTATTGGACCTGAGGGTGGAAATGGAACCCTCATTCTCCCAAACTTCTTCCGAACCAGAGTCTGAATCAGATTCCACAAATGCCAACTTCCTTTTTTTAGGAGGAAGGGGCTGTGGTATTGGAGCATGTGACAGGATGGACATACAGGATTGAACCTCCTGTTTAATGAGGGTTTTGATGCTGTCCAACAGAGATTGCTGTTCGGTACGCAACACATCATCAGTGCAGGGCTGGCAAAACTGCTTCTTACATGCTGAGGGAAGCTTGATAGCACATACGCCACACTTGCGGCTGGGCTCTCTATCCTTCTTACGGGCAGGGACTTTGTTTCCCTAAAACAAGAGAGAAAGGTAGACTAAGGCCGGTTTCACATTAGCATTCAGCTGAGCTGCGAAGGGCCGTGTTCTTCCTCCGTTAAGCTCCACCTACTTCCGCACTTCTTCCATTTAGCTCAACCTACTTCTGCATGCGTCCTGCGTACCCATCTTTAACATTGGGTGCGCTCAACATGCGGATGCGTCATTTTGACGTGCCTGCCGAACGCACAGAAATGCAACATGTTGCGTTTGTGCGTTCGGCAGGGACGTCAAAACGAAGCATCCGTATGTCCTGTGCACCCAATGTTAAAGGTAGGTACGCAGGATGCATGCAGAAGGTGGAGTTAAACGGAAGAAGTGCATAAGTAGGCAGAGCTTAACGGAGGAAGTATGCATCCCTACGCAGCTCAGCCGAACGTTAATGTGAACTTACCCCAAGTCTCCCCTAAGGACACCCAAATAGGAAAGGACCTTCATCCACTACTTACAGTAGGATGGTGGACGCTGAGCTCTGCAGAGGCAGAAAGGTAGGTTTTGTCACTGTCCATGGTCAGTCCGTCAGTGGTCACACAGAGACACAGGCAATGGGTCTTACCTGGAGGCATCCCTGACCAGGATTAAATAACCAAGGTCCCAGCATTACACAGTTGTGCTCCTCCTTCCCCAGATTGCAGGGGGGAAGACCCCAAAGGGAACACCCCAAACATGACAGCTGGTCTGGAGAATCCCAACAAGTGCCGGGCCTTGCGTGCGTTCCACCGTGGAATGCACAGGAAGTGAACCAGAACTTCACCCGTCACTTCCTGTGCACGCTGTATCCAGATACTGCTGCATGAGGAGAGGATGCTGGGGAGCTACGAGAGAACCCCAGCTGCACATCACTTCTCTGCTTCACCTCTCAAGGAGGCGCAGGAGGAGCGGGGAAAAAGGGGGTCCCGAGTCACATGGTGTGCATGGAGACAGGAGCAGCAAGTGGAGAACTCAGCTGCCCAGCGGTAAGTGAATAGACCTGGGTGCTCCAAATCGCCAGCCACGGCAGCACCATCAGGGAAAAACACTAGTGGTTGCAGGAAGGGGAGTGGTATTTAACCTCTGTGTATCCTGTCCCCCATTAGGATGGGAAGACATCCTCCGATGCTGCTGTTGTGGAAGGTGACTGGAGAAATATTCAACTGTGTCATCGGTGGGGAACCCCTGACTGGATCTCTTTGCGACCAGGAAGAGCACCAAGGTCCAAAGATTCTACTCTATCAATCCAGCAGACAACCCAGAAGGGATTGATTCCTTAAACCAGGTAGGGGAGGAGCATCTCCTGTACGCCTTCCCTCCAATTTGCATAATCCCAAGGGTCCTCAGGAAGATCCAGGAGGAGGGAGCATTGGTGATTCTGGTCATCGCATTTTGGCCAAGATGAAGTTGGTGTTGCCATTTGGCCAAGACGAAGCTGGATTTGCCTTGCTGAGGAAGATGTCTCGGGAAGGCCCACTCCTGCTACCAGAGAGGGAAGACCTGCTTTCTCAGGGGTCAGTTCTTCTACTACTGTGAAAAACTACTGTGTGAACACACAGCAGAGCTCAGAAGTGAAGGCGCGAAAACAGAATTGTACAGCTCAATTTTGGCTGGAATAGATTGAGGATGCCATGTCACATTTGAGGAGCCCCTGACATGACAAAACAGCATAAATCCCCACAAGTGACCCCAATTGGAAACGAGATCTTTTGAGTTCATCTAGGGGTGTATTGAGCATTTTTAACCTTCAGATAATTCACAGAATTGTATAACATTGGGCTGACTCAATAGAAAATTATCATTTTTTCCACTAAAATGTTGCTTTTGCACCAAGTTTTTAATTTTCAAAAGGGAAAGGGATAATAGGATAAAATGAACAGTACAGTTTGATACACAATATCTCCAGAGTACGCTAATACCCCATATGAGGTCAAAAACTACTTTTGAGGCAAAAGTGGAAAGCATAAAAGGGAAAGAGCACCATATTGGAGTTTAGATTTTGTGGGAATGGTTTGAGGTTGCCATGTCAAATTGGCAGAGCCTCGGAGGTGCCATAACAGCGGATTCACCCATAAGTGACCCTATTTTACAAACTACCCTAAACCGCTCAATGAATTCATCTAGGGGTTCAGTGAAAATATGGACACATGTGCCTCACAGAAATTTATATCATTGGAATGTAAAGAAAGAATTACATTTTTATCACTAAAATGATTTTAGCCCCAAATTTTTAGAAGAGCTAATAAAAAAAATGGACCTCACATTTAGTTGTGCAATGCATCCTGTGTAAATAGATACCCTACATGTAATCAGGAACTACTTTTCAGGCACAGTGGAATGCTCAGTAGGGAAGGAGTACCAAATTGTAGAGCAGATTTGGTTGTTATGGTTTGCGGGTGCAATGACCTACAAGTTCATCTAAGGGTGCTGTGATCACATTGACACCACGGATTTGTCACAGAATTTTATTTCATTGGGTGGTGAAGAAAATTTGTTTTAGCACAAAAAAATAGTTTTAACCACATTTTACATTTTTACATGGGGGAATGAGTAAAAACTGTCACAAAAATTTCTCACACAATTTCTTTTGAATGTGACAAAACGCCATGTGTGTCTGTACAGTACTGCTAAGCCACACTCGGGAGGGAGCGCTATTTGACTCTTGGAGAATAGTTTGCGGACTCCATACAGAGCCTCTAAATTCCACAAGAGCAGAATTGCCCATCAACTGCCCTGACTGGCGTATGGGGCCCGGTGGACAGAGGGGGCCCGCATCGTGCCCCGTCTCATCTGCTCACCGGGCTCCTACCGGCAGGCTAAACCGGGCACTCAGCTGCGCTGTGGCAGTTCAACGCTATTGACGTGCGGGCCCACGCCCGCATGTCAATAGTTAACAGCCGCCAGCCAATCAGGCTGGCAGCTGACGTCAGCCGCAGTGTGCACGTCGCCGGTGTCTGACGTCATTGTCAGTCGCCGGCGAGTGCGCGCTTCAGCTGCGTGGAAGGAGCTTCGCCACAGGAGCGTGGCCAGGTAAGAAGAATTTCTTAATTATTTTTAATGAAAGCGGCAATCCAGGGTGCCCGGGGCAGAGTGAGACACGGGGGCAGAATGGACACGTGGCAGAATGCGAGACATGGGGGCAGAATGAGAGTCGCGGGGGCAGAATGTGACAGTGAGACACAGGATGGGGCAGAATAGACACGGGGCAGAATGTGACAGTGAGACACAGGAGGGGGCAGAATGTGACAGTGAGACACAGGAGGGGGCAGAATGTGACAGTAAGACACAGGAGGGGGCAGAATGTGACAGTGAGACACAGGAGGGGGCAGAATGGACACGGAGGCAAAATGTGACAGTGAGACACAGGAGGGCGAAGAATGTGAGGCACGGGGGCAGAATGTGACACTAAGACACAGGAGGGGGCAGAATGTAACAGTGAGACACAGGAGGGGGCAGAATGGACACGGGGCAGAATGTGAGAAACGGGGGGCTGGGAGCAGAATGTGAGACACGGGGGGGCGGGGGCAGAATGGACTTGGGGGCAGAATGTGAGACATGGGACAGAATGTGTCAGACACAGGAGGGGCAGAATGGATACACGGCAGAATGTGACAGTGAGACACAGGAGGGGCAGAATGTGAGATACGGGGGCAGAATGTGACAGTGAGACACAGGAGGGGGCAGAATGGATATGGGGCAGAATGTGACAGTGAGACACAGGAGGGGCAGAATGGATACAGGGGCAGAATGTGACAGTGAGACACAGGAGGGGCAGAATGTGAGACACGGAGGCGGAATGTGAGACACGGGGCAGAATGCGAGGCACAGGAGTGGGCAGGATGGATACGATGAAAACAGATGGAGCAGGATCGGGAGATCATATGGGGGCAGAATGGATACTCGTGAGGGCAGGATGAGAGAAAATATGGCTGGAGCCAGGATTGAGATGCACGGGGTTCTAGGATTGGAGATATTACCATAGGGGCTAATTAAGGGATATTATTACTGCAGTGATGTATTTTATTTTTTTGAGGATACTTTTTTAACCCCTTCACTACCAAGGGTGGTTTGCACGTTAACTCACGGGCCAATTTTTACAATTCTGACCACTGTACCTTTATGAGGTCATAACTCTGGAATGCTTCCATGGATCCCGGTGATTCTGACATTGTTTTCTCGTGACATATTGTACTTCATGTTAGTGGTAAAACTGCATTCAAATAACTTGCGTTTATTTGTGAAAAAAACGGAAATTTGGCGAACATTTTGAAAATTTCGCAATTTTCCAACTTTGAATTTTTATGCCCTTAAATCACAGCGATACGGCACACAAAAAACTTAATACATAACATTTCCCACATGTTTACTTTACATCAGCACAATTTTGGAACCAAAATTTTTTTTTTGTTAGGAAGTTATAAGGGTTAAAAATTGACCAGCGATTTCTCATTTTTGCAACACCATTTTATTTTTAGGGACCACATCACATTTGAAGCCACTTTGAGGGGTCTATATGATAGAAAATACCCAAAAGTGACACCATTCTAAAAACTGCACCCCGTAAGGTGCTTAAAACCACATTCAAGAAGTTTATTAACCCTTTAGGTGCGTCACAGGAATTTTTTGAATATTAAAAAAAAAATGAATATTTAACTTTTTTTCACAAAAAAAATACTTCAGGTTCAATTTTCTTTATTTTACCAAGGGTAACAGGAGAAATTGGACTGCAAAAGTTATTGTGCAATTTGTCCTGAGTACGCTGATACCTGATATGTGGGGGGGAACCACTGTTTCGGCGCATGGCAGACCTCAGTAGGGAAGGAGCGCCGTTTGACTTTTTCAATGCAAAATTGGCTGGAATTCAGATCGGACGCCATGTCGCGTTTGGAGAGCCACTGATGTACCTAAACAGTGGAAACCCCCCAAGTGACCCCATTTTGGAAACTAGACCCCCCAAGGAACTTATCTAGATATGTGGTGAGAACTTTGAACCCACAAGGGCTTCACAGAAGTTTATAACGTACAGCGGTACAATTAAAAAATCATATTTTTTCCACAAAAATGATCTTTTCACCCCCAATTTTTATTTTTCCAAGGGTAACAGGACCCTAAAAGTTATTGTGCAATTTGTCCTGAGTACGCTGATACCCCATATGTGGGTGTAAATGACTATTTGGGCGCATAGCAGAGCTCGGAAGGGAAGCAGCGCCATTTGACGTTTTTGGCTAGAATTGAGATCGGACACCATGTCGCGATTGGAAAATCCCTGATGTACCAAAACAGTGGAAACCCCCCACAAATGACACCATTTTGGAATCTAGACCCCCCAAGGTACTTATCTAGATGTGTGGCGAGAACTTTGAACCCCCAAGGGCTTCACAGAAGTTTATAACGTACAGCGGTACAATTAAAAAATCATATTTTTTTCCACAAAAATGATCTTTTCACCCTCAATTCTTATTTTTCCAAAAGTAACAGGACCCTAAAAGATATTGTGCAATTTATCCTGAGTGCGCTGATACCCCACATGTGGGTGTAAACCACTATTTGGGCGCATGGCAGAGCTCGGAAGGGAAGCAGCGCCATTTGACGTTTTTGGCTGGAATTGAGATCGGACACCATGTCGCGTTAGGAAAGCCCCTGATGTACCAAAACAGTAGAAACCCCCCACAAATGACACCATTTTGGAAACTAGACCCCCCAAGGAACTTATCTAGATGTGTGGTGAGCACTTTGAACCCCCCAGTGCTTCACTGAAGTTTATAACGTCCGGGCGTGAAAATAAAAAAATCGTATTTTTTCCACAAACATCTTTTAGTCCCTATTTTTTTTATTTTCCCAAGGGTAACAGGAGAAATTGGACCCCAAAAGTTGTTGTCCAATTTGTCCTGAGTATGCTGATACCCCATATGTGGGAGAAAACTACTGTATGGGGACACGTCGGGGCTCGGAAGGGAAGTAGTGACGTTTTGGAATGCAGACTTTGATGGAATGGTCTGCGGGTGTCATGTTGCCTTTGGAGAGCCCCTAATGTACCTAAACAGTGGAAACCCCCCACAAATGACCCCATTTTGGAAACTAAACCCCCTGAGGAACTTATCTAGATGTGTGGTGAGCACTTTGAACCCCCAAGGGCTTCACAGAAGTTTATAACGCCAGGGCATGAAAGTAAAAAAAAATCATATTTTTTCCACAAACATGATCGCTTAGCCACCAATATTTTATTTTCCCAAGGGTTGCAGTAGAAATTGGACCCCAAAAGTTGTTGTCCAATTTGTCCTGAGTACGCTGATACCTCATATGTGGGAGAAAACTACTGTATTGGCACACGTCGGGGCTCGGAAGGGAAGTAGTGACGTTTTGGAATGCAGACTTTGATGGATTGGTCTGCGGGTGTCATGTGCGTTTGGAAAGCCCCTGATGTACCTAAACTATTGAAACTACCCACAAGTGACCCCATTTTGGAAACTAGACCCCCCACGGAACTTATCTAGATGTGTGGAGAGCATATTGAATCCCCAAGTGCTTCACAGAAGTTTATAACGCCTGGGCGTGAAAATAAAAAAAACATTTTTTTCCGCAAAATTATATTTTTGCCCCCAATTTTTTATTTTCCTTAGGGTAACAGGAGAAATTGGACCTCAAAAGTTGTTTTGTAATTTGTCCTGAGTAGGCTGATACCCTACATGTGGGGGTAAAACACTGTTTGGGCGCATGGCAGAGCTTGGAAGGGAAGGAGCACCATTTGACTTTTTCAACGCAGAATTGGCTGGAATTGAGATCAGATGCCATGTTGCCTTTGGAGAGCACCTGATGTGCCCAAACAGTGGAAACCCCCCAATTATAACTCCAACCCTAACCCCAACACACCCCTAACCCTAATCTGAGCCCTAGCCCTAGCCCTAACCCTAGCGGGAAAATGGAAATAAATACATTTTTTTTAGTTTTATTATTTTTCCCTAACTAAGGGTGTGATAACAGGGGGTTTGATTTACTATTTATGGCGGTTTTTATGTTTGGCAGCTATTGTGAGCTATAATTTTTCCGTATTTTGACCCACTGAGTCATGTGAGGTCTTATTTTTTGCGGGACGAGTTGACGTTTTCATTGGCACCATTTTCGGGCACGTGACATGTTTTGATCGCTTTTTATTCCGATTTTTGGGACGCAGAATGAACAAAAACCAGCGTTTCATGAATTTCTTTTGGGGGGTGCGTTTACACCGTTCCGCGTGCGGTAAAATTGATAAAGCGGTTTTATTCTTCGGGTCAGTACGGTTACAGCGATACCTCATTTAGGTCGTTTTTTTATGTTTTGTCGGTTTTTTGCAATGAAAACAATTTTATATAAAAAATAATTATTTTTGTATCGCTTTATTCTGCGAGCTAAAACTTTTTTATTTTTTGCGGATGATGCTGTATGGCGGCTCGTTTTTTGCGGGACAAGATGACGTTTTCAGCGGTACCATGGATATTTATATGCGTCTTTTTGATCGCGCGTTATTGCACTTTTTGTTCGGTGGTATGATAATAAATCATTATTTTTTGCTTCGTTTTTTATTTTTATTTTTTAAGGGGTTCGCTAAAGGGGTTAACCTATGGGACAGTTTTATAGGGAGGGTCGCTACGGACGCGGCGATACCAAATATGTGTACTTTTATTGTTTTTGTCTTATTTTTATTTTGAAAAAATGGATTTATTGGGGAATATTTTTTTTTTTTTTACTAATTTATTTAGCGATTTTTTTTTTTAAATTATTTTTAACTTTTTTTTTTTTACTTTATTACCTTGTCCCAGGTGGGACATCACTGTCCTGTGACAGATCGCTGATCTGTCACATCACAGATCACTGTGACAGATCAGCAATCTGTCACAGGCAGTTCTGCAGACTTCCTCATGCCTGCGCTTTGCAGGCATGAGGAAGCCAGCTCCCTGCAGGCCCCCGTCGCCATCTTGGATCCGGGGGCCTGTAGGGAAAGAGCCCCCCGCAGCAGCGCTGCACATTGCGCTGCCGTGGGGGGCTCAGGGAAGCACGGAGGGAGCCCCCTCCCTGCCGATGCTTCCCTTTAACCCCCGGTACACCGCGATCGCGTTTGATCGCGGTGTACAAGGGGTTAACGTGTCGGGGGCGGTCCGTGACCGCCCCTGACACATTGTGCCGGGTGTCAGCTGTGATAATCAGCTGACACCCGGCCGCGATTAGCGGCGCTCACCACGTGGGCGCCGCTGATCGCTGGGACGTAATATTCCGTCCATGGTAGTTAGGTCCAGGGTCACATGGACGGAATATTACGTCCATTGTAGGTAAGGGGTTAAATGGGGGGAGGTCCTGTTACTGTGCAGAGCGACACTGTGTCGCCTTTTTTTCTTCATCTGGTGTGGTGTAGAAGTTAGGAAAAAATTAAGTAATGTGTTCTGCAAGTGGAGCTCTAGATAACTGTGTTACTTCCTGCAGAGACGAGCCCTGGCTGGAAGACGTGATGGCGTTCTGTGCTGGATGAAAGGCGAAGATAAAGGACTTCACCTAGACACATCACTGGTGAGTCAGTGTGTTACCTGTACACTGACACTATACACAGAGTGCCTTTCTACAATGTCACCAGTGATCACTGTTACCTGTGCACTGACACTGTACACTATATAGAGTTCCTGTGTACAATGTCACCAGATCACTGTATTATCTGTACACTGGCACGATATAGAGGTCCTGTGCATGTCACCGGTGATCACTGTATTACCTGTACACAGACACTGCATACTAAGTACAGATCTCCTGTGCATAATGGCACTTATGGTGATAGTATTGTTTCTTTATTAATGATCAGTATTGTAGTATTCAGTCACCATGTGGTGGTTGTTACAGAACCCCCCCAGCACACCGAATAGATGTATGCCCTTATTGCAGCAACCGACCGGCTGCGACCCCCTGGGCAGAGGTAAACAAGATATCCCACTTCTGATCTCCCCCCACCTTTGTAAATCCCAGGGCTATTGTAATGTATGTCTGGCGTCTTAATTGGAGCCTGTTATCTACTGGCAGGACACACATTGATTGGCATGCCCTCTGTATGTATATATTCTGAGACCGATGAGTAAAATGTTGTCATACTGGAAATACATGGAGTAGCAGTAATCTTTTATATGTTCCCATGTTACAAAGCCTTTCGAACCAGCGTCCTTCATTCAGAAGTGAGGAAAAGCAGGGTGAACCTCCTGAGAAACGGGGTGGTAATGTAAGAGGTTTTACAGCCCAGAAAACCCCGTTACACTGATGGCAGCAGTGGAATATCTTGCTTACCTCTGCCTAGGGGGTCGCAGCCGGTCGGTTGCTGCAATAAGGGCATACATCTCCTATTCGGTGTGCTGGGGGGTTCTGTAACAGTGGTAATATGTGGTCTGGGCATGGTGCGGTGGTATTTGTGCCTTGTATGTGCTATTATTCTGTCACTGTGGTGGTAATATGTGGTCTGGTCATGGTGTGGCTGTATTTGTTACTTGTATGTGGTATTATAGGACACTATGTGGTGGTAATATGTGGTCTCAACATGGTGCGGTGGTATTTGTCCCTTTGGATGTGATATTATTGGTCGTTTTAAAAATTAAAAAAAAATACCTAAATTGTATTGGATATTTTAACAAATAGTTAATAGGTTATAGTAGAGCCTCGCCAAAGGAGTCTACCTTGTCGTGGTGGCAGATTTAAAAAATCTTTTGGCCAAAACAAGAGCTGCTGGCTGTGTGTGTGATCTGGAGATGGGAACTGTTAATGTGTGATTGGTGAGAAGTGGAGTTTTTGCAAGAGACAGCGGTGGGACCGTGGACAGTTCGAGGGGTGGAGCCTGGGTGGAGTCTCAAGGGGGCCCTGAAAATTTTGCCAGTATGGGGCCCTGAAATTCCTAGTGGCAGCCCTGTTGCCCATACTTGGAAATTACACCCTTCTGGGAATTTATCTAAAGGTGTAGTGATTATTTTGATTCCATGGGTGTTTTCTAGAAACAAGCAGTAGTAGATGATGAGTGAAATTTCCAAATCTGCCATTGTAGTGCCCATACATTGTGCCCAGCTCATGCTTCTGGAGACACACACCGTAAATTAATTGGGCTCTCATCGCATTTGGATTTGGGAGTGCAGAATTTGCTGGATTTTTTTGGGAAGCAAGGATCCATAGCTTTTTCCAGAACCTTTGTGCTACCAGTATTGTGGAAGACCCTATATTAGCGTTAACAGATGACGAACCTGAGCAGGGACTTGCTTTTCTGTGAACTAAGCTGACGATTTTATAGGGAACATTTTGCATCAAATGTATCCTGCGCTCTATGCTGAGCATACACAATCGAGCTTTCTAAATCTGAGTGACGCAATTCTGATAAAACTCCACCCCTCTTCCCCCTTAAAGGGAACCTGTCAGCAGGATTGTGCACAGTAATCTACACAGTGTCAGGTCGACACCGTTATATTGATTAAAATGATACCTAAGTTGATGAAATCTGTCTTGTGGTTGTTGTTTAATCTTTATTTTCAGTTATATTTTCCTCCTCCAAGATGTCGGCGCATGCGCAGTAGCACCTATTGGATCACATCTATATACACAGAGAGCTGCTATTGTGCAGGCGCAGCGAGCGCCATTTTAAAATGTTTCTTTTTTAAATTCTTCTCAGGAAAACATCATAGCACAGTTATCAACTGCACATTACACATGCGATTATGCTGCAGCGCAGGTGCCATGCAAATGCCTGCAAATTTTTTTTTTTTTATTTTTTTTTAAAGTATGTACATGTATTCATTATGTAAACCAGGGAACACAACACAGAGACCAGTGACCTGTCAGAAGCCATACAGGTAAATTCCTAATCAGCGCACCACATGAAGATCCCCCTCAACAGGCTGCCCCGGAGCACGAGCATATCATTAGCACAAAACTGAAAATAAAGATTAAATAACAAGACTGATTTCATTATTATTATTATTTATTATTATTATTTATTGTTATAGCGCCATTTATTCCATGGCGCTTTACATGTGAGGAGGGGTATACATAAAAACAAGTACAATAATCTTAAACAATACAAGTCATAACTGGTACAGGAGGAGAGAGGACCCTGCCCGCGAGGGCTCACAATCTTCAAGGGATGGGTGGTAATACAGTAGGCGAGGGTAGAGCTGGTCGTGCAGCGGTTCATGAACCAAGGTATCATTTTAATCAGTATAACGGTGCCAACCTGATACTGTCTGCAGGTTACGGTGCATAATCCTACTGACAGATTCCCTTTCAGGATCCATTCACTGTAATGGGGAAACAGAATTACTATGGACTCCGTCTGGCCTCTGTTCAGAGGTGTCCTTTTCAGAGGTGTACTAAACTGTGACCGACGGGCACTTGTGTGCAGGCTTAAAAAAAGACACTGGCAAATTATTATTTTGGAGGCAAAATGAACAAAATCCAGCCAGTCAGTATTTTTTTTAAGCTGTTCACCATGTGGGTAAAAGAGGTAAAGCAGCTTTATTTTTGGAGTCAGTTTGATTACAGCAATCAGTACATTAATATCATGGCTTTGTTTTGCCACTTTTATACAATAAAAACTATTTCATAGAAAAAAAATGTTTTTTGCATCGCTGTAGTCTGAGAGCTATAACTGTTTCTCCGCTTGGGTGAAGTTGTATGGCGGCTTTTTTTTTCTGAGACAAGATGATGTTTTCAGCTATACCATTTTTTTTTACATTCGTCTCCTAGATCACGTGTTAACTAGCGTGACCGTTTTATAGGACGGGTCATTCCGTACATGGCGATAAACATTTGTATATACGCATATAATATGTGTGTGTATATATGTGTAATATATATATATATATATATATATATATATATATATATATATATATACTGTATACACATACACACACATACATACATACACACACACACATATATATACATACATAATCGTTCAAAAGTTTGGGGTCACCCAGACAATTTTGTGTTTTCCGTCAAAACTCATACTTTTATTAATCAAATGTGTTGCCAAATGAATTTAAAATCTAGTCCAGACATTGACAAGGTTCGAAAAAAAGATTTTTATTTGGAATAATAATTTTCTCCTTCAAATTTTGCTTTCGTCCAAGAATGCTCCCTTTGCAGCAATTACAGCATTGCAGACCTTTGGCATTCTAGCAGTTAATTTCCTGAGGTAATCTGGAGAAATTTCACCCCATTCTTCCAGAAGCCCCTCCCACAAGTTGGTTTGGCTTGATGGGCACTTTTTGCGTACCATACGGTCAAGCTGCACAAACAAGAAGTATTCAGCTCACCCCTCTTCACTCCTGATCACACCTCCGACGCACGGAAACACCCTGAACCGGGTGTACAGTCATGGCCAAAAGTTTTGAGAATGACACAAATATTAATTTTTACAAAGTCTACTGCTTCATTTTTTTTCTAATGACAATTTGCATATACTCCAGAATGTTATAAAGAGTGATCAGCTTAACAGCAATTACTTGCAAAGTCAGTATTTGCCTAGAAAATGAACTTTATCCCTCAAAACACATTTCAACATCATTGCAGCCCTGCCTTAAAAGGCCCAGCTAACATCGTTTCAGAGATTGCTCCATTAACACAGGTGTGGGTGTTGATGAGGACAGGGCTGGAGATCAGTCATGATTAAGTAAGAATGACACCACTGGACACTTTAAAAGGAGGCTGGTGCTTGGCATACTTGTTTCTCTTCTGTTAACCATGGTTATCTCTAAAGAAACACGTGCAGTCATCATTGCACTGCACAAAAATGGCCTAACAGGGAAGAGTATCGCAGCTAGAAAGATTGCACCTCAGTCAACAATCTATTGCATCATCAAGAACTTCAAGGAGAGAGGTTCCCTTGTTGCCAAAAAGGCTCCAGGGCGCCCTAGAAAGACCAGCAAGCGCCAGGACGGTCTCTTAAAAGTGTTTCAGCTGCGGGATCGGGCTACCATCAGTGCAGAGCTTGCTCAGGAATGGCAGCAGGCAGGTGTGAGTGCATCTGCACGCACTGTGAGGCGGAGACTCTTGGAGCAAGGCCTGGTCTCAAGGAGGGCAGCAAAGAAGCCACTTCTCTCCAGAAAAAACATCATGGACAGACTGATATTCTGCAAGAGGTACAGGGAGTGGACTGCTGAGGACTGGGGTAAAGTCATTTTCTCTGATGAATCCCCTTTTCGATTGTTTGGGACATCTGGAAAACGGCTGATTCGGAGAAGACCAGGTGAGCGCTACCACCAGTCTTGTCTCATGCCAACTGTCAAGCATCCTGAAACCATTCATGTGTGGGGTTGCTTCTCAGCCAAGGGAGTGGGCTCTCTCTCAGTCTTGACTAAAAACACAGCCATGAATAAAGAATGGTACCAGAATGTCCTCCGAGAGCAAATTCTCCCAACCGTCCAAGAGCAGTTTGGCGATCAACAATGCCTTTTTCAACATGATGGAGCACCTTGCCATAAAGCAAAGGTGATAACTAAATGGCTCAGGGAACAAAACATAGAGATTTTGGGACCATGGCCTGGAAACTCCCCAGATCTTAATCCCATTGAGAACTTGTGGTCTATCATCAAGAGACGGGTGGACAAACAAAAACCTTCAAATTCAGACAAAATAAAAGCATTGATTTTGCAAGAATGGACTGCTATCAGTCAGGATTTGATCCAGAAGTTGATTGAGAGCATGCCAGGGAGAATTGCAGAGGTCCTGAAGAAGAAGGGTCAACACTGCAAATATTGACTTGCTGCATTAACTCATTCTAACTGTCAATATAACCTTTTGTTACTCATAATATTGTTGCAATTATATTTCTGTATGTGATAAAAACATCTGACAAACACACATAAAAACCAGAGGGCAGCAGATCATGTGAAAATATAATATTTGTGTCATTCTCAAAACTTTTGGCCATGACTGTATAGTGCATGCACAACATAAAGAAGGATTTTTCCAGCGTCTCCAGGAGATAAAATAATAATTGCTTTATTGAGAATATAAAATCTTCAGACCATCAGGTAAAAACGACATAAAGAGACATATGGAGGGGAGCAATTTCCTACGCGTTTCACCCTAAGAGGGCTTAATCATGGAACAGTCAAGCTGCATCCACAACAGCTCAATGGGGTTAGGATCTGGTGACTGCGCTGGCCACTCCATTACAGATAGAATACCAGTTGCCTGCTTCTTCCCTAAATAGTTCATAATTTGGAGGTGTGGTTTAGGTCATTGTCCTGTTGTAGGATGAAATTGGCTCCAATCAAGTGCAGTCCACAGGGTATGGCGTGGCACTGCAAAATGGAGTGATAGCCTTCCTTATTCAAAATCTTTTTTACCTTGTACAAACTTGAATTCGTCTGTCCATAACACTTTTTTCCAGTCTTCCTCTGTCCAATGTCTCTGTTCTTTTGTCCATATTAAACTTTTCCTTTTATTAGCCAGTCTCAGATATCGTTTTTCCTTTGCCACTCTGCTCTGAAGGCCAGCATCCTGGAGTCGCCTCTTTACTGTAGATGTTGACACTGGCGTGTTGCGTGTTCTATTTAATGAAGCTGCCAGTTAAGGACCTGTGAGGCATCGATTTTCCAAACTACAGGCTCTAATGTACTTGTCTTGTTGCTCAGTTGTGCAGCGGGGCCTCACACTTCTTCTGTTCTGGCTAGAGCCTGTTTGTGCTCTCCTCTGAAGGGAGTAGTACACAGCATTGTAGGAAATCTTCAGTTTCTTGGCAATTTCTTACATGGAATTACCTTCATTTCGAAGAACAAGAATAGACTGTCGAGTTTCACATGAAAGTTCTTTTCTTTTCTGGCCATTTTGAGAGTTTAATGGAACCAACAAATCTAATGCTCCAGATTCTCAACTAACTCAAAGGAAGGTCAGGTTTATAGCTTCTCTAATCAGCCAAACTGTTTTCAGCTGTGCTAACATACTTGCACAAGGGTTTTCAAGGGTATTCTAACCATCTATTAGCCTTCTTACACAGTTAGCAAACACAAAGTACCATTAGAACACTGGAGTGATGGTTGTTGGAAATGGGCCTCTATACACCTATGAAGATATTGCATTACAAACCAGACGTTTGCAGCTAGAATAGTGATTTACCACATTAACAATGTATAGAGTGTATTTCTGAATCATTTAATGTTAGCTTCATTGGAAAAAACTGCTTTTCTTTAAAAAATAAAGAAGTTTAAGTAACCCTAAACTTTCGAACGGTAGTGTATATATATATATATATATATATATATATATATATATATATATATATATATATATATACACACACACACACACACACACACACACACACACAGCTCAAAAAATAAAGGGAACACTAAAATACCACATCCTAGATATCTCTGAATGAAATATTCCAGTTGCAAATTTTATTCATTGCATAGTGGAATGTGTTCAGAACAATGAAACATAACAATTATCAATGTAAATCAAAATGAATAGCCTATGGAGGTCTGGATTTAGAATGATACTCAAAATCAAAGTGGAAAATCAAATCACAGGCTGATCCAACTTCAGTGGAAATGCCTCATGACAAGGAAAAGATGCTCAGTGTTGTGTGTGGTCTCCGTGCCTGTATGATCTCCCTACTATACAACGCCTGGTGGGCATGCTCCTGTGAGGCGCAGGATGGTCTCCTGTGGGATCTCCTCCCAGACCTGGACTAAAGCATCATGATGTCCCAGATGTGCTCAATCGGATTCAGGTCTGGGGAATGAGTGGGCCAGTCCATAGCTTCAATGCCTTAATCTTACAAGAACTGCTGACACACTCCAGCCATGAGGTCTGGCATTGTCCTGCATAGGAGGAACCCAGGGCCAACCGCACCAGCATATGGTCTCACAAGGGGTCTGAGTATATCATCTTGGTACCTAATGGCAGTCAGGCTACCTCTGGCGAGCACATGGAGGGCTGTGCAGCCCTCCAAAGAAAAGTGACCCCACACCATTACTGACCCACTGCCAAACCGGTCATGCTGAATGATGTTGTAAGCAGTAGATCACTCTCCATGGCGTCTCCAGACTCTGTCATATCTGCCACATGCTCAGTGTGAACCTGCTTTCATCTGTGAAGAGCACAGGGTGCCAGTGACGAATTTGCCAATCCTGGTGTTCTGTGGCAAATCCCAAGCATCCTGCACGGTGTTGGGCTGTGAGCACAACCCCCATCTGTGGACGTCGGGCCCTCAGACCATCCTCATGGAGTCGATTTCTAACCGTCTGTGCAGAAACATGCACATTTGTCGCCTGCTGGAGGTCATTTTGCAGGGCTCTGGTAGTGCTCCCATGTTCCTCCTTGTACAAAGGCAGAGGTAGCAGTCCTGCTGCTGAGTTGTTGCCCTCCTACGACCCCCTCCACATCTCCTGATGTACAGGCCTGTCTCCCGATAGCGCCTCCAGCCTCTGGACACTACGCTGACAGACACAGCAAACCTTCTTGCCACAGCTCGCATTGATGTGCCATTCTGGATGAGCTGCACTACCTGAGCCACTTGTGTGGGTTGTATAGTCCATCCCATGCTACCACGAGTGTGAAAGCACAACCAACATTCAAAAGTGACCAAAACATCAGCCAGAAAGCATTGGTACTGAGATGTGGTCTCCACCTGCAGAACCACTCCTTTATTGAGGGTGTCTTGATAATTGCCAATAATTTCCATCTGTTGTCTATTCCATTTGCACAACAGCATGTGAAATTGATAGGAAGCCGCACTGATATACAAAGTGGATAGTATGATTTACTTGGAGTTATATTCTGTGGTCTAAGTGTTCCCTTTATTTTTTTGAGCAGTACATTATATATATATTAGCTGAAGAGCCCGGCGCTGCCCGGGCGTAGTAACTAACTGTGGTTAGTTTTAGCAAATTAAAATTATCCTCCATCCCATAGTCCCGTGCCCATATACCCATCATACATATCCACCATCCCACAGGCCCGTGCCCATATACCCATCATACATATCCTCCATCCCATAGTCGAGTGCCCATATACCCATCACACATCCTCCATCCCATAGTCCCATGCCCATATACCCATCATACATATTCTCCATCCCATAGTCCCATGCCCATATACCCATCATACATATTCGCCATCCCATAGTCCCGTGCCCATATACCCATCATACATATCCTCCATCCCATATTCCAGTGCCCATATACCCATCACACATCCTCCATCCCATAGTCCCGTGCCCATATACCCATCATACATATCCTCCATCCCATAGTCCAGTGCCCATATACCCATCACACATCCTCCATCCAATAGTCAACCATTATGACATCATAATGAGCGGCGGGGCTTGCAACCTATGATGACATCAGCGTCGCCATGGCAACCATTATGACATCATGAGGGGCGGGGCTTGATACGCACACAGTTTCCCCATTATGTAGATAGGGGCATTATGACATCATTGAGGGGCGGGGCTTGACACGCACACACTTTTCCCCCCATAATGAAGATGGGGGCAAAATTGTTTGGTGAATTGGAACACGCGGGGTTAAAATTTCGCCACACAACATAGCCTAGGACACTCTCGGGGTCCAGACGTGTGACTGTGCCAAATTTTGTGGCTGTAGCTGCGACGGTGCGGATGCCTATCCCGGACATACACACACACACATACATACACACTTTGAGCTTTATATATTAGACTAGCTGAAGAGCCCGGTGCTGCCCGGGCATAGTAACTAAATGTGGTTAGTTATAACAAATTATAATTATCCTCCATCCCATAGGCCCGTGCCCATATACCCATCATACATATCCTCCATCCCATAATCCCATGCCCATATACCCATCATACATATCCACCATCCCATAGGCCCATGCCCATATACCCATCATACATATCCACCATCCCATAGGCCCGTGCCCATATACCCATCCTCCATCCCATAGTCCCATGCCCATATACCCATCACACATCCTACATCCCATAGGCCCGTGCCCATATACCCATCATACATATCCTCCATCCCATAGTCGAGTGCCCATATACCCATCACACATCCTCCATCCCATAGTCCCATGCCCATATACCAATCACGCATCCTCCATCCCATAGTCCCGTGCCCATATACCCGTCATACATATCTTCCATCCCATAGTCCCGTGCCCATATACCCATCACACATCCTCCATCCCATAGTCCCATGCCTATATACCCATCGTACATATCCTCCATCCCATAGTCGAATGCCCATATACCCATCACACATCCTTCATCTCATAGTCCCATGCCCATATACCCATCGTACATATCCTCCATCCCATAGTCCCGTGCCCATATATCCTTCACACATCCTTCATCTCATAGTCCCATGCCCATATACCCATCCTACATATCCTCCATCCCATAGTTCCGTGCCCATATACCCATCATACATATCCGCCATCTCATAGTCCCGTGCCCATATACCCGTCATACATATCCTCCATCCCATAGTCCAGTGCCCATATACCCATCACACATCCTCCATCCCATAGTCAACCATTATGACATTATAATGAGTGGCGGTGGGGCTTGCAACCTATGATGACATCAGCGTCGCCATGGCAAGCATTGTGACATCATAATGAGGGGCGGGGCTTGACACACACACACTGTTTCCCCAGTATGCAAATAGGGGCATTATGACATCATAATGAGGGGCGGTGTTGTGAGTTCATTTTCCCCTCCGTCACTGAGGCCTGGTGAACTCCCTGTTCTAGTGAAGGAAGGTAGTGAGCCTGATTATCAGGCACCTGGGACTAATGAAGACGATTGGCTGAGTGGAGTCACTGACTGGATTTAAGGCAGCCTATGCCCTTTCTGCCCTGCGGGTGATTTCTCTGTGGACTCTTGGACACCAGTCTGATTCCTGCTCTCCTAAAGCTAAGTTTTCTGTTTTGCCTTTTTGCATTTAAGATTTGTTTTTGTTTTTCTTGCTTTTTGGATTCTGCCACTCCCTGCTGGAGTGTGCAGTGTTCCGTTAGCTCTGTCTTCTGAAAGTACCTGAGTGCTGATTTAGTTTTTGAAGCTTAGTTGCTTCAGGGCCATTTTTATATCAGCTTGTTGGCTTTTGTCTCTGATAGGGTTTTGGCAGATTGCAGACAGCAGCCTTCCTATCCGTTCCTATCTAGGTAGTTTTTGGGCCCCGTCTTTGCTCAGCCTGTCTTTCTGTCTGTGTAAGTGTTTTCATCTTGCTTCACCGTCATTATATGTGGGGGGCTGCCTATTGCTTTGGGGTCTGCTCTGGGGCAGTTAGATTTCCCCTTTCCTTCTTTAGGCCTATGTATCTCTCGGGCTGTGATTGAGGTGTCAAGGTCATCGTAGGAACCCCCCACGGCTACTGCTAGTTGTGTTGATAGTTTCAGGGGTCTGCAATCTGATAGTTGTCAACTTCTCTGGTTTTCTGGACTTAGCTAGCATTTCTGTTTTTGCCTCCTACGGTGACTCAATCATAACAGGGCGGGGCTTGACGCGCACACACTTTTTCCCCAGTATGTAGACAGGGGCAAAATTGTTTGGTAAATTGGAATGTGCAGGGTTAAAATTTCGCCTCACAACATAGCTTAGGACGCTCTCGGGGTCCAGACGTGCGACTGTGCCAAATTTTGTGGCTGTAGCTGCGACGGTGCGGATGCCTATCCCGGACATACACATACACACACACATACATACACACTTTGAGCTTTATATATTAGACTAGCTGAAGAGCCCGGTGCTGCCTGGGCATAGTAACTAACTGTGGTTAGTTATAACAAATTATAATTATCCTCCATCCCATAGTCCTGTGCCCATATACCCATAATACATATCCTCCAATCCCTTAGTCCCATGCCCATATACCCATCATACCTATCCACCATCCCATAATCCCGTGCCCATATACCCATCATACATATCCTCCATCCCATAGTCCCTCATACATATACTCCATCCCATAGTCGAGTGCCCATATACGCATCACACATCCTCCATCCCATAGTCCCATGCCCATATACCCATCACACATCCTCCATCCCATAGTCCCATGCCCATATACCCATCACACATATTCGCCATCCCATAGTCGATTGCCCATATACCCATCACACATTCTTCATCTCAGTCCCATGCCCATATACCCATCATACATATCCTCCATCCCATAGTCCCGTGCCCATATACCCATAATACATATCCTCCATCCCATAGTCCCGTGCCCATATACCCATCATACATATCCACCATCCCATAGGCCCGTGCCCATATACCCATCATAAATATCCTCCATCCCATAGTCGAGTGCCCATATACCCATCACACATACTCCATCCCATAGGCCCGTGCCCATATACCCAACATACACATCCTCCATCTCATAGTCCCGTGCCCATATATACCCATCATACATATCCTCCATCCCATAGGCCCGTGCCCATATACCCATCATACACATCCTCCATCCCATAGTCCCGTGCCCATATACAGTGGGGAAAAAAAGTATTTAGTCAGTCAGCAATAGTGCAAGTTCCACCACTTAAAAAGATGAGAGGCGTCTGTAATTTACATCATAGGTAGACCTCAACTATGGGAGACAAACTGAGAAAAAAAAATCCAGAAAATCACATTGTCTGTTTTTTTTTCATTTTATTTGCATATTATGGTGGAAAATAAGTATTTGGTCAGAAACAAGCAATCAAGATTTCTGGCTCTCACAGACCTGTAACTTCTTCTTTAAGAGTCTCCTCTTTCCTCCACTCATTACCTGTAGTAATGGCACCTGTTTAAACTTGTTATCAGTATAAAAAGACACCTGTGCACACCCTCAAACAGTCTGACTCCAAACTCCACTATGGTGAAGACAAAAGAGCTGTCAAAGGACACCAGAAACAAAATTGTAGCCCTGCACCAGGCTGGGAAGACTGAATCTGCAATAGCCAACCAGCTTGGAGTGAAGAAATCAACTCTGGGAGCAATAATTAGAAAATGGAAGACATACAAGACCACTGATAATCTCCCTCGATCTGGTGCTCCACGCAAAATCCCACCCCGTGGGGTCAGAATGATCACAAGAACGGTGAGCAAAAATCCCTGAACCACAGGGGGGGACCTAGTGAATGAACTGCAGAGAGCTGGGACCAATGTAACAAGGCCTACCATAAGTAACACACTACGCCACCATGGACTCAGATCCTGCAGTGCCAGACGTGTCCCACTGCTTAAGCCTGTACATGTCCGGGCCCGTCTGAAGTTTGCTAGAGAGCATTTGGATGATCCAGAGGAGTTTTGGGAGAATGTCCTATGGTCTGATGAAACCAAACTGGAACTGTTTGGTAGAAACACAACTTGTCGTGTTTGGAGGAAAAAGAATACTGAGTTGCAACCATCAAACACCATACCTACTGTAAAGCATGGTGGTGGAAACATCATGCTTTGGGGCTGTTTCTCTGCAAAGGGGCCAGGACGACTGATCCGGGTACATGAAAGAATGAATGGGGCCATGTATCGTGAGATTTTGAGTGCAAACCTCCTTCCATCAGCAAGGGCATTGAAGATGAAACGTGGCTGGGTCTTTCAACATGACAATGATCCAAAGCACACCGCCAGGGCAACGAAGGAGTGGCTTCGTAAGAAGCATTTCAAGGTCCTGGAGTGGCCTAGCCAATCTCCAGATCTCAACCCTATAGAAAACCTTTGGAGGGAGTTGAAAGTCCGTGTTGCCAAGCGAAAAGGCAAAAACATCACTGCTCTAGAGGAGATCTGCATGGAGGAATGGGCCAACATACCAACAACAGTGTGTGGCAACCTTGTGAAGACTTACAGAAAACGTTTGACCTCTGTCATTGCCAACAAAGGATATATCACAAAGTATTGAGATGAAATTTTGTTTCTGACCAAATACTTATTTTCCACCATAATATGCAAATAAAATGAAAAAAAAACAGACAATGTGATTTTCTGGATTTTTTTTCTCAGTTTGTCTCCTATAGTTGAGGTCTACCTATGATGTAAATTACAGACGCCTCTCATCTTTTTAAGTGGTGGAACTTGCACTATTGCTGACTGACTAAATACTTTTTTGCCCCACTGTATACCCATCATACATATCCTCCATCCCATAGTAGAGTGCCCATATACCCATCACACATCCTCCATCCCATAGTAGAGTGCCCATATACCAGTCATACATATCCTCCATCCCATAGTCCAGTGCCCATATACCCATCACACATACTCCATCCCATAGTCAACCATTATGACATCATAATGAGCGGCGGGGCTTGCAACCTATGACGACATCAGCGTCGCCATGGCAACCATTATGTCATCATAATGAGGGGCGGGGCTTGATACGCACACACTTTTTCCCCATTATGTAGATAGGGGCAAAATTGTTTGGTAAATTGGAACGCGCGGGGTTAAAATTTCACCTCACAACATAGCTTAGGACGCTCTCGGGGTCCAGACGTGTGACTGTGCCAAATTTTGTGGCTGTAGCTGCGATGGTGCGGATGCCTATCCCGGACATACACACACACACATACATACACACACACATTGAGCTTTATATATTAGATATACAGATACATACACAGATATACACTATACACACAGATATATTTTGTGGTAGATCGGCTCACTCGACTGCACACGGAGGTAGACACAGGAAACATGGTCTATAAGTCTTCCACTGTTTTATTATATACATTCGGCATAAAGCAGTACGAAGTAAACCAAACGCAGCCCTATTTGGCAAAACAGAAAAACAAAACGATATACAGTCTGTTCAGCTGCGGGAATCCGCTCGCTCAGTATGATCAAAACATATAAAGGATCACTTTTCCTTATCAAGACACATACAGTAGCACTGGAGTTCCACTCTCCAGGCTTACCAAACACCTAATGACTCAAAAGTATGGCCATTTATATCCCAGACCAAAACTTGGGGTGGATATATGGTGAACAACCCCCCCCCCCCCCCCGCCACTCTATGGTTTTTCAGAAAACTCCAGCCCTTAAAAAGGCCGATTAGCCCCTCTCAACAAATAGTGTGCTGGAGCAGATGTCTAGGTTTCAAATCACTGAAGCTAATGGGCCCTCACGATGATGATTGGAAGAGACAGGGAGCCCCTCTCTCTTCCAGCCTGCTAAAAGCTGTGATTGCAGCATTTAGGGGGTTAACATACCTGTGGCGATGTGGGCACTGCTTGTGGCAGTGACAGGCGGGTCTTAGCTTTAACCGTGTATGGGAACGTCAAAAGTCATGAAGGGATTAAGCTACTATATTTAAAGTAGATTTTGTTGTTATTATTAGAAAATACTCTCTTGCATTTTTTTTTGTTGAACTTCTTAAGATAAATCACAGACTTCACCTTTTAAATAGCAAAGGGTTCAGTCCATAATTATTACCTGCAGCCTAAATTCTCAAGCTGCACATTCACATCTACTGGTCAATTTATGCTGCGGATATTTATCGTAGTGTCAATTTACTTTGCGGATTATCTCCATAGCATGTGGACAAGAGGTCAGTGCAAGTTCATAATACACAGTGAATTTTCTGTGGATTTAAAGTACACCTTGGGTGAACAACCGCTTAGACAACTTGCAAATTTTAATCTGTATATTCCATCAGTATTTTTAATGTAAAACCAAGAATGGAACCCAAATTTTCCAATAGATACAGCAGCAAAATGCAACACATTCAGTCCCGAGTTATTTTTAACATCCTCCTTTATTAACTTTTGACCTTTTGATTTTCCTAATATCTTTGTTACGTAGAATCAATGCTCCATCTTTAAACTTTCCAACTTGCCCAGTGGGGGCCTTTCCTAAACCTTTCTTCCTTCTGGACCACCTAAAAATTAAAAGCAAAAAACAAAAACTATTAAATTAGGAGGCAGCAAAAGCAATTATAACACAACAGACTGACAGGCAATATTGCTTTTTCCACTTAAAGAGAACCTGTCACCTGTTTTGGCAGCTATATGATGAGGCCACCGCCTTTCAGGGCTTATCTGCAGCATTCTATAATGCTGTAGATAAGCCCCCAGGCGGAAATGAAAGCTAAAAAATAAGTTTTATTATACTCACCCAACCTTGGGGGGGGGTAGTTCCGGTCCGATGGGCATCACCAGTCCGGTGCCTCCCATCTTCTTGTGGCACTGCCCTCCTGCTTGCTTCCTCACTCCTGGTATCGCACTTCTGCGCAGGCGTACTTCTCTGCCCTGTTGAGGGCAGAGCAAAGTACTGCAGTGCACAGGTGCCGGGAAAGGTCAGAGGCCCAGCGCATGCGCAAAGCAGTACTTTGCTCTGTCCTCAACAGGGCAGAGAAGTACGCCTGCGCAGAAGTGCGATACCGGGAGCGATGAAGTAAGCAGGACGACTCGCAAGAAGATAGCCGGCGCCGGACCTGTGGCACCCATTGGACCGCCCCCTGGGTAAAATAAAACTTATTTTTCTTATTTTGCAGGTCGGATCGGGGGCTTATCTACAGCATTATAGAATGCTGTAGATAAGCCCTGAAAGGCAGTGGCCGCATCTTATAACGGCAAAATAGGTGACAGGTGCACTTTAACCATTAAGACACTCAAAAATGTATTAAAAGCAATCTCATTAGGATCGACTGTCCTGAGCCGTCTATATGGGCATGTAGGTCAAAGAAAGCAGAATAAAATGAGACCTTGATATCTGTGATCTGATGTCTTATTCCAAATTAATCCACATTTTGCTTCATATATCAATGAGCGGATAAAGGGAACCTGTCACCAGAAAAACCGCTATAAACCTGCAGATGTGGGGTTAACCTGCAAGTTACTAACCGTCCCGGCGCCTGCACGTAGCCGAACACTGTGGGGAAAAAAACAGAAATTAGACCTTCCGGTAATTGTATTCTCAGGATCCCATCCTGACAGCACCATGGAGGACGTCCTTCATATCCTCATTGGAACAGGAATCAACGAGAGGTTTAAAAAGGACCCTCCCATCTACACCCTTAAGTGTCTTTCAAAGTACCACATCTGGATGGATGCAACAAAGAAATTTTTTTTTATTTAGACATTCTTCATACAAACGTTACTTCACATTAGTATAACACTTTCTCAGCAGGGAGGGAATTAGCAGTGCTGTCAGGATGGGTTCCTGGAAATACAATTACCGGTAGGCTAATTTCCGTTTTCCAGTCCACCAACCCTGACAACATGTAGAATACCACAGTATGATAATCTTAGGGTGGGACCACTGCATGAAGAATCTTCCTAACGAAGGCTAGTTAATCTGAGACTACGTCTTGTTTATAATGCTTCGAGAAGGTACTTAGACTAAACCAGGTAGCGGCTCTACAAATCTGATCCACTAAAGCCCCCCTTTTCTGCCCATGAAGTAGCTATTGCCCTAGTTGAATGGGCTCTCAGTGGATCTTCCTTGGGCTTCATAGGCTAGACTAATAGAGGATTTGGCCGCCTTTTTACCTCTATTTGAACCCCCATATTGCACAAACAAATGTGTCCTGTCTCCAGCCCTTAGCTGCCTCTAAGTATTTAAGAACTGTTTCGCTAACATCTAAGCAATGGAAGGACTGTTCCTTTGAGTTTCTAGGGTGCTGGCAGAAGGAGGGAAGAACAACTTCTTGAGTCATATTTGAAGTTGATACGACTTTGGGGAGAAAGGCTGGGTCGAGCCTCAGTACCCATCGATCTTCAAACACCTGCAGATATGGGTCTCGAATAGATAGGGCTTGTAGCTCCCCTATTCTCTTTGCCGATGTGATTGCTACTAGGAAGGCAGTTTTAAACGAGAGTCTACTAATGCCAATATCCTCCGGTGGTTCTTATGGTTGCTTACAAAGTGCGCTTTGCACTATGCTCAGGTCCCAAGGAAGGATAGATTTCCTTACAGAAGACTTCAGCCTCTGAACAGCCTTAGCAAATCTAGCTATTCAAGGATGGGTGGATAGAGGGAAGTCAAAAGATACACTAAGGGCTGAGATCTGTACCCTCAGAGTGCTTGGCCTAAGGCCCGTCGTGAAACCCGACTGCAGGAAATGAAGGATTTTAAGGATGTCTGGGCATGACGTATCTACTGTTGGATCTCCGCAATACATGCAAAAGCGTTTCCAGATCTTGGTGTATATGGCAGAAGTCACCGGTTTCCTGCTCGCTTGAAGGGTAGAAATCACTTCATTGGACAATCCCTTTGACTTTACGACTTGCCTCTCAGGGTCCAGGCTGAAAGTTTAAGACTGGGTTGTGGTGGAACACCGGACCTTGGTGTAGAAGATCCTTCCTGCTTGTAAGAAGGATGGGGTCTTCTTCCGTCATTTTACTCAGTAAAGGGAACCAGCTCCTCTTCGGCCAGAAGGGCACCACTAAGATGATCCTTGCCTTTTCAGAGGAAGAAGAGAGGGGGGGTAAAAGCGTAGGATAGTCCTTCTCCCCATGGCTGGGACAGTGCGTTGACTGCTGCTGAATCGTCTAAGGGATTTAGAGAGAAAAAATCTTCTGATCTTCACATTGTCAGGAACACTGCACTGCACTTGCTCACTCAGCCAGTCGCGTGTCCTGAGTACAAAAAACTGTGCTCAAAGATACCTGTGGAGCGGGGAAGCAACAGTGAAAATGCATGCTTCAGATTAACAGGACCTGAAGCACGTGACTGCTGAGGGTGTGGCCTAAGCTCCAGAGAGCTAAGAGCTGAAGAAAAACTCCTAGAAGAGTAACTACAGGACAAAGTTACCAATGGGCATACACAGGGACGTAAACCAGAGCAGGCCGGGGTGCTGGCTTTTAAACCTCATTTCTATTGAGTGAATAAAGAATATTTTTCACTACATCGTGGAGCTGGACAAAGTTTTTTCTCATTTGCCTTGGATTGTGCGCTTTGACACAGCGGTCTCGTGCTCCGATGTTGGAATGCCGTATCTGGTGAGCTGGATTTGTATCACGAAATAGCACTACAGTACCAAAGGATCAGACAGAACGGATAGTCAGGACGTAGCGAGAGATCAGTAAACCAGAACGGTCAATAGACGGTACAATAAGGACAAACTGTAACAGAGTAACAATAGCCAAGCCAGGAGCTCAGAACCGGAGAAGACAATAGTACCAAAATGTGAGACAGAGAACAGAGTGAGAGGACAGACCAGGTCATAGACGGGACGCAATGCAGTATACACGCACACCAGGGGGTCAGACACACAGCCAGAACAGTATAGCTGACAGGGAATCCTAGTCTGGAGTGAGTATAAACACCCCTCCCAGATCCAAAGGGAGGCCAGCAAAAGTTAACCCTGAGAGAGCAGGATATTAACCATGTCCTATACCATAACACACATTCTCTATGGCTGCGAACAAATTCACCCGTGGCACTCCCCAACGCTGACACAGCATACTGAACACTTCCCCCGTTCATTTCCCACTCTGTGGGGGATAACTTCTGCCTGCTCAAGAAGTCTGCCACCTGGTTTCTGGATCCCTCTAGGTGTATTGCAGAGATGGACAAGACTGTTGCTTCTGCCCATCTAAAGATCTTTTTAGCCAGTTGCTGTAATGCGGGATGCTTTGGCCCCCCTTGATGGCGAAAGAATGCCACTGCTATCATGTTGTCGGACAGGATATTTATGTGCCTGCCCCTGACCATGGATGGACCTTCCAGATCGCATACAGCTCCCTGAAATTTGAGGACCTGGATCTCATCTCTGGACTCCATTTCCTTGGAAGTACTTCCCTTCCAAGTGACTGCCCCAGACCAGCTGACATGCGTCTGTGGTGATGATGACGCATGGGGAGAGAATCCATGGAACTCCTGCCTGGCGGTCCTGTGGAGAGATCCACCTCCGTAAAGATTTGTTTACCGGGAGAGATAGAGGCATCACTTTGTCCAGTGACCGCTGATGTCTGTACCATGTGGGCAAAACTGCTCTTTGAAGCGCCCGAGAGTAGAACTGACTCCACCGTGCGCAGGGGATACAAGATGTCATTAGTCCCAAGATCTTCATTGCCTCTCTGAAGGAACAGCGGCTTCCAGCAAACTGGTGGACTCTTCCTACCATGTAATGCTGTTTCTCTTCTGGCAAAAAATATGTTCTTGATCGGGAGTCTAGTATGACCCCCAGGAATTTCTTCCTGGTTTCTGGAACCAGGTCCGACTTCTCCCAGTTTATGATCCATCCCAGCTTCTGAAGTGTGGAGATCGAGATGTGGAAGAAGTTATGTGAACTTCGAAATGTGTTGAGAGCAGGGCCGGCTCCAGGTTTTTTAGGGACCCAGGCGAAAGTCTCAGTGGGCCCCCCCTTTAACACATACCACGATTCATGCCGTGTGGCATCCGTGGTGCCGGCCAAATACGGACTTGTCTCCGTGTGGAACACACGGACATGCATGTGATCCACATGGACAAACGCTCTGTGGCAAAACACGTTCATGTGAAGGAGGCTATTGATTAGTAGTGTACATATGAAAGGAAGATGAGAAAGAAAGAACAGAGAGAGAGAAAGAAAGAAAGAAAATACAGAGAGAGTGAACAGAAAGAGAAATAAAGAAGGGAAAGAAAAAACAAAGAAACAAAGAAAGAATAGAGAGAAAGAAAGATTAGAGACAGAAAGAAAGATGGGAAAGAAAGAGAAAGAAAGAGAGCGAAATAAAGAACAGAGAGAAACAGAAAGAGAAAGAAAGAGGGAAAAAAAACAGACGGAGAGCAAAAGAAAAAGGGGAAAGAAATAAAGAAAGAACAGAGACAGAAAGAAAGTGGACAGAAAAAAGAACAGAGAGATAAAAAGAAAGAGGGGAAAGAAAGAAAGATGGAAAAGAAAGAACAAAGAAAGAGCAGAGAAAGAAAGAACAGAGAGAGAAAGAGAGGAAAGAAAGAACAGAGATAAAGAACAGAGAAAGAGGGGACAGAAAGAAAGAACAGAGAGAGAAAAAGAGGGGAAAGAAAGAACAGAGAGAAAGAACAGAGAGAAGGAAAGAAAGAGGGGAAAGAAAAAGAAAAAGAGAACAGAGCGAAAGAAAGAACAGAGAGAAAAAGAAAGAGTAGAAAGAAAGAACAGAGAGAAAGAAAAAAAGAGAAGGAAAGCAAGAGGGGAAAGAAGAAAGAACAGAGAGAAAGAAAGAGGGGAAAGAACAGAGAGAGAAAGAAAGAGGGGAAAGAAAGAACAGAGAAAGAGAGGAAAGAAAGAACAGAGAGAAAGAAAGAGGGGAAAGAGAACAGAGAGAAAGAAAGAAAGAACAGAGAGAAAGAACAGAGAGAAAGAAAAAAAAAGATTAGAGAAAAAGAACAGAGAGAGAAAGAAAGAAAGAAAGAACAGAGAGAAAGAAAGAAACAGAGAGAAAGAAATATTCTATAAAGATACCATAGCAGCCTGGCTCCCATTGTAGTGCCCACCTGAGCCTCCCGATGCAGGACATATCATGATCGGCTCACAAAGCCGGCATCCCCGATTCCAAGGCGATCCTACTGTCCGTGCTGTCGGAGGACATGGTGATGGATCTGAAGCATTACCTGAAGTGCCTCCATGATTCCGTCAAAATCTCCTCCCACAATTACCTCATTTCCGGTCAGCTTCCAGCACGTCACTTCCGGTAGAACGTCACGTGCGAGTTTTAAAGTGCTCCTTGGGGCTCTGCCGTGTACTCCTGTGTCCGCTGCGGCAGTCTCTCTCTCAAAATCGGGACTGTCCCGCTGGATCCAGGATGGTTGGGAGGTATGAATGCTCCCCACCATACACCTCATACACACGGCTCCAGTTTGTATGCCTCGTACACAAACGGTTCTGCTCTGTACACCTTGTACACATGCGGCTTTACTCCGTACACCTCCTCCACTCTGCACAACTCGTACACACACGGCTCCACTCCCGCTCCATCCACCTCCTGCACATGCGGCTCCGCTCCATACACCTCGCACACCCACAGCTCCGGACCGTACACCTCGTACACACGCGGATCCGCTCTGTACACATGCGGTTCTACTCCGTACACCTCATACACACGCCACTCCGCACACATGCGTCTCCGCTCCCCACACCTCGTACACATCAGTCTCCACTCCGTACACCTCATACACACGCGGCTCTGCTCCCGCTCCGTACACCTGGTACACACGCGGCTCCGCTCCCACTCCGTGCACCTCGTACACACTCGGTTCCGCTCTGTACACCTCGTACACACACGGCTCCGCTCTCGCTCCGTACACACATGGCTCCGCTCCGTACACCTCGTAAACACACGGCTCCGGGCACCGCACCGTACACCTCGCACACACGCAGCTCCGCTCCCACTCCGTACACCTCGTACACACTCTGCTCCGCTCTGTACACCTTGTACACACGCGGCTCCGCTCCTGCTCTGTACACCTCGTATGCACATGGCTCCGCTCTGTAACAGGGCTGTGGAGTCGGTAAGCCAAACCTGTGACTCCGACTCCTCAATTTCCCTTACACCGACTCCAACTCCGACTCAGACTCCCACATACATTGCTTATATTTAAGTGAAGAATTTATTGTAGTACAATGTGAACATCAGACATTTAATCATTTTTATGATACAATTAATCAAGATATTTAGATAGAACATAATATATATTTATTGGAATACAACTATATATATTGTATGTATGTGTACATATAATAAACTATGTAAGTGGCAAAAAACAGTTTTCAACAAAAACATACTAAATAACATTTGTGCAGTCTATGAATTTGTTCTAAGAAATAGAATTGCCTCCATCAGATCCTCCATCACAGATGACCTCAAATCTGACCTAATAATTTTAAGGCTAGAGAACAACCTCTCTACACTAACTTGGGTTGGAGGCAAAGCCGTAACCACATGGGCAACACCTCCAGCAATTTCCGGGAATAAAGGAATTGCGTCATGCACAGTCAGTTTTGATGAACGGTTGAATTTTTCTATTTCTTTGAGAGCAAGTGAAACATTTTGCTGAAATATGGTCAATCTGCTTGCTATAGGAGACGGAGTGAAATCTTTTTCCTTGCGGCAACGCTTTGCATGCTCCATGTCATCCAAATACTTGTCAAAATCAAACTCCTCATCTGATGAGAATGAAGATATGGCAGCAGTAGCACTGTCAGGACCCAAGACCTCTTGCGCCTGGCAGTTCTCCTGAAGGCCATTCATCCTAACTGCTACCTCAGTCAGAGCTTCTTTTCCTTTAGTAAGCTCTTGATTATCAAGCAGTATACGATGACATGGGTCCACATAAACAGCTGCCAGAAAAATGTTAGTTTCCAATAGCTGTCTCTCTCTCCATTTCATTGAAGCCGAAATGCCATCTGCGATTAAACCTCCTCTTTGGGACAGCCAAAATAACAAGTTTCTCCACTCCCTTATGAAAATGCCAGGAGTTAAATCCTCAGCTTGTAATTTTTTAGTCACGGTAAATGGGTGATTAAGCAATTCCTTCAATTCAGCCACCTGTGTCCATTGACCTTCATTTAGGGTTACCTGAGGGTTCGCCATATCTATAAGAAACGGTTTTAGTTCAAGCAATCGCTCAATCATTAAGTGCCGCCCCACCGAGTGGCTTGATCGACAATTGCCCCTTTCCCAGCACGTCTCTTCAAGATGGAATCAATTTTAGGGGTTCTGGCGGCAATAACCAATTTCCTCACTTTCCCAATCAGATTTCCAGCATGTCCCTCTTGAAGACTATCTCTTATTGCCAGCTGCACCGTGTGCACAACTTTCTCCCTTTCTCCAGCTCGGGACCCAGGAATTGGATCCTGTTGGCAGGCACCCCTCCTCTCTCTGATGAAGACGGCAGAAGACAGGACAGAGGAGGGGAGATTGCCCCCTGCAGTCTGGAGCCGGTGCAGGACAGGAGCACTGCAGCATACAAGTGAGTTTTGATAGGTGCGTGCCCCTGCTTCTGGGGAGGGGGCAGCTGCCCCCCTTGCCCCTCGCTGGCTACGGCCATGATTCACACACAGCGTTTTTGCGGATCCATTTTATGCAGTAAAATGCAGTGACTCTGGGCATCACAGCAAAGTCAATGGGTTTCAAGATATGACATTCGGACACATTGTTTTGTGAGGATCCGTTTTTAGGCTGAATGAGCATGTCAGTTTGTTTGGCGCTTTTCTAATCTGCTTTTGCTATTGAAAACATTATCTATGAGCTCAAAAACCTTTTAGGTGATGCGGTTTTTTTAAAAAGCTGATCTGCTTTTGCAGCTGAAAAACGTATCCTCAAAAAACGCAGCAAAAACGCTGTGTGTGAATGTAGCCTTAGATCAGGAATAGAACAGCCATTTATAGGATATTTCACAACTCTCCCAAATTCCTATGAAAAAATATTCAGCATATTCTGCATTGAACTACTGTACCCAATTTATTATATATTTTAGGAGTCAGAGTCGGTCCATTTTATACCGACTCCACCAAAATGAGCACCGACTCCGACTCCACAGCCCTGCTTCATACACCTCGTACACACATGGCTCCGCTCCGTACGCCTCGTACACACACGGCTCCGCTCCTTACACCTCATACACACACGGCTCCGCTCCGTACACCTCGTACATACACGGCTCTGCTCCATACACACACACACAGCTCTGCTCTGTACACACACAGCTCTGCTACATCTCCCCTGTAAACCCCTCCTGACCCCACGCATAAACTTCCCTCATCCAGCACCATGACGACCACCAGCACAGCAGTCCTGCAGACAGTGACACCGAGACTTCTGATCATGTGACCCATGACTCCTCCCCCCCTGTGACCTCATCACAGGTCCTGTGCCAGAAGTGAACAGCCCAGCGATGATTCGTTGCTGGTGGTGGTTCTCTGGGACTCGGAGGGCGACTGCAGTGGCGAGGATAGGGGGCGTGGCGGCGGGTATCCCAGACACCGTGAGTGGGCCCCCCATCTCGCCAGGGCCACGACACTTGCCCGGGTGCTCACGCCGGCCCTGGTTGAGAGAATAGTGAATAAAATACCAATTTTTTTTCCATATACTGGGATTGTGATTTCTACAGCAGCGCGGTCAATATCCACATTACCTTCTATCTGTTATTGTGAATTGGTCAAATGGTTTGACCTGTGGATCTGCGGCAGCTGTTGGCTCTGATGAGTCCTATATGCTTTTACAATATGGAAGATTAGGTGAGTGCAAACTGATATTTATTTTGAAGCTCTCATCGGATAAGACTGTTATGAATGAGTCACCGTAGGAGGCAAAAGCACTTATACAAGCTAAGTCCAGAAAACCAGAGAAGTTGGCAACTATCAAATTGCAGACCCCTGAACCTATCAACACAACTAGCAGCAGCCGTGGGGGGTTCCTACGATGCCCTAGACCCCTCGATCACAGCTGGAGAAATACATAGGCCTAAAGAAAGAAAGGGGAAATCTAAACTTCCCCAGAGCAGACCCCAAAGCAATAGGCAGCCCCCAACATATAATGACGGTGAAGCAAGATGAAAATACTAACACAGACAGAAAGATAGACTGAGCAAAGACGGGGCCCCAAAACTACCTAGATAGGAAAGGAAAGGAAGGCTGCTGTCTGCAATCTGCAAAAACCCTATCAAAGACATAAGCCAACCAGCTGATATGAAAAAAGGCCCTGAAGCAGCTAGGCTTCAAAAACTGAATCAGCACTCAGGTATTTTCAGAAGACAGAGCTAAATGAATTCAGCACACCCCAGCAGGGAATGGCAGAAATCCAGAAAAACAAAGCAAAAACAAAGTCAAAGCACAAAAGCAAAAGGCCGAGCAGCAAACTTAGCTTTGGAGGAGCAGGAATTCAGACTGGTCTCCAAGGATCCCACAGAGAAATCACCCGCAGGGCAGAAGAGCGTCGGCAGCATTATATCCAGTCCGTAACTCCACTCAGCCAGTCACAATCATCAGCCTCAGGTGTTTGACAATCAGGCTCACTACCTTTCTTTACCAGAAGAGGGAGTTCCTCGGGTCTCAGTAATGAAGGGGAAAATGAACTCACAACATAAGACCCTATTTGCGCTTTTCTCTCCTAGAGTGGTTCTGTATTATACACCTCATGTCAGATAGTAGAGAAGTCTGTTCCTCTCTGATTATTTTCGAAGTGCAGGCCTCACACAGGTGCTTCTGCCAGTTCTCCGGTAGTTTGGGGTTACATATGCCACACTTTTTATTTTTCCCTGGCTTCTTGTCCTTCTTTAGGGTTGCCTGGACGGATGTTCCCCCTAGAATACACAGAGTATATGCCATGTGTTTCTAAGTGTTGGGTAAGGGCTAAAGTGGTTGTCGCTTTGTAAGCTTACTCACATGCCCCTGGCCTTGTTCCAAGCCACTGTCTGCCTTAGTACTGTAGTATCCTCCATGTAGAATTACTGATGTGCAGTCCTAGATACAGTAGGGCAGCCTATACATACACACACACACACACACACACACACACACACACACACACACAGACATACAATACAGACATACACAGGTATACGATACCCAGCTGTCTTCGCCGGATCCAGATCCCTGTGGAACGCACGCTGGAGCGCACGCCGGCCGCCTGGAAATGCTGTCTGGCACACAGAGATGACGTCGCCGTGGAGAGCACATGGAACACACGTCAGCTGCGACCCGGAAGCACCCCGTCACCTGCAGAGAGAGCTTGCCAGAAGCACGCCCACAGGGCTTTGCAGATGTCGAGCTGAGAGCCCCCAGGTAGAGGGAAGTGGCTCACAACTTAGGAGCAGCGCTGCACTGAGGTAGGCTGAGGGACCCCCCCCATCGGAAGGTGTCAGCAGCAGATCTCTTGCAGCGGGAAGGGAAAGACTGGGCCCCCGATCCTCACTGATCTGCCCGAACGGCCAGGGATAGGAGCTCTCTTGTCGTTCCTATCCTCAGTGGGACAGAAAAAAACACTGAAGGGTGGAGATGGGAGGGTCCTATTAAAACTCTTGTTGATTCCCTTCCAATAGGGAATAATAAAATTGTCCTCCATGGTGCTGTCAGGATTGGTGAACTGGAAATTAACTTTATTTTCACTGCCAGCATTCAGCTTCAGTCACAGGGGCGGGGGCGGTTCAGTCACTACTCAGAGAACAGTATCTCTGTATACTCAGAACGGGGACTAAACCAGTGCAAGCGCCGCCCCCATGGCTGAAATAGAATTCTGCCAGAGAGAATAAAGTTTATTTTCTCCCCGCAGCATTCTGCTATGTGCAGGCTAGTAACCTGCAGATTAATCCCATATCTTTTTTTCTGGTGCCAGGTTACCTTTAAGATCTATGATCAGGACAAAGATCTCCCAGAGAATATGCCTCCTGTCAGTGTCTCCAGTTTGTGTAAAAACCATCCCCACAAGTACTGGACACGATTGCACATGTAGAACCATTCAAATCTATGGTTCTGCATACATGTCAGTGTGTTCTCACTGCGAGAAATTTTCATCCTGCGAGTGGTGACATCAGTAAGGTTACCGCAGTTCACAGGCCGGCTCACACAGAGGTTACCGTGAGAACTGCTGCCTGTGACCCACAGTAACCTTAATTACATCCAAGCTAGTCACTGCAGCCACGTTTTCACGCTACTCTTATTGTGTTCGGGCTGCCGTGGTGAGTGGTCACGTTACGGATGTCACCGCTCACCACAGCATCTAAATGTAGCAGAGTCAGAGATCAACATGTAACCACCTCATTATAGCGGACCCCTGTGGATTACTTTTATTTTTATGGTAATTAATGGGTAAATGAGGGTAATTGTCAGGGAGTGATTTTTACATTTAAAGCCCTTTTCTTTGTGCGTGTATTTATTACTTTTGAATTCGGGGTTAATATTGGGGGTGCCTGACAAACGCTTCTCCATCACTAAGGGTACCGTCACACTTGGCGACACACCAGCGATCCCGACAACGATGCAACCTGGTAAGGATCGCTGGTGTGTCGCTACGAGGTCGCTGGTGAGATGTCAAACAGTCAGATCTCAACAGCGACGCAGCAACGATACGGAACGATACGACAGTCGTTGGGACCCTGTCTCTCAGACCTGTAGTATTGAGGTCGTTCGTCGTTGTCTCTGTCAAACACAGCGATGCATGCTGGCCAGCAGGACACCAGCGATCAAAAAAAATGGCCCAGGACATTCGAGCACGATCAGCGACATCGCAGCAGGGGCCCGATCGTCGCTATGTGTCACATGTAGTGAGATCGCAGGCGAGATCGCTGTTGTGTCACAATATCGGTGACGCAACAGCGATCTCGCTATGTGAGATGGGGGCTTTACCCCTTGGCTTGATTTCAGCAGACATTACACAGCTGACATCAATCCCAAAACCATTACCCCAATTTCCAAAGCACCAGGGCAATCAGGAAAAGCTGAGGCTAAGCGGCAAAATTTGCGCATCTAATGGATGTGCCGTTTCCGGAACAGATAGCCTTATTAGTATGGGGGGAGGGCAATTTCCATGGCCCCATCTCAGCCTATTAAGATCAGCCCACGGCTGTCTGTTTAACTTTCGCTGGTTATTAAAAAATAGGGGGGCCCCCAGGTCATTTTTTTTGGGTCCCTCCTTTTTAACACCTTAACAACAGTCGATACGCTTTTTAACGGCGGCAGTTAAGGGTACTTATTACTCAGCGCCGCTTCTTAACTTTGGATATTCTCCTGGGTCGTGGCTACCGGATGATTCGGGTCGGTTTTTACAGACTCAAGTGTTACGATCACTTATTAACGGAATAACGGCAACCGCAAAAAAAGCCAGATTTTCCATTTAATTTCTCTCCCCTCTAATGTGATCACACATCAAAGGATAGAGAAATGGGGTCTCCCATTTCCCCCCCAAAACCTTCGGGGTCCCTGGACCATTCTGCATATCCCCGTGATGTCCCCCGGCCGGTGGCGTCTGACGCCTGCCAAGATCTGCCGGCCGGCACCAATAGAAAGTGTTTCCTATTGGTTCATTTTGATCACTGTGATAGACTATCAAAGTGATCAAAATAAAAAAATAGTAAATCAACCCCCCCCCCCCCCCCCCGTTTACCATCCCCTTAGTTAGGTAAAAATAATAAAATATTTTTTTTTCCATTAGGGTTAAGGTTATGGTTGGGCTTATAGTTGGGGTTATAGCTAGGGTTAGGGTTGGGGGCTAAAGTTATGGTTGGGGTTATGGTTGGGCTTATAGTTGGGGTTATAGGTAGGGTTAGGATTGGGGGCTAAAGTTAGGGTTGTGGTTATGGTTGGGATTACATTTAGGGTTGGAGTTAGGGTTAGGTGTGTTGGGGTTAGGCGTGTGTTTGAGTTGGGATTAGGGTTGGGATTAGGGTTAGGGGTATGTTGGGGTTAGAGTTGAAGCTAGAATTGGGTGGTTCCACTGTTTAGGTACATTAGGGGGTCTCCAACTGCGACATGGCGCCGCCACTGATACCAGCCAATTTTGCGTTCAAAAAGTCAAATGGTGCTCTCTCCCTTCTGAGCCTTGCCATGCGCCCAAACAGTGGCTTTCCCCCACATGCGGGGTATTGGCGTACTCAAGAGAAATTGCCCAAATTTTGTGGTCCATTTTCTCCTGATATACTTGTGAAAATAAAAAAAAATGGTTCCAAAGTAAATTTTTTGTGAAAAAAGTAAAATGTTAATTTTTTTCCTTCCACATTGCTTTAGTTCTCGTGAAGCACCTGAAGGGTTAATAAACTCCTTGAATGTAGTTTTGCGCACCTTGAGGGGTGCAGTTTTTAGAATGGTGTCACGTCACTATTTTCTGTTATACTGACCCCCCCAAATGTGAGGTGGTCCCTAAAAAAAAGCTTTTGTAAATTTTGTTGGAAAAATGAGAAATCGCTGGTCAAATTTTAACTCTTATAACGTCTTAACAAAACAAAAAAAAAAATGAAGTTTCCAAAATTGTGCGGATGTAAAGTTGACATGTGGGAAATGTTATTTATTACCATATTTATCAGACTACAAGATGCACACTTTTGGGGGTGCGTCTTATAGTCGGAATATACTTACAAATACTGTGACTGCAGCAGAAGTCGGGCGATTCTGCGGCGGTCCCAGTCCAACGCTGCCAGGCGATGATCACACTCCCTTCCAGGCTGGTGTGGCAGGTTCGGCGGTGGTGCTCTGTGGTGCGGGGAGGAGGGCTCCGCCGGCATCTTGTGAAATGCCGGAGGCTCCGCATATCCATTGCTGCGATGCGGTGGCCTCCGAGAAAATGGCCCACAGGGGGTGGCGCATGCTCAGATTGAGATCTCGACTTCTGGGCTTTCACAAGATGCCGGTGGAGCCCCCCCCCCGCACCACTGCCAAACCAGCCTAGGACGGGATTACCCAGAGGCCACTGCACCTGCCGCACCATCCTGGGATGGGAGTCATATCGCCGTACCACCGTACACCCCCTGTGACCCCACTTCACCAGCGCTGCTATCCCCCCCCCCTTGGGTAAGCTGAATTCGGACTGTAAGACGGACCCCCATTTGACAATAATTTTTTCCCCTATTTTCCATCTGAAAAATTGAGGTGTGACTTATAGTCCGAAAAATACAGTGACTATTGTGTGTGACACCACTCTCTGATTTAATGGTACAAAATTTAAAAGTTTGAAAACTGCAAAATTTCCAAAATTTTTGCCAAAATTCTGTTTTTTTTCATAAATAAACGCAAGTTACATCAATTAAATTTTACCGCTATCATGAAGCACAAAATGTCACACAAAAAAACCCAAAAAAACTCAGAATCAGTGGGATACACCTTAAGCGTTACAGACCTAAAACTTCATAAACTAACAGTCGTCAGAATTGTAAAAAATTGGCTTGGTCGTTAAGTACCAAATTGGCTTTGTTAATAAGGGGTTAACAACCAGTAAAGGGTTCACAGAAAGCTGTGAGCTGATATTAATAGGGTGGGAAGTTGCATGAATATTGGCCGCTTCCCAGAATAAAAACACCAGCTCACTGCTGTCTTCTTTTCCTCAGCTGGTTATTAAAAGTAAGGGGGACCCCACGCCATTTATTCTCATTTAATTAGTTATTAGGTAAATACAAGTACAGAAAAGAACACACGCAAAGCACTGAAAAATATATATATATCTCACTGACATATTTCTACCTATCCATCTTTCTCTATCTTTGCACATCTAACACCTAAACATCGGTCATTTGTATTCTTCATTCTGATTCAGTACTTGACACACTGATGCTGCACATGGAAGTACACATACACACAATGGCTGGTGAAAGTATTCACCCCCTTGGCTTTTTACCTATTTTGCTACATTTCAACCGGTGTTTAAATATTTTTGTAATCCGATTTGTGTCTGATGCATCAGAACTAAATAGTCTAAGTTGGTGAAGTGAGAAAAATATACCCATAAATTAAATTTATGGGATCAAATAACTAAAAATTGGCATGTGCATATGTAGTTACCCATTTTGATATGAAGCTCCTAAAAAAATTTTGGTGCGCAAGCAATGACCTTCATAAGTCACATGCTTAGCGAAGGGAAGTCCACCTGTGTGCAATCTAAGTGTCCCAAGGTCTGTCAGTATATATACACCTTTTCTGAAAGGTTACAGAGGCTGCAACACCATTAAGCAAGAGACACCACTAGCCAAACACCACCAAGAAGACCAAGGAGATCTCCAAACAAATCAGGGACAAAGTTGTTGAGAAGTACAAGTCAGGGCTGAGTTATAAAAAAAAACTCAATCTCTGATGAGCCCTCAGAGCACCATCAAATCCATTATCATCTAACCACCTAACTTGAAGGAGATGGAGCAGTTTTGTCTTGAGCAGCCTGGGCAAAGTGCAGCCCGCGGGCCACATCGTTTCCTCTGGCTGTCTTAGTCCAGCCCGCAGACCGAGGGCCGTGAGTCTGGAAACAAGAGGTCCGTGTGCAGCACCGTGTCAGTCCGCTCGCTGTCTCCATAGGCGCAGCCAGCATTGGTGGAGGAGGGGCCTCCAGCCACTTCCTCCATCAATCAGTGTGTGAAACAGCTGATGTGATGATGGCATTTCATCGCATCAGCTGTGTACCACCGGAGAGTCAGCGCACCAGAGACAGTAACAGAAGCAGAGCGCTGGGGAACGGGACCTAGGTGAGTATGTGGTGTTTTTTTTTTTTTTTCTCTCATGTGTATGATCATGGGGATTCTATTGGGGTGACACAGCACAATGGGGCTGCCGTGCAGCACATGGGGATTCTATGGAGGTGACATGCAGTACATGGGGATTCTATGGGGCTGTCGTGCAGAACATAGTGAGGCTATGGGGGTGACATGCTGCGCTTGGGAAGGCTATGGGGGTGACATGCTGCGCTTGGGAAGGCTATGGGGGTGACATGCTGCACATGGGAAGGCTATGGGGTTGACATGCTGCACATGGGGAGGCTATGGGGGTGACATGCTGTACATGGGGAGGCTGCGTGGGGCTCATGCTGTACATGGGGAGGATGCGTGGGGCTCATGCTGTACATGGGGAGGCTGCGTGGGGCCCATGCTGTACATGGGGAGGCTGCGTGGGGCTCATGCTGTACATGGGGAGGCTGCGTGGGGCTCATGCTGTACATGGGGAGGCTGCGCGGGGCTCATGCTGTACATGGGGAGGCTGCGCGGGGCTCATGCTGTACATGGGGAGGCTGCGTGGGGCTCATGCTGTACATGGGGAGGCTGCGTGGGGCTCATGCTGTACATGGGGAGGCTGCGTGGGGCTCATGCTGTACATGGGGAGGCTGCGTGGGGCTCATGCTGTACATGGGGAGGCTGCGTGGGGCTCATGCTGTACATGGGGAGGCTGCGTGGGGCTCAAGAGTATATGGGGAGGCTGCGTGGGGGCTCATGCTGTACATGGGGAGGCTGCGTGGGGGCTCATGCTGTACATGGGGAGGCTGCGTGGGGGCTCATGCTGTACATGGGGAGGCTGCGTGGGGGCTCATGCTGTACATGGGGAGGCTGCGTGGGGGCTCATGCTGTACATGGGGAGGCTGCGTGGGGCTCATGCTGTACATGGGGAGGCTGCGTGGGGCTCATGCTGTACATGGGGAGGCTGCGTGGGGCTCATGCTGTACATGGGGAGGCTGCGTGGGGCTCATGCTGTACATGGGGAGGCTGCGTGGGGCTCATGCTGTACATGGGGAGGCTGCGTGGGGCTCATGCTGTACATGGGGAGGCTGCGTGGGGCTCAAGAGTATATGGGGAGGCTGTGTGGAGCCTCATACTGTATATGGGGAGGCTGGGGCCTCATGCAGTATGTGGGGAGCCTGTGTTGAGCCTCATGCAGTATACGTGGGGCCTGTGTGGAGCCTCATCCAGTGTATGGGGAGGCTGGGGCCTCATGCAGTATTCGGGGAGCCTGTGTGGAGCCTCATGCTGTACATGGGGAGGCTGCGTGGGGCCTCATGCTGTACATGGGGAGGCTGCGTGGGGGCTCATGCTGTACATGGGGAGGCTGCGTGGGGGCTCATGCTGTACATGGGGAGGCTGCGTGGGGGCTCATGCTGTACATGGGGAGGCTGCGTGGGGGCTCATGCTGTACATGGGGAGGCTGTGTGGGGGCTCATGCTGTACATGGGGAGGCTGTGTGGGGGCTCATGCTGTACATGGGGAGGCTGTGTGGGGGCTCATGCTGTACATGGGGAGGCTGTGTGGGGGCTCATGCTGTACATGGGGAGGCTGTGTGGGGGCTCATGCTGTATATACGGAGGCTTGAGGGGCTCATGCTGTACAAGGGGAGGCTGTGTGGAGCTCATGCTGTACATGGGGAGGCTGTGTGGAGGCTCATGCTGTACATGGGGAGGCTGTGTGGGGGCTCATGCTGTACATGGGGAGGCTGTGTGGGGGCTCATGCTGTACATGGGGAGGCTGTGTGGGGGCCCATGCTGTACATGGGGAGGCTGTGTGGGGGCTCATGCTGTACATGGGGAGGCTGTGTGGGGCTCATGCTGTACATGGGGAGGCTGTGTGGGGCTCATGCTGTACATGGGGAGGCTGTGTGGGGGCTCATGCTGTACATGGAGAGGCTGTGTGGGGCTCATGCTGTACATGGGGAGGCTGTGTGGGGCAAATGAGTATATGGGGAGGCTGTGTGGAGCCTCACACTGTATGTGGGGAGGCTGGGGCCTCATGCAGTATATAGGGAGCCTGTGTAGAGCCTCATGCAGTATATGGGGAGGCTGTGTGTAGCCTCATGCAGTATATGGGGAGACTGGGGCTCATGCAGTACATGGGGAGGCTGTGTGGGGGCTCATGCTGTATATATGGAGACTGTGTGTGGCTCATGCTGTATATAGGGAGGCTGTGTGAGGCTCATTCTGTATATAAAGGGCTGTGGAGAAGTTCATACGAAATACAGAAGGGGCTTGGATTCAATGATATACAGTGGGGAAAAAAAGTATTTAGTCAGTCAGCAATAGTGCAAGTTCCACCACTTAAAAAGATGAGAGGCGTCTGTAATTTACATCATAGGTAGACCTCAACTATGGGAGACAAACTGAGAAAAAAAAATCCAGAAGATCACATTGTCTGTTTTTTTTCATTTTATTTGCATATTATGGTGGAAAATAAGTATTTGGTCAGAAACAAAATTTCATCTCAATACTTTGTGATATATCCTTTGTTGGCAATGACAGAGGTCAAACGTTTTCTGTAAGTCTTCACAAGGTTGCCACACACTGTTGTTGGTATGTTGGCCCATTCCTCCATGCAGATCTCCTCTAGAGCAGTGATGTTTTTGGCTTTTCGCTTGGCAACACGGACTTTCAACTCCCTCCAAAGGTTTTCTATAGGGTTGAGATCTGGAGACTTGAAATGCTTCTTACGAAGCCACTCCTTCGTTGCCCTGGCAGTGTGCTTTGGATTATTGTCATGTTGAAAGACCCAGCCACGTTTCATCTTCAATGCCCTTGCTGATGGAAGGAGGTTTGCACTCAAAATCTCACGATACATGGCCCCATTCATTCTTTCATGTACCCGGATCAGTCGTCCTGGCCCCTTTGCAGAGAAACAGCCCCAAAGCATGATGTTTCCACCACCATGCTTTACAGTAGGTATGGTGTTTGATGGATGCAACTCAGTATTCTTTTTCCTCCAAACACGACAAGTTGTGTTTCTACCAAACAGTTCCAGTTTGGTTTCATCAGACCATAGGACATTCTCCCAAAACTCCTCTGGATCATCCAAATGCTCTCTAGCAAACTTCAGACGGGCCCGGACATGTACAGGCTTAAGCAGTGGGACACGTCTGGCACTGCAGGATCTGAGTCCATGGTGGCGTAGTGTGTTACTTATGGTAGGCCTTGTTACATTGGTCCCAGCTCTCTGCAGTTCATTCACTAGGTCCCCCCCTGTGGTTCAGGGATTTTTGCTCACCGTTCTTGTGATCATTCTGACCCCACGGGGTGGGATTTTGCGTGGAGCACCAGATCGAGGGAGATTATCAGTGGTCTTGTATGTCTTCCATTTTCTAATTATTGCTCCCACAGTTGATTTCTTCACTCCAAGCTGGTTGGCTATTGCAGATTTAGTCTTCCCAGCCTGGTGCAGGGCTACAATTTTGTTTCTGGTGTCCTTTGACAGCTCTTTGGTCTTCACCATAGTGGAGTTTGGAGTCAGACTGTTTGAGGGTGTGCACAGGTGTCTTTTTATACTGATAACAAGTTTAAACAGGTGCCATTACTACAGGTAATGAGTGGAGGAAAGAGGAGACTCTTAAAGAAGAAGTTACAGGTCTGTGAGAGCCAGAAATCTTGATTGCTTGTTTCTGACCAAATACTTATTTTCCACCATAATATGCAAATAAAATGAAAAAAAAACAGACAATGTGATTTTCTGGATTTTTTTTTCTCAGTTTGTCTCCCATAGTTGAGGTCTACCTATGATGTAAATTACAGACGCCTCTCATCTTTTTAAGTGGTGGAACTTGCACTATTGCTGACTGACTAAATACTTTTTTTCCCCACTGTATAGGGGGATGTCAGCATACTTAATTCTGCTCAATATTAAGTGATACAATTAATATTAATAAATTAATATTGAGTAGAATTAATTTCAAGCTATTGGTTCGGCCCTCCACAACAGTCATGGTCTCTTGTGTGGCCCCTCGGGAAAATTAAATGCCCACACCTGGTCTTGAGTAATGGGCAAAAAGTCCAGTGGCAAGATGTGGAAAGCTCATAGAGGGTTATCCAAAGCAACTTACAGCTGTAAGGCTGCGTTGACACGTTGCTTTTTTTTTTTAGTGTTTTCACGGCTTTTTTACGCGCGACAACGCAAAAAAACCACATCCCATGCAATCCTATGGGATTCAGCAATACTGTGCTAATGCTGCGCATTTTTCCGCTGCAAAATCGCTTGCGGAAAAATCCGCAGCATGCTCATTCTTTTTGCGGAATCGCGGGGATTCCGAACCCATAGGATTGCATTGAAACGCTCACTTTACACATGTGGCTATGCCCGTGTTCGGATGGTACCCAGGGTCTGGAGGAGAGGAAACTGTCCAGGCCTGAGTAGCATAATCCTGTAAAAAATAGAACAAAAATGAAAAAATATTGTTATTCTCAACTTCCAATGGCCCCCGATCTTCTTCACACCTCTCACCACGCTCCTGGCATCTTCCGGTACCAGTAATGCTTTGCGCAAATGGCCGCGATGACGTTGCTCTCTTGTGAGCGTGACGTCATCGCAGGTCCTTCGCGCAAAGCATTACTGGGACCGGAAGATGCCGGGAGCGCCGCAGAGTAGATCGGGGGCCGTAGGAAGGTGACAATAACATTTTTTTTTTTAATCATTTTTTACATCCTATCTTTTACTACTGATGCTGCATAGGCAGCATCAATAGTAAAAAGTTGGTCACACTTGTCAAACACTATGTTTGACGAGTGTGACCGACCTGTCAATCAGTTTTCCAAGCGATGCTACAGATTGCTTGGAAAATGCTAGCATTCTGCAAGCTAATTACGCTTGCAAAATGCTATTTTTTTGCGGGAATTCCGTATGCGAATTTCCCGCGGCAAGGAGTTGCAGAATTGCCAAGGAAATTTCCGCGGCAATTCTGCACGTGTGTACATAGCCTAATTGCCGTAAAAGGAGGTTCTACAAAGTATTAACTTTAGGGGGTGAATAGTTATGCACACTGAAGTTTCAGTAATTTTGTCTTGTTTGTTGATTGCTTCACTGTAAAAAGAAAATCAAATTTTCATAGTTGTAGGCATATTTTTTTACATGGACTCAGGCAAATCTTCCATCACCCAAAAAAATCTATTAACCCCTTTCTGACATCCGACGTACTATCCCGTCCACGGTACCCGGGCCCGTATGACCGTGGACGGGATAGTACGTCGAGCCCTTTAATGCGATATCGCGACTTACGTTGCAGTGATCGCATTAAAATTCTGACGCCATCTCACCTTAGGGAAGATGGCGTCGGCTCCCGGGCTGCGATCCCGCCCCCAGAGCGCTGAGATTGGCTGTTCAATTCTGAACAGCCAATCGCAGCATTTCTCATTGGCTGAAACAATGAGGTCCTAGGCTAGGATCGGTGTACCGATGTACTCGATCCTAGCCCCGGTGCCTGGCAACGCCAGGCACAGGCTTTTAGCCTCCCGGATTGGCACGATCGCCGATCTAATCAATCGCGACAATCACAGGGCACGCCCGGATCGGTTCTGTATTAGCACCGATCCCTTTGTGCTACCTAACTACAACCCTAACTGTTGATCCCTGCCCAATCTCTCTTCATCCACCCCAATCCCCCCATCCCCCTTTGTGCAGTCGCCGAGCATTGATTGGTGACGCAGTTCAATGATCAACACTTGCGCTCACTTTTTCTCAGCTCCCTTAGCGCCAACTCCGCACACACATCCCCCAGCCGCCAAACTTTGATAAGTGACACAGTTCACTTATCAGAGTTTGTGCCTGCCGTTTTCTTTTTTTTAACCCCCCCGCGCGCATATACGGCTGCCGTTGATCTTTAATAAGTAAAACAGTTCACTTATCAGAGTTCGTGCCGACTCTTAGATACTTTTATTTTCGCCACCCCCGTGCGCACATCCAGCAGCCTAATTTTGATAAGTGACAACGCAGTTCACTTATCAGATCTAGGGCCTGCTGTTTTAGACTTTTTTTCCCACAGCTTTTTCTTTTCAGAATAGTTTACAACAATCACTATCCCCTCCCACACATACAGTTTTCAATAAAGTACACCGAAGCACCATTTTCACACAAAAAACGTCATCAAACTCGTCCCAACAGCGCTATTCAATGGAGGAGGCATACTCTTTCCTTGCCTCCGACACTGATAGCGAGGGAGGGGATCCCACTTTTCTTTATTTTTCTGATTCTTCATCCTCTTCCCCCTCCTCGGGTCCTGCAGAACCGCCACGCAGACACTCCAGGACAGAAGATGAGGCAGCGCCCACCATGTCCGCAGCTGAACCAGCGCTCCCCGTATGGACCTCACCCCCCGAAAATTACGAGCCACTGATTCCTGATTTTGTGGCAGAATCAGGAGTCAAGTTTGACACCACCGGCCTCACAGAAATTGACATTTTCAAAGTCTTTTTCTCTGAGGATTTTATTAACCTCATGGTGGAGCAAACTAATTTGTACGCTCGTCAATTTTTGGAACAAAACCCACGTTCATCATTTTCAAACTGGTCTCCTGTAGACACAGCTGAAATGAAGCAGTTTAGGGGCCTGGTCCTCCATATGGGGACCCTGAAGAAGATCGAAGTTCGGCAATATTGAAGTGTTGATATTTTATATCTGTATATCTTTGTTTTATATCTTTATTTCTATATTATACTGATAATGCACAGCGTCCCGCACGAGATGACCCCAACTTTGACAGTTTTTTCAAAGTTCGGCCGATCATCGAACACTTCAAAAAAAAAAGTTTGCTGAAGTGTACGTGCCCAACAGGGACATCTGCGTGGATGAGTCCTTGGTTAATTTCAAGGGAAGGCTGCGATTCCGTCAATACCTGCCCAGTAAGAGGGCCAGGCACGGAATCAAACTCTATAAGCTGTGTGAGAGTACCTCAGGGTACACCCACAGGTTTAGAGTGTACGAAGGGAAGGACACCAGGATTGAAACCCATGAGTGTCCTCCTTTCCTGGGAGTGAGTGGGAAAATTGTGTGGGATTTGGTGCACCCACTGCTGGATAAAGGTTATCATCTCTACACTGATAACTTTTATACCAGCGTCCCACTCTACAAATCCCTCTCTGCGCGAGGTACCGCAGCCTGCGGTACTCTCCGCAAAAATCAGAGAGGCCTCCCGAAGACGCTACTTGGGCAGATGCTCAGAAAAGGTGAGAGCAGAGCCCAATGTAGCGACCACCTGCTGGTGGTCAAGTACAAGGACAAGTGGGATGTCCTTCTCTTGACCACCATACACCTGGCAGCGCCCTGTGCACTGTACGGGGTACCTCTACACAGGTCATCAAACCTGCCTGTGTACTGGGGTACAATAAAACATGTGGGGCGTTGATCTCTCAGATCAACTCCTCCAACCGTACAATGCTTTGAGAAAGGCCAAGGTGTGGTATAAAAAGCTGGCCGTGCACATCGTCCAAATGGCAATGCTCAACGCATTCCTGCTGTCATGATGTGCACGCCACACTGATATGTCGTACCTTCAGTTCTGGGAGGTAGTGGTTAAGGCCCTGATGTTTGTTACTCATGAAGGAGTGGGCCCCAGTAGTTCTGGAACTGAATGTGCTTGTATTGTACCAGGTCAGCATTTTCCGGGGGTGGTCCCGCCAACCCAAAGAATAGGCAAGCCGCAAAAAAGGTGTCGAGTGTGTTACAAAAAGGGAATACGCAGGGACACCATTTAGCAATGCAAAACAGAAGCCGCGGAGACACCATCACATGTTTCTCAACGCAAGCAATGACTAGCCAGGTCTTTCACCGGGAAGGAACAACCACGGGAAGGGCAGTCTCCAATGAAGGAAACCACCTATGCCAAAACATGGTATCCATCCACAGACAGCTGTTTCGGGGTATTTGCCCCTCATCAGTGTGGAGTAGGAAACTGGCTAGTAGGAGCAATGCCTAGTAGAAGACTGTGAAAAATGAGGATGATTGACTTGGGGGTTCAAAGTTCTCACCACACATCTAGATAAGTTCCTTAGGATGTCTAGTTTCCAAAATGGGGTCACTTGTGGGGGGTTTCTACTGTTTAGGCACATGAGGGGCTCTGCAAATGGAACATGACGCCCGCAGACCATCCCATCAAAGTCTGCATTCCAAAACGTCACTACTTCCCTTTCGAGCCCCGACGTGTGCACAAACAGTAGTTTTCTCCAACATGTGGGGTATCATACGCAGAACAAATTGGACAACAACTTTTGGGGTCCAATTTCTCCTGTTACCCTTGGGAAAATTAAAAATTGGGGACTAAGAAATCATTTTTGTGGAAAAAAAAATTATTTTTTTTCACGCCCAGGCATTATAAACTTTAGCGAAACACTTGGGGGTTCAAAGTGCTCACCACACATCTAGATAAGTTTCTTAGGGGGTGTAGTTTCCAAAATGGGGTCACTTGTGGGGGGTTTCCACTGTTTAGGCACATCAGGGGCTCGCCAAACACGACATGGCGTTCAATCTTAATTCAAGCCAATTTTAGGTTGAAAAAGTCAAACGGCACTCCTTCCCTTCTGAGCCCTGCCATGTGCCCAGACAGTGGTTCCCCCCCACATATTGGGTATCAGTGTACTCAGGACAAATTGGACAACAACTTTTTGGGTCCAATTTCTCCTGTTACCCTTGGGAAAATAAAAAAATTGTTGCTAAAACATCATTTTTGTGACTAAAAAGTTAAATGTTAATTTTTTCCTTCCATGTTGCTTCTGCTCCTGTGAAGCACTTGAAGGGTTAATAATCTTCTTGAATGCAGTTTTGAGTAGCTTAAGGGGTGCAGTTTTTAGAATGGTGTCACTTTTGGGTATTTTCTGCCATATAGACCCCTCAAAGTGACTTCAAATGTGAGGTGGTCCCTAAGAAAAATTTTTTGTAAATTTTGTTGTAAAAATGAGAAATCGCTGGTCAACTTTAAACCCTTATAACTTCCTAACAAAAAAAATGCTTCCAAAATTGTGCTGATGTAAAGTAGACATGTGGGAAATGTTATTTAGTAATTATTTAGTGTGACATACTGTATCTCTCTGTTTTAAGAGCATAAAAATTCAAAGTTTGAAAATTGAAAAAATTTCAAAATTTTTGCCATATTTCCATTTTTTCATAAATAAACGCAGATAATATTGAAGAAATTTTACCACTAAAGTGAAGTACAATATATCACGAGAAAATAATCTCAGAATCGCAAAGATCCGTTGAAGTGTTCCAACATTATTTCCTCATAAAGGAACAGTGGTCAGAATTGTAAAAATTGACCCGGTCATTAACGTGCAAACCACCCTTGGGGGTAAAGGGGTTAAATTCCAGGTTGTGAACTAGCAAAACACTAAAAATACCAAGGGCATGAATACATTTGCAAGCTATTGTATGTATGCCACAAGGATGGTGTCACAAAGACGGCACACGGACACAGACCTCAATGGCGCAATATCTTCTAACAGCCCAGGCACAGCAGCATCGCCCCGCTCTGGCCGCTGCCAGCCTCCGAAAGCAGCAACCCTGCCTTTTGTGACCCCGTTCGATCGCCCCCAGTAAGCTCACTTCAGATTATTAGATGTACTTGGAGGAAAAAAGTGTGTCTTATAATCCGAAAAATGCTGTAATTGTAAAATGCTATGAAATTTGTTGGGGCTATAAAAATGAAATTATTATTGAGCCAAAAACACTTACCTGTCATTCTTTCCTTGTTTTTGCTTTTTCCTTGCTGGTTCAAAACCATTTTTCTACAAGAAGTAAAATAAGAGATAAAAAAGTAAAGTTTTATTTGGCTACCATTTAACTTCATCTTGGACTGTACACCTCTACTTGTAAATTGTATGGAAAACTACAAAAAATTTTTTTTTTATATACTAGCTGAAGAGCCCAGGCATAGTAACTAACTACGGTTAGTTAGAACAAATTATAATGAATAATATATATATATATATATATATATATATATATATATATATATACATACAGTCATATGTTAAAGTTTGGGCACCCCTATTAATGTTAATTTTTTTTCTTTATAACAATTTTGGTTTTTGCAACAGCTATTTCAGTTTCATATATCTAATAACTGATGGACTCAGTTATATTTCTGGATTCAAATGAGGTTTATTGTACTAACAGAAAATGTGCAATCTGCATTTAAACAGTATATACACTGTGTTCCAAATTATTAAGCAAATTATATTTTTCTCTGATTTTCCTAAATAGTCGGTACAAATGACAGTCAGTCTAATTAATAAAGGTCATCACCGGTTAGAGTATACACCAAATTTTATTGAAGAAACCTCCCAATGATAACAGTATAATCTCCAAAATGAATAAAAACTCAAATTGCACTGTTCCAAATTATTAGGCACATTAGAATTTCTAAACATTTGATATGGTTTAAAGAACTGAAAATGCTCATTTGTGGAATTTGCAGCATTAGGAGGTCCCATTCACTGAACAAAAAAGCTATTTAACTTCAAAACATTCCTAACAGGCCAAGTTACATATTAACATACGAACCCTTCTTTGATATCACCTTCACAATTCTTGCATCCATTGAAATTGTGAGTTTTTGGAGAGTTTCTGCTTGTATTTCTTTGCATGAAGTCAGAATAGCCTCCCAGAGTTGCTGTCTTGATGTGAACTGCCTCCCATCCTCATAGATCTTTTGCTTGATGATACTCCAAAGGTTCTCCATAGGGTTGAGGTCAGGGGAAGATGATGGCCACACCATGAGTTTATCTCCTTTTTTGCCCATAGCAGTCAATGACACAGAGGTATTCTTTGCAGCATGAGATGGTGCATTGTCATGCATGAAGATGATTTTGTTCCTGAAGGCACGGTTCTGCTTTTTATACCATGGAAGACAGCTGTCAGTCAGAAACTCTATATACTTTGCAGAGGTCATTTTCACACATTCAGGAACCTTAAAGAGCCTTACCAGCTGTTTCCCCATGATTCCGTCCCAAAACATGACTCCTCCAACTCCTTACTGACGTCGCAACCTTGTTGTGACAGTGGCCAACCACCAACCATCCACTACTCCATCCATCTGGACCATCCAGGGTTGCTCGACACTCATCAGTAAACCAGACTGTTTGAAAATTAGTTTTCATGTATATCTGGGCACACTGCAACCGTTTCTGCTTGTGAGCACTGTTTAGGGGTGGCCGAATAGTAGGTTTATGCACCACAGCAAGCCTTTGAAGGATCCTACACCTTGAGGTTCGAGGGACTCCAGAGGCACCAGCAGCTTTAAATATCTGTTTGCTGCTTTGTAATGGCTTTTTAGCAGCCACTCTCTTAATCCAATGAACTTGCCTGGCAGAAACCTTCCTCATTCTGCCTTTATCAGCACAAACATGTCTGTGCTCAGAATCAACCAAAAATCTCTTAACAGTACAATGATCACGTTTAAATTTTTGGGAAATATCTAATGTTTTCATCTCTTCACCAAGGCATTGCACTATTTGATGCTTTTCAGCAGCAGAGAGATCCTTTTTATTTCCTAAATTCCTTGAAACCTGTGCCCTGCTTAATTCTTAAGTAGTTTTCCTTTAATTGAGCTCATATTGTAAACTAATTATCACAGGCGTTTGAGATTGATTTCAGTGATCCAAAGAGCCCTGATACACAATACCATCTATGAGTTTATTTGAAAAACAAAAAATTACATCTTTAGGACACTTAAATCCAATTTGCATAATAATTTGGAACACAGTGTATTTATATATATATATTCACTATAATATCCCTCATCGTCCCTTCAGCCAGAGCTACCGGACTACTACCCCTAATATCTCACATCATCCCGTCACCCAGAGCCACCGGACAACTACCACTAATATCCCACATCATCCCGTCACAGCCGCAGGACTGCTACCCCTAATATCCCACTTCATCCCGTCAGTCAGAGGCACCAGCAACTACCACTAATATCCCACATCATCCCGTCACAGCCGCCGGACTACTACCCCTAATATCACACATCATCCCGAGTGGATTTGCCCTGACTTCCATACCAATGATCCCTTTTATAGAAGCCTGGGGTGAGAATCAGAGCGCTGAGGGATTTACCCTAACTTCCTTACCGGAGATCCCTTTAAGAAAGCCTGGGATCAGAACCAGAGCGCTGAGTGGATTTGCCCTGACTTGCATACCAATGATCCCTTTAATACAACCCTGGGGTCAGAATCAGAGCACTGAAGGATTTGCCCTAACTTCCGTACAGGAGATCCCTTTAAGAGAGCCTGGGGTCAGTACCAAAGCATTTGAAGGCAATTGCCCTGACTTCCATACCGGGGATCCCTTTAAGAGAGGACTGGGGTCAGTACTAAAGTGCAGATTGGATTTGCCCTTACTTCCATACCAGGGATCCCTGTAAGAGGGGCCTTGGGTCATAACCAGAGCGCTGAGTGGATCTGCCCTAACTTCCATACCGGGAATCTCTTTAAGAAAGCCTGGGATCATAACCAGAGCGCTGGATGGATTTGCCCTGACTTGCATACCAATGATCCCCTTTAATAAGAACCCTGGGATCAGAATTAGAGCGCTGAGGGAATTTCCCTAACTTCCGTACAGGAGATCCCTTTAAGAGAGCCTGGGGTCAGTACCAGAGCATTTGAAGGCAATTGCCCTGACTTCCATACCGAGGATCCCTTTAAGAGAGGACTGAGGTCAGAACCAAAGCAATGGATGGATTTGCCCTGCCTTCCATACCGCAGATCCCTTTAAGGCCTGGGGTAAGTACCAAAACGCTGAGTGGATTTGCCCTAACTTGCATACCAATGATCCATGGGGGGGGGGGGATTCATTTCTGTCATGTGCTCCTTTCTGGGGGGCAGACAATGGCTGGGATCTTATGTTCCTGGGGATGCTAGATTTCTCACACCATGTCAGTGTCTGCTGAGGTGTTGTCAAGTGGGAAAACTTGCTCATAGCAAGCAATCACAGCTCAGCTTCTTTTAACCAGCTCTGGTGAAATGATAGATGCTTAGTGATTGGTTGCAAGGAAAACTGTTGCTCATAGCAACCAATCACAGCTCATTTTCCTTTGAACAGCTCTGGTGAAATTAAAGAGGCTTCGTGAATGGTTAGTGATACACACATACATACATTCAGTTTTATATATAGAGATATATATATATTCATTGTCATGGACAAATACATAACCCGGCACTAAATCAACAGGCCAGCTAACATTACAGGTGACAAAACGGCATAATTAGACCACCTCACAAAAACTCACATGGGCAAGAGGAGAACGAACAGGGAGTATATTTCTATCTTTCTGTGTTACCCGAGACCTTTTATAAAGCACAGTGGGAATAGATTGTTACATACAGTGCCTTGTGAAAGTATTCGGCCCCCTGGAACTTTTCAACCTTTTCCCACATATCATGCTTCAAACATAAAGATACCAAATGTAAATTTTTGGTGAAGATTCAATAACAAGTGGGACACAATTGTGAAGTTGAATGAAATTTATTGGTTATTTTAAATTTTTGTGGAAAGTCACAAACTGAAAAGTGGGGCGTGCAATATTATTTGTCCCCTTTAACTTAATATTTTGTTGCGCCACCTTCTGCTGTGATTACATCTGCAAGTCGCTTGGGGTATGTCTCTATCAGTTTTGTACATCGAGAAACTGAAATTCTTGCCCATTCTTCCTTGGCAAACACCTCGAGCTCAGTGAGGTTTGATGGAGATCGTTTGTGAACAGCAGTTTTCAGCTCTTTCCACAGCTTCTCGATTGGATTCAGGTCTGGACTTTGACTTGACCATTCTAATACCTGGATACGTTTATTTGTGAACCATTTCATGGTAGGTTTTGATTTATGTTTGGGATCATTGTTTTGTTGGAAGACAAATCTCCGTCCCAGTCTCAGGTCTTTTGCAGACTCCAACAGGTTTTCTTCAAGAATGGTCCTGTATTTGGCTCCATATATCTTCCCATCAATTTTAACCATCTTCCCTGTCCCTGCTGAAGAAAAGCAGGCCCAAACCATGATGCTGCCACCACCACGTTTGACAGTGGGGATGGTGTGTTCAGGGTGATGAGCTGTGTTGCCTTTACGCCAAACATATCGTTTGGCATTGATGCCAAAAAGTTAAATTTGAATTTCATCTGACCAGAGCACCTTCTTCCACATGTTTGGTGTGTCTCCCAGGTGGCTTGTTGCAAACGTTAAACGACACTTTTTATGGATATCTTTGAGCAATGGCTTTCTTCTTGCCACTCTTACATAAAGGCCAGATTTGTGCAGTGTACGACTGATTGCTGTCCTACGGAAAGACTGTCCCACCTCAGCTGTAGATCTCTGCAGTTCATCCAGAGTGATCATGGGCCTCTTGGCTGCATCTCTGATCAGTCTTCTCCTTGTTTGAGATGAAAGATTAGAGGGACGGCCGGGTCTTGGTAGATTTGCAGTGGTATGATACTCCTTCCATTTCAATATGATCGCTTGCACAGTGCTCCTTGGGATGTTTAAAGTTTTGGAAATCATTTTGTATCCAAATCTGGCTTTAAACTTCTCCACAACAGTATCACGGACCTGCCTCTTGTGTTCCTTGGTCTTCATGATGCTCTCTGTGCATAAAACAGAACTCTGAGACTATCACAGAGCAGGTGCATTTATACAGAGAATTACACACAGGTGGATTATATTTATCATTATTAGTCATTTAGGACAACATTGCATCATTCAGAGATCCACAATGAACTTCTGGAGTGAGTTTGCTGCACTGAAAGTAAAGGGGCCAAATAATATTGCACGCCCCACTTTTCATTTTTTGAATTTCCACAAAAATATAAAATAACCAATAAATTTCGTTCAACTTCACAATTGTGTCCCTCTTGTTGTTGATTCTTCACCAAAAATTTGCATTTGGTATCTTTACGTTTGAAGCATGATATGTGGGAAAAGGTTGAAAAGTTCTAGGGGGCCGAGTACTTTCACAAGGCACTGTACATTTACATTAAACCACCATACCCTCACACACAACGGAAGACAAAGGAGCGTATGTATCCAAAAAATAGATTTTATTAAATGTAGAAATTTACCTGAATAAAATGATGCCTCATGTCTATAAACAAATTTTTGCAAAACTACTGCCACAATCATAATATAATGGAAATATTAAATTACACATCAATTAGACATAACGCACTGGATCTATATAATCCATTAAATAGACAACTTATAAAGAATGTTTAGTACATCTCCATATATATTCATAAATTCATCTATGATCAAACCCTTCAACATGTGGTTCATAGCATATCTTAGTGTCTATTAATTTATAATAAAGAAATCCAATCTCACAAATGAATGAATAAAATGTCTCAGTGCTTAAAATAAATAGTGATATAGATATCTCCATAAGGCTATGTGCCCACATAGCGTTTTAAAACGCTCACTAAAAACCGGACTCCTTCCCAGAAATCGCGCGTTTTTTTTCACCGCGATTTTACCGCGATTATGATCGCGATTTTCGCGTGCGATATTCAAGCACTTTCCAAGCATCGCTTGGAAAGTGATTGACAGGTTGGTCACACTCGTCAAACATAGTGTTTGACAAGTGTGACCAGGTTTTTACTATTGAGGCCGCTTATGCGGCATCAATAGTAAAAGATAGAATGTTAAAATGCTAAAAAAAAAATAAAAAAAATCGGTGTATATTTACCTTCCGGCGTCCCGCGCTGCATTCCCGGGCCTCAGCGTTCCCAGTAATGCCTTGCGAGACCTGTGATGACGTAGTCTTGCGTTGCTATAGCGATCTCGCGAGACCACTAGAGTCACGCGAGACTACGTCATTACAGGGCCTTGCCGCAAGGCATTACTGGGAACGCTTAGGCCGGGAATGCAGCACGGGACATCGGAAGGTAAATATACCCCGATTTTTTATTTTTTATTCTTTTTTTTACAGGGGTATGGTACCCAGGGCCTGGAGGACAGTCTCCTCTCCTCCACACCGTGGGTACCAACCGCACATGAGAAGCTTAACTTCCCGCATGGTGGGCATAGCCACATGCGGGAAGTAAGCGATTCTCATGCATTCCTATGGGTGCGGAATCGCGGCAATTCTTTGCGATTCCGCACAAAAGAATGAGCATGCTGCAATTTTTTCCGCGATGCGATTCCGCCACGGAAAAAAGCGCAGCATTAGCACAGCATGTGCGGAATGCCATAGGAATGCATGGGGGGCGTTCTGTACACGATTTTTAAACGTTTTCACAGCGTTTTCGCACCGAAAATCGCGGCAAAAATGCTTAAAAATCGCTACGTGGGCACACAGCCTAACCCTTGTATCTAACTCCATACATCGACCACATAATGAAATGTCTCAATACCCAAAATGAACAAGACAGATCTGCTGGCACTACATGTAAGTACGGGCATAAATATGTGCATCAGTGCACCGCAAATAACCTAATGGTCTCAACTAGCAATAACGGGAAGGGACTAAGTACAAGGGACGCATATCAGAATATCAGTTTTACCTTAGCGGTGAGCAGAAGGATAATAATAAATTAATAATAAATTTTATTTCTATAGCGCTAACATATTCCGCAGCACTTTATATTTCAGAGGGGACTTGTACAGACAATATACATTACAGCATAACAATAATCACATAGATCATAACAGATACCAAGAGGAATGAGGGCCCTGCTCGCAAGCTTACAATCTATGAGGAAAGAGGGAGACACGAAAGGTGGGTGGTAACAGTTGCCCTGATTGTATGGACCAGCCATAATGTTAAGTGTGTGACAGTACGGATGCAGAGGGCTAATGGATGCCTAAAGCATGTGGGAACATGATGCGGGGAACCTGGTTATGGTAAAAAACTTTATCATAACTTTATCATCAAGGATGCCGCGTCTAGCACCCCAATGCGCGTTGCGTTTCGCAATTTCTTCTTCCAGGTGCGTGTATGATGGGAGAGGTTAGAAGTCTATGTAAATGCCCGCAAGCCAATCAAAAGGGGGGCTGAACATATCAGGTGACATAAAAAAAGTGTGATGCCCTGCTTCATTTTAAAACCCACCCCTGGCCGCACAGTACAAAGCTCAGAAGGGAAGGAGCACTGTACTATAGTGCAGATTTTACTGTTATGGTTTGTGGCTACCATAACCCACTGAGAAAGCCCCTGAGGTGCCAGAACAGCAGAACACCTCATATGTGACCCCATTTTACAAACTATATCTCTCAATGAATTCATATAAGGCCAGAGTCACACAAGCTTGTGACATAAAACACGATAGTACTGGAAGCGATATGCTAATAACAATCTGCTTCAGCTCTGCTATGAGTGTGAGCCAAGTGTCATGATATTGTGCTCCGATTCCCTCTCATGAGAAACTCGCAGTCCAGGTGCGGAAGAGACAAAGAAAGTAATTTCTCCATCTCCTACATATTGCTTTTTTTTTTTTTTTTTTTAAATCAGATAATTTTTATTCAACAAGTAAAGCAAGTACAATTTACACCCAATAAATTACAATTAGGCATTTATAAGATTTTGTCCCCCCCCCCCCCCCCCCCCAATCACCCGCTCCACCCTCAGTAGACAGCAATCAAATATTCCACATCGCTTTGGGAACCAAAATCACATTTAGCAATAAATACCACCCTGTAATATGCAGCAGGACACTCACTCAGATGCCTTTATGTGGTCTCCAAACTATTTCAAATGTCCACACACCTACATTATCTGCAACCATTATGCCCAAATTTATTCAAACTTTTTTAACGCATCCCTTCTCCGATATATACTTTCTTCCAAACAAACTGTATAATCCACTTGCTGAATATATTCCTTTCTAGAGGGTGGTTCAGCACTCACCGAATACCTGGCAATTATTTCCTGGCCATGGACAGCAGCTTAGCCACGGCCAACTTCTTGGAGATATTAATTCCAATTTCTGACAAAAAGGAGAGAAAGAAATAGGCCAAGAGCAGGGGATCACCCTGGATAGGACATAGCATATGTAATACAAATTTTATTAAACATAGCATCAAGGACCAGATCAGCCAGACCATTAGGGGCTAGAGAGGGTCTAAGTGGACAGAGAAAATCTCCATAGCCACCCCAAATGATAACCACACATGCAAATCAGCACAATACAAAACCCATGAGAAGTGAAGTGGGGCAGGTAGAGCCAGAGACACGACACGTCGCCACTCTAGGTGGCTTCGTCAGGGGTACAGATTGCCAGTCAGCTGTGTCAATATATATGGTTGCATAATTAGTAGATAGGGAGCTGCTGCTTACCATGACAGGGTAAACCTCCAATATACCTGAGATTCAACTGTGAGCTGGCAGCCATAGCTATGGATCAGTGACTAACCGCTGACTCTCAGGTCATTATCCCTTGTACGTTTTTTTGTAATTATTGGGTTGGAATTTCATCATTTTTTCATTGTATTTGTATGGGTTTCTGACTCATATGCTCTATATTACCTATGTGTGGGCTTACTAATTCTCCTATTGAGAATCCTGTTTACATGGACCTAGGGATATAGGCATCATTCTCGGTGTGGGTGATAGTTGGTAGCAGGTGGGTTGCTCTATTATGAGCATTGTATTATTTGTGTATGTGTCACATTTGTGACCATTTTTAATGTTTTTAAGAATTTTTGCTGTTTGCTGTGTTTAATAAAATTTGTATTACATATGCTATGTCCTATCCAGGGTGATCCCCTGCTCATGGCCTATTTCTTTCTCTCCTTTTTGTCAAACATATGTACTATTTAGATATAGGTTGGATCCCCTTAATTATCCTTTCGGTGGTGCCCCCATTTCTTTGTTTCTCATTAATTCCAATTTCTTCAACATACCCCAACACGCACACCAACGGAGTCCTAGACACTACACCTTTATACCTCCCTTCAATCATACTAATCACCACAATCCAAAAAGCTTGCATCCATGAATATTCCCATAACATATGCAAAATACCCGCATCTTAAATCATACATCTCTGACATTCAGAAGTGCTTCAACACCAACCCTATATCAAAATTCAGGGGATCTGTAAGCTCTATGAATGGTAAATAATTAAAACATACACTACCGTTCAAAAGTTTGGGGTCACCCAGACAATTTTGTGTTTTCCATGAAAACTCATACTTTTATTAATCAAATGAGTTGCCAAATGAATTTAAAATCTAGTCCAGACATTGACAAGGTTCGAAACATGGATTTTTGTGAGTACTCACCGTAAAATCCTTTTCTCCGAGACGCTCATTGGGGGACACAGGTACTGTGGGTGTATGCTACCGCCATCTGGAGGCTGACACTAAGTAAACAACACAAGGTTAGCTCCTCCTCCGCCACCTACACCCTCGCCCCGATTACAGGCGGAAACTAGTTTAGTGCAAAAGCAGTCGGAGAATAACGAAAACACAGCCTTAATGCAGATAACAATATGTCTGGAAAAGATCCACCCTGACATCAACAAAAAAAAGTGTACATTAATTAAATAAACTAGAGCCAACTTGGCTAACAGGGTGGGTGCTGTGTCCCCCAATGAGCGTCTCGGAGAAAAGGATTTTACGGTGAGTACTCACAAAAATCCATGTTTCTCCTTCATCTCATTGGTGGACACAGGTACTGTGGGACGTCCTAAAGCAGTCCCTGGGTGGGAGATTGACTCACCAATCCAAGCTACATGCACTTCCTGTCTAAAGGTGCGTCACCGCTGCTTGCAGAATCCTTCTACCTAGGCTTGCCATCTGACGAAGCCTGAGTATGGACATTGTAATGTTTAGTAAACGTGTGCAGACTGGACCAGGTCGCTGCCTTGCACACTTGTTCCGTCGAAGCCTGGTGCCGAAGCACCCAAAAGGCGCCCACTGCCCGAGTAGAGTGTGCCCTGATCCCTGCTGGGATCGGCACACCCCTGACGCGGTAGGCCTCCTGAATCGTTAGATGGATCCATCTGGCTATGGTCGATTTTGAGGCTGCGAGTCCCTTCCTGCGCCCTTCAGGGAGCACGAACAGCGTGTCCGTCTGACGGAAGGGTGCCGTCCGCGCCACGTACCTTCTGAGTGCTCTCACCAGGTCTAACGTGTGAAGAGCGTTTTCCACGCGATGTACTGGGGCCAGACAGAATAAGGGCAAGACAATATCCTCATTAACGTGGAATGGGGACACGACCTTTGGCAGAAAGGGGGGAGCTGGTCTGAGCACCACCTTATCCTTGTGGAAGGTGAGAAATGGTGCTCGGCAGGACAAGGCCCCCAACTCAGAGACTCGCCTAATGGAAGTTATGGCTACCAAAAATACTACCTTCCGGGAAAGGTACGACAAAGGAACATCCTGAAGTGGTTCGAAAGGAGCTTCCTGCAGAACACTCAGGACCAGATTAAGGTCCCAGGTGTCCAGGGGTGCCCTATAGGGAGGTATCAAGTGGGAGACTCCCTGGATGAAAGTCCTCACCTGCATATTGGTAGCAATTCTTCGCTGGAACAGGATGGACAAAGCCGATATCTGTCTCCTAAGGGAGCTCGGGGCCAAACCTGAGTCTAGGCCTGACTGAAGAAAGGCTAGGATGTTGGGAATTGAAAATGTCAGTGGAGAAAAACCACGGTCTCGACACCAAGTGAAGAAGACCTTCCAGGTATGGTGGTAAATTCTCGCTGAGGTAGCCTTCCGGGCGCTAATCATTGTAGCTACCACATTGCGGCTGAACCCAGCCTAGGTCAGAATCCAAGATTCAACAGCCATGCCGTCAAACACAGGGCCCCTGAGTTCGGGTGGAAGATCGGGCCCTGGGATAGTAGATCTGGGCGGTCTGGCAGTCGCCAAGGGACGTCAGCGAGCAGCTGCACTAGATCTGCATACCATGCTCGGCGGGGCCAGTCTGGAGCCAGCAGAATCGCTGGAACCCCTTCTGTTTTGATCTTCTTGATGACCCTCGGGAGCAGCCGTAGCGGGGGAAACAAGTATGGAAGACGAACCTGGTTCCATGGCAGAACCAACGCATCCACTGCGATCGTTCGTGGGTCCCGAGCGACGAACATGGGCACCCTGGCATTCACCCTGGAGGCCATCAGATCCACATCCGGTGTTCCCCACCGTTGGCAAATCTGCTGGAAGACCTCGGGGTGCAGAGACCATTCCCCCGACGCGACACCCTGCCGGCTGTGGAAGTCCGCCGCCCAATTCTCCACGCCCGGGATATGGACCGCTGATATTACCGAATGGTTCCTCTTGGCCCAGCGAAGCACGTGTCCTATCTCGCGCATGGTTGCTCTGCTGCGCGTGCCCCCTTGACGATTTACGTAAGTCACCGCCGTGGCGCTGTCCGATTGAATTCGGATGGGATGTCCTGCTAGAAGGTGCTGAAAATGTTGCAGAGCCAGCCGGACTGCTCATATTTCCAACAAAACAAAAAGCAAAAAACACAAATATCCTGAACTAAAAAGTAAAAAATATACTGCAAATAATGCATAAAGGTAGTAATAATAATAAGGGTATTTAGTAAACATAATTTTGATCAAAATAATGCACAAGCCATCCCGCCACGTCACGGCAACCCTTGTGGGACAGTCCCTACTCTAGTATTTAAAACCTTTTCACTTGACAAGTGACGTAAATGTGAATAAGGATCGAGCGGCTGAACCACTAGTAACAGCTTAGGCCAGACTGGATGGCTTTCCCAGCTCAGAAAAAGGGCGGTCACACCCATATATGCACTGAATGCACAATGAAATGAATAAAAAACAAATCTGAACTGAGAAAGTAAGTTAATGTGTATGCACAATGTAAGTGCATATTAACACATGACCATTAACCAGAGAAAACAAAAAGCAAAAAACACAAATATCCTGAACTAAAAAGTAAAAAATATACTGCAAATAATGCATAAAGGTAGTAATAATAATAAGGGTATTTAGTAAACATAATTTTGATCAAAATAATGCACAAGCCATCCCGCCACGTCACGGCAACCCTTGTGGGACAGTCCCTACTCTAGTATTTAAAACCTTTTCACTTGACAAGTGATGTAAATGTGAATAAGGATCGAGCGGCTGAACCACTAGTAACAGCTTAGGCCAGACTGGATGGCTTTCCCAGCTCAGAAAAAGGGCGGTCACACCCATATATATATATTTTTTTATTCATTTCATTGTGCATTCAGTGCATATATGGGTGTGACCGCCCTTTTTCTGAGCTGGGAAAGCCATCCAGTCTGGCCTAAGCTGTTACTAGTGGTTCAGCCGCTCGATCCTTATTCACATTTACGTCACTTGTCAAGTGAAAACGTTTTAAATACTAGAGTAGGGACTGTCCCACAAGGGTTGCCGTGACGTGGCGGGATGGCTTGTGCATTATTTTGATCAAAATTATGTTTACTAAATACCCTTATTATTATTACTACCTTTATGCATTATTTGCAGTATATTTTTTACTTTTTAGTTCAGGATATTTGTGTTTTTTGCTTTTTGTTTTCTCTGGTTAATGGTCATGTGTTAATATGCACTTACATTGTGCATACACATTAACTTACTTTCTCAGTTCAGATTTGTTTTTTATTTTATTTTATTTTTTTTTATTCATATTTCCAACAAGTTGATTGGGAGGCGGCGACCATCGTCCCTGGGTGGTGTGGCGGCAAAAAATTGTTCCCCAGCCAAGGAGGCTGGCGTTGGTTGTGACCACTAGCCAGTGATTTGGGGGAAAGGGTTTCCCCTGGAGAAGGGAGGACCTGCTCGTCCACCACTCCAGTGACTGTCTGACCTGCGAGGATAGCCGGCACTGATGATTGAGTGTGAACGGGTTCTTGTCCCAGGCTGACAAGAGGGCGTGCTATAGGGGGCGAAGATGAAATTGGGCAAACGGAATCGCTTCCATTGCTGCCACCATCTTCCTGAGCACTCTCATCCCAAACCGAATGGTGTGCGGGACTGGCTGCAGAAGCTTCTGGACTCCTTGCCGGAGCGCTAGAGCCTTGTCCTGAGGGAGAATTACCACCCCTCGGGAGGTATCGAAAATCATCCCTAAAAAAGAAATTCTCTGTGCTGGGACAAGGGATGATTTTTTCACGCTGACCAACCACCCTAGGTGGGAGAGGGTATCCAGCGTGATGTTGACATTTTCCTTGCATGCCCGAAACGAGGGGCCCTTCACCAAGAGGTCGCCTAAGTATGGTAAGACGACTATGCCCCGAGAGTGTAAGACGGCAATAACGACTGCCATTACCTTTGTGAACACTCTGGGGGCAGTGGCTAGCCCGAAGGGCAGTGCTGCAAACTGGAAATGTCGGCCATTGATGGCGAACCGTAGAAACTTTTGATGCGGAGGAAAAACGGGGACGTGCAGGTAGGCATCCTGGATGTCGATCGAGGCCAAGCATTCTCCTTGTCCCATGACCGATATAACTGAACAGAGAGATTCCATTCGGAAATGTTTGACCCTGATGAACTTGTTCAGGAGCTTCAGGTCCAAAACCGGCCTGACTGTCCCGTCCTTTTTGGGAACTGCAAACTGATTGGAATAAAAGCCCCTGCCCCTTTGTGTGCTCTGGTACGGGAATAATGACTCCGTTGCGCTGGAGTGAGTTGATGGCTCCTAACAACGCCCCTGCCCGGAGCTTCACCTTGGGAAGTCGAGACAGAAAAAAAACGTTTTGGGGGAAACTTGAAAAACGATCTTGTATCCAGTGGACACGAGTTCCGCTACCCATGAGTCGCGTGCTATCGTGATCCAGACCTGGCTAAAGCAGAGCAGGCGTCTGCCTACTCTGCTGATGTCGCCCACAAAGTGCTCTGAGTCATTTGGCTGATGATCTCTGAGCCCTGGCTCCCCTCGCCCTGGGCTGGCGAGCACGCATTCTCCCCAATGGGTTGGTTCTATATGAGACCTGTCGCTCCCTATCATGGTTGGAGCGACCTGGAGCGGCAGAGCTGGTCACTGCCGTCCACCCGGGGTTGCGAAAGGCCCGAAACCGTGTCTGAGCCTGGCGAAATGGCTGCTTGACCCTTTGTTGTGGGAGGAAGCTGCTTTTTCCCCCTGTAGCATCGGAGATTAGCTGGTCTAACTTTTCCCCGAACAAACGGCCACCCTGATAAGGCAGGGAAGTCAAAGACTGTAAATTGAATCGGCCCGCCATGTCCTTAATCATAGGGCCCTCCTAATGGCTACCGCTTTTGCGGTCGCAAGAGCCGCACAATTGGCCGCATCCAAGGAAGCGTTGATTAAGTAGTCACCGGCCATAGCGATCTGACTCGCAATCTCTGCTACCTCTGTAGGCAGGTCTCTATCCTGCAAGACCTTGCTCAATGACTGACCATGACATCATGGCCTTGGCCACCCACGTTGCCGCGAACGATGGAGAGTGCTGATCCTGATGCCTCAAAAACTGAGCGAGCCAACCTTTCTATGAGCCGATCCGTGGGGTCATTGATAGAAGAACCACTAGGTACCGATAACAAGGATCTCGATGCCAAGCGTGACACTGTTGGATCCACCACTGGGGATTCCGCCCATTTCTTACAGAGCTCTGGAGCAAATGGATATCTTGCCTCTATCGTCTTCTGTCCCGAGAAGCGCCTATCCGGCTGTTCCCTGTGACGCTGCACTATGTCCTCAAACTCTGGGTGAGTACCAAACACCCTGTGCGGTCGCTTAGGATACCTTATGGCCTGAAGCCAAGGGGACGTCATCCTCCACCCCCAGAGTCTGATTAACGGCATCGATGAGGCTGTCAAATGTTTCCTGACACTCCGGGGTATCTAGGTCCAGTGGCTCGTTAGAGTCATAGTCTGAACTGAACTCTGCCCACTCCCAACAACCGGTGAAGGCGAGCGTGATGCCGAACTTACGGATGCCGAAGCACCGGATGGGCCGGGCGAGGCCATGCGGGTTTCCTTTGCGCCTGCTTAGAATGAGCGCGGCCCCTGCAGGGCGAAGGGTCTTGTGAGGTGGAGAACCCCTCCCAGATCAGCGAGCCACTATCCCTGGTCCTATCTGGGGTATGAAGAGACTCGATTGCCCTTGTGAGCGAAGCCATAGATTGTGATAGCGATAAGGCCCATTCCGGAGGATTTGAATCCCTGGGCTCGCTTACGGGGGAGGGCTCCTGGGCGCGTTCGGAGTCGCAGGCTTCGCATAATTTATTGCTCTGCGCCCGTGGAAATGAAGCCCTACAGGCTATGCATGCAGCATAAAGGAATGTGTGCGTCTTCCCTTTCCCAGCCATATTGTTAATGCTACCCTGCTAGGAGCTGTGGGGGGAGAGGAGAGGGAGGGGAGTACCCTTAGTTGCCACCTCACAGCTGGGACCGCACTTACCCGGTCCTGTGTCCCCCACACGTGCCGCTTCTCCTGCCTTGCGCTGTCCGGCTGCGGCTAACCGACCGCTCTCTCTCTGGCGCGGCCTAGGCTGACGTGAAGCCTGGGCCTCAATTTATGCGGCGCCCGCCTAGGCCGAAGGGCGGGCCGCCGGAAGTGACATCACGCTGGGAGGGCGGGACTTCCGGCCGCGGCCTACCACCGGCCGAAGCCGCGGCCTGGATTTTTAATGTCCGCCCGCGACGCGGGTAGCTGCGGGCGGGCAGGGCACTGCACATTAAGGCCGGAGCTGGTGTCCTATCGGCGCTAGGTGCAGCGTCCGTTCCGCCGCCGCTGCAGTAACGTACCGCTCTCCCTGTGAGGGGGGAGAAGAAGCGGGGCCGGGAAAGGGACGCGCTGGAATCCTGTCGGCCTCCGCTGACCAGCTCCGGCCCTCTGGACGCCGCAGGGCCCTCCCCGGCCAACACATCCATACCATCTGGCTGCACTTCTCCGATCAGGTTAGGGGGGGTATTCAAGACGGTGCAGGTACCCTAACTCCGTCTAACCCCTTCAGGGGGTGAGGAGCGGGACAGTCCGCCGCCTTGCAGCACCGCTGTCTAGCGTTGGTGGAGCAGTGGGGGCCAGAAATGTCCCACGGTGCGGGAAAGGATACGTGGAGATGATACTCAACACGTGCTCGCCCGTTGTTGGTTTGGGGAGATCGGCCCCTTTCAATAGGGTCCGTCGCCCCTGTCTTATCTTCATGGAAAGAAAAAAGAAGTCTGGAGAGACCCAGACACGTGTGCCTCCAAAGACACTAAGCAAAAAACTGGTTTCCGCCAGTAATCGGGGCGAGGGTGTAGGCGGCGGCGGCGGAGCTAACCTTGTGTTGTTTACTTAGTGTCAGTCTCCAGATGGCGGTAGCATACACCCACAGTACCTGTGTCCCCCAATGAGACAAAGGAGAAAAAAAAATTTATTTGAAATAATTTTCTCCTTCAAACTTTGCTTTCGTCAAAGAATTCTCCCTTTGCAGCAATTACAGCATTGCAGACCTTTGGCATTCCAGCAGTTAATTTGCTGAGGTAATCTGGAGAAATTTCACCCCATGCTTCCAGAAGGCCCTCCCACAAGTTGGTTTGACTTGATGGGCACTTTTTGCATACCATACGGTCAAGCTGCTCCCACAACAGCTCAATGGGGTTGAGATCTGGTGACTGAGCTGGCCACTCCATTACAGATAGAATACCAGCTGCCTGCTTCTTCCCTAAATAGTTCTTGCATAATTTAGAGGTGTAGTTTGGGTCATTGTCCTGTTGTAGGCTGAAATTGGCTCCAATCAAGTGCAGTCCACAGGGTATGGCATGGCATTGCAAAATGGAGTGATAGCCTTCCTTATTCAAAATCCCTTTTAACTTGTACAAATCTCCCACTTTACCAGCACCAAAGCAACCCCAGACCATCACATTACCTTCACCATGCTTGACAGATGGCGTCAGGCACTCTTCCAGCATCTTTTCAGTTGTTCTGCATCTCACAAATGTTCTTCTGTGTGATCCAAACACCTCAAACTTGGATTTGTCTGTCCATAACACTTTTTCCAATCTTCCTCTGTCCAATGTCTGTTCGTTTGCCCATATTAATCTTTTCCTTTTATTAGCCAGTCTCAGATATGCCTTTTTCTTTGCTACTCTGCCCTGAAGGCCAGCATCCCAGAGTCGCCTCTTCACTGTAGACGTTGACACTGGCGTTTTGCGTGTACTATTTAATGAAGCTGCCAGTTGAGGACCTGTGAGGCATCGATTTCTCAAACTAAAGGCTCTACTTGTCTTGTTGCTCAGTTGTGCAGCGGGGCCTCCCATTTCTCTTTCTACTCTGATCAGAGCCTGTTTGTTCTCTCCTCTGAAGGGAGTAGTACACACCGTTGTAGGAAATCTTCAGTTTCTTGGCAATTTCTTGCATGGAACAGCCTTCATTTCTAAGAACAAGAATAGACTGTCGCATTTCACATGAAAGTTCTTTTTTTCTGGCCATTTTGAGAGTTTAATGGAACCAACAAATGTAGTACTCCAGATTCTCAACTAGCTTAAAGGAAGGTCAGGTTTATAGCTTCTCTAATCAGCCAAACTGTTTTCAGCTGTGCTAACATACTTGCACAAGGGTTTTCAAGGGTATTCTAACCATCCATTAGCCTTCTTACACAGTTAGCAAACACAAAGTGCCATAAGAACACTGGAGTGATGGTTGCTGGAAATGGGCCTCTATACACCAATGAACATATTGCATTGCAAACCAGACATTTGCAGCTAGAATAGTCATTTACCACTTTAACAATGTATGGAGTGTATTTGTGAATCATTTAATGTTAGCTTCATTGGAAAAAACTGTGCTTTTCTTTCAAAAATAAAGAAATTTCTAAGTGACCCTAAACTTCTGAATGGTAGTGTATGACCATGCTCACTAAGTGACAATTTCAGAATATATTCTAAAATAGACTCCATCTCCTCCCATTTGTCTTTTTGCCCGAATAGGGTGCCACATTAAAAAGGTGTGTAAAAGGTCTTCATAGATCGTGGAAATAACCCTTCTTGTGGTTCCTTCCATACAAATATAGTCTAATAAAATGTCTTTCTGGGCCCTTAAGCCCACTAACCCACCTCTGAAGCCTGTAGGCATGCTGAACCCTAATATAAAGAAACCGATCCACATCTGGAACCTGAAATTCTTCTTGTAAGGACTCAAAATGACCTTCACTCCTGGTTCACCAATAGTTGCGATATATAACATATCCCCCTACGCGATCAAGCTTTACGTTCCCCCAATTTATGGAATTCACCCAAATTTTCCTTCATCCAGATGGGAGTACATACTGTCATTTCAGAAATCTCTCTAATCTTTTTTTTATCCTGGACCATGTCTTCTGCATGAGACCCAGAGTGGGGAGCCTCTTACCCAAACGCCCAAAACTCCCTTCCTCCAACCCCTGCACCAAAGGGACTCTCCGAACCACATACCCAAGGACAACCTGCATTGAACTCCCACTGACCCCTGATGCCCAACCTCTAATATGTTGGCCTTGGGACGCCAGGAAGGATATCCAAGGATTTGGCAGAGCCAGACCCCCCATCCTTAAGTCACTGAAAGATCTCTAGTATACTAGGCTGACGTCCACCCCAAATCAAGTCCTGAAAGTATTAAGTTACGTACCGGTAACGGTATTTTTCGGAAGCCCATGACAGCACCACGAGAGAGGGGATCCGCCCTTCAGGAACAGGAAACCTACAGATACAAAAGGGCGGCACCTCTCCCACGCATCAGTAGGATTACAGAGCTTGAGAGGCTACCATGGTTAGTACACAGCACATAATATATACAACCTATCTATCCTATCTACCAAAAATTTTCTATACCATTTCCCACATAAGATTAATTCGTGAACAATTTTCTAAAGGACTGCACCCCTATTTGTGAACAAGGGAGGGAACTAAGTGTGCTGTCATGGGCTTCCGAAACATACAGTTACCGGTACGTAACTTAATACTTTATTCGGACTCGCATGACAGCACCACGAGAGAATTACAGAGATGTAAACTAATTTAGGGAGGGACTACAGCCTGCAGCACCCTTAGCCCAAAGGTGAGATCTGAGGAGGCACCCATGTCTAACAGCTAGTGGTTAAAAAAGGTGGAAGGAGATGACCAGGTGGCTGCCTTACATATCTGGTCAATTGACACTCCCGATCTCTCTGCCCAAGATGATGCCATGGCATGAGTGGAATGCACCCTCAGGTTCTGTGGAGCCGGACTGCCACCTGCTGTGTAGGCAAGAGAGATAGCCTCCCTAATCCACCTCGCTAATGTGCGCTTAGACACTATACACCCTTTCCTGGGACCTTGGAAGGATAGAAATAATGTGTTCTCCCTCCTCCAAGGATCCGTGGCTGCTAAATATTTAAGTAGGCATCTCTTAACATCTAGAGCCTGAAGTTTTTGTTCTTTAGGATTGGTTGGATTAGGGAGGAAGGAAGGCAGAACTATCTCTTGTGTCCTATGAAAATGAGATGCTACCTTGGGAAGGTATGCCGGGTCTGGCCTTAGGATTACTCTATCCTGTAAGAATTCTGTGTAAGGGGGCAATCTGGAAAGTGCCTGTATGTCGCTTATTCTACGTGCAGATGTTATTGCTACCAAAAAAGCTGTCTTTAGTGATATCATCTTTAGTGAAGCAGAATCCAGAGGTTCAAACGGTTTTTCTGTCATGGCTGTCAGGACTAAATTTAAGTCCCAAGGTATACACCTATCCTTGAGTACGGGTCTCGATTTGGTAACTACTTTAATGAATCTCGCCACCCAATAGTTGCCGGCAATGTCGCATGCAAATAGGGCCCCTAAAGTTGAAATCTGTACTTTTAATGTACTAGTGGAAAGGCCCAACTCGAGACCCCTCTGGAGGAATTCCAGAATCTGTTTTATGGGTATTCCATCCTTGACATTAAACTCAAAGGTGGACAGGAATCGCCTCCAGGATCTAGCATAGATATCTGTGGTGGTTTGTTTCCTGCTTTTTAGGAGGGTATCAATTAAATTTTTTGAGAATCCTCTATCCTTCAATAGTGTCCTCTCAAACACCATGCCGTCAAACGGAGTCCCGCTACTTGTGGGTGGTTGACTGGCCCCTGGTAGAGGAGATCTGGAAGGTTCGGCAGTACCCAGGGATCGCTTACTGACATGGTCCTCAACCATGCAAACCAGGTCCTTCTGGGCCAGAAGGGGGCAATTAATATGACCCTTGCCCGATCTTCCCTGATCTTCCTCACTACCAGAGGTAGAAGGTACAAAGGTGGAAAGGCATATGCCAGCGAGAAGTCCCATTTTATTAGGAGGGCGTCCACTGCCAGTGGATTTTCCCTGGGATTTAGGGAGCAGAAAGTTTTTTCCTTCCTGTTTTCTTTGGTGGCAAAGAGGTCTACCTCCTGTTGACCGCATTTGCGGACAATCTGGTTGTAGATGTCTGAGTTTAAAGCCCATTCTCCTTGCTTTAGGGCCCTGCGGCTTAGAAAGTCTGCCTTCATGTTGTCTTTTCCCCTGATGTGGAGCGCAGTTAAAGATAGAAAATTTCTCTCGGCTATTTGAAGGAGACGTTACGTTATCCGCATCAGGGCATCGGAGTGGGTTCCCCCTTGGTGGTGGACATAGGCTACTGCTACCTGGTTGTCCGAGAGTATCCTCACATGATGGCCCTGTAGATACATAATGAGTTCTTTAACGGCCAACTCAATCGCCAGCAGCTCCCTCTGGTTAGATGAGGTCTCAGCATCGGAGTCCCACTGTCCCTGCACCACTATGTCCCCCATATGGGCCCCCCAACCCAAAGGACTAGCGTCTGTGGTTATTACGCGGGTTATGTGCATCACCCAGGGCACCCCCGAGGCTAAGTTTCCGTCATCGAGCCACCACCTAAGAGATGTAATAGTTGAGGGGCTTAGCAATACTTGACCCTGCAAGGAGCCCTCTAAGGCCCTGCTTAACCAGGAAGTCTTTCTGAAGGGGCCTAGTGTGGAATTGTGCCCACTTGACTAATGGGATACATGAGGTTAGGGAGCCTAACAGGGACATGGCCTGCCTGAAGGTCATGGAGGGTTTATCAATTGCCCGAAGAACATGCTGCTGTATCTGCTGTAATTTATCTACGGGTAACAGACACTGCTGAGTTTCTGAATTTAACAGCAAGCCTAGAAACTTCTGGACCCTTAAGGGCTGAAATCGGGATTTCTCGTAATTTATTATCCACCCGAGGTTCTCTAATCTGGACTTAGCTTTCTCTATCTGGGATAGAAAATGGCCCACCGAATTTCTCACAATCAAAAAATCATCTAAGTATGGGACAATTGAGATGTCAACTTCCAGTAAATGAGCCATAACTTCGGCCATTATTTTTGTAAATACCCGGGGCGCTGCTGTGAGACCAAAGGGAAGGGCTCTATATTGATAATGACGGGTTATACCGTCTATTGAAACCGCCACTCTCAGGAACTGCTGGAAATCTGCGTGGATAGGCACATGATAGTATGCATCTTTCAAGTCCACAACTGACATAAAACACCCTTCAAACAGCATCTTTATTGTTGAATTGATAGACTCCATTTTCAAGGTGCGATTAACCAAAAACTCATTAAGGAAACGTAAGTTAATAATCATTCTAAATGGTTTATCCGGTTTTTGGATTAGGAATAAGGGATAGTAGAAACCTCTTCCTCTCTCAGATTCCGGAACCTCTATCAGGACGTTTTTCAGGCACAGGTTCAAGACCTCTGCTTCTAAAGCCGCTTGTTTGAGGGGTGAAGATCTTAAGGGTGTTGGTTTAAAGGTATCCCATGGAACTTGAGTGAACTCCAACCTGAGCCCGGTGGATATCACATTCCGCACCCAGTCACTATTGGTGACCTGTAACCATGCTGGGAGGAAGGATGACAGTCTACCCCCCACGGGAATTGCTAGTCATTGGTTCTGTCTCTTCCGTTCTCTCAACGAGCGCCTGAACATGAAGCCCGAACCTCTTCTCCTTCTATCCTCCCATCTGGGACGGTCTCTATTAGGTGAAGGATTGCGCCTTCTCCCCTGACCGAATCTCCTTCTATTAAATGGACGTAGGTAGGACGCAGACCAAAGATTTGGGAATTTTTTCTTATCATCCCCGGCCTTCTCAAGCAGTTCGTCCAGGACTGCTCCGAATAAATATTCCCCCTCACACGGGATAGCACAAAGTTTCGCCCTGAACTGAATATCTCCTGGCCAGCACTTTAGCCACAGGGCTCTACGAGCCGCATTAGAGAGTCCTGCTGCCCTGGCGGCCATTCTTACTGCATCAGCGGAGGCATCCGCTAGGAAGGCAGCGCCTTCCTGGATTATTGGTAGGGCCCCAAGAATTGTCTGCCTAGACGTTCCCTGTTTTAACTGCGACTCTAACTGGTCCAACCAGACCATCATGGACCTGGCTGTGCAAGCTGATGCTACTGCTGGTCTTAAGGAACTGGCTGTCATCTCCCAGGTATTTTTAAGGAAGGTATCTGCCTTCCTATCTAAAGGATCTTTAAGGGACCCCGTGTCCTCAAAAGGTAGTGAGGATCTTTTTGATGCCTTTGCAATTGCCGCATCTAATTTGGGGGCCTTGTCCCAAGTGTCCACCGTCGGATCATCAAAGGGATATCTACGTTTGAGGGCTGGTGGTAGCGACCCTCTTTTCTCTGGTTTTTTTCCACTCTCTGCGGATCAGATCCTGAATTTTTTCATTCAATGGGAAGACTCTTCGCTTCCTCTGTTCCAGCCCCCCGAACATGACATCCTGCATCGATAACTGAGGCTTAGGCTCCTCCACTTCTATTGTCCCTCTGACTGCTTTTACCAGCTTGTCTACTCGGTCAAGCGGCAGGCAAAACCGACCCGAGTCCTCATCTTCTGAGGAGGATGAGGGAGATGAAACATGGGAGCCCTTGCTTCTCCTCCATTCTGCCGAAGAATCAGACTCCATAGGGTCCCCACCCCTTAGACTTTCTGGTTGGGATATGGATTTGAGGGTTTCCTTCATCTCTGCCCTGACTATGTCCCTTAAAGTCGCAGCTACCGCAGGCGACTCCTCCGCCACTGTCTGCTGGATACAGGGGGGACACAACCTTTTGGGGCATGAGTCTGGTAACGGGCATGTACAGAGTGCGCATTCCCTGTGTTTGGTTTTACTCGTAGCTTTCTTTCCCTAGAATAAAACACAGGAGGAGGCCCCGTCACTGAGTGAACATTCACGAAGATCACTTACCAGTGCTGCAATTAAGTACCGGAGAATGAGGGGGGGTTTTCTCAGTCGCTCCTCCTGTCTGTCTAGAGGAGCTTTTATGACTGTATTGGTCACTTCGTCCCGCACGCTCCTTACTGTCGCGGGACTCCTTTTTCTTCTGTTTGACCTGCCGAAGGTCCTCAAGGGGTGGCAATGATGATTGCCGCCGTTGCTGCTGCCGCCGCTGCTGTTTCTCCAGATTGCTCTCCATTACTGCGTGCAATAATGTGGCCAAAGCACGGAACCCATGTAGGGGCCTGCTTATATACCCCTCCTCCTCCGGATAGCAGCTACCAGCCGCGCCCCCCTTAATTGGGCCCCCTCCCAGCTTGCCCAGCCACCGGTCGGTGGTCCAGCGCTTACCGGCGCCTTTCCTGATGGGCGCCATCTTGGGCCTGCGCAGTAGCGCCGCTCCCCGGAAGCGCCACCAGGCTCCGCCCCCGACCCCTGCACGTGACCGGAAGTGACGCAGGATGCCTGGGCGCTCCTTACACAGCGCTCCCCGGCACCATGCAGCCACGCCGCCCACCGACCCTGCGACCGTGCCGCTGACCGGGGGACCCGGAGGGCATACTCACCGGCGACGCCGGTCTCTTCACTGGAGACCGCTATCCTCCGGACGCCGCTCCCTGCCATCCACGTCACCGCCGTGCGCCCATCCAGGACCACCGTGGCGTCATCCAGGAGCTCCGCACCAGCCGAGGTAGGAGACCCCCCCCCGCTACCTGCACCAGCCGGCCGGCCTGGGCATCCGGAATTTCATCTGTAGGATCCCGTCCCCTCAGGAACAGGAAACCAACTGATGCGTGGGAGAGGTGCTGCCCTTTTGTATCTGTAGGTTTCCTGTTCCTGAAGGGCGGATCCCCTCTCTCGTGGTGCTGTCATGGGAATCTGAATAAATATGGAATTAAGTCTTTGGAATAAACCCTACGGGAGCCAGATTGGTGAATTATGAAGCACATACAGGAGTTTCGGCATAAGTATCATTTTAGACAGGTTTGTCCTACCCACCACCGAGAGACGCAGATTGTACCAAGTCTGGGCCTTACCTTCAAATTTTGCCAGGAGCGGAAGCACATTCAGCCTAGAATATTCCTTGATCGGTAAAGCAATCTGAATTCCTAGATATTTAAACTGGTGAACAACTCTAAGTTTAGTACATCCAAACTCTCCCAACTCACCCAGTCTATCCCTGTCTACCATCATAAGATTGGATTTATCCCAATTCATCTTCAACCCAGACATAGCCCCAAACCGCTCAACAATAGCTACCGCCTGACTCAATGACTCGAGGGGATCCCCCAAAAATAGCAGATCATCTGCATATAATGCAATCTTTTCCTCCATCGGGCCATACTTAAAGCCTTTAACTCCAGCTGCTCTCCGAATATGAGCAGCAAGTGGCTCAATCGCGAGGGCGAACAGTAATGGAGAGGGGACATCCCTGCCGAGTCCTGGTAAGATCAAATTTATCCGATCTCTCTCTGCTCACCCTTATTCTAGCCATCGGGGAGGAATAGAGCAGCCTTACCCAGGAAATGAAAATCAGCCCAAAACCCATCGGCACAAGCACCATCCACAAATAAACCCACTCTACACAAATGCCTTATGAGCATCCAAAGAAGCCACCGCTCTGCATCCCACAATATCCGCCGACAGTTGAATATTCAAGAATAGCCTCCTCAGATTAAAGTCTGTTGATCTATTAGGCATAAACCCATACTGGTCCGGATGAATCACACCAGTAGCCAGCCTGCCTGCCATAACTTTTGCCAATAATTTGACGTCCACCGACTGAAGAGAGATGGGTTGATACGAATCCGGTCTCTGAGCATCTTTCCCTTCCGTAGGCAAAACCACAATCATTGCTTCCTTCATAGACTCCGGCAGCCATCCCCTCCCCAAGGGCCCCCTTAAATACATCACATAATCTAGGTAGCAACGCATCCTAAAGCTGTTTATATATTTCAACTGGTAAGCCATCTGCCCCAGGAGCCTTTTCACTTGCCATGGAAGCCAATGCCTCCTCTAGTTCTTCTACTGTTAAGGGTTTTTCCAAACTTTCCCTCTCCTCCACGCTAAGCTGCACAAATCCCGCACCCTCCAGAAAATTTAAAATCTCTTCACTAGAAGCCAAAAGTGATGTCACCGCAGGCTCCTGCCTCTCACACGCTACCAGCCCCTAACTGGGACTTTGCAATTAATCTCCCTGCTGTTTACCTTGAATCTTCTATTGAGTATGGTTTGAGAAAGACCTAGGATTAGGTTGAAACGTAACCATATAGTACTCACATTTGGAATATTTCTTTTTTGTTTGCGGTGTTTCATTATTTGATCTATTGGAAAAATCTCACATGAATTAAAAATCCTAAAAAATTTTTTTTCAAAGACTCTTTTGCAAAGATTATTTATTTTCTGAGTGCAACTGTCCATCCATTTACTACTGTCTGTGGTCTATCCACGCTCAGTCAGCACCTCTTTATAGCAAGAGTGCGCGTCTTTTTTCCTCTTCCTCACTGCCTCTGACTGCTGCTTAGAACAGCTTTCCAGCAATCAGTACATCTGATGCGCCTCCTGAGCAGTTCTGACAACTTAGATATCACATAAATCCCCCCCGTCCCCGTAGCTACCTGCAACCCCTGTACTTAGGGGGCTTTACTTGAAAACCTCTGCACTGGCCCATTCAGAAGCAGGAGCTGCAGTGTGAGTGCTGACTGAGTGGGCCAGTGCAGCCATTCCTCCTTAAAGACCACTTAGTACAAGGGTGGTAAGTGGCTACAAGGGGGAGAGGGGAAGTCGATATGATGGGGCATCTTCCAGAACTTCTCAGAAGGAGAAGTGTCAGATTCATTGACTGCATGGAGGCTGTTCTCTGCAGCTATCAGAGGTAGTGAAGAGGCAGGAGCCAGTAAGTGCTGATGGATGGACTGAAGACCCCCAGGATGGAGCTGCTGAAGATGAAGGACATCAGAGCATCAGACATCACAGTGCAGACCAAAAGTTTGGACACACCTTCTCATTCAAAGAGTTTTCTTTATTTTCAGGACTATGAAAATTGTAGATTCACTCTGAAGGCATCAAAACTATGAATTAAGGCCGGTTTCACATTTGCGTTTAAGGCCCCAGCGTCGGCCTGCGCACAGCCGTCGCTAAGCCCCGCCCCTGTCGCGCCTCCTCCAGTAGCTCCGCCTCCGGGCGCATGACGTTGCATGCGTCCCCTATCTATCACTGAGGACGCAGGCCGTGCGCAGTATGCGTTTTGGCGGTACCTGCGTCCTTTGGACGGTGCGTCGACCAGTGCCAAACGCAACCTGTTGCAATTTGGTTGCGCTCGGCGCACCGTCAAAAGGACGCAGGCGCCGCTAAACGCATACTGCGCACAACCTGCGTCCTCAGTGATAAAGATAGGGGACGCATGACGCATGCAGCGTCATGCGCCAGGAGGCGCGGCAGGGGCGGGGCTTAGCGGCGGCCGTGCGCAGGCCGACGCTGCGGCCTTACACATGTGGAATTATATAATTAACAAAAAAGTGTGAAACAACTGAAAATATGTCTTATATTCTAGGTTCTTCAAATTAGCCACCTTTTGCTTTCATTACTGCTTTGCACACTCTTGGCATTCTCTTAATGAGCTTCAAGAGGTTGTCACCGGAAATGGTTTTCACTTCAAAGGTGTGCCCTGTCAGGTTTAATAAGAGGAATTTCTTGCCTTATAAATGGGGTTGGGACCATCAGTTGTGTTGTGCAGAAGTCTGGTGGATACACAGCTGATAGTCCTACTGAATAGACTGTTAGAATTTGTATTATGGCAAGAAAAAAGCAGCTAAGTTAAGAAAAACGAGTGGCCATCATTACTTTAAGAAATGAAGGTCACAATCCGAAAAATTGGGAAAACTTTGAAAGTGTCCCCAAGTGCAGTGGCAAAAACCATCAAGTGCTACAAAGAAACTGGCTCACATGAGGACCGCCCCAGGAAAGGAAGACCAAGAGTCACCTCTGCTGCGGAGGATAAGTTCATCCGAGTCACCAGCCTCAGAAATCGCAGGTTAACAGCAGCTCAGATTAGAGACCAGGTCAATGCCACACAGAGTTCTAGCAGCAGACACAACAACCGTTAAGAGGAGACTTTGTGCAGCAGGCCTTCATGGTAAAATAGCTGCTAGGAAACCACTGCTAAGGACAGGCAACAAGCAGGAGAGACTTGTTTGGGCTAAAGAACACAAGGAATGGACATTAGACCAGTGGAAATCTGTGCTTTGGTCTGATGAGTCCAAATTTGAGATCTTTGGTCCCAACCACCGTGTCTTTGTGCGACGCAGAAAAGGTGAACGGATGGACTATACATGCCTGGTTCCCACCGTAAAGCATGGAGGAGGAGTTGTGATGGTGAGGGGGTGCTTTGCTGGTGACACTGTTGGGGATTTATTCAAAATTGAAGGCATACTGAACCAGCATGGCTACCACAGCATCTTGCAGCGGCATGCTATTCCATCCGGTTTGCATTTAGTTGGACCATCATTTATTTTTCAACAGGACAATGACCCCAAACACACCTCCAGGCTGTGTAAGGGCTATTTGACCAAGAAGGCGAGTGATGGGGTGCTACACCAGATGACCTGGCCTCCACAGTCACAAGACCAGAACCCAATCGAGATGATTTGGGATGAGCTGGACCGCAGAGTGAAGGCAAAAGAGCCAACAAGTGCTAAGCATCTCTGGGAACTCCTTCAAGACTGTTGAAAGACCATTTCCGGTGACTACCTCTTGAAGCGCATCAAGAGAATGCAAAGAGTGTGCAAAGCAGTAATCAAAGCAAAAGGTGGCTACTTTGAAGAACCTAGAATATAAGACATATTTTCAGTTGTTTCACACTTTTTTGTTAATTATATAATTCCACGTGTTAATTCATAGTTTTGATGCCTTCAGAGTGAATCTACAATTTTCATAGCCATGAAAATAAAGAAAACTCTTTGAATGAGAAAGTGTGTCCAAACTTTTGGTCTGTACTGTATCTGTACTCAATATGAAAACAATTAAAATCAATAGCGCAATTGATGAACACAGTAACAAAAACCGTTAAACAATTATTACACAATAAAAAAAATACTTTGATTAATAATGAAACATGATTTCGTTCTTCTTATTGAGCCCATCTGGAAATCGAGTTCCAAGATTAAAAATCCAGTATGCGTCACAGGTAAGCAAGGTTCTTTTGACATCTCCACCACGCAATGGTTTTTTAATTTTTCTCGATGCCCGTTACTTTAAATGTTGAACTATTTTGTGAATGGCAATCAATAAAATGTCTGGTTGCTGATGAAACATTACGGTTACCACCTAGAACATTGGAAATATTATAAAGGTTTTCATTAATACGTATTTTTAATTTCCTTGAAGTACATCCTATATATGATTTTTTGCAAAAATCACAATCGATTTTATAGATCACAAACTTGCGGTTACAATTAATGAAATTTTTAATAACAAATGTATTTGAATTATTGTAATCAGCAAAAGTTTTGCAATTAACCATTTGTTTACACATTTTGCAACCAGTGACATCACACTTATAACTGTCTTTGCAATTAAGCCAAGTATCCATAGATCGATTGGAATGAAATAAGCTGGGAGATAATATATTCCCCAAAATGGGAGCTCTTCTTGCTACAATGTTACAGCCCTGATCTAGTATGGGAAGGAATTTGTTTATAATATTCTTAATTTATAGAATTGGGGACTGAATTGTGAGCAAATAAAGGGTTTGCTCTGAGAATCATATTTTTTTACTCTTGTTTTTTTGATTAAGAGTACCTGGTGAATTAATAAGATCATCCTGATTTTTAGAGGACACTATATCAAGGGCCCTATTTAACATCCAATCAGGGTACCCTCTTTTTTTTTTTAGGATGATTTAATTTTATCTGGTGGAAAACAAAAAAAAAAAAAAATAAATAAAAAAAGAAGAGGGTACCCTGATTGGATGTTAAATAGGGCCCTTGATATAGTGTCCTCTAAACATCAGGATGATCTTATTAATTCACCAGGTACTCAATCAAAAAAACAAGAGTAAAAAATATGATTCTCGGAGCAAACCCTTTATTTGTTTACAATTCAGTCCCCAATTCTATAAATAAAGAATATTATAAACAAATTCCTTCCCATTTTACTGGCAACCATACTAGATCAGGGCTGTAATATTGTAGCAAGAAGAGCTCCCACTTTGTGGAATATATCATCTCCCAGCTTATTGCATTCCAATCGATCTATGGAAACTTGACCAGATCCGACAGGAAATTATCTCTTAATCACCTCATACCATGCACTGTCCTCCCTCCCCCACTGCATCTAGCTCACTCTCGGATTTTGAACCAGTCACAGAAGTAATCAGGCTCCTTGCATCTTCTCGCCCAACCACTTGCACCAGTGACCCATTTCCGTCACATCTCCTCCAGTCCCTTTCCCCTGCTGTCACCGCTCACCTAACTAAAATATTTAACCTCTCTCTCTCTCTCTCTTCTGGTATCTTTCCCTCCTCATTTAAGCATGCCATCATACATCCACTACTTAAAAAACCATCCCTCGACCAAAACTATGCCGCTAACTATAGCCCTGTCTCTAATCTTCCCTTCTTCTCTAAACTCCTGGAACGCCTGGTCCAATCCCGTCTTATCCGCTATCTCTCAGATAACTCTCTTCTCGACCCTCTCCAATCCGGTTTCCGCTCTTTACACTCTTAGACTGCCCTCACTAAAGTCTCTAATGATCTACTAACAGCTAAATCAAATGGTCATTACTCCATGCTAATTCTCTTGGATCTCTCTGCAGCATTCAACACTGTGGATCATCAACTCCTCCTCACTATGCTCCGTTCCATTGGCCTCAAGGACATCGTTCTCTCCTGGTTCTCCTCCTATCTCTCCGACAGCTCCTTTACTGTATCTTTTGCTGGTTCCTCCTCCTCTCATCTTCCCCTTACTGTTGGGGTTCCTCAAGGATCAGTCCTTGGCCCCTCCTCTTCAATTTGTACACTGCCCCTATTGGTCAAACAATCAGTAGATTTGGTTTCCAGTACCATCTCGATGCTGATGACACCCAATTATATGCTTCTTCTCCTGACATCACGCCAGCATTTCTAGAAAACACCAGCGATTGTCTAAACGCTGTGTCCAACATCTTGTCCTCACTATATCTGAAACTGAACCTGTCAAAGACTGAACTCCTTGTGTTTCCTCCCGCTACTAATGTACCTATACCCGACATTGCCATTTCAGTGTGTGGTTCCACTATTACTCCCCAGCAACATGCCCGCTGTCTTGGGGTTATACTTGACTCCGAGCTTTCCTTTGCCCCCCACATACGATCACTGGCTTGCTCTTGTTATCTGTACCAGGGCTGTGGAGTCGGTAAGCCAAACCTGCGACTCCAACTCATTAATTTCCCTTACACCGACTCCAACTCCGACTCCCACATATATTGCTTATATTTAAGTGAAAAATTTATTGTAGTACAATGTGAACATCAGACATTAAATCAGGGGTCCTCAAACTACGGCCCGCGAAGGACTTTTACCCGGCCCCTGGCCAGGCTGACATTAACCGCACTGATTGGTTCACCACGGCAGTGAGGGTGGTGCAATCAGCGCTGCAGCCGTGATGAACCAATCAGCGCTGCAGCTCACAAACACTGCCACCCCCCCTGACACACCCACTAAAGAACTAGAGTGCAAACTCGCGGGCGGGACGAGGCGCCGAGGAAAGGCGTTGTGAAGCCCTCAAGCAGAGACCACACAGACGACGTGATTGTTATCACGCCGGCTGCGCGGCCTAATGACGTCACGCCGCCTGTGTCGGAAGAAGACTGAGACGAGCGGGCGCCTCTTCAGAACAGCGGGGGACATAGGTGAGTACTGTTTTTTTTTTTTTCTTTTTAACTCCGGGTCCTGTGCTGCAAAATGGGGATGTTTACCTGCCTACTAGGGACCTGTGCTACGTATTGGGGACCTGTGCTGCCTATTGGGGACCTGTACCTGCCTATTGGGGACCTGTACCTGCCTATTGGGGACCTGTACCTGCCTATTAGGGACCTGTGCTACCTATTGGGGACATTTACCTGCCTATTAGGGACCTGTGCTGCCTATTAGGGACCTGTACCTGCCTATTGGGGACCTGTACCGGCCTATTGGGGACCTGTACCTACCTATTGGGGACATTTACCTGCTTATTAGGGACCTGTGCTGCCTATTAGGGACCTGTACCTGCCTGTTGGGGACCTGTACCTGCCTATTGGGGACCTGTACCTGCCTATTGGGGACCTGTACCTACCTATTGGGGACATTTACCTGCCTATTAGGGACCTGTGCTACCTATTGGGGACATTTACCTGCTTATTAGGGACCTGTACCTGCCTATTAGGGACCTGTGCTGCCTATTAGGGACCTGTACCTGCCTATTGGGGACCTGTTCCTGCCTATTGGGGACCTGTACCTGCCTATTGGGGACCTGTGCTACCTTTTGAGGACCTGTGCTACCTGTTGGGGACATTTTCCTGCCTATTGGGGACCTGTACCTGCCTATTGGGGACCTGTGCTACCTGTTGGGGACATTTTCCTGCCTATTGGGGACATTTATCTGCTTATTAGGGACCTGTTCCTGCCTATTGGGGACCTGTTCCTGCCTATTGGGGACCTGTTCCTGCCTATTGGGGACATTTACCTGCCTATTGGGGACCTGTGCTACCTATTTGGGACCTGTGCTGCTTACTGGGGACATTTACCTGCCTTTTAGGGACCAATGCTGCCTCTTGGGGATTCTTGCACCACACTAGTCTGAGCCTGAGGTAAAAGTGGAGTTCCACCAATATGGGCACTGGTGAGGCTGCATTGCTGGGCAGAGCAGTCTGTATGTCTCTGTATGGGCAATTTTATTGCTGGTATATTGTTTTTGTAGCGCTGTATATATGTTGGTATTTTACTAATAGCAATTTTGAATCCCTAGGAAACAATGATATCAAGAAAGAGAAAAAACTGACTCGAAGTGTAGGATATTCAAAGAACCCAAAAGAATCGGTAAGTTTGATGATTTAACTTTACTTCTTCATTTTTAATATTGTATTTGTTCCTATTTTGTTTTATGATTTCTAAATAAGATATGTGCAGTGTGCATATGAATTCGGTGCTAATTTTTTTTAAACTATATTCCGGCCCACCAATGGTCCGAGAGACCGTGATCTGGCCCCCTGTTTAAAAAGTTTGAGGACCCCTGCATTAAATGATTTTTATGATACAATAATCAAGATATTTAGATAGAACATAATATTTATTGGAATACAACTTTAGAACACAAAAAACTGTTGCAAATATGTAATACACTATGTAATATCGATTACATATATATATATATATATATATATATATATAGTGTATATATATATATATATATATATATATATATATATATATATATATATAGTATATATATATAACACTGTGTAATAAACTATGTAATATATAACACTATGCGATAAACTATGTAAGTGGCAAAAAACAGTTTTCAACAAAAACATACTAAATAGCATTTGTGCAGTCTATGAATTTGTTGTAAGAAATAGAATTGCCTCCATCAGATGCTCCTTCATAGATGACCTCAAATCTGACCTAATAATTTTAAGGCTAGAGAACAACCTCTCTAAAGTAACTTGGGTTGGAGGCAAAGCCGTAACCACATGGGCAACATCTCTAACAATTTCCGGGTATAAAAGAATTGCCTCATGCACAGTCAGTTTTGATGAATGGTTGATTTTTTTTCTATTTCTTTGAGAGCAAGTGAAACATTTTGCTGAAATATGGTCAATCTGCTTGCTATAGGAGACAGAGTGAAATCTTTTTCCTTGCAGCAACGCTTTGCCTGCTCCATCTCATCCAAATACTTGTCAAAGTCAAACTCCTCATCTGATGAGGATAAAGATATGGTAGCAGTAGCACTGTCAGGACCCGAGTCCTCTTGTGCCTGGCAGTCCTCCTGTAGGCCAATCTTCCTAACTGCTACCTCAGTCAGAGCTTCTTTTCCTTTAGTAAGCTGTTGATCATCAAGTAATATACGATGACTTGGGTCCACATAAACAGCTGCCAGAAAAATTTTATTTTCCAATAGCTGTGTCTCTCTCCGTTTCATTGAAGCAGAAATGCCATCTGCGATTAAACAGCAAAATAGCAAGTTCTTCCACTCCCTCATGAAAATGCCAGGAGTTAAATCCTCAGCTTGTCATTTTTTAGTCACAGTAAATGGGTGATTAAGCAATTCCTTCAATTCAGCCACCTGTGTCCATTGACCTTCATTTAGGGTTACCTGAGGGTTCGCCATATCTATAAGAAACGGTTTTAGTTGATCAACAATTGCCCTTTTCCAGCACGTCTCTTCAAGATGGAATTAATTTTAGGGGTTCTGGCGGCAATAAACAATTTTCTCACTTTTCCAATCAGATTTCCAGCATGTCCCTCTTGCAGACTATGTGATGAATATGAAAGTGTTTTGAAGCAGCTTCAACAAGATCTATTTCTACAGTATACTTTTGCTGTTCTTCTGTTGTAATATCTGTTTATTCCTCAGTTACATGAACAGCACTGTGGCCTTCCATCTCAAACATACTGAATCCTAAATGTTCTTCTAGCTGTTGTTCATTATTCTCATTCATCAGTGTAATTGTACTTATGTTTGAAGCATTTTCTGTTACAATAGCAAGAACCTGTTCTTTTTTGAGTTTATAATCTTGCAGAACTGTTTCCACTAAGCTCTGGAGAAAATGGCTGCTGTGTTGAGCTCTAGTATCTTTTACTGGCTGCGTTTTGGTAACAATTTTTGTTGTCACAAACCTATCGAATATTCATGGCAAAATAGTTCACTCTGTGACGTGTGCAGGCATCCATTTTAAGAAACATGAAGCGTCTTTTGAGAGTCTTTTTAAGATCTTCCTTTTGTTTAAGGGCTTCTTCAATCACTAATTTTCTAATACATTCTCTTTCCAGAGAAACACCAAGTTTGCGGGCCATTTCTCCATTAAGAACTGTAAAAGCTGGTCGTGCAAATAGTGATAATGGTACACCGTCCTTCACAACAAGCTGTATGAGCTGTCTTTTAGACATATCTGCTGTCATTGTTACAGTAACTTTGTCACTTACAAAATATCTTGTTAATGATGTTTGAGATGCTCTTTCCTCCTCCTTTGCCTGGCAGGAAGTGTCAGTCTGTGTGCTATCCGGCTTTCATTCTTTTTGGTACAGATAAGATATGGAGACAGATATGGATAAATGGATGGATAGAGCAGATTTCTAAATCTGCTTTTGATATTGAAAACATTATCTATGAGCTCAAAAACCTTTCAGGTGATGCGGTTTTTTAAAAATCTGATCTGCTTTTGCAGCTGAAAAACGTATCCTCAAAAAACGCAGCAAAAACGCTGTGTGTGAATGTAGCCTTAGATCAGGAATAGAACAGCCATTTATAGGACATTTCATAACTTTCCCAAATTCCTATGAAAAAATATTCAGCACATTCTGCATTGAACTACTGTACCCAATTTATTATATATTTTAGGAGTCGGAGTCGGTCCATTTTATACCGACTCCAACTCCACCAAAATGAGCACCGACTCCGACTCCACAGCCCTGATCAGTACCTCAAAAACATTTCTAGAATTCGACCTTTTCTTACTTTTGACTCCGCAAAAACTCTTACTGTTTCTCATTCATTCTCGTCTCGACTATTGTAACTCTCTTCTAATCGGTCTCCCTCTTACCAAACTCTCCCCCCTCCAATCTGTCTTGAATGCTGCAGCCAGGGTCATATTCCTTGCCAATCGTTACACCGACGCCTCTACCTTGTGCAAGTCATTACACTGGCTACCCATCCACTCCAGAATCCAGTACAAAGTTATTACCCTCACCCACAAAGCTCTCCATGGCTTAGCACCACCCTACATCTCCTCCCTTGTTTCAGTATACCACCCTACCCGCGCCCTCCGTTCTGCTGATGACCTGAGGTTAGCATCCTCAATAATCAGAACTTCCCACTCCCGTCTCCAAGACTATACAAGTGCTGCGCCAATTCTTAGGAATGTACTTCCCAGGTCAATAAGAATATTCCCCAATCCCCACAATTTTAAGTGTGCCCTGAAAACGCATTCATTCAGACTGGCCTACCGCCTCAACACATTAACCTAATCTATCCCTGTGTGGCACAGCCAAAAGTTTTTACCATAACCAGGTTCCCCGCATCATGTTCCCACATGCTTTATGCATCCATTAGCCCTCTGTGTCTGTACTGTTACACACTTAACATTATGTCTGGTCCATACAATCAGGGCAATTGCTACCACCCACTTTTCGTGTCTCCCCTTTTTCCTCCTAGATTGTAAGCTTGCGAGCAGGGCCCTCATTTCTCTTGGTATCTGTTATGATCTATGTGATTATCGTTATGCTGTAATGTCTATTGTCTGTACAAATCCCCTCTGAAATATAAAGTGCTGCGGAATTTGTCGGCGCTATAGAAATAAAATTATTATTATTAATTGCAAAGGCAGTTATAAGTGTGGTGTCACTGGTTGCAAAACGTGTAAACAAATGGTTAATTACAAAACTTTTGCTGATTACAATAATTCAAATACATTTATTAAAAATTTCATTAATTGTAACAGCAAGTTTGTGATCTATAAAATCGATTGTGATTTTTGCAAAAAAATCATATATAGGATGTACTTCAAGGAAATTAAAAATACTTATTAATGAACACCTTTATGATATTTCCAATGTTGTAGGTGGTAACCGTAATGTTTCATCAGCAGCCAGACATTTTATTGATTGCCATTCACAAAATATTTCAACATTTAAAGTAGCGGGCATCGAGAAAATTAAAAAACCATTGCGTGGTGGAGATGTCAAAAGAACCTTGCTTACCTGTGACGCATACTAGATTTTTAATCTTGGAACTCGATTTCCAGATAGGCTCAATAAGAAGAATGAAATCATGTTTCATTATTAATCAAAGTATTTATATTTATTGTGTAATAATTGTTTAACATTTTTTGTTACTGTGTTCGTCAATTTTACATTTATCTAAGAACACGCCACTGACCAACTTGCGTCCAGCAGATGACCTCAGTGTGCCTATGACTGGGAGGCATATGGCAATGACGTCATGAGTGATGGTGGGGATGCCGAAGTCAGCTGGCGGCTCCTGCCCCGGTTGCAGAAGAGGACGCAGCGTAGCATGGGAGCAGAGAAAGGTGAGTAGAATCGTTTTTTTTTTCATGTGTTGCAGAAGAACAAGACAAATTATTAGAGAAATGCGCATGTAGAGCTATGCCTGACAGTGTCCCCCTCCTCCCTCTATGCAAGGACGCTGGCTTACTGACTGGCCCATGGTGCTGTCACCAGCAAGCTCCTGCCTTCTCCCTCCACTAATGCACGCTGCACTGTGTCCGGACAGCGTGCCTAAGATGCGTGTGCTCCCCGGCTCTAAAATTGGCAGCACGCGCACATGGTAAATGCTCCCAGCAACAGCTGAGAGACATTTAATTAAATGTGTGTTCACTTGCAATATGTCTCCCAGCCAATAGCTCGGAGACATCTTTTATAAAAAAACACCCTCCCCAACAGGTTGGTGCCTGAGCAATCCCAATAGTTACTTTATGTTAGGTGGTTGGTGTGTATGCAACTGTATGTTGCCAGGTCCCCCATCCCTAGTCTGATATAGAATTCCATATCCCATACCCTATGTCCTGTTATTAGTACTCACTTTCTGTAACGGCTTTAAATCGCATCTGCGGTATCAGTACCTTCACGTCCCTGATTACTTAACATCCTCTCTATTTATATATGGTGCCATCCTTTATTATATAGCATCCTGTTATGTGGAGCGCCGTCCATTATTGCACAGTATCATCTCTTGTCATCCACAGTACCGTCCCTTACATTGAGTATTCTCATTATTTTTGTTATTCACTGCGCCCACTCCTTATTGCATAGTGTCCTCTCCTGTAAAATGACTGCTGATGGTGCAGCATCTGAGCAGAAGACCAGTCCGTCAGCTGAATCCATCAGAAAAGAAGCATAAATAACAAAAATAACGAGAATATTTAAGCAATGGTGCCGTACATAACAAGAGGGAACTATGTGATAAGGGACGGTGCTATACATAAAGAGAGGGCACTGTGTAATAAGGGGCGGCAATATATATAATGAGAGGAGACTGTAAAAAGAAAAAAAAATATGTACATCTGTAGCTTGGTCGCCATAAAAGGTGGGAGGGTCCAGATATATTTCGTGCACAGGGGCCCCAAAGAGTCTGTGTTGGCCTGTGGTAGACGCTGGGTAACACATGGGACATAGTTCATTGTTTCAAAATAAACTAGCTGTTTATTAAGAGTTCATAAACCGTCGGTGTTAACGTAAACAAACAGCCTCTTCCAGGTAAAAACAGAAAAAGACAAGTCCATATAACACATGGCTCGCCCGTTTAAAGGTAGGTCTTTTCCTCTCAGACTCCAGCAGAGTCTGAGCACCACATGACAGGCCTCTTCCCCTTGCAAAACACACAGACAGCCCCAGCTGCTTTAAATCAGATAATCCCAAGACCTGGACTGAGCAGCTGATCCCACTCAGCTCTTGCAGCTGCTCGTAAAACCCAAACCCATAATCCGGGCCTGCTTCTCCGGGTCCTACATCACTGAAGCTTGGCACCTCGTGGACACATACCTCGATCTAGCACTTTACAATTTTTTTTTTATGTTTGGTCTCACTAAAAAAAAAAATTGTTTTTGCATCAGCATATTTTGAGAGATATTTTTTTTTTTTTTACTTCTGCTGACAGTCAAATGAGGCCTTGTTTTTTGTGGGACGAGTTTACTTTTTTTATAGGTGCCCTTTTTCGGGCAAATTACAATTTTTGATCGCTTTCTATTCTGATTTTTGGGAGGCAGAATGAACAAAAATCTGCTATTCAGGAATTTTTTTATGCTTTTTGGCAAGTGGTAAAATTGATAAGACAGCTTTATTCTTTGGGTCAATATGATTACAATGATGCCACATTATGACTTTTTTTGTGTTTTGGCACATTTACACAACAACTACTTTGCAGAAAAAATTATTATTTTTGCAACACGGTATTCAAGAACAATAACTTTTTAACTTTCCGCTGATTGAGCTGTATGGTGGCTTGTTTATTGCAGGACAAGATTAAGTTTTCAGAGATATCATTTTTATTTACATGCGTCTTTTTGATTACATGTTATTCCACTTTTGTTCCAGCGGTATGGTGAAAAAACATAGTTTGCTAGGTTTTTTTATTTATTTTTTACGGCGTTCACTGAAGGGGTTAAATTATACCTGTACATAAGCTTCTTAGACCATGCTCTGAGCATGGTCGAAGAGACTTTCTGTAGCTTGGTGACCTTGGGGTCAGGATGACCTTGGGTCACCATTGCAAATTTCGGGCCCTTGAGATGACGTAGTGGGGGAGTCAATCTAACTGTTGACTCTTAAATGTTGCGTTTGAGAGCGATGGTAGCATTTAGGGAGTTGAACAGCCAGGGGTGATGCTGGCATGTCTCAGGCAGCCACAGCAGCTTGGCCATTAGCAGCACCAAGCTCCTGCTGTGATCGGTGGGAGGTGCTGATATTTCAGGACCTCCTGCTCAATTAAGCTGTGATCGGTCAGCCAGATTGTCTGACTGATCACAGCCCTCTGAATGCGGGAACCGATAGCATGGGTCCCCGCACCTCTTCCCGTGCCGCTCCATTGTCAGAGTTAGCACTGATCTGTCACTGCATGTTTACGTGAGAAGAATTTACTGGGTAGAAGAGCAAAATGAGCAATTTTAAGTACACAGGTCTATGGAATATGAAAACTGCAATTTAGTAAAAGGATAGAAACTTTTATGTGAATGCTTAAGGCTATGTTCGATCTAGAAGTAATTAACTTGTGACAATTGTAAGATTTCAAACAAAAGTTAACTTTCTATGTGGTGACCTTTTCCCCATTAACTGGATAAGGCACATTCATAGAAAATAAAATGCAAAGGTTTCACAAAGCAGCCAGATTCAAACTTTTTCAAAAGCAACATTATTCAAAACTCTGTGCAATTACCGTATTTTTCGTATCACAAGAAGCACTTTTTTCCCCCAAAATTTGGGGGAAAATGGAGGTGCGTCTTATAATGTGGATATAGGGTCGCTGCTGAAGGAGGCAAGAGTGGAGCGTTGCTGCAGGCTACATGCTGGGATAAGGGGATGGTCCGACGTGCGGAGCGCTGATGCAGGTGTTCGGTGGTGCGGGGGCGCTGGGCTTTCTCCTGAGATCTTGGTGTCAAGATCTCCATCTGCGCATGCACCGCCCCCTGGCGGCTATTTTCCCAGAGTCCACACCGCATAGGAAACCATCTATCTGCAGGGGCTCTGGGCTTTTACATGATGTCGGCAGAGCCCCCGCAGCACCAAACACCCGCAGTGGTGTGCCGCACATCCGAACATCCCCTCATCCCAGCCTGCGGCCTGCAGCAATGCTCCACTCCTGCCTCCTCCAGCAGCGACCCTGGGACCCCACTTCACCACAGCAACACCATTTTATTTAAAAAAAAAAAAAAAAGGTTTTTTTCTATTTTTTTTCCTCAAAATTTGGGGTGCGTCCTATAATCCGGTGTGTCTTATAATCCGAAAAATATGGTATTTTCAAATTTTCTCCATTAGTCACTCTTCGTACACAAGATATAAAGCTTCACTGTCACGAGACATACCATAATTTGAGCCAAATACTCATGAGATTTAGTTTGGTGGTGCTGAGAACTTCTACAATACAGCTCTTATTATATCAGTAAGTGAACCACCGAATGTACTGTACACCATAAAATGAGCATATAAAAATATAAGAACTTATAATTTTCTCACCATAATGCTTTTTTCTTTTTGCACTAGTTCCTTTTCCTTAATGCTTTCCTGATAAAGCTTATAATTCACATATTCTCTTTTGGGAAGCTAAAAACAAAATATATTGTTAGTTTTATTTATAATTCAATCATGATAAAATACAATACATATATCAATCACTCATGTTATGCTGCATTGTTATATAGTGCAAAAATATATCAAAACATTATTACAATCAGAAATACACTCCTTCGCCCCCCCCCCCCCCCCGCAAAGCCTGTTTTCACCTTCTTAACTAGGTGAAATTTTACATTTTACAATTCTAGCCATTGTCACTTTATGTGGTAATACCTCGGGAATGCTTCAACAAATCCCACTGTTTCTGGGATTGTTTTTTGAGACATATTGTACTTCATGTTAGTGGCAAATTTAGGTGAATATGATGTGTGTTTATCAAGATCTTGAAAATTTGAAAAAAATAATGAAACCAGATAGATATATCACACAAAATTGATAATAAACATTTACTACATGTCTACTGTACATCAGCATTATCTTTAACCCCTTCCTGACATATGACGTACTATCCAGTCTATGTGCCCTGGGCCTTAATGCCCATGGACGGGATAGTACGTCATAGTGATCAGCTGCGCTCACGGGGGAGCACAGCTGATCACGGCCGGGTGTCAGCTGACTATCACAGCTGACACCCAGCACTATGTGCCAGGTACGGTCATGGACCGCTCCCGGCACACTGCGATCAAACATGGGGGAATAGGGAAGCATGGCGCAGGGAGGGGGCTCCCTGTGTGCTTCCCTGAGACCCTCAGAACAACGCGATGTGATCGCTTTGTTCTGAGCGCCTCCTCCCTGCAGGACACCGGATCCAAGATGGCCGCGGGGTCCTTCCGGGAGGTGGCTTCTCAGTAACTGCGGAGAGCAGGCGCTGAGAAGCCTCCTACACTGCCTGTAAGATCGTTGGTCTGACACAGTGCAGTGCAAAGTGTCAGATCAGAGATTTGACATTATATAGTAATGTCCCACACTGGGACAATGTAAAAAAGTAAAAAAAAATTAACGTAAAAATAATTTTTAAAAAATTCCTAAAGAAAAAAAAAAAAATTTCCCCAATAAATTCATTTCTTTATGTAGATAAAAAAATATTAAAAGTACACATATTTAGTATCACTGTATCCGTATTGACCCGCCCTATAAAACTGTCCCACTAGTTTACCCCTTTAGAGAACCCCTTCAAAAAAAATAAATAAATAAAAAAGGCAAAAAACAATGCTTTATCATTACACCGCAGAACAAACAGTGCAATAACACGCAAACAAAAAAAAGGCTATAAACATGGTACCGCTGAAAAAGCCATCTTGTTCCGCAAAAAACGAGCCGCCATACAGCATCATCAGTGAAAAAATAAAAGTTATAGCTCGCAGAATAAAGCAATGCAAAAATAATTATTTTTCATTTAAAATTGTTTTTATTGTATAAAAGCGCCAAACATAAAAAAATTATATAAATGAGGTATCGCTGTAATCGTGGCATAACGCCTACTATGTGGGTTGGGGAACACTCGCTTGGCAGCGGACTAACGTAGTCAGGCACAGGTTTTTCTTACAAAACAGTCCATACGGTTAATTTAAGCGTCATTGAACCGCACCGTAAGCTAGGTTGCACATCACCGGCTTACACAGTCCATTACGTCATCACGTGTGGCTTTAGAAAGTATTCACTAGACATGCCGGACTCTCTCCAGTCACTGGGCACAGTTTAGTAACAGACCATTGTCAAAGCACAAAGTTCTTTCCCCATACGCGGGGTTACCTCTCAGGAGCTCCCGCTCCACAGGCTGACTCCTTGTCAGTCCAAGGTCCTCAACAGGACAGCGTCTTTCTCAGTGTGGGGCCGTCCCAGGCTATGCACACACATGTGGCCTGTCCAGATGCTATTCAGGACACTTGTCCAACACCCAGGCCACCAGGTCCAAGGTCTCACCACATGCTCCAGGAATCCGATCCTACTCCCAGGATCTTCCAACACAGACCTTCCAGGACCTTGCACCCTGAACCATTCAGATACACACAATCTGTCCATGTCACCAGAGCTCAGTCACATTTTATGGTTGCAACCACCCCCATGGATGGACGGTACTTGTGGTTAGTCATTCCTCGCCCAGCACTCTGACAAACTCTATAAGCCACCCTTATAAGTAATACACAAATACTTGTGGAACCATATCATTTTGGGCTTACAGCGCAGAGAACCTCTGTAACACATACCGTCCATTTACAATAATGCCAGTCCCCGATTTACCATTATAATTATGCCTCCAAGCGCATCCTGAAGTGCATACACAGTGCCCCCTAGCTGTAACAGAGGTTACTGCATCATATCTGTCACAATCCATGTCTGGATCTGTGGCAGATCTGGGCTCACACATAACCTTTTTTTTTCCTTCAAGCCTCTGGCGTAATGTTAGTTTTGCCCTCAGTGGCCACTGGGGTTATTACAACCTTGGTTGCTGCTAATGGGTTGCCCCCGATGACTGCTGGGGTTACTACAAGTGTAAATTAGCCAACATGTGTTAACCCTCCCCTCCTTCCTGTAAAGAGCCAGCAGGTGCTCAGATCACTGTTGGCGATACTGGTAATTTCCTACCAACCTTGGAGGAGAGGAACTATTGGGAGCAGTGCTTGCAGCTCATCCAGAGCTTTGGTGTATCAGCTGTTCAGTTGGAAGCTGTATCCGGGTGCCGTACTCTGTTGCCTCAGGAGCACTGACAACAGAGAAAGCGAAGTTGTTTGTTTTCCCTGTTTGTTGTCTTCCCTAATGTTATATTAGTACAGCGGTGGGACCAGTATCTGCACCAGCCAGTTCCCTAGTAAGGGATAGGTGCAGGGCTAGTGAGGGATTCAGGTATCCTGGTCAGCGACAGGTGAAGAGTCTGTATAGGGAACATTAGGAGTGTTCAGGAACACAGCCTCAGGTGAATGCAGGAGGTGTCCACATCCCCGTTCCCTATTGTAGGGCCCACCATTGTAAATGTGTCCCCTTCGTCTTGTTTCAGTTACCGACCTGCTGGTCGCGTCACACAAGACAAGTCACTCGTGACATTATCACCAACCCTTACCTATTATTTCTGGTGAGCCATGACCCATATACAGGTCTCTACCCATCTGATTCAGCCCCTCACTGATGTGCTTAGGGTGCTGCGTGGTGAGGTGGTGCAGCAGCTGCAGCAGTTGGTGGGGTTTGGGGCCTTGGCTTGGGTGCAGGCTCAGCCAGAACCCAAGATATACCTCTCAGACAGGTTTTCTGGAGGGAGAGATAAATTCTTGGTTTTTCAGGAGGCCTGCAAGTTATACTTCAGGCTCCATCCTCGTTCACCAGGGAGTGAGGAACAACGAGTGGGAATCATTATGTCCCTCCTTAAGGGGGATCCCCAATCCTGGGCCTTCTCCCTGCTGGTCGATTCACCATCCTTACGATCAGTGGATGAGTTCTTTGCGGCATTGGTGCTGGTGTATGGAGATCCTGATGGCGTCTCCCTGGTGGAAACCCGACTCCGTAAGATCAAGCAGGGAGGCTGGCTTGTTGAGGAGTACTGCTCAGAGTTCAGGAGGTGGACCACTGACACGCAGTGGAATGACCCTGCACTTAGGAATCATTTTGTGCAGGGTCTGTCTCCAAAGTTGCAGGATTCTCTGGTGCAGTACACCGCCCCCAGGTCGCTGGAGGCCGCCATGTCCCTTGCCATTCGGGTGGATAGACGCCTCAGGGAGAGACATACACCATATGTGCCTCCTATAGTCCTCACTAGGGAGGAGGACACACCAGTGTGGACTGAGGAACCCATCCATGCAGCTCGGAGTAGTTGGTGCTAAGAAGGGGTTGCCTGCGGTTCGCCATGGTGTGGGGGTATATTTTTCCTGTGGGCAGCCTGGCCATTTTATAGGAGCCTGCCCAGTGCGTGCCAAACCTTTGGACGAACCCATACAAGTAGGAGGAGCTAGTTTCCAAACAGTGTCACCTACAGTTCGTGGTGTGGTGGGGGCATGCTTTTACTGTGGGCAAACTGATCATGTCCTCAAAGCCTGCCCAACGCGCGCCAAATTAGCTGTACCAGCTAAGAAGCCGTGTTCCCCTGGTCTTGTGGAGGGAGATGACCAGGAAGTGTATATTTCCTCCATTTTGCCCTCTCAAGGTACTATGTCAGCAGGAGTGGTGGTTGGCGGGGTACCTCAGGGCATACCGGTGCTTGTGGACAGTGGAGCAGGAGTCAGTCTGGTTGATGTTCACTTTGTCTAGACTCATGGCCTGAGGTGTAGGACGCTGGCCAAACCTCTAAGCGTCCAGGCCATTGACTCTGTCCCACTGAGCCAGGGGAGGTTGACCCAAGTCATAGAAAATATACATCTGTGTATAGGACATCATGAGGAGTCCCTGTCATGCTACGTCTTGGAGGGAATGCCAGTACCTATCGTTTTAGGCCTCCTTTGGTTGAAAAAACACAACCCGGTCATAGATTGGCGGTCTAGGGAAGTAGTCAGCTGGGATCAGTTGTGTGAGGGCTGCTGCCTGGGGACAACTGTCTCTGCCATCTCTCTACAACCGTCCCCTTCTTCTCCAGTGGGGGCAGCAGAGGTGCTGCCGGGGAGTAGGGGCAAGTCTCAACTCTCGCCATTACCCAACCCTGGGAGGCGGAGTCCTCGTAGGAGGAGGGATCGGAGGAGGATGGTGGTTCCCTCTCTGAATTAAGGGGTGTGAGTGTGGTGACACAGGGGGACGCCTCTGTTGTCCGTTCCATAAAGAGTTCACCATCTTGTGGCAAACGTATGTATGGCAATAAACGTTCAGGTCCGGACCTGTGTGTGAACGAGTATGTATGGGTGGCCACCAAAAACATCTACTGGAAGTGTGCTGCTGGGGTCTGGAGTTCTCAGGTGATCAGGCCGTATCGGGTGTCGGCCATCCTCGGCCCGGGGACTTACCAGCTGGAGTTGCCCCCAAATATGCCCATACACAACTCGTTCCCCAGGTCGGCACTCTGGAGATTTGTGGTGCCTCCGGAGCATACATTGCCACTTCCATCTGCCCACGGTTGCCATAAACCTGAGAGTCGGGTAGTTGCTTAGGTGAACTCTGGATCTGAATCCTCACTGTAGGTGGTTTTCTGGTGAGGTGTGGTCTTGAGGGTCCAGAGGCCCCTCATTGAGAGGGGGGTACTGTCACAATCCATGTTTGGATCTGTGGCAGATCTGGGCTCACACATAACCTTTTTTATTCTTTCAAGCCTCTGGCTTAATGCTAGTTTTTGCCCCCGGTGGCCGCTGGGGTTATTACAACCTTGGTTGCTGCTATTGTGTTGCCCCTGGTGGCCTCTGGGGTTACTACATGTGTAAATTAGCCAACAGGTGTTAACCCTCCCCTCCTTCCTATAAAGAGCCAGAAGGTGCTCAGATCACTGTTGGTGATACTGGTAATTTCCTACCAACCTTGGAGGAGAGAGGAGCTATTTGGAGCAGTGCTTGCAGCTCATCCAGAGCTTTGGTGTATCAGCTGCTCAGTGGGAAGCTGTATCCGGGTGCCGTACTCTGTTGCCTCAGGAGCACTGGCAACAGAGAAAGCTAGGTTGTTTGTTTTCCTTGTTTGTTGTTTTCCCTAATGTTATATTAGTATAGTGGTGGGACCAGTGTCTGCACCAGCCAGTTCCCTAGTAAGGGATAAGTGAAGGGCTAGTGTGGGATTCAGGTATCCTGGTCAGCGAAGAGCCTGTATAGGGAATGTTAGGAGTGTTCAGGGACACAGCCTCAGGTGAGTGCAGGAGGTGTCCATGTCCCTGTTCCCTATTGTAGGGCCCACCGTTGTAGCTGTGTCCCCGGTGTTCCCTTGTTTGTCTTGTTGCTTCAGTTACTGACCTGCTGGTGGCGTCACACAAGACAAGTCAAGCGTGACAATATCGTACTGACCCGAAGTATAAAACCGCTTTAACAATTGTACCACACGTGGAGCGGTGTAAACACCCCCCCGAAAAGAAATTCATGAATTGCTGGTTTGTTTATTCTGCGTCCCAAAAATCCGAATAAAAAGCGATCAAAAATTGTTATGTGCCTGAAAATGGTACCAATAAAAAGGTCAACTCGTCCCGCAAAAAATAAGACCTCACATGACTCTGTGGACCAAGATATGGAAAAACTATAGCTCTCAAAATGTGGTGATGCAAAAACTGTTTTTTGCAATAAAAAGCCTCTTTTAGCGTGTGACAGCTGCCAAACATAAAAACCTGCTATAAATAGTAAATCAAACCCCCTTTATCACCCCCTTAGTTAGGGAAAAATAATAAAATAAAAAAAAAAATGTATTTATTTCCATTTTCCCGTTAGGGCTAGGGTTGGGATTAGGGTTAGGGGTGTGTTGGGGTTAGGGTTGGAGTTAGAATTGGGGGTTTTCACTGTTCAGGCACATCAAAGGCTCTCCAAACATGACATCCCATCTCATTTCCAGCCAATTCTGCGTTGAAAAAGTCAAAGGTGCTCCTTCCCTTCCAAGCTTTGTCATGTGACCAAACAGTGATTTACCCCCATATATAGGGGTATCAGCGTACTCAGGACTAATTGCAAAATAACTTTTGGAGCCCAATCTCTCGTTTTACCCTTGGTAAAATAAAAAAAAAATTGGACCTGAAGTAATTTTTTTGTGAAGTTAAATGTTCATTTTTTTTTTTTTTAAAACATTAAAAAAATTCCTGTGAAGCACCTGAAGGGTTAATAAACTTCTTGAATGTGGTTTTGAGCATCTTGAGGGGTGCAGTTTTTAGAATGGTGTCACTTTTGGGTATTTTCTATCATATAGATCCCTTAAAGTGACTTCAAATGTGATGTGGTCCCTAAAAAAAAAAATGGTGTTGTAAAAATGAGAAATGGGTGGTCAACTTTTAACCCTTATAACTTCCTAAAAAAAATAATTTTGGTTTCAAAATTGTGCTGATGTAAAGTAAACATGTGGGAAATGTTACTTATGAAGTATTTTGTTTGCCATATCCCTGTGATTTAAGGGCATGAAAATTCAAATTTGGAAAATTGTGAAATTTTCGCCAAATTTCCGTTTTTTAAAAAAAATTAAACACAAGTTAAATCAATGAAATTTTACCACTAACATACATGAAGTACAATATGTCACGAGAAAACCATGTCAGAAACACGAGGATCCATTGAAGCGTTCCAGAGTCATTACCTCATAAAGGGACAATGGTCGGAATTGTAAAAACTGGCCTGGTCATTAACAAGCAAACCACCCTTGGGGGGAAAAGTGGTGAAACACTTTTTGTTAGGAAGTTAGAGTGGTGAAAAGTTGATGAGCAATTTTTCATTTCATCCAACAAAACCTCTTTTTTTTTTTGGGGGGGGGGGGGGGGGAACAACATCATATTTGAAGTGACTGAGGGGGCTATGTAACAGAAAATACCCAAAAGTGACACCATTCTGAAAACTGCACTCCTCAACGTGCTCAAAACCACACTCAATTATTTTATTAATCAGTCAGGTGCTTCGCAGGAAATAAAGCAATGCAAATGGAAAACAATGAGAATCTCAATTTTTCCCATAGCAATTTTGATCTAGCCCCACATTTTTAATTTTCACAAGACTAACAGAGAAAATGGACAAATAAGTATGTTGTGTAATTTCTTCTGTGTACACAGATTTGGGCACATGGCAGGGCTCAGAAGGGAAAGATTGCTAACTGAATTCTGGAGCGCAATTCTGGCTGGAAAAGATTGCAGACACCAAGACACATTTGAAGATCCCCTGACATGCATAAACTAAAGAAACCCCCACAAGTGACCCGTTTTGGAAACTACACCTCTCGAGGAGGTCATCTAGGGGTGTAGTGAGTAGTTCTAAATCCTCAGGAGATTCAAAAGAAGATTTTTTCCACTAAAATGTTGATTTAGCCCAGTTTTCAAAGTTTTCAACATTGATATTGAAATAAAATGAATGGTATCAATTTGTTATACAATTTCTCATGAGTACGCCAAAATGTGGTTGAAAAGTACTTTAGTGCTACAGTACAATGCTCAGACGTGAAGGAGCACCATATTGGAGTTCAGATTCTCCTGGAATAGTTTGAGAGTGCCTGTCACATTGGCAGAGCTCCTGAGGTGCCAGAACAGCAAAACCCACTCCCATAAGTGACCCTGTTTTACAAACTACACCTCTCAATAAATTCATTTAAGGATGCAGGGATACTATTGACATCACAGATGTGTCACAGAATTTTATACCATCGGGCAGTGAAGAAAAAATAATTACATTTTTACCACAAAAATGTTTTAGCCCCAGATTTTACATTTTCACACGGGAAACGAGTAAAAATGGCACAAAACTGACACAATTTCTGCTGAATGTGGCTGTACAGTACTACTTAGCCATATGGAGAGACTCGGGAGGAACAGAGCGCTAATTTGCCTCCTGGAATGCAGATTTTCCTAGAATAGTTTGAGTACTCCATATACAGGGCCCATAAGCACTAGAAGAGCAAATTCCCCCCCCCCCCCCCCAAGTGAACCCATTTTGGAAATTATATCCATGCCAAACATGTGACAAAAAAAAACCCCACACACATCACTTAACAGTAATGTGTTTTTCTGAACCCATGACAGCACCGACAAGAGAGGGGATCCGCCCTTCAAGGACACGAAACCTTTAAGATGAAAAGGCCAGTTCCGCTCTCCACATCAATGGATTACAGAGCATGAGAGACCCGCCAAGTTAGTGTACACACATGTATATACACATTTACACAAGCTATACTGACTATATCATTCACCCCACTTTAAGTGGAAAACTATATACAATAACCCACCAACCAAAGGGTGAAGGCCTAGTAAGGGGAGTGTTTTCCTATCACCCATGACAGCACCAACAAGAGAATTACAGAGAATTACTCTATCAGGGAGGGACCACAGCTTGTTGAACCCTTTTCCCAAACGTGAGATCAGAAAAGGCAGAAAGATCCAGTCTATAGTGGCTATAAAAGGTGGAAGGCGACGACCACGTAGCTGCCTTACAGATCTGTTCAATGGACACGTCTGCTCTTTCAGCCCAAGATGTTGCCATTGCTCTAGTAGAGTGGGCTCTCAGGTTGTCAGCGATCGATCTTCTTGCGCCTACAAAGGCCAACCTGATAGCTTCCCTTATCCACCTAGATAGGGTACCTTTCGAGGCTCCCGTCCCCTTCCTAGAACCCTGGAAGGAGATAAACAGAGCCCTATCCTTCCTCCAAGGTTTTGTTGCTCGTAAATAGTAAATAGTGAAGGAGGCATCTCCTGATATCTAGGGTGTGAAATTTCTTTTCCCCATCATTCTTTGGGTCAGGACAGAAGGAAGGTAAAGATATCTCCTGTGACCTATGGAACCTAGATACCACTTTAGTCAGATAGGCAGGATCAGGTTTCAAAACTACCCTATCATCCATTACCACGGTACAGGGAGGATATGCTGATGGGGCTTGTATGTCGCTTACTCTTCATGGTGATGTAAGGGCTACTAAGAGTATGGTCTTTACTGTAACTAGTTTCATGGACCCTTTAGCTAGAGGTTCAAAGGGGGGGGTTGGTTAAAGCATTCAAGACCAGGTTCAAGTCCCATGGAGGGACCCTGGTCACCGGGACTGGTCTGGATCTAGCGCAGGCCTTAATAAATCTGACCAGCAGAATACCAGCTAGGTTGCAATTATACAGAGCCCGTAAGGCTGATACCTGAACTTTCAAAGGTAGTAACCGCCAGGCCCTTCTCTTGCCCTTTCTGAAGGAACTCCAAAATTTCTTTTAGGGGTACCTTTCCATCCGGAGAACACCCTGAAGACAATAAGAATTTTTTTCCAGGTCCTACCATAAATTTTTGTAGTGACCAGCTTCCTACCAGCAAGTAAAGTAGAGATCAGGTTGGCAGAGAACCCCCTACTCTCTAGCACTTACCTCTCCATTTCCAGGCTGTTAATTGAAGCCCAGTCACCTGAAGATGGAACACGGGCCCTTGAGGTAGAAGGTTCGGGATCCCTGGAAGGACCCATGGCTCAGTGACTGACATGCTCCTCAGCCAAAAGAACTTGGGCCTCTTGGGCCAAAAGGGGGCTATGAGTATTACCGGTCACGTCGCCATCAGACACAGGGACTGCTGTTCCTGCCTCAGCCAGTGGGAGGCGCCGGACTGTCACGTTGCAGTCAGACTCGAGGACTGCTGTTCCTGCCTCAGCCACTAGGAGGTGCCGAGGTTCGCCCGTGGGTGGTGGTGACAATGAAGGGGCGCCTGTGCAGGCATCTGGTGGGCGCAGGCTCCGCTCCTCTGTCAGTCATGAAGGGGTTGGTGCATCGCCATCTGGCCTACAACTGGGAGCGGTCCAAATGATGTCATCAGACCGTGAGCCTGTGAGGGCTAGCCGGATCCTTCAAATACCTTGGGGCCTGTCTTGCAGGCCGCCAGATATAGTCTTGGTTTCCCCAGTGTGCTAGTGTGTTATTTGTTATTGCTACCCCTGACCTTGGCCTGGATTTTGACTCTGCTACTGTCTGCCGATTTTGTACCTCTGCTGCCCTCCTGGTTAATGACTCTGACCTTGGCCTGGATTCCGACTCTGCTTTAGCCTGTCGATTTTTGTACCTCTGCCGCCCGCCTGGTTTAGACTACGCTTTCGGTCCCGTTAATTTATCCCTTTCTGGCGACCGTCCTGCTCAGGTCCGCTGCTCTTATATAGACAGCTACCTCCTGGGCTCTGCTGTAATTCCAGATCACTGTATAGGGGTAAAGGGTCTCGGGGTTGCTCGGGGTGCTGTCTCAATTGCAGTCCAGACTAGCACCAGACGGACGTCACATTATATCTGGCCCAAAAATCGTTTTTATATATCCAGCGTATATATAAAAGCATTATCCCTGAATTTTTTTTTTCTCTCCTGCCTCGCTGCCTGAGCTGATTCTTTGGCTAAAAGCACCTGTTACCTGCTTCACTGCACAGCCTGTGGAGGAACACACTCCCATTCTTCTACACAAACATGCTGCAGTCTGGAGACCTCAGGGAAAACACTGGACGTCAGAAGTCTTCACTCCCGAGACGTCAGCCCCTGGGCAGTTCTGGTCATGCTTGCCCAGGTACTGCCCGCAGATGCGGCTAAAGTTTTTTTTACCCATCTCTCTGTCATTCCTTAAGAAATCTCTGTTTGGAGGCTTATGTGGATAGTGGTTCTAAAGGAAACTTCATGGATTTCCAGGTAGCAAGGAATCTTGGTGTACCACTGCTAAGGCTTAATTGCCCCTATTAAAACCACTGCAATTAATGGCACATCTATTGTCCAGGGTGGAGCAGAGTTTCTTACTGCAGAAATTGCAATGTCAGTGGGGACAATACATCCTGAACATGTGACTTTTTTTGTGATTGATAACACTGGGGAACGCAATTTTTTTTAGGAGTTAGGTCAGACAACTGTTCTTATTTAATTTTTGGATGCTGAATCCAGAAATGATCTCAGTTTTTCTCTATCACGTCAAGTTTTTGAACTATAGGATTTTTGTCTTCTCAAAAATATGTAAACTACTGTACCTAAAAAGTTTTTTATTTTTTAAATAGTACAAATATGAACAAAAAATGAAATATATAAGAAATAGGCATGACAAATATGTTGTTTAACACTATCATGTTTTTTACAAAGGATATATATATATATGCGCAAGTATTTAAGGTAAAAATGTACATTTATAGCTTTTTCTGGAGTGTTTAACTTGAGGACAATCACGTTTGATGCTCCAGCAATAGTCAGCCATCATATGTATATCCCATCTACCCTGGTAACGGTCTTCCATAACCTTCAAATCTTGGTGAAATCGTTCACCTTGCTCATCGCTAACAGCACCAAGATTTTCCGGAAAGTTGGCAAGATGGCAATGCAGAAAATGTAGTTTAATACTCATGTTGCAACCAAGCGCTTTGTAGCTCTCCAATAGTTTCTGAACAATTTCTTTGTAATTACTTGCACGTGTATTTCCAAGAAAGTTCTTGACGACGTCTTTGAATGATAACCAAGCATTCTTCTCAAGATCTGACATAGTCCTGGTGAAATGTTCATCTTTGATGAGCTGTCGAATTTGTGGACCATCAAACACACCAGCCTTGATTTTTTCAATGGACAGTCCAGGAAGTGCCAACATGATGTACTTAAAACAGTCGCCGTCAGTTGGCAATGCTTTTACAAATTGCTTCATGAGACCTAGTTTTAAGTGCAGAGGTGGGAATAGTATATTCTTCCTGTCAACAAGTGGCTGATGTAGAATGTTAGGATCTCCAGGTTTAAGACCAGATCTTGGAGGCCAATTCGACTCAACCCAATGCTTTTCTCGAGCTCTGCTGTCCCACATACAGAGAAAGCAGGGATACTTTGTGTACCCACGTTGCTGACCAAGAAGGAAGCAAACCATTTTAAGGTCAACACAGATGATCCAATTGTGTGTGTCATATTTCAATAACTCAATAACTCTCTTTACATCTCCATGTTCTTCACGAAGAGAGACAGAATGCCCAATAGGGACTGCACCAAATAAATTGCCATTGTGTAGAAGGACACACTTAAGACTCCGCTTTGAGCTATCAATAAACAGTCGCCATTCATTTGGATTGTACATTGAAAGCCCTAATTCTTGTAGTAAACCAGGAATATTATGGCAAAACACAATACCGCTGTCACACCGAAAGTACTGCAAAAATGTACTTTCTCTAGTACGAAAGTATGATACCTTCGCTCCTTGTTCAAGTAACTGTTTCTCATGCAGCCTTGATGCTAGTAATTCTGAAGCTTTTTTTGATAAGCCCAATTCACGTGCTAAATCATTTAACTCGTGCTGATCAAATCCCTTACGAACTGAATCCTTGTGACTTTCAAATTCTGCATCATTGCTGTCACTGTGTTCGTCAACATCACTCAGAACTTCTAGAGATGGAAGCTGTTCGAAAACTGGCACTGGAATTTCAGCTGAATGAGGCATTGGTCTGATAGCTGACGGTAGATTTGGATATTCTATTTTACTTTTATTTTTCCTGTTAAATCCTGATGTTTTCACTAAACAGAAGTAACAGTCTGTGGAATGATTTTTTTGCTCTCTCCACACCATGGGGATACCAAATGCCAACTTTTCACGTGTTCCTTTGGTCCACATCCGTAAACTCTCGACACACTGCTTGCACACTATGTGAGGGGCCCATGGCTTATCTTGATCACCGAGTTTTACTTTAAAATATGCAAAATATGCTTGTTTGACAAATGCACTGATGTTTGCCCTTTGAACTGGAATGGTGAAAACACCACAAATATAGCAGAAGGAGTCAGGGTTGTTTAGGCATTTACGACGAGAGGAAGAAGGAGCATACATGATCTGAAACAAAGGAAATATGTACATAAGTAAATAAAACACTGAGATGGAAAGTTACAAGCTTTGGAAACTAACAAAGAAAAAAATCATAAAAGATATATAAATTACAACTAAGCGCCCAATGTAAAGAGAAAAGCTATCACAAATCCTATTTATTCCTACTATGATACATTTTTTGTGTAAAGATATTGATAATTATGACGTATTGGGAGCTGTACACACCTCTCACCACACTGTCTAAGTTGTGACTACTCTTACAAGTTGCCACGTAGCTCTATATGAGTCGAATTGTACTCAGATAACAAGTCTTATTACAGAAATCAGTGCAATTGTGCTTCTATGGCAGGTAAGTTGAGGAGGAAAAACTTGACGTGATAGAAAAAAACCGACTACATTTTTTGGAATCAGCATGCCCATTTTAGTATAAATCATCTCAAAAACCTAACTCAACAGAAAATTTTTTTCAAATTGTTCCCCAGTGTAATTTATCAGCCGCAGTTATTCTGGGTATGCCATAGTTGCGTAAACATAATCCGGTCATAGACTGGCACCTTGGTGATATTGTGTGCTGGAGCCAAGCGTGTCAGAACAAATGTATTTCGCTATCGGTGAACCAAGTTAACATCAAACCTCCCTTTGTACCTTACGCATTTAGAGATTATGAGGATGTTTTTTCCATAGTGGAATCAGACAAATTACCCCCTCACAGAGGATACGATTGCCCCATAGATTTGATACCGGATTCTCGTCTCCCAAAGGGAAGAATATTTAATCTCTCTGGTCCAGAGCGTCAGGCCATGAAAGACTACATAGCAGACAGTTTACATAAGGGGTTTATTAGACCATCCACCTCACCTGTTGGAGCTGGGTTCTTTTTTTGTCTCAGACCTTGCATTGATTACCGTGAGTTAAACGCAATCACTGTAAAAACACCAGTATCCACTTCCACTCATACCTAATCTTTTTAAACAGCTGTCGGGAGCCCGTTGGTTTACTAAGCTTGATCTCCGAGGAGCATATAATCTTGTCCGTATAAGAAAGGGAGATGAGTGGAAGACCGCGTTTAACACACCCCTTGGCCACTTTGAGTACCTCGTAATGCCGTTCAGGCTCAGTAACCTACCTGCCGTGTTTCAAAATTTTGTGAACGATATCTTCAGAGACATCTTTATGGTACATGTAGTCGTTTATTTGGATGACATCCTGATCTACTCTACTGACCTTATGACGCACGTCCAACATGTCTGTTCTGTTCTCCAGAGACTTAGAGAACATTCTCTATTCGCCAAACTAGAGAAATGCATTTTTATGGCTGAGGAGGTACAGTTTCTGGGGTACATTGTCTCAGCTAAAAGGTTTCGCATGGATCCTGTCAAGATCCAACCCATTAAGGAATGGGTACAACCCAAGTCTCTTAAAGCGCTGCAGCGATTCTTTGGGTTCACTAACTTATCGCAAATTTATTAAAGGGTTTTCGGAGATCGCCAAACCACTCACGGATTTGACCCAGAAAGGGGCGGATGTGGTTAATTGGAAGCCTGAGGCACTTCAGGCATTTTCTGTTTTCAAAGAATGTTTTGCTTCTAACCCGATATTGATTCAGCCTGATCTAGACCGCCCCTTTGTCATAGAGGTTGATGCTTCTGAGGTTGGAGTAGGAGCAGTGCTATCGCAAGGCACGGCATCCCTCACTCAACTTCGTCCATGTGCCTTCTTTTCCTGAAAATTCTCTTCCACCGAGAGGAATTAAGATATAGGGAATCGGGAATTGTTGGCAATAAAATGGGCCTTCGAGGAATGGCGTCACTTCCTCGAAGGTGCGAAACATAAGATCACCGTGATCACGGATCACAAGAACCTGACCTACTTGGAGTCAGCAAAAAGACTGAATCCTAGACAGGCAAGGTGGGCATTGTTCTTCTCAAGATTTGATTTTGTGATCACTTTTTGACCAGGTACTAAATGTAAGGGCTGATGCCTTCTCTTGAAGTTTTTGCCCCTCACAGGCCGAGGACTCTGAACCAGCTCCAATATTGGCCAACGGGATTGTTGTTTCGGCCTTGTCTTTGGATCTTCTGGAGGAAAACCGTAGATCCCCAGAACGAGCCCGAGATTACGCCTCCCCAAAAATTGTTTGTTCCGGCCACATTCCGCCTGCAAGTTCTGAAGGAATCGCATGATTCTGTCCTTGCAGGGCATCCAGGTATCAATAATACCATCAGACTGGTTACCAGGAATTTCTAGTGGCCAACTGTAGTAAAGGATTGTAAGGACTATGTACTGGCTTGTAAAATCTGTGCTCGCGCTAAGTCTCCCCATAAATCGCCCTGTCGGCTGGCTCCAGTCCTTGCCTACCCCTGAGAGTCCTTGGACCCACATCTCCATGGACTTTATTACTGACCTACCGCCCTCAGAAGGGAAGACATGTATCTGGGTGATGGTGGATAGGTTCAGTAAGCAGTGTCATTTTGTTCCTCTGTCTGGACTACCTTTTCCGAAACCCTAAGCAAACTGTTCATTATTCATGTTGTACGACTGCATGGCGCTCCGGTGAATATTGTGTCCAACAGGGGTACCCAGTTCGTTTTGAAATTTTGGAGGGCGTTCTATAAACGCATTGGCATTGAATTGTCCTTCTCCTCTGCCTATCACCCTGAAACCAATGGTCAAACCGAGCGCACCAAGTAAGCTCTGGAACAATATCTCCGTTGCTATGTGTCTGAGCATCAGTCCGATTGGGTGGAACATCTGCAGTTAGCAGAGTTCGCCCTGAATAATCAGTACCAGGAGTCCATCAAGACTACCCTTTTTTTCTGTAATCTTGGGCTGCACCCACGCTTTGGTTCATTCTCTGCCAAGATGTCAGAGCTCCCTGGGATAGAAAGACCTATACATCAGTTAAAGACTATTTGGTCAGAAGTGAACACAAACTTGAAAGGGGCTCAGGTTAGACAAGCTTCGGCTGCTAACAGAGGCGATCCAAAGGGCCGCACCTGGGAGTTGGAGACAAAGTCTGGCTTTCTACCAGGAATATTAGGCTTAAAGTGCCGTCTGCCAAACTGCGTCCCAGGTTCATTGGTCCGTACAAAATTATTGAGGTGATTAACCCAGTAGCTTTTCGTCTGAAACTCCCTCAGTCATTGAAACTGCCAAATGTTTTTCACAAGTCTCTCCTCAAATTGTACCGCTCTCCAATTCATCCAGTCCAGTCCCCTCCTCCTCCAGTTTTGGTCGGGGGTGCCTTGGAATACAAAGTCCAGGGTATCCTTGACTCTTGCTTAGTGAAAGGGTCCGTGCAGTAGCTGGTGCACTGGAAGGGCTACGGTCCGGAGGAGAGGTCCTGGGTCCCTGCCGGTGACATTCATGCCAAGGGGATGATCAGGAAATTTCACCTCCTTCACCCTAACAAACCAGGTTTTGAGGGTCCGGAGGCCGCTCATAGAAGGGGGGGTACTGTCACGTCGCAGTCAGACACAGGGACTGCTGTTCCTGCCTCAGCCACTGGGAGGCGCCGGACTGTCACGTCGCCGTCAGATACAGGGACTGCTGCTCCTGCTTCGGCCACTGGGAGGCACCGGACTGTCATGTCGCCGTCAGACTCGAGGACTGCTGTTCCTGCCTCGGCCACTAGGAGGCGCTGTGGTTCGCCCATGGGTGGTGTTGACAGAGAAGGGGCTCCTGCGCAGTCATCTGGTGGGCGCAGGCTCCGCTCCTCTGTCAGTCATGAAGGGGTTGGTGCATCGCCATCTGGCCTGCTCCTGGGGGCGGTCCAAATGATGTCATCAGACCGTGAGCCTGTGAGGGATAGCCGGATCTTTCAAATACCTTGGGGCCTGTCTAGCAGGCTGCCAGATATAGTCTTGGTTTCCCTAGTGTGCTAGTGTGTTATTTGCTATTGCTACCCCTGACCTTAGCCTGGATTTTGACTCTGCTACTGCCTGCCGAATTTGTACCTCTGTTGCCCTCCTGGTTTAAAACTCTGACCTTGGCCTGGATTTTGACTTTGCTACTGTCTGCCGACTTTGTACCTCTGTTGCCCTCCTGGTTTTAATACTCTGACCTTGGCCTGGATTTTGACTCTGCTACTGTCTGCCGATTTTGTACCTCTGCTGCCCTCCCGGTTAATGACTCTGACCTTGGCCCGGATTCCGACTCTGCTTTAGCCTGCCGATTTTTGTACCTCTGCCGCCCGCCTGGTTTAGACTATGCTTTCAGGCCGCGTAAATTTAACCCTTTCTTGCGACCGTCCTGCTCTGGTCTGCTGCTCTTATGCAGACAGCTACCTCCTGGGCTCTGCTGTAATCCCAGATCCCTGTATAGGGGTAAAGGGTCTCGGGTTGCTCGGGGTGCGGTCTCAATTGCAGTCCAGACTCGCACCAGACGTATGTCACATTACTCTTGCCCCGTCCTGCCTGATCTTCTGAGGACTGCTGGAATTAGACAGATTGGGGGATTTTCTTTTGGATTCAGGAAGTTAACTTCTTCACTTTGCTGTTCTGTCGAGTGGCAAAAAGGTTGAATTCCGGTTTCCCCCACATGTCCACCAAACGTCTGTATATTGCCATTTTGAGGGACCATTCACCCTGCAGAAGTGGCCTGCGGCTCCAAAAAATCTGCTGTTACATTGTCCTTCCCCCGATGTGAAGTGCAGACTGTGACAAGTAGTTCCTCTCCGCTAGGCTGAAAATTCACCTGGTAACACACATTAGGGAACGGGACCGTGTGCCCCTCGATAATTTAGGTATGCCATAGTGACCTGGTTGTCCAACAATATTTTTACATGATGGCCTCGCAGGAACAGTAGGAGACTCTGCAAAAAATTTTCTACCGCCAGAAATTCCAACATATTTGAGGAGGCTTTCCTTTTTACTGCTGACCATGTCCCTTGAACCAGATGGTCCTCGCCCACTTCACTGCCGGGATACATGAGGTCAGGGAACCCAGGAGGGACCAGCACCTCTGAGGGACATCAGTGGATTTTGTCCTTATCTGGAAAGGAGACTTAGCAATTTTTCTTTTTTGCTTTGGCAGACGACAGTCCTGCTGGCAAGAGTCGCTTAACCACTTTCTGACATTTGAAGTACTATTCCGTACACGAGAACCGGGCCCCTATGACCGGGGAAGGGATAGTAAATCATCGCAATCAGCGGCGCTCCGGGAGGGGGGGGGGGTAGCCGCTGCGTGGCCGGTGTCAGCTGATTATCACAGCTGACGCCCGGCACTATGACACATTAACCCCTGGCACACTGCAATCAAACACGATCGCAGTGTACTGGGGGTTTAGAGAAGCATCGGCAGGGAGGGGGCTCCCTCCGTGCTTCCCTGAGACCCCGCAGCAGCGCGATGTGCAGCGCTGCTGCAGGGGCCTCCTTCCCTGCAGGTTTCCGGATCCCATATGGTGGCGGGGACCTTCGGGGGCAGGCATGAGGAAGCCTTGTACAGCGCCTGTCAGATCGCCGATCTGACACAGCGCTGTGTGATGTGTCAGATCAGCGATCTGACACATGACAGTGATGTCCCCCCCCCCGGGACAATGTAATAAAGTAAAAAAAAAAAAAAAAAAAAAAAAAAGTGCAAAAATTTATAAAAAAAAATAGACAAATATTCAGAACAGAGAGTCCTCGGTGGTTGATTGTGTAAAAAAAAAAAAAAAAAATCACTAAATTAGAAAAAAAAAATATTCCCTGATAAATTCATTTTTTGGAAATAAAATAAAAAACAATAAAAGTACACATATTTAGTATCGCCACGTCCGTAACGACCCGCCCTATAAAACTGTCCCATTAGGTAACCCCTTTAGCGAACCCCTTAAAAAACAATGCAAAAAACAATGCTTTATTATCATCCCGCAGAACAAAAAGTGCAATAATGCGCGATCAAAAAGACGCATATACAGTCATATGTTAAAGTTTGGGCACCCCTATTAATGTTAACCTTTTTTCTTTATAACAATTTTGGTTTTTGCAACAGCTATTTCAGTTTCATATATCTAATAACTGATGGACTCAGTTATATTTCTGGATTCAAATGAGGTTTATTGTACTAACAGAAAATGTGCAATCTGCATTTAAACAAAATTTGACCGGTGCAAAAGTATGGGCACCTCAACATAAAAGTGATATTAATATTTTGTAGATCCTCCTTTTGCAAAAATAACAGCCTCTAGTTGCTTCCTGTAGCTATTAATGAGTTCCTGGATGAAGGTATTTGTGACCATTCCTGTTTACAAAACAATTCCAGTTCAGTTAAGTTTGATGGTCGCCGAGCACGGACAGCCCGCTTCAAATCATCCCACAGATGTTCAATGATATTCAGGTCTGGGGACTGGGATGGCCATTCCAGAACATTGTAATTGTTCCTCTGCATGAATGCCTGAGTAGATTTGGAGCGGTGTTTTGGATCATTGTCTTGCTGAAATATCCATCCCCTGCGTAACTTCAACTTCGTCACTGATTCTTGCACATTATTGTCAAGAATCTGCTGATACTGAGTTGAATCCATGCGACCCTCAACTTTAACAAGATTCCCGGTGCCGGCATTGGCCACACAGCCCCAAAGCATGATGGAACCTCCACCAAATTTTACTGTGGTAGCAAGTGTTTTTCTTGGAATGCTGTGTTTTTTAGCCTCCATGCATAACGCCTTTTTGTATGACAAAACAACTCAATCTTTGTTTCATCAGTCCACAGGACCTTCTTCCAAAATGTAACTGGCTTGTCCAAATGTGCTTTTGCATACCTCAGGCGACTCTGTTTGTGGCGTGCTTGCAGAAACGGCTTCTTTCGCATCACTCTCCCATACAGCTTCTCCTTGTGCAAAGTGCGCTGTATTGTTGACCGATGCACAGTGACACCATCTGCAGCAAGATGATGCTGCAGGTCTTTGGAGGTGGTCTGTGGATTGTCCTTGACTGTTCTCACCATTCTTCTTCTCTGCCTTTTGGATATTTTTCTTGGCCTGCCACTTCTGGGCTTAACAAGAACTGTACCTGTGTTCTTCCATTTCCTTACTATGTTCCTCACAGTGGAAACTGACAGGTTAAATCTCTGAGACAACTTTTTGTATCCTTCCCCTGAAAAGCTATGTTGAATAATCTTTGTTTTCAGATCATTTGAGAGTTGTTTTGAGGAGCCCATGATGCCACTCTTCATAGGAGAATCAAATAGGAGAACTACTTGCAAGTGGCCACCTTAAATACCTTTTCTCATGATTTTATACACCTGGCTATGAAGTTCAAAGCTCAATGAGGTTACAAAACCAATTTAGTGCTTCAGGAAGTCAGTAAAAAGTAGTTAGGAGTGTTCAAATAAAGAAAATGATAAGGGTGCCCATACTTTTGCGCCGGTCAAATTTTGTTTAAATGTAGATTGCACATTTTCTGTTAGTACAATAAACCTCATTTGAATCCAGAAATATAACTGAGTCCATCAGTAATTAGATATATGAAACTGAAATAGCTGTTGCAAAAACCAAAATTGTTATAAAGAACAAAGATTAACATTAATAGGGGTGCCCAAACTTTTACATATGACTGTAAATAACCATGGTACCGCTGAAAACTTCATCTTGTCCCGCAAAAAACGAGCCGCCATACAGTGTCATCAGTGAAAAAATAAAAAAGTTATATCTCACAGAATAAAGCGATGCAAAAATAATAATTTTTTATATAAAATTGTTCTTATTGTATAAAAGCGCCAAAACATAAAAAAATGACAAAAATGAGGTAACACTGTAATCGTACTGACCCGAAGAAATTCATGAAATGCTGGTTTTTGTTCATCCTGCGTCCCAAAAATCTGAATAAAAAGCGTTCAAAAAATGTCCTGTGCCCGAAAATGGTATCGATAAAAACGTCAACTCGTCCCGCAAAAAATAAGACCTCACATGACTTGGTGGGTGAAAATATAAAAAAATTATAGCTCTCAAAATGTGGTGATGCAAAAACTATTTTAACAATAAAAAGCGTCTTTGAGCAAATGACAGCTGCCAAACATAAAAACCCGCCACAAATAGTAAAACAAACCCCCCTTTATCACCCCGTTAGTTACGGAAAAATAATAAAATAAAAAAAAAGTATTTATTTCCTTTTAGGGTTAGGGGTGTGTTGGGGTAAGGCTGGTTTCACATTTGCGTTTTTTTTCGCGGTATTTTAGCGCTAAATAGCGCATGCGTTTTTTTTTCCTATACTTTGCATGCTTTGCATGCTTATGTGCGCATACACATGCGTTTGTACGCGTTTTTCCGCGCATGCGTTTTTTTGCGGTATGCGCTCGGGCGCACAAAATGCAACCTGTTGCATTTTTTGTGCGTCCGACTTGCCTCAAAAAAACGCATGCGCGCGCAATGCGTTTTTTTACAGCAAGACACCCATTATAAGTCTATGGTGAGCATATGTGCGCATTGGCATGCTTATGTATGCGTTTTTTTGCACATGCGTTTTTTTTTTACCATTAGTTTAGACAATGGAATTTAGGGGTTTGGGTTAGAGTTAGGGTTAGTTAAGGGGGTTTAGGGTTAGGATCAGGGTATGGTTTGGTTAAGGGTTAGGGTCAGGGTTAGGATCAGGGTATGGTTTGGTTAAGGGTTAGGGTCAGGGTTAGGGTATGGTTTGGTTAAGGGTTAGGGTCAGGGTCAAGGTTAGGGTTAGGATCAGGGTATGGTTTGGTTAAGGGTTAGGGTCAGGGTTAGGATCAGGGTATGGTTTGGTTAAGGGTTAGGGTCAGGGTTAGGGTTAGGATCAGGGTATGGTTTGGTTAAGGGTTAGGGTCAGGGTTAGGATCAGGGTATGGTTTGGTTAAGGGTTAAGGTTAGGGTCAGGGTTAGGATCAGGGTATGGTTTGGTTAAGGGTTAGGGTCAGGGTCAGGGTTAGTTAGGGTTTAGGGTTTGGGTTAGGGTTAAGTATGGTTTGGTTAAGGGTCAGGGTTAGGGTCAGGGTTAGTTAGGGTTTAGGGTTTGGGTTAGGGTTAAGTATGGTTTGGTTAAGGGTTAGGGTCAGGTTTAGGGTCAGGGTTAGTTAGGGTTTAGGGTTTGGGTTAGGGTTAAGTATGGTTTGGTTAAGGGTTAGGGTCAGGGTTAGGGTCAGGGTTAGGGTTAGGTTTAGGGTCAGGGTTAGTTAGGGTTTAGGGTTTGGGTTAGGGTTAAGTATGGTTTGGTTAAGGGTTAGGGTTAGGGTTAGTAAAGTCATGGTTTGGGTTAGGGCCACCTAATGTTTGGAAAAAACGCAAACGCGGTAAAAACGCACTAAAAACGCATACAAACGCATAAAAACGCTGCGTTTTTTTCATGCATGCTCATAAAAATGCTTGAAAAAAACGCAGCAGTTGTATGCTTTTGTATGCGTTTTTTCAATGCTTTTTTTGCGGGAAAAACGCGCTGCAAAAAAAGCAAGTGTGAAACTAGCCTTAGGGTTGGAGTTAAAATTGGGGGGTTTCCACTGTTTGGGCACATCGGGGGCTCTCCAAACGCAACATGCCATCTGATCTCAATTCCAGCCAATTCTGCGTTGAAAAAGTCAAATGGTGCACCTTCCCTTCAAAGCTCTGCCATGCACCCAAACAGTGTTTTACCCCCACATATGGGGTATCAGCCTACTCAGGACAAATTGCAAAACAACTTTTGGTGGTCCAATTTCTCCTGTTACCCTTAGGAAAATAAAAAATTGGGGGCAAAAATATCATTTTTGTGGAAAAAAATGATTTTTTTTATTTTCACGCCCGGGCATTATAAACTTCTGTGAAGCACTGGGGGGTTGAAAGTGTTCACCACACATCTAGATAAGATCCTTGGGGGGTCTAGTTTCTAGAATGGAGCCACCACAGTTTAGGTACGTCTGCATTCCAAAACGTCACTACTTCCCTTCCGAGCCACGGCGTGTGCCCATACAGTAGTTTTCTCCCACATATGGGGTATCAGCGTACTCAGGACAAATTGCACAACAACTTTTGGGGCCCAATTTCTCCTGTTACCCTTGGCAAAATAAAAAAATTGGGGACTAAAAGATCATATTTGTGGAAAAAATATGATTTTTTTATTTTCACGTCCGGTCGTTATAAACTTCTGTGAAGCCCTTGGGGGTTCAAAGTGCTCACCACACATCTACAGAAGTTCCTTGGGGGGGGGGTCTAGTTTCCAAAATGGTGCCATTTGTGGGGGGTTTCCACTGTTTAGGCACATCAGGGGCTTTCCAAACGCGGCATGGCGTCCGATCCCAATTCCAGCCAAAAAAGTCAAATGGCGCTGCTTCCCTTCCGAGCTTTGCCATGCGCCCAAATAGTGGCATCAGCGTACTCAGCACAAATTGCACAATAACTTTTGGGGTCCTGTTACCCTTGGAAAAATAAAAATTGAGGGTGAAAAGATCATTTTTGTGGAAAAAAATATGATTTTTAAATTTTACGGCTGTATGTTATAAACTTCTGTGAAGCCCTGGGAGGTTCAAAGTTCTCACCATACATCTAGATAAGTTCCTTGGGGGGTCTAGTTTCCACGATGGTGTCATTTGTGGGGGGTTTCCACTGTTTAGGCACATGAGGGGCTTTCCAAACGCGACTCGGCGTCCAATCTCAATTCCAGCCAAAAAAATCAAATGGCGCTGCTTCCCTTCTGAGCTCTGCCATGCGCTCAAATAGTTGTCAACACCAACATATGGGGTATCAGCATACTCAGGACAAATTGCACAATAACTTTTGGGTCTGTTACCCTTGGGAAAATAAAAATTGGGGTTGAAAAGATCATTTTTGTGGAAAAAATATGATTTTTTTAATTGTATGGCTGTACGTTATAAACTTCTGTGAAGCCCTTGGGGGTTCAAAGTTCTCACCACATATCTAGATAAGTTCATTGGGGGGGTCTAGATTCCAAAATGGGGTCAATTGTGGAGGGTTTCCACTGTTTAGGTACATCAGCGGCTCTCCAAACATGACATGGTGTCCGATCTGAATTCCAGCCAATTTTGCATTGAAAAAGTCAAACAGCGCTCCTTCCCTTCTGAGCTCTACCATGCGCCGAAACATTGGTTCCCCCCCATATATCTGGTATCCGCGTACTCCGGACAAATTGCACAATAACTTTTGCAGTCCAATTTCTCCTGTTACCCTTGGTAAAATAAAAATTGGTCCTGAAGTAATTTTTTGTGAAAAAAAGTTTAATGTTCATTTTTTTTTAAATATTAAAAAAATTCCTGTGAAGCACCTGAAGGGTTAATAAACTTCTTGAATGTGGTTTTGAGCACCTTGAGGGGTGCATTTTTTAGAATGGTATCACTTTTGGGTATTTTCTATCATATAGACCCCTCAAAGTGACTTCAAATGTGATGTGGTCCCTAAAAATAAAATGGTGTTGTAAAAATGAGAAATCGCTGGTCAACTTTTAACCCTTATAACTTCCTAAAAAAAAAAAAAAAATTTGGGTTCCAAAATTGTGCTGATGTAAAGTAAACATATGGGAAATGTTATTTATTACGTTTTTTGTGTGCCATAATATCTCTGTGACTTAAGGGCATAAAAATTCAAAGTTGGAAAATTGCAAAATTTTCGCCAAATTTGTTTTTTCACAAATAAACGCAAATTACATGAATAAAATTTTACCACCAGCATGAAGTACAATATGTCACGAGAAAATGTCAGAATCACCGGGATCCATGGAAGCGTTCCAGAGTTATTACCTCAAAGAGACAGTGGTCAGAATTGTAAAAATTGGCCCGTTCATGAACGTGCAAACCACCCTTGGGGGTTAAGAGACCTAGAAATATCTGTCTTTTGTAGGAGCAACCTTCATTTTTCTAGGTTCACACACCACCCTACATTTTCTAAGATGGTGGCTATGTCCTTCGCTAGATTATTTGTGACAATGAGTAAAAGTACGGCCAACTATTAGGAAATTGTCCAGGTACGGGATGACTAGTCTGTTTCTTTCTCTGAGGTGGGCCGTAACCGCTGCTATTAACTTTGTGAAAAAACAAGAGGCCACTGCCAGGCCAAAAGGGAAGGGCCTTGTACTGGAGGTGCCTCCCACTGGTATCGCCACCCTGAGATATTCTCTGAATACACATTCTCTGTACGCTGTGTGTATTGGCACGTGATACAGGAAAGATATATATCTTTGTACCTTGTTAGCCAGTAGATAGACGAATATTTAATAATAATAATCTTTATTTATATAGCGCCAACATATTCCGCAGCGCTTTACAATTTAACAGTTTCAAAACACAAGTCATAAGTAACATTAACAATACAGTAATTTAAGTAAAATAAGACGACCCTGCTCGTGAGCGCTTACAATCTACAATGAGGTGGGGGAGATACAAAGTACAGGTGTGTATTTACATTGATGTATTTACAATAATGGTCCAGCCAACTTGAGAAGGTGGGGGACAGAGATAGTGAATGGGCTACATACTCACACGTGCACATAAAATGACTTTCATTAGTGAACGTGATAGGCTGCTCTGAATAGATGTGTTTTGAGAGAGCGCCTAAAACTGGGCAAATTGTGGATAGTCCTAATTTCTTGCGGTAGAGCATTCCAGAGGTTTGGCGCAGCGCGGGAGAAGTCTTGGAGTCGGGAGTGGGAGGTGCGGATTAGTGCAGAGGTTAGTCGAAAGTCTTTTGCAGAGCGCAGCGGTCGGCTAGGCTGATAGATAAAAATGAGGGAGGAGATGTAGGGGGATGCCGCACTGTGGAGAGCTTTGTGGGTGAGAACAAGTACGTTGAATTGGACCCTATAATGAATGGGCAGCCAATGTAAGGACTGGCGAAGAGCGGACGCGTCCGAGTACCGATTAGCCAGATAGATGACCCTGGCTGCTGCATTAAGCATGGACTGGAGAGGGGAAAGTCGAGTAGCGGGGAGGCCAATTAATAGAGCACTGCAGTAGTCCAGGCGGGAGTGGATCAATGCGACAGTGAGAGTTTTTGTTGTTTCCATGGTGAGAAAAGGGCGAATTCTGGAGATGTTCTTTCGGTGTAGGCGGCAAGAGCGGGCAAGACATTGTATATGGGATGTGAAGGAGAGGTTGGTGTCAAACATAACATCCAGACAGCGCGCCTGCTGCCAGGGTGTTATTATGGTGCCACCCACGGAGAGGGAAATGTCAGATTTAGGGAGGTTAGTAGATGGCGGGAGCAGAAGAAGTTCAGTTTTTGAGAGGTTAAATTTCAGATAGAGCGGACATGACGTTGGAGACTGCGGACAGTCACTGGCGTTCTGTAGTACAGCGGGGGTAAGGTCAGGGGATGACTTATATAGTTGTGTATCATCAGCATAAAGATGGTACTGAAAGCCTAATCTGCTGATGGTCTGTCCAATTGGGGCCATGTAGAGAGAGAAGAGAAGGGGGCCAAGGACTGAGCCCTGAGGTACCCCGACAGCAAGAGATGACATGGAGCCAGCGAACAAAACATGGAAGGAGCGGTCAGAGAGATAGGAAGAGAACCAGGAGAGAGCGATGTCCTTAATGCCTAGTGACTGGAGCCTATGGAGTAGGAGACGGTGGTCAACAGTGTCGAATGCTGCAGAAAGGTCGAGAAGAATGAGCAGAGAGTGTTCACCGTTATATTTTGCTGTCAGAAGGTCATTGGTCACTATGATGAGTGCAGTTTCAGTCGAATGTAGGGGTCGGAAGCCAGACTGTGAAGGGTCTAGGAGGGAGTGAGTGGAGAGGTAACGGGTAAGGCGACAGTAGACTAGGCGCTCCAAGAGTTTAGAGATGAAGTGGAGATTGGAGACTGGTCTGTAGTTGTTTGTGCAGGATGGGTCGAGAGCAGGTTTCTTTAATAATGGCGTAATGATAGAGTGTTTGAAGGAGGATGTGAAAATTCCTGAGGAGAGGGAGATATTAAAGATTGTAGTTAGGTGAGTTGTGATAACTGGAGAGAGACTGGAGAAGTTGGGAGGGAATGGGGTCGGTAGTGCATGTAGTTGGGCGAGAAGAAGAGAGGAGTCTGAAGACTACTTCTTCTGTGATGGGATCACATGTGGAAAGTGAGCCAGTGGAAATGCAGTTAGGGATGGGAGTCACAGCACTTGGTGGGTTGGGAGCGGATTTCCTGATGGATATTATCTGTTTTTTCTATAAAATAGGAGGCCAGGTCATTTGCACAAATGTCTGAGATAGGAGCTTGTGCTTTAGGCCTGAGGAGGGAGTGAAAGGTGTCAAAAAGTTTATTGGGATTGTTGCCTAGTGAGGAGATCAGGGTGGTGAAGTAGGTCTGTTTGGCGAGGTGAAGGGCAGAGTTGTAGGTTCTTAGCATAAGTTTGAAGTGGATGAAGTCTTCTGGTGTGCGGGTTTTTCCTCCATCAGCGTTCAGCACTCCAAGAGCATCGCTGGAGAAATTGACTTTGCGATGTGAGCCAGGGCTGTTTTACTCTGTGTTTGGAGGTTCTGAGGGTGAGGGGAGCTACCTGGTCAAGGGTGGTTGTAAGAGTGTTGTTGTAGTGATGAACATCCAGATCAGGACAGGAAAAAGAGGAGATTGGGGACAGGGAAGATTGTAGGGAGTCTGAAAGTGTCTGAGGGTTAATGGCTTGTAGATTTCTGAATGTGTGATAGGTAGGAGTGAGCTGGGGTGGGCGAGGAATTGTGAGCGTGAAGGAGAGAATGTTGTGGTCAAAGAGGGGAAGTGGTGAGTTATTTAGGTAGGAGATTGAGCAAAGTCGGACAAAGACCAGGTCAAGGGTGTTACCGTCTTTGTGTGTCTCAGAGGTTGAGAGCTGTGAGAGGGCGAGAGAGGTGGTTAGTGATAGAAGTTTGGATGCAGATGTGGAAGCAGGGCTGTTAATGGGGATGTTGAAGTCTCCCAGGATAAGAGTTGGCAGTTCTGAGGACATGAAGTGCGGCAGCAAGGCTGAAAAGTGGTCAAGGAAGTGGGTGGGTGAGCCTGGGGGCCGGTATATGACCGCTACTCTGAGGGAGAGGGGATGGAAGAGCCTGATGGTATGGACCTCAAAAGAAGGGAATGAGAGTGATGGAACTGGGGGGATAACCTGGAAAGTGCATTGTGGGGACAGGAGTATGCCGTCTCCACCACCAGGTCTGTTTGTGGGTCTCGGGGAATGAGTGAATTGTAAGCCACCATAGGAAATGGCAGCAGGAGAGACAGTGTCAGAATCCTGAATCCAGGTTTCAGTGAGGGCCAACAGATTGAGAGAGTTGTTCATAAAGTAGTTATGCAGGAAAGGAAGCTTGTTACATATAGACTGTGGATTCCAGAGGGCACAATTGAAAGAAGGAGATGAAGGAGTGCAAGTAATATTAATTAGGCTAGACTAATACAAAATCTGAAAAATAAAATATTTATACACAAGACAGCACATAAATAACTCAATAGATAAGACAAGTGATCTGAAGTGGAATAGTCATTGTGGGAGAGAGATAAGCATAAATATTGGAGCGGTTCATAGATAAGCAGTGTGAAGGTTTTATTGCCCTCTGATTGCCAGTCCGGTTCTGTGTTGTGATGACCCCAGAAGGTCTGAGGGGCAAATTCCTTAATTGATGTAAAAAGACATAAATCCATGCGACACATTAATACCTGTACTGAATGTGTCGAAAGTTTTCATAAATTTGTACTCAGATTCTTCTCTCTCACTGAGACTTGAAGTTACCTTTTAATACATTTGTACTAAATGTCCTACTGGGGGTCTGTATGAGGGGGGAGACCGGGCAAAAACTGAGAACAAGGATGAATTCTCATCGCCACACAATAAGAGAAAAAAGAATGGATCTACCTGTGGCAAAACATTTTTGTATCCCTGGTCATAGCATGATGGACATTAAATTACTTGTATTAAAAGGTAACTTCAAGTCTCAGAGAGAGAGAATAATCTCTGAGTACAAATTTATGAAAACTTTCGACACATTCAGTGCAGGTATCAATGTGTCGCATGGATTTATGTCTTTTTACATCAATTAAGGAATTTTCCCCCAGACCTTCTGGGGTCATCACAACACAGAACCAGACTAGCAATCAGAGGGCAATAAAACCTTCACACTGCTTATCTATGAACTGCTCCAATATTTATGCTCATCTCTCTCCCACAATGACTATTCCACTTCACATCACTTGTCTTATCTATTGAGTTATTTATGTGCTGTCTTGTGTATGAATGTTATTCTTCAGATTTTGTATTAGTCTAGCCTGATGAAGAGACCTGCGTAGTCTCGAAAGCTTGCAATTTGTTACCATCTTTTCAGTTAGCCATTAAAAGGTATCAACCACTGAGGACTCTCAATTCTAAATATTCTTCTATTGGCACGTGGTAATACGCGTCCTTCAGGTCTAAACCGGTCATATAGCAATCCGGAAAGAGCAGTTGAATTGCCGATTTTATTGATTCCATTTTGAATTTCGGAATCTTCAAGAACTTGTTCAGGCCCTTTAAGTTGAATATCGTCCTCTATGAGCCATCCGGCTTCTTTATTAGAAACAGGGGAGAGTAGAAGCCTTTCCCTTCTCCCGCTGGTACCTCCTGCAGAAGATAGTTCCATAAGAGGTACAGTACCTCTGACTCCAGTGCTATCTGTTCTGAGACGGATGCTTGTGGGGCCGTAATGATGAACCTGTTTGGGGGATGTCTTCCGAACTCTAGCTGAAACCCAGCCCCAACCAGGTTGAGAATCCAAGGACTGGCTGATATTTTCTCCCAGGCCAGAAGGAAGAGGGAGAGCTTCCCTCCCACCTGGGGAAGAGTAATTTGTAGGACTTCTGACCGCTTCGGGAAGAAGTACCAAACAGGAACCCCCTGGTCTTTCTTGGTCCATCGTCCCATCTCCTCTGTTCCATGGATGTTCTTCTTCGGTTTTATCTTGGTCCCCGTAAGACCTGCCTGAAGGACGAGAAGGGAGGTTTCAGGAGCCCATTTTTGTTATTGGCCGCTTTTTCCAACAAGCCATCTAAAGCAGAGCCGAATAAATATTGTCCTTCACAGATGAGAGAACAGTTTCCCTTTCGCTTGATCGTTCCCTGGGCAGCTTTTCAACGAGACTGTTCTCCGGCCCGCATTAGACAATGCGGCAGATCTTGCAGCCACTCTGGCTGAGTCAGCCGATGCATCTGCCAAGAAGGTCGCCACCCCTCTGATTACCGAGAGCGTTGTCTTTATGGCATCACTGGATGAATTCTTGCCTAGCTGGTCCTTCAGCGTGCTCAGCCAAACCATGAGGGACCTCAATATGCAAGTTGCCGTGATGGCCGATCCCAATGCCCCTGCTGACTCCCATGTTGGCTTAAATATAACTACTATCAAGAGGGTTGTTTAATAATCCTGAGTCCTCAAAGGGAAGGGATGAACTTTTGGAGGCCTTGGATATGGCAATATCCAACTTGGGAGCTTTACTCTAGGACGAGGTGGCCTCATCCTCAAAGGGGTACTTCCTTTTGAAGGAGGATGGCAGGAGACCTTTCCTATCCTTCTCCCATTCTTTACTGATGAGATTCAGCAATTTCTCATTCAAGGGAAAACAATGCTTTTTCTTGTCCAAAGTGCCAAACACGACATCTTGGATAGACTTTTTAGGCTTCTAGTCGACCAGTCCCATTGTGGACCTTACCGCCTTAACTAAATTGTTCACCTCCTCCAGGAGAAAGAAATAACCCGAGCCCGATTCGCTTTCTGACGAGGAGGATTCTGAAGTATCCCACAGAACTCCCTCGTCATATGACGTCGAAGGTGAGGGAGATATTTCGATCCTATCCCTTCTTGATGTTTCCCCTGAAAGGGACCGGGCGTTCAATGAGTTCTCCACCTCGGCTCGTCGTTGCCATTTCCTTTTTGCACCCGTTCTCCCGCTATGCTTTTATAATAAAGTCTTGACTACATTACCCGGTGAGTGCCGTTCTTTTCTACTATTTTTTTGATATTTTACATGCTAAGCTTTCTCAATTTTTCATACTTCTAATGCAGTAATGCAATTCATTTTTCATGTTTGCATGTTATGGAGCTTGTTATGGAGCTTATGGTGCTTCCTTTTTTGAATGTATATGAGTTGGTGACTCTAGCTTAACCCCTTCACCCCAAGGGTGGTTTGCACGTTCATGACCGGGCCAATTTTTACAATTCTGACCACTGTACCTTTATGAGGTCATAACTCTCGAACGCTTCCATGGATCCCGGTGATTCTGACATTGTTTTCTCGTGACATATTGTACTTCATGTTAGTGGTAAAATTTCATTCAAATAACTTGCGTTTATTTGTGAGAAAAACGGAAATTTGGCGAAAATTTTGAAAATTTCGCAATTTTCCAACTTTGAATTTTTATGCCCTTAAATCACAGAGATACAGCACACAAAAAACTTGATAACTAACATTTCCCACATGTTTACATTACATCAGCACAATTTTGGAACCAAAATTTTTTTTTGTTAGGAAGTTATAAGGGTTAAAAGTTGACCAGCGATTTCTCATTTTTACAACACCATTTTATTTTTAGGACCACATCACATTTGAAGCCACTTTGAGGGGTCTATATGATAGAAAATACCCAAAAGTGACACCATTCTAAAAACTGCACCCCTTAAGGTGCTCAAAACCACATTCAAGAAGTTTATTAACCCTTTAGGTGCGTCACAGGAATTTTTTTGAATATTTAAAAAAAAAATGAACATCTAACTTTTTTTCATAAAAAAAATACTTCAGGTTCAATTTTTTTTATTTTACCAAGGAGAAATTGAACTGCAAAAGTTATTGTGCAATTTGTCCTGAGTACGCAGATACCTGATATGTGGGGGGGAACGACTGTTTCGGCGCATGGCAGAGCTCAGAATGGAAGGAGCGCCGTTTGACTTTTTCAATGCAAAATTGGCTGGAATTCAGATTGGACGCCATGTCACGTTTGGAGAGTCCCTGATGTACCTAAACAGTGGAAACCCCCTACAAGTGACCCCATTTTGGAAACTAGACCCCCCAAGGAACTTATCTAGATATGTGGTGAGAACTTTGAACCCACAAGGGCTTTACAGAAGTTTATAATGTACAGCGGTACAATTAAAAAATCATTTTTTCCACAAAAATGATCTTTTCACCCCAATTTTTATTTTCCCAAGGGTAACAGGACCCTAAAAGTTATTGTGCAATTTGTCCTGAGTACGCCGATACCCCACATGTGGGGGTAAACCACTATTTGGGCGCATGGCAGAGCTCGGAAGGGAAGCAGCGCCATTTGACGTTTTTGGCTGGAATTGAGATCGGACACCATGTCGCGTTTGGAAAACCCCTGATGTACCAAAACAGTGGAAACCCCCCACAAATGACACCATTTTGGAAACTAGACCCCCTAAAGGAACTACTGTGGGAGAAAACTACTGTATGGGCACACGTCGGGGCTCGGAAGGGAAGTAGTGACGTTTTGGAATGCAGACTTTGATGGAATGGTCTGCGGGTGTCATATTGCTTTTGGAGAGCCCCTAATGTACCTAAACAGTGGAAACCCCCCCACAAATGACACCATTTTGTAAACTAGACCCCCCAAGGAACTTATCTAGATGTGTGGTGAGCACTTTGACCCCCCCAGTGCTTCACAGAAGTTTACAACGCCCGGGCGTGAAAATAAAAAATTCGTATTTTTTCCACAAACATGATCTTTTAGTCACCATTTTTTTATTTTTCCAAGGGTACCAGGATAAATTGGACCCCAAAAGTTGTTGTCCAATTTGTCCTGAGTATGCTGATACCCCATATGTGGGAGAAAACTACTGTATGGGCACACGTCGGGGCTCGGAAGGGAAGTAGTGACGTTTTGGAATGCAGACTTTGATGGAATGGTCTGCGGGTGTCATGTTGCCTTTGGAGAGCCCCTAATGTACCTAAACAGTGGAAACCCCCCACAAATGACACCATTTTGTAAACTAGACCCCCCAAGGAACTTATCTAGATGTGTGGTGAGCACTTTGACCCCCCCAGTGCTTCACAGAAGTTTACAACGCCCGGGCGTGAAAATAAAAAATTCGTATTTTTTCCACAAACATGATCTTTTAGTCACCATTTTTTTAATTTCCCAAGGGTACCAGGAGAAATTGGACCCCAAAAGTTGTTGTCCAATTTGTCCTGAGTACGCTGACACCCCATATGTGGGAGAAAACTACTGTATGGACACACGTCGGGGCTCGGAAGGGAAGCAGTGACGTTTTGGAATGCAGACTTTGATGGAATGGTCTGCGGGTGTCATGTGCGTTTGGAGAGCCCCTGATGTACCTAAACTATTGAAACTCCCCACAAGTGACCCCATTTTGGACACTAGACCCCCCACGGAACTTATCTAGATATGTGGTGAGCACTTTGAACCCCCAAGTGCTTCACAGAAGTTTATAACACATCAAGTTTATAACAAATCATTTTTTTCCACAAAAATGATATTTTTGCCCCCAATTTTTTATTTTCCTAAGGGTAACAGGCGAAATTGGACCCCAAAAATTGTTTTGCAATTTGTCCTGAGTAGGCTGATACCCTACATGTGGGGGTAAAACACTGTTTGGGCGCATAGCAGAGCTTGGAAGGGAAGGAGCACCATTTGACTTTTTCAACTCAGAATTGGCTGGAATTGAGATCAGACGCCATGTTGCATTTGGAGAGCCCCTGATGTGCCCAAACAGTGGAAACCCCCAATTCTAACTCCAACCCGAACCCCAACACGCCCCTAACCCTAGCCCTAACCCTAGCCCTAACCCTAGCCCAACACACCCCTAGCCCTAACCCTAGCCCTAACCCTAATGGAAAAATGGAAATAAATACATTTTTTTTATTTTATTATTTTTCCCTAACTAAGGGGGTGATAACGGGGGGGTTTGATTTACTGTTTATGGCGGTTTTTATGTTTGGCGGCTGTCGCACGCTAAAAGACGCTTTTTATTGTAAAAATAGTTTTTGCATCACCACATATTGAGAGCTATAATTTTTCCGTATTTTGACCCACCGAGTCATGTGAGGTCTTATTTTTTGCGGGACGAGTTGACGTTTTTATTGGTACCATTTTCGGGCACGTGAAATTTTTTGATCGCTTTTATTCCGATTTTTGGGATGCAGAATGAACAAAAACCAGCGTTTCATGAATTTCTTTTGGGGGGGGTGCGTTTACACCGTTCCGCGTGCGGTAAAATTGATAAAGCGGTTTTATTCTTCGGGTCAGTACGGTTGCAGCGATACCTCATTTAGGTCTTTTTTTATGTTTTTGTCGGTTTTATGCAATGAAAACTATTTTATATAAAAAATAATTATTTTTGCATCGCTTTATTCTGCGAGTTATAACTTTTTTATTTTTTCGCTGATGATGCTGTGTGGCGGCTTGTTTTTTGCGGGACAAGATGACGTTTTCAGCGGTACCATGGATATTCATATGCGTCTTTTTGATCACGCGTTATTACACTTTTTGTTTGGCGGTATGATAATAAATCATTATTTTTTGCTTCGTTTTTTATTTTTATTTTTTAAGGGGTTCGCTAAAGGGGTTAACTAATGGGACAGTTTTATAGGGCAGGTCGTTACGGACGCGGCGATACCTAATATGTGTACTATTGTTTTGTTTTTTTTTATTGTTTTCAAAAAATGAATTTATTGGGGAATATTTTTTTTTTTTTTTTTTTAATAATTTGCCGATTTTTTTAAATTTATTTTTACACTTTTTTTTAATTTTTTTTTTACTTTATTACATAGTCCCAGGTGGGACATCACTGTCCTGTGACAGATCGCTGATCTGTCACATCACAGATCACTGTGACAGATCAGCAATCTGTCACAGGCAGTGCACAAGGCTTCCTCATGCCTGCGCTTTGCAGGCACTGAGGAAGCCAGCTTCCCCAGGCCCCCGAAGGCCCCCGTCGCCATCTTGGATTCGGGGGCCTGGAGGAAAGGAGCCCCCCGCAGCAGCGCTGCACATTGCGCTGCCGTGCGGGGCTCAGGGAAGCACGGAGGGAGCCCCCTCCCTGCCGATGCTTCCCTTTAACTCCCGGTACACCGCGATCGCGTTTGATCGCGGTGTGCAAGGGGTTAACGTGTCGGGGGCGGTCCGTGACCGCCCCTGACACATTGTGCCCGGGTGTCAGCTGTGATAATCAGCTGACATCCGGCCGCGATCAGCGGCGTTCACCACGTGGGCGCCGCTGATCGCGGTAGACGTACTATCCCGTCCCCGGTCATACGGGCCCGGGTACCGTGGACGGGATAGTATGTCTCATGTCAGGAAGGGGTTAAGCACCTGTTCACGTTATGCTTATGCTTGGATCTGACGGTCAGTTTTTGAAATCTGTATTCATTAACCTTCTGACTGAGCACTCCACCTGTGAGCCACAGGCGTTTATAATTAAAGCAGGGCCTCTACCCCTCCACATAGACTTCAGTCTAAACAGAGGGTTTACATAGGTTCCAATTCAGATGAAGACTTCAGTCTAAGTGAGGATTGGCATTAGATAGGGTCCTGGAAAACGAGAAATGCCTTACCGTGGCTTCTAGGTACACATAACTTGGCTTTTTTATGCGCTACACTATCTTTTCATACTTCTAATGCAGTAATGCAATTAATTTTTGCATGTTATGGCGATACAGTATGCTTCCTTTTTTGTTTGACTGATACACGGCTGGCATAATTTATTCAGTCGCCACGACAGCACCACGAGAGATTATTCAGTCGCCACGACAGCACCACGAGAGAGGGGATCCGCCCTTCGGGGACAGGAAACCTACAGGCATAAAAAGGGCGGTCCTCTCCCTCGCTTCAGTTTGGTTTCCTGTCCCTGACAGGCAAACCTCTTCAGACACACCTGCGTCAGAAGATTCCGAGGGCCGGCTGGTCGGTTCAGGCAGCGGGAGGTCCCCTGCCGCGGCTTGCCCGGTATCCTGGAAGCGCCCACGGCAGGGGAACTGTGAGTGAGGCGACAGCAGGGCAAAGCACCCTCCAGGGGGATGGCTGACTTTAGGGGGCCCATCGCCACGTGTACCGGTAAGTACATGCGCAGGGCCTCCCTCCTTCGGGCCGGGGCCTGCTGGCGGCGTCCAGGGCAGGTGTTCCCCCGTCTGGTGGGGCGGCGGTGCGGTCTCGGCGTGTGCCCGCCGCCGTTGGGGAGCGGCCGCTGTGACGCGTCGGAAGGGGCGGTCCCTGATGGCGCGGCCGGGCATGCGCAGTGGGATCGGCACTTGTGCCTCTGCCGGGACGCTGCACTGGGCCGGGTTGGCGCTGGCGGGCGGAAGGGGGGTACAAGGGGGGGTTGGATAGGGCATCCCCAATGCGCATCATAGTATCGGGCAGGCCACCCCGCCTGCTGGCCCCATCTGGGGCAGATACCGTCGGGGGAGGCCGGCTATTTAAGGGGGCTGCAGGGGTGTCCAGGTGCTTCCAGACCACTGCACAATGGATTCGTTGGAGCAAGCAGCAGCAGCCGCATCGCCAGAACGCCCGCAACAGGATAAGCCCCGTGCTTCAGCTTCCCAACGGCGGTCTAGTGACAGTAGCCACCTTACAGAAGCTAAAGCCAGCCAAAAGGAGAAGGATAAGTCCGGCAGGTCCTTAAGCCGCAGAGACACTTCATCGGCTAAGAAGGACCCCCCGCAGACTACGGTACCACTTACTACAGGCAGGGGATAAGGGGTATTTTCGTGAAGGTTCACTTGGTTATGTATTGTCTCCCTTTATGTTCCCTCTCTCCCAATGTAGCAGGGACAAAAGAGTTCCGCTAAGACTAAACACATGGAGTGTGCCGAATGTGGCGTTCCCCTCCCTGATGGCCACGGGAAGAAACTATGCAGACCCTGTATCCAGAACCTATTAGAGAAGGAGACCCCAGACCTGACCACCACTCTGAGGGAGTTGGTTAGACAGGAGATTAAGGGCTCCGTTAAAACCCTATCGCAGGAAATACAGGTTAGAGAGGTAGAACTCGGGCTTCCGCTTTCAGACTCCGGGAGTGACTCAGGGGAACTGAGATCAGATTCATCCCCTTCATCCTCCTCGTCCTGAGAGGCGAGAGCAGGTCACCCATTCTTTCCGCTTGACCAGATAAATCGGCTAGTAAAAGTGGTAAACACCACTATGGGGATCGAGGAGCCCCAGTCAGAAAGTTCCACACAGGATCTTATGTTTAAAGGACTGGACAGAAAGTCTTGTAGATCCTTCCTAGTTATTGATAAAATAAATTCCCTCATTACGCGGGAGTGGAAAAGACCCGAAAGAAAGGGTTCCTTACCACCAGAATTTAGATCTTATCCTCCCTCCCTATGATCCAGGGGGCAGCAGCGCTTCTTTCAGACGCACCAGCGGACTCTAAGGCTAGCTGCCAGGTCAGCGGCCTTATCTAATGCCGCCCGCAGAGCCATATGGCTAAAATGTTGGCCAGAGGACATGCAAGCCAGGTCAAAGCTGTGCAACATCCCTTGTGAAGGTGGACACCCGTTTGGCTCGGTGCTAGACGAGCTATTGGAGAAAGCGGGCGACAGCAAAAACCGGTTCCCTTACCTGGGGAGACCCTTTTCCAGGCGGGACTATTACAGAAGGTGGTTCGACCGCAGAAGGTCAAATAGAGAGAGAACGAGAGATGACACCAGCAGGAGGAAAGGTAGAGGATATATGTTTTCCTCTCGTGACCGCAGAAAGCCGCAATGACTGACGGACCAGGTTGGACGCAGGCTTTTACAATTCTATCCGGCCTGGGAAAATATTTCAAATAGCTATTGGATCCAGAGCGTCATTGAGACAGGGATAAAATTTGAGTTCCGGAAAACGCCTATTAACCGATTTATTTGGACTCCCGTTCGTTCTTCTTCTGCAGAACAACTGGCGTTAAGAGTCTGAGGTCCGGGAACTTCAGCAGAAGGGAGTCCTGGTGAAAGTTTCAGAGTTGCAGCGAGGTAAGGGATTTTACTCCCCCCTCTTCTTGATCAAAAAACCTGATGGCTCCTTCTGTACCATCATCTATAATAATAAATGCCCTAACCAGCTTCCGGTTGTAACAACTTCCGTCCAGTTGTAACCGGTGACGTCACCACACACACGCACATGTTAACCCTCAACACACCACACCGCCTCAACACACACTCCTCTCACCTTTCACCTCCACTCACTCTTTCACTCCACATACGTTCCTTTCTCTCACTCCGTTTCTCATACTCACACCGTCATCGTCGCTGCCCCGACATCTTCCTCCGCCGCCGCGATCCAGGATCCAGACGTTCTCCAGGCCGCCGACATGTTCTTGCGGGACGCCATCTTTGATTTCGTGAAATCCCGCGATATTCAAGAAGGCGTCGCCGCAACAACATGTCGCTGGCGTGGACGACATCGGGATCCAAAAAGATGGCGTCGGCGAAATCTCGCGAGATTACGCCGACGCCATTTTGGATCCCGATGTCGCCCATGCCAGCGACATGTTGTTGCGGCGACGCCATCTTGAATATCGTGGGACTTCACGAAATCCAAGATGGCGTCCCGCAAGAACATGTCGCTGGCGTGGGCGACATCGGGATCCAAAATGGCGTCGGCGTAATCTCGCGAGATTTCGCCGACGCCATCTTTTTGGATCCCGATGTCGTCCACGCCAGCGACATGTTGTTGCGGCGACGCCTTCTTGAATATCGCGGGATTTCACGAAATCCAAGATGGCGTCCCGCAAGAACATGTCGGCGGCCTGGAGAACGTCTGGATCCTGGATCACGGCGGCGGAGGAAGATGTCGGGGCAGCGACGATGACGGTGTGAGTATGAGAAACGGAGTGAGAGAAAGGAACGTATGTGGAGTGAAAGAGTGAGTGGACATGAGTGTAGGTGAAAGGTGAGAGGAGTGTGTGTTGAGGCGGTGTGGTGTGTTGAGGGTTAACATGGCAAGAGGTGTTAACGACATCGGCGAATCGCCATCTTGCATTCGTGAAATTGCGTCATTTACCTCACGCCGACTTGCTGTGCGGACGCTTGGCATTGCCTGTACCACCATAACTACTGCTGCCTTGGTCCTATGCCTGTTTACTGCCGGTGTCTAATTACAGGGCTAATTTGCCTCTACCGCCATAACTACTGCTGCCTTGCTCCTCTGCCGGTGTCTAATTACAGGGCTAATTTGCCTCTACCGCCATAACTACTGCTGCCTTTGTCCTCTGCCGGTGTCTAATTACAGGGCTAATTTGCCTCTACCGCCATAACTACTGCTGCCTTGCTCCTCTGCCAGTGTCTAATTACAGGGCCAATCTGCCTATACTGCCATAACTACTGCTGCCTTTGTCCTCTGCCAGTGTCTAATTACAGGGCTAATTTGCCTCTACCGCCATAACTACTGCTGCCTTGCTCCTCTGCCGGTGTCTAATTACAGGGACAATTTGCCTCTACCGCCATAACTACTGCTGCCTTGCTCCTCTGCCGGTGTCTAATTACAGGGCTAATTTGCCTCTACCGCCATAACTACTGCTGCCTTGCTCCTCTGCCGGTGTCTAATTACAGGGCCAATTTGCCTCTACCGCCATAACTACTGCTGCCTTGCTCCTCTGCCGGTGTCTAATTACAGGGCCAATTTGCCTCTACCGCCATAACTACTGCTGCCTTGCTCCTCTGCCGGTGTCTAATTACAGGGCTAATTTGCCTCTACCGCCATAACTACTGCTGCCTTGCTCCTCTGCCGGTGTCTAATTACAGGGCCAATTTGCCTCTACCGCCATAACTACTGCTGCCTTGCTCCTCTGCCGGTGTCTAATTACAGGGCCAATTTGCCTCTACCGCCATAACTACTGCTGCCTTGCTCCTCTGCCGGTGTCTAATTACAGGGCCAATTTGCCTCTACCGCCATAACTACTGCTGCCTTGCTCCTCTGCCGGTGTCTAATTACAGGGCCAATTTGCCTCTACCGCCATAACTACTGCTGCCTTGCTCCTCTGCCGGTGTCTAATTACAGGGCTAATTTGCCTCTACCGCCATAACTACTGCTGCCTTGCTCCTCTGCCGGTGTCTAATTACAGGGCTAATTTGCCTCTACCGCCATAACTACTGCTGCCTTGCTCCTCTGCCGGTGTCTAATTACAGGGCTAATTTGCCTCTACCGCCATAACTACTGCATTGCTCCTCTGCCGATGTCTAATTACAGGGCCAATTTGCCTATACCGCCATAACTACTGCTGCCTTGCTCCTCTGCCGGTGTCTAATTACAGGGCTAATTTGCCTCTACCGCCATAACTACTGCTGCCTTGCTCCTCTGCCGGTGTCTAATTACAGGGCAGCAAGGCGACAGGTGCGGAGCCTGTTTAGGGAATGTAAGGAGTGCAGGGACACTGGCTCAGGGGAGCTTAGGAGGTCTCCATGTCCCCATTCCCTATCGCAGGGCCCACCATTGTTAAAGTTACCCAGGTTCCCCCCTTTATTATTTAAATGCGCCTTACTGGAGGCGGTGTTTCCACATATATGTATGCATGGCGTGTAATACCTAAATCCGCCAGGTGGAGGCGGCGTATCCACCTGCACGCTTTATTATTTAAATTCGCCCCACTGGAGGCGGTGTATCCAGGGTCACGTGTGTTATGGGTTCGCCTTGCGGCATCATCTGCGACCTGACACACGTGAACGTGACAGATCCAAGCTACATGCACCTCTTGTTTAAAGGTGCGCCACTGCTGCTTGGAGAATCCTTCTACCCAGACTCGCATCCACCGAAGCCCGAGTATGCACTTTGTAATGTTTAGAAAATGTGTGCAGGCTGGACCAGGTCGCTGCCTTGCATACCAGTTCCGCCGAAGCCTGATGCCGAAGCGCCCATTGCCCGAGTAGAGTGCGCTTTGATCTCTGATGGAACCGGCGCACCTCTGATGCGATAGGCCTCCTGAATAGTTAAACGGATCCATCTGGCTATGGTCGCTTTTGAGGCCGCGAGTCCCCTCCTGCGCCCCTCAGGGAGCACGGACAGCGTATCCGTCTGGCGAAAAGGTGCCGTCCGCGACACGTACCTCCTGAGTGTTCTCACCAGGTCTGAGGTGTAAAGAGCTTTCTCCACGCGATGCACCGATGCCAGACAGAACGAGGGCAAAACAATATCCTCATTGATGTGTAAAGAGGACACCACCTTCGGAAGAAAGGGGGGAGCTAGTCTAAGCACCACCTTATCCTTGTGGAAAGCGAGAAAAGGTGCTCGGCAAGACAGAGCCGCCAACTGCGACACTCGCCTCATGGAGGTAATGGCTACCAAAAAGACCACCTTCCAAGAGAGAAATGATAAAGAAATATCCTGTAGCGGCTCAAAAGGAACTTTTTGCAGGACACTCAGGACCAGGTTAAGGTCCCAGGTGTCCACTGGCGCCTTATAGGGAGGTACTAAATGAGACTCCCTGGATGAAAGTCTTCACCTGCATATTAGTAGCGATCTTCCGTTGGAAAAGGACAGAAATCTGTCTCCTAAGGGGCCAGTCCTGCGTCTAGGCCTGATTGGAGAAAGGCCAAGATGTTGGGAATAGAGAATGTTAGGGGCGAAAACCCCCGCTCTCGGCACCAAGCGAAGAAAATTTTCCAGGTGTGATGGTAGATTCTCGCCGAGGTAGACTTCCTGGCGCTAATCATTGTAGCGACCACCTCACGCTCGAACCCCGCCTGGGTTAGAATCCCAGATTCAACGGCCATGCCGTCAAATACAGGGCCCCTGAGTTCGGGTGGAAGATCGGTCCCTGGGACAGTAGATCTGGACGCTCTGGCAGTCGCCATAGGACGTCGGTGAGCAGCTGCACCAGATCTGCGTACCACGCCCGTCGGGGCCAGTCTGGTGCTAGCAGAATCGCTGGAACCCCTTCCGTTTTGATCTTCCTGACAACCGTCGGAAGTAATGGCAACGGGGGAAACAAGTATGGGAGGCGAAACTGGTTCCAAGGTAGAACCAACGCATCCACCTCGAACGCTCTTGGGTCCCGTGACCGAGCGACGTATACGGGCACCTTGGCGTTCATTCTGGACGCCATCAGAGCCACGTCCGGAGTTCCCCATCATTGGCAAATCTGCTGGAAGACCTCAGGGTGCAGGGCCTATTCCCCAGCCACAACCTCCTGCCGGCTGAGGAAGTCTGCTGCCCAATTTTCTACTACTGGGATGTGGACTGTCGTCAATACTGACTGGTTCTTCTCAGCCCACTGAAGGACGAATCCTATCTCGCGCATGGTTGCCCTGCTGCGCGTGCCCCCTTGATGATTTACATAAGCCACCGCCGTGGCGTTGTTTGACTGAATGACTGAATCTGAATGGGCCGTCCTGCTAGAAAGTGCTGAAAATGCTGCAGCGCCCGCCGGACCACTCGTATTTCCAACAAGTTGATCGGGAGGCGTGCCTCCTGTTGGGACCATTGGCCATGAGCCGTGTGATAGCGAAAAACTGCTCCCCAGCCCAGGAGGCTGGCATCGGTGAGGACCACTAGCCAGTGCTCTGGGGGAAAAGGTTTCCCTTGAAGAAGGGAGGATCTGATCATCCACCACTCCAGTGACTGCCTGACTTGAAAGGACAGCACTGCTGATCGAGCGTAAACGGGTTCCTGACCCAAGCTGCCAAGAGGGCGTGCTGTAGTGGGCGAAGATGAAACTGGGCAAACGGAATTGCTTCCATTGCTGCCACCATCTTCCCCAGTATCCTCATCCCAAAACGAATGGTGTGAGGGACAGGATGCTGGAGCTTCTGGACTCCTTGCTGTAGCGCTAGGGCTTTGTCTTGTGGGAGAATTACCGACCCTCGGTAATCGAAGATCATCCCTAGAAAGGAGATCCTCTGGGCTGGAACGAGGGATGACTTTTTCCTGTTGACCAACCACCCTAAGCGGGAGAGCGTATCCAGCGTAATGCCGACATTCTCCTCGCATGCCCGAAATGAGGGGCCCTTCACCAAGAGGTCGTCTAAGTAGGGCAAGACGACTATGCCCCAAGAGTGTAAGACGGCCATCACGACTGCCATTACCTTCGTGATCACTCTGGGGGTGGTGGCTAGCCCGAAGGGCAGCGCTGCAAACTGGAAGTATTGGCCATTGATGACGAATCGAAGGACCCTTTGATGCGGCGGAAAAATAGGGACGTGCAGGTAGGCGTCCTGGATGTCGACAGAGGCTAAGTACTCTCCCTGCACCATGGCCGAAATAACTGAACGGAGAGATTCTATCCTGAAATATTTGACCCTGATGAATTTGTTCAGGAGCTTCAGGTCCAAAACAGGCCTGACCATCCCGCCCTTTTTGGGGACTGCGAACAGATTGGAATAAAAACCCGGAACTCTCTCGTGCTCTGGTACGGGAACTATGACCCCGTTGTACTGGAGAGATTCGATGACCCCCAGCAACGCCTTCGCCCGGGACTTCACCCTGGGAAGTCGGGACAGAAAAAAACTGTCTCGGGGGGTACCTGATAAACTCTGTCTTGTACCCCGAAGACACCAGTTCCGCCACCCAGGAGTCGTGTGTTACGTCGACCCAGACATGGCTAAAGAAAAGCAGGCGGCCGCCTACCCTGCTGATGTCGCCTACATCGTGCTGCGAGTCATTTGGCTGAGGACTTCTGCGGCCTGGCTTCTCTCAACCTGGGTTTGCGCGCGCATCCTCCCCAACGGATTGGGTCTATATGAGACCAGTCGCTCGCTATCCTGGTTGGAGCGACTTGGGCCGGCCAAACTGGCAGCCGTCGTCCACCCGGTGTTGCGAAAGGCCCGAAACCGTGGCAGGACCTGGCGAAAAGGCTGCTTAACTTTCTGCTACGGGAGGAAGCTGCTTTTTCCCCCTGTCGCGTCAGAGATGAGCTGATCCAACTTCTGATAGGGCAAGGAAGTCAAAGACTTCTTGGAGACAGAATCAGCTCGCCAAGTTCTTAACCAAAAGGCTCTCCTAATGGCTACCGTGTTAGCGGCTGCAGATGCCACACAATTGGCCTCATCCAAGGATGCATTGATCAAGTAGTCTCCAGCCATCGCAATCCGACTTGCGACCTCTGACACCTCCGCAGGCAGGTCTCTATTCTGCAAGGCCCTATTCAATGATTCTAACCATGACATCATGGCCTTGGCTACCCACGTTGCCGCAAACGAGGGAGCAAGCGCTGACCCTGATGCCTCAAAAACTGTCATCAGTGGGGTCCTTAATGGATGAGCCACTCGGTACCGACAATAGAGACTTCGAGGCCAGGCGTGACACTGGTGGATCCACCACTGGTGATTCCTTCCATTTTTTGCGGAGTTCCGGGGCAAATGTATATCTTGCCTCTATGGTCTTTTGGCCCAAAAAACGCCTGTGTGTTCTCTATGCCGCTGCACTATATCCTCAAATTCCGGGTGAGAACCAAACACTCTGTGGCGTCGCCTGGCCTGTTTAAAGGCTACTTTATGGCTTGAAGCCAAAGTAACTTCATCTTCTACCCCCAGGGTCTGATTGACAGCTTCAATGAGGCTGTCCACTGACTCTCGACACCCCGGGGTATCAAGGTCCAGTGGTCCGTCTGAGTCACAATCCAAACTCTGCCTACTCCTGACCATTGGTGAGGGAGAGCGAGATGCTGAACTCCCAGATTCTGAAGCACCGGATAGATCAGGAGACCTCATGTGGGTCCGCTTCCTTCGCACATGCCTGGCATGAGAGCGGCCCCTGCAGGCCGAAGGTTCTTGTGAGGTGGAGGACCCCTCCCAGATAAGCGAGGCACTATCCTTGCCTCCATTCGGGGCGCAAAGAGACTCAATCGCCCTTGTAAGTGATGCCATAGATTGGGATAATGATAGGGCCAATTCCGGAGGATTTTTGCTCCCTGGACTCAGCTTCCGGGGGCGGCTCCTGGGCACGTTCGGAATCGCAGGCCTCGCACAAATTGTTGCTCTGCGCATGTGGAAACGCAGCCTTACAGGAGATGCATGCAGCATAGAGGAAAGATTGCATCTTTCCTTTCCCGGCCATATTGCCTCTGCCAGGCGCTTTGTCTCACTGTTTGTTTTTTTTTTATATCGAGAGGGGGGGCACCCCTTGCATCCTAGGGTGCTTTCGCAGACGTGGCTGCACTCACCGCTCCTGCGCCCCCCTCATGCCGACACTCCTGCGTCTCTGTGCTTCTCCATGGGGCAGGCCGACCACTTTACCGGTCGCGTCCTACCCCGGTCTGAAGCCGGGGCCTCAATTTATCCGGCGCCCAGCCAGGCTCCAGGGGCGGACCGCCGGAAGTGACGCTGCGTGGCCGCGGGCCAGATTTTTAACATCCACCCGCGGGGCGGCGGCAGTGGAGGTGGTGGCGACTCTCCTGCGTCCCGGCCCTCTGCTAATCCTGCTCAGCGTCACAGGAGGAGAGGAACGGGGAGGTAGAGCCTATTCTTGCCTGCAGCACCACATCTCCCCTGCTGCCCAGGAGCCCCACGCACGGCCTAGCAGCACACCAAGCCCACCCACACCCTGTACCTTCATCGCCAACAGGTATGAAAACCATCGGAGGCGGGGGTGTTGGGGGGATCTCGGACGGTGCAGGCACCCTCAAACCATCCAGCTTCCAAGGCCGAGGAGAAGGACCGTCCGCCGCCTTGCAGCACCTCCGTCTAGTGTTGGTGGAGCAGTGGGGGCCGCTCGGACAGTCTTGTGCCTCTGTACAGCCACATGGTTTCCATACCTAGGGGTGGTCAGGGCTAGGTCCGGCATCATGTCGCAGGAGAGGATACGTGGAGGGATACTCGCACGTGCTCGCCCGTTGATGGTTTGGGGAAATCGGACCCTTTCAATAGGATCCGTTGCCCCTGTCTAATCTTCTTAGAAAAAAAAATAAAAGAAAGAAAAAAAACAAACTAAAATAAAAAATTCTGGGGAAACCACCCAGATTTGTCCCACGGTGTGGGAAAGGATACGTGGAGACGATACTCGACACATGCTCGCCCGTTGATGGTTTGGTGAAATCGGACCCTTTCAATAGGATCCGTTGCCCCTGTCTAATCTTCATGGAAAAAAAGTCTGGAGAAAAAGACTAGACGTGTGCCTCCATAGACAGACACTAAGCAAAAAACTGGTTTCCGCCCGCATTCAGGGCGAGGGTGTATATGGCGGGGGAGGAGCTAACCTTGTGTTGTTTGCTTAGTGTCAGCCTCCAGATGGCGGTAGCATACACCCACAGTACCTGTGTCCCCCAATGAGACGAAGGAGAAAAAGCAGTGACAAACTACCCAAAGAAAAGGCTGCGCAGTATAATAAATAATCAAAACACTCACATGTCCAATCTATCAATGATTAGTCAGTGTATAACTATGTGACAGCGAGGTCTAAGGTATGCTAATACTCTATACTCCTGCTTCGAGACCTGTCCTCTGCTTTTGACACAGTTGACCACTGCCTCTTACTACAGATCCTCTACTCCTTTGGCATCAAAGACCTCGCCCTATCCTGGATGTCCTCATATCTTTCCAACCGCACATTCAGCGTCTCCCACTCCCACCCTCTCTCTGTTGGAGTCCACCAAGGCTCTGTTCTAGGACCACTACTCTTCTCAGTACCACCTTTATGCTAATGACACTCAGATCTACCTCTATGGCCCACACGTCTGCTGTCCAGAAACCCGGAGTATCTATCAGCCATAACCTACTTCTCCTCTCCCTTACTCATACTCAATGTTGACAAATCTGAACTCATCATCTTTCCCCCATCTCCCAGATCTTCCGTACCTGACCTATCACAATTAACGACATCACGCTTACCCCCCTACCAGAAGTCCGCTGCCTCGGATTAACCCTTGACTCTGCCCTGTCCTTCAAACTGCACATCCAAGCTCTTTCTACTTCCTGTCGCCTCCAGCTCAAAGATATTTCCGGAATCCGTCTTTTTCTCAACCCTCAATCTACTAAAATGCTTGTGTATGCCCTCATCATCTCCCACCTCGACTAGTGCAACATCATTTTGTGTGGCCAACCTGCTAACAACCTCGCACCTCTGCAGTCCATCCTTAAGGCTGTGTTTCCACGGTTAGGAAACAATCAGGAATTGCTGCGGGTTTGACGCTGCATTAAGTCGCAGTGTCCAACCCGCAGTGTCCAGATGTTACAGCATAGTGGAGGGGATTTTATGAAATCCCGACTCCACTATGCGGCCGATTAGATGGGTGACACACCCGCGTAATCGGACATGCGGTGCGTCTTTTCAGACCGCAGCATGTCAGTTCACCTTGCGGAGACGCTGAGTCTCCACAAGGTAAACTGCCTATTCTATGTATACCTTGCGGTGATTCTGGATGTGTTCACTGAGTACATCTGGAATCACTGCGTGGCGAGAAGGGGGTGGGGCTTTGGGTGGAGCGGGGTTTCGCTCCGTCTCCGGACCGTGGAGACGCACCCTAATAATGCTGCCCAACTAATTCAACTCTCTCATTGCTACTCCTCCGCTTCACTCCCCTTCAAATCTCTTCACTGGCTCCCATTCCCTCAGCGTATCCAGTTCAAATTACTAATACTGGCCTACAAGGCCATCTATAACCTGTCTCCCCATATGTCTCTGAACTAATCTCCCGATACCTTCCTTCACATAATCTCCGGTCCTCCCAAGACCACCTCTTCTCCTGCACACTTATTTGCTCCTCACCCAACCGCCTCCAAGACTTCTCCCGAATATCCCACATCCTCTGGAATTCTTTGCCCCAACACGTCCGACTATCAACCACATTCTCATCCTTCAGACGGAACCTGAAAACCCATCTCTTCAGGAAAGCTTACATCCTGCAATGACCCCGCTACCTCACCACTACCGGAGCTATCACCTCAACCAACACCGAAACTGCTGCAACTCCCCAACCTACTTGTCTCCTTTCCCCACCATCATGTAGAATGTAAGCCCAAAAGGGCAGGGTTCTCTCCCCTCTGTACCAGTCTGTCATTGTTAGTTTGATTACTGTAAGTGATATCTGTAATTTGTATGTAACCCCTTCTCATGAAATCAATGGTGATATATAAATAAATAATAAATCTATGAATGACATGGTTCAGATGAAAGCCCAGAGGGACCCAATGATTATAATGAAGTAGCAGTTACTCTGGTCTCAGTCTTATCTCTTTTCAGCAGTGTTCTCTTTAAAGAGGTGTACAAAACTCTGGCCGACTGTGCTTTTATTCACATTTAAAAATACATTTAAAAAGACTGACACACCTGGATCACAGGCCAGACAGCGTCCACAGCGCCTACATCTGCCTAATTATAAAGAACCTTCTGTCCGAAGTTCCAACTGAATCAAGTATTTCAGAGATTTACATGTAAACCTCTGTGTAAGTGCTCAGAATAGAGTGCAAGATAAAGTTGAGCCGAGCCTTACTGCTATCTTTAGGAGGCAGAATGAACAAATCAACAGTAGGTCAAGAATTGGTTTTGCTTTTTTATGCCATCCCTAGTACGGTATAATGATTAGATGGCTTTATTCTGTGGGTGCATTTTTATACATTTAATCTTAAATGGCAGAGTTGAAATCTAAATCAAAACCTACATGCGCAACAACCAACGGAGCAAAAGCAATCCATTGTAACAGACCATTTTGTAACATTCAGATAATTATTAAGATGTATGGTCATTTGCAAGTTTCTCCACACAAAATATACAAAACACTGCAGCAGGTTTTCTAGATTGATGGTAAAAAAAAGATATTACCAAGAATTATTATTTGTTGGAAACAATGACAAGGTGATCTAACAAATAGTACATGAAATGTCATCTTGTCCATTATTGGTTATAATGAAGTTTCACAGTCTTTATTATGCCTTTCATTCAGCATAACAGGAAAAACCAACCTTTGCTCCTAGCATTATAGCACGCTCCTGTTCACATTTTCTTTGCTTCTCCTTCTCATAACCTCCAATCCCAAACTTGTGCACCTCCAACCGAGCCTGGAAAAATTGCATACATGACATCATGGAACAACAACATACAACTTACATAAAGCGGTATTTTCAGGCTGGAAATATCGATGTGTGACAGGTGTAGGTTCCATATCATGCACCTTTGTGAAAAACAGGGATACCCTGACCCCCTTAGAAGCAGCCACCTCATTACAGAAAGTAAAAGAAGGGAGAGGAAGCTAATGGTGCAGAATTGAAATGAGGTTTCAAATTATTTATAATGAATACTCTAAAGCCTATTGTCTAGAGCTCAAATTAGAGCTCTGGTGTATCTTCCGACCACACCTTTTATGCACGCCTAAAAAGATGGACACCACCAGACGGCGTCAAGAGTGTCTCCATCTGCCTCATAAGGAATCTTACAAGGAATCTTCTACCGGGGGTTCTGTCTGAATCAAGTAGTTCAGATCATTACATGGAAACCCCGGTGTAAGCACTCAGAATAGAGCGCAAGATAAATGTCAACCGAGCCTTACTGCGATCTTTGGGAGGCAGAAAAAAAAAAAAAAATCAACAGCACGTGAAAAATTCCTTTTATTTATGCCATTCCTCATCCAGTATAAGTGATTAGACTTCTTTATTCGCCTGATTGGTGCAATTTCCAGATTTATATCAGTTTATGTAAGGCTGCTGTCACACAAAAAAACACACTTTTTACCAAAACAAAAAAGATTTGAGAGCTATAATTTTTCTATATTTCTGCCAACAAAGTAATTTGAGGGCTTGCCTTTTGCAGGACTTGTTGATGTTTTTATTGGTATCATTTTCAGTCACATAATATTTTTGGATCACTTTCTATTCTGATTTTTGGGAGGCAGAATTAACCCCTTTACTCCCAAGGGTGGTGTCATGTCGGACACTGTTCACACCAGGGTGTCCGGCAGACCGCGGTAATACCCTGTTGGGTATTCTGTTCCAGTCGGGATAGGGTTAACCAGGTTGTCATGCTGGCTGAGGGCTGGGCCACGCCCTTGGCCTTTAAATAGTTCGTCCTGACTATGGGCGTCGCCGGCTATAGCTTTAGCCTAGTGCTAGCAATACCGGTCAGCAGTGGTGGTGTTGGAGCGTCTGATATCTGGTGCAGTATATCCCTCAGTGGTTCTTTCTCCAATCTGTTATATATATATTTGGTTGCCCTTGCACATTATTGTATTCCCTTGTGTATTAACTGCGTGGTGTTTCTTTTACCCCTGTCCATACGTATTTGTGGGGTCTGGTGTCTGGTCCCCTCACTGGGTGGAGGGTGGTGGGTTCAGCTTAGGGCTGGACAGGAAACAGGGACAGGGTGGAGGCTCAGGCAGGCACACCTTCAGTGTAAACCCTGGGTAGAGGGACAGACAGGGTTCCCCTAGTCTGAGGGACATCGCAGGGGTCCCGGGGTTTTTGCCTAAAGTAACCTAGGCATACCTTGACATTATAGTCGGCCCAAATAATAAAGTGAGAGAAAAAAAAAAAAAGTATAGATAGGGAATATAGGGGTTACTTAATATGGATCCTATACTTTCCCTAACCAAGCAGCTGGAGGCTCTATCCATACAGGTCACTGAACTCAGGGGGGCGGTCCAGCAACAAGGCCTGTCAGCTCCTGCAGTACCTGCTGAGGCTGCAGCCAGGGCAGCTGAGCCCAAGTTTCCCCTTCCTGAACGATTTGCTGGTGATCGTGGTAAGTTCACGGTGTTTCGTGAATCATGCAAATTGTATTTCCGTATGCGTCCACATTCCTCAGGTAATGAGGCTCAACGCGTGGGCTTGGTGATTTCTTTGCTGAGTGGTGACCCACAGGCCTGGGCCTTTTCACTCCCTTCAGACTCACAGGCATTTGAATCTGTAGATTTTTTTTTCTCTGCTCTGGGTTTGATCTATGACGATCCGGATAGATTAAACTTAGCAGAGTCTAAGATACGCTCACTGCTACAGGGTGATCGACCAGCTGAGGATTACTGCACGGAATTCCGGCGCTGGGCGGTGGACACGCAGTGGAATGACCCTGCGCTTAGAAGTCAATTTTTGCATGGGGTTTCTGGAAGGGTTAAACAGACTCTCCTAATGTACGAGACTCCCGCCTCTCTGGAGGCTGCGATGGCACTTGTAGTACGCATAGACCGACGTCTCCGTCAGGGGGCGCTGGTTTCGTTGCCTCCGGGAGGTGGGGGAGTGGTCGGTGAGGTTGCCGCGGGTGAATCCGTGGAACCCATGCAGATCGCTGGTATAGCACAGTCACCGAGTAACAAGCCTAAACGTCCTTGGCACAGAAGGCAGGGGCTCTGTTTTTTTTGTGGCAAAGGAGGACATTTTATTAACGCTTGCCCCCTGGTACCCAAGAAGGGCGCGCCGGCGGAAAACTGATAGGCTCAGAGGGTTTGGAGGAGTCTAGTCTGAGCCTTTGTGTATCCTCCGTCATGGTTTCCCAGTGTATGCTCCCTGCTAGGGTGGTACTTGGGGGGCAAATGCTCTCTATTACAGTATTTATTGATAGTGGCTCAGCTGCCAATCTCATTGATGAGAGGTTCGCGCATACAGCGGGATTTCCGGTGGAGAAATTGCCGAACCCCATCCGGGTGGTTACCATCAATGCTTCCCCGTTGTCTCAAGGGGAGATCACAGAGTGTGTGTTGGATATACAACTCCACATCGGAGTATTACACTCAGAGCGGGTAACTTGTAAGGTGCTTAGTAACTTACCGGCTCAGATGGTTCTGGGCTTTCCATGGTTGTCAATGCATAATCCTGTTATTGATTGGAAGACCCAGGACATAATTCAGTGGAGCAGGGAGTGTCAGGAGAGGTGCCTGGCTACATGTATTTCCGCTTTGACCCCCAGTATCCCGGAGCCGTTGCTGGATTATGCGGATGTATTTTCTGAGAAGGGTTGTTCGGAACTACCACCGCATCGCCCCTATGACTTTGCTATTAGGTTGAAACCAGGGGCCAAGTTACCTAAAGCTAGAATGTTTAATATCTCAGGTCCCGAGAGGCTAGCTCTCAAGGAATACATTGCGGATAGCCTGAGCAAGGGTCATATTAGACCTTCCTCTTCTCCTCTGGCTGCTGGCTTCTTCTTTGTTAAAAAGAAGGATGGCGGTTTACGCCCGTGTCTGGATTTCAGAGAACTCAACCAGATTACGGTCCGTGATCCTTACCCTATGCCACTTATACCCGATTTATTCAACCAAGTGGTTGGTGCCAGGTGGTTCTCCAAACTGGACCTCAGGGGGGCGTACAATCTTATAAGAGTCCGTCAGGGGGATGAGTGGAAGACAGCGTTCAATACCCCTGAGGGTCACTTTGAGAGTTTGGTAATGCCGTTTGGGTTGACTATGGCACCGGCGGTCTTTCAACACTTCATTAATGATGTCTTCTCTCAGTTGTTGGGGAGGTTTGTTATAATTTATCTTGACGACATCCTCATTTTCTCTCGCGACCATGATACACATATAGAGCATGTTAGACAGGTTCTGCAGTTGCTCAGAGAGAACAGGCTCTATGTCAAGCTTGAAAAATGTGTGTTTTGCGTACAGGAGCTACCGTTCTTGGGTTATATAATCTCCGCCTCAGGTTTTAAGATGGACACCGCAAAGGTGCAGGCGGTACTACATTGGGATCGGCCTGATAATCTTAAGGCGCTTCAGCGATTTCTTGGCTTCTCCAATTACTATAGGAAATTTATTAAGAACTTCTCTATGATTGCCAAACCACTGACTGACATGACTAAGAAGGGTACCGACTTTTCTGACTGGTCTGAGCCTGCGGTACAGGCGTTTGAATTCCTCAAGAATAGTTTTGCCTCAGCGCCCATTCTGGTGCAGCCCGATGTCTCCTTACCGTTTGTCGTGGAGGTGGATGCGTCGGAGGTTGGAGTGGGGGCTGTACTGTCTCAGGGCCCTTCTTGGGCCAAGTTGCATCCGTGTGCCTTCTTCTCCAAGAAGCTGTCGCCTGCGGAGCGTAATTATGATATTGGCAACAGGGAACTATTGGCCATCAAATTGGCATTTGAGGAGTGGCGACACTTCTTGGAGGGGGCTGTTCATCAGATTACTGTGATAACCGACCATAAGAATTTGCTTTATTTAGAATCTGCTAAGCGCCTGTCCTCCAGACAGGCTCGCTGGGCATTATTCTTCACCTGGTTCAACTTCATTGTTACCTATCGACCTGGGTCGAAGAATGTTAAGGCAGACGCTTTATCCAGGTGTTTTCCTGGTGGAGAGTTATGTGAAGAGCCGGTGCCTATTCTCCAAAAGGGTGTGGTGGTATCTGCCATCACGACAGAGATTGAGGCAGAGATTGCCGAGGCTCAGGAGGTGGTACCGCCGGGGTTACCTGCTAATAAATCTTTTGTGCCGCTACATCTACGCTCTAGAGTGTTGGGTGAACATCACGACACGGTACTGGCAGGTCATCCAGGGGTTAAGAGCACTCTGGAACTGGTATCGCGTCGTTTTTGGTGGCCTAAAATCCGGCAGGATGTGGCCTTATATGTGGCTGCCTGTACCACGTGCGCACGGGCCAAGACTCCTCGTTCCCGTCCCGCTGGTAGCTTGCAGCCTCTCGGGGTGCCCAGTAAGCCATGGACTGAGATTTCCATGGATTTTATTACTGACTTGCCCGCCTCGGCAGGGAACTCGGTCATTTTGGTAATTGTTGATAGGTTCTCCAAAATGTCACATTTCGTTGCTTTACCATCTTTGCCCAATGCTAAGACTCTTGCTCAGATATTTATTCGTGAGGTGGTCAGACTTCATGGTGTCCCGTCTGACATTGTGTCTGATCGAGGTACGCAGTTTGTGGCAAAGTTTTGGAGAGCTTTTTGTTCTCGCCTTGGAATCAAATTATCTCATTCATCGGCTTTCCACCCTCAGTCGAATGGACAGACTGAGCGGATGAACCAAAACCTGGAGCAATACTTGCGCTGCTTTATTTCCGACAATCAGGAAGAGTGGTCAGCGTTTCTTCCTCTGGCAGAATTCGCAATAAACAACCATTGCCAGGAATCGTCTGGGGAATCTCCTTTTTTTTGTGTGTATGGTCAACATCCTCAATTTTGCACCTTGCGTCAGGGGTGCTCAGTTGGCGTCCCTGAAGAGGACCAGTTGGGAGCTCAATTGTCGTCTGTTTGGAGGAGAGTCAAGCAGCGCTTGTTGAAGGTGGGTTCCAGGTACAAACGGGTGGCTGACTGCAGACGTGTGCCAGGTCCGGACCTGTGTGTGGGTGATTGGGTGTGGTTGTCTACTAGGAACATTAAGCTCAAGATACCGTCACTTAAGTTGGGTCCCAGGTTCATTGGCCCATTTAGAATCTCCGCAGTGATCAACCCAGTGGCATTTCGTTTGGAGTTGCCGGCTGTGTATAAGATTCATAATGTATTTCACAAAGCATTGCTAAAGAAGGTCGTGGGTTTGGTGGATGGTTCCCCCGGGCCACCACCTCCCGTCTTGGTGGATGGCGCGTTGGAATTTGAGGTGTCCAAAGTGGTGGACTCTAGGGTTGTGCGTCGCACTCTACAGTACCTGGTCCACTGGCGTGGCTATGGTCCTGAGGAGAGGACATGGGTGCCGGCCTCTGACATTCATGCTGATCGACTGGTTACTATGTTCCATCGTCGCCATCCGGACAAGCCAGGTCCTCGACATGGTGAGGTTCCGGAGGTCCCTCGTAGAAGGCGGGGTACTGTCATGTCGGACACTGTTCACACCAGGGTGTCCGGCAGACAGCGGTAATACCCTGTTGGGTATTCTGTTCCAGTCGGGATAGGGTTAACCAGGTTGTCATGCTGGCTGAGGGCTGGGCCACGCCCTTGGTCTTTAAATAGTTCGTCCTGACTATGGGCGTCGCCGACTATAGCTTTAGCCTAGTGCTAGCAATACCGGTCAGCAGTGGTGGTGTTGGAGCGTCTGATATCTGGTGCAGTATATCCCTCAGTGGTTCTTTCTCCAATCTGTTATATATATATTTGGTTGCCCTTGCACATTATTGTATTCCCTTGTGTATTAACTGCGTGGTGTTTCTTTTACCCCTGTCCATACGTATTTGTGGGGTCTGGTGTCTGGTCCCCTCACTGGGTGGAGGGTGGTGGGTTCAGCTTAGGGCTGGACAGGAAACAGGGACAGGGTGGAGGCTCAGGCAGGCACACCTTCAGTGTAAACCCTGGGTAGAGGGACAGACAGGGTTCCCCTAATCTGAGGGACATCGCAGGGGTCCCGGGGTTTTTGCCTAAAGTAACCTAGGCATACCATGACAGGTGGTTTGCATGTATGCCCGGGCCAATTATTACAATTCTGACCACTGTCCTTTTATGAGGTTTTTTTTCGTGACATTATACTTCATGTTAGTGGTAAAATTTCATTCATATAACTTGCATTTGTGAAAAAACTGAAATTTGGCGAAAATTTTGAAAATGTCGCAATTTTCCAACTTTGAAATTTTATGCCGTTAAATCATCGTGATATGGCACACAAAAAACTTAGTAAGTAACCTTTCCCGCATGTTTACTTTACATCAGCACAATTTTGGAACCAAAATTTTTTTTTTGTTAGGAAGTTATAAGGGTTAAAAGTTGACCAGCAATTTCTCATTTTTACAACGCCATTTTATTTTTAGGGACCACATCACATTTGAAGTCACTTTGAGGGGTCTATATGATAGAAAATACCCAAAAGTGACACCATTATAAAAACTTCACCCCTCAAGGTGCTCAAAACCGCATTCACGAAGCTTATTAAGCCTTCAGGTGCTTCACAGGAATTTTTTGAATGTTTAAAAAAAAAAAAAATGAACATTTAACTTTTTTTTCACAAAAAAAATTACTTCAGGTCCAATTTTTTTTTACCAAGGGTAACAGGAAATATTGGACTGCAAAAGTTATTGTGCAATTTTTCTTGAGTACGCTGATACCTGATAAGTGGGGGTGGACCACTGTTACGGCGCATGGCAGAGCTCAGAAGGGAACGAGCGCCGTTTGACTTTTTCAAAGCAAAATTGGCTGGAATTGAGATCGGGCGCCATGTCACGTTTGGAGAACCCCTGATGTGCATAACCAGTGGAAACTCCCCAGAAGTGACCCCATTTTGGAAACTAGACCCCCCCAAGGAACTTATCTAGATGTGTGGTGAGAACTTTGAACCCCCAAGGGCTCCACAGAAGTTTATAACGTACAGCCGTACAATTAAAAAATCATTTTTTCCACAAAAATGATATTTTCACCCTTAATTTTTATTTTCCCAAGGGAAACAGGACACCAAAAGTTATTGTGCAATTTGTCCTGAGTACGCTGATACCCCATATGTTGGTGTTGACAACTATTTGAGCGCATGGCAGAGCTCGGAAGGGAAGCAGCGCCATTTGACTTTTTTGGCTGGAGTTGATACAAACGCCATGTTGCGTTTGGAGAGCCCCTGATGTGCCCAAATAGTGGAAACCCCCGAATTCTAACTCCAACCGTAACCCCAACACACCCCTAGACCTAATCCTTACCCTAGCCCTAACCCCAAACCTAGCCCTAACGGGAAAATGGAAATAATTACTTTTTTTTAATTGTATTATTTTTCCCTAACTAAGGGAGTGATAAAGGGGGGTTTTATTTACCATTTATGGCAGGTTTTTATGTTTGGCAGCTGTCATACGCTAAAAGACGCTTTATATTGTAAAAATAGTTTTCGCATCACCACATTTTGAGTTATAATTTTCCCGGATTTTGACCCACAGAGTCATGTGAGGTCTTATTTTTTGCAGTATGAGTTGACGTTTTCATTGGTACCATTTTCGGGCACATGAAATTTTTTGATCGCTTTTTATTCCAATTTTTGGGGACGCAGAATGAACAAAAAAACAGCATTTCATGAATTTCTTTGGGGGGGGGGCGTTTACACCTTTCTGCGTGTGGTAAAATTGATAAAGCGGTTTTATTCTTCAGGTCAGTACGATTACAGCGATACCTCATTTATGTCTTTTTTTGTGTTTTGGCGCTGTGTTTTTTAGTTTATTTACTTTGGGATTTTTAAAAAAAAATTTTTACAAGTTTTTTTTTTAATTTTTTTTTTACTTTATTATATTGTCCCGGGGTGGGGGGGGACGTCACTGTCTTGTGTCAGATCGCTGATCTGACACTTAGAACAGTGCTGTGTCAGATCAGCGATCTGACAGGCGCTGCACAAAGCTTCCTCATGCCTGCTTTCAGCAGGCAGTGAGGAAGCCTCCTCCCTGCAGGACCCCGAAGGCCCCCGTGGCCATATTGGATCCGGGGGCATGGAGGGAGGAGACTCTCGGCGCGACGCAGCACATCGTGCTGCTCCGGGGGTCGCATGGAAGCACGGAGGGTGCCCCCTCCCTGCGCGCTTTTCTCCTATGCTCCAGTACACTGCGATCATGTTTGATCGCAGTGTGCCAGGGGTTAATGTGCCGAGGGCGGTCCGTGACAACCCCTTACACATAGTGCCGGGTGTCAGCTGTGATAATCAGCTGACACTCGGCCGCGCTCCCCCCGTGAGCGCCGTTGATCGTGTGTGACATAATATTCCGTCCTTGGGACTTAGGTCCCAGGTCACATGGACAGAATATTACGTCCAATGTAGGTAAGGGGTTAATGAAAAAAAAAATCCTGTTTTTTTTTTAAAATGCCGTTCACAGTGTGGTTAAAATGATAAAACAGCTTTAGTCTTCGGGTCAGTACAATTACAGTGATAACACATTTACATAAAAAAAAAATATGTTTTGCCTCTTCTATACAATAAAAACACTCTTTTTTTTTTTTTTTTTTTTTTTTAAAGAAAAAAATGTTTTTTGCATACCTACAGTATTTTTTGGATTATAAAACGCATTTTTTTCCTCCAAAAATGTTGAGGAAAATGGGTGCGTCTTATAGTCCAGATGTCCCTAATCTGGCTGTGGTGGGGGAGCGGGTCATACGAGGCAGGAGCCGACTGCTGCGGCTAACTCCTGTCCCTGTGCTAAAAAGAAGTGAATATTCCCTCCATTCCACGCCCATGGGTGTGGAAAGGAGTGAATATTCATTTCTCTTTAATAGCGAGCATAGTGTTAGCCTCAGCAGCTGGCTTCATGCGGCTGCCCGGTGTTCGAGTGTGCCAGCTATTTAAGTCAATGAATATTACCTGCTTTCCAGTCCCATAGGTGTGAAATGCAATGATTATTCCTTCCCTTTAGTAGCGGCACACGTGAAAGTCCGCGGCTGCCACTGTGCTCGCTATTAAAGAGAAATTAATATTCAAATATTCACTCCAGCTCTCTACCTTGTTTGCTGGTTATAGGGGTACCCTGGGAAGGGGTCAATATCCATTTAGCTTCCCAGCCTATTAACAGCTCTAAGCTATCTGTGTAGCATTTACTGACTAAGTGCCCCCCCCCCCCCAAAAAAAAAAAATTAAAAAAAAAACGACATTTTTATATTTTTACTAACTAGCAAAGGTTAAGCAGACTTTTGCTACTTGCATGCTCAGAACACCAGCTCTCATTTGCCCCAGAAATGGTGCATCCATTAGAGGAGTCAATTCTGGCATTTAGCCTCAGCTCTACCAGATTGCCCTGGTACAGTGACAATCGATGTAATGGTTCTGGGGTTGATGTAAGTTGTTTAATGTCTGCTGACCTTAAGCACCAGGGATTGGTAGTGGAGAGGTGACTATAAGACACCCCCATTACTAACCCAGTAGTCCAAAGAAGGAAACACACAGAAACATCCTTTAATTGTAAAAAGCATTACCCGACAATTACCATCTTTTATCAATTTATTACCATAAAAATATAAAACAATCCAAAAGGGGTCCGCCGTAAATTCATAATAAGGAGGCCCCATGACGATGAGCGGTGACATCAGTACCATGACCACTCACCATGGCCGCTGGAGCACACAGAGTAGTGTGTGAATCCGGCTGCTATGACAAGTGGTGACGTCGAACTGCGGTAACCTTACGGACATCCCCGCCCACAGAGTGTGAACTTACTGCTGATGCTTGCAATGATTATTTTAGATAAGGTTATCATTATGGGGATACACTCCCTCTCCATGGACATTTTATATACAGAGCCTGGTGTGGGCGGGGGCAGCTTTCTCAGCTCTGCTTCATTGCTAAATATAAAAACTATGTCAGACCGGCTGCAACCAATAATCTAAGAGATACATAATTGGATTCAGCTTCTCTGCCCACAACAGGCTGCTCTAAGAGGAATTAGCAAAAGCCTGCTGACAGATTCCATTTAAATAAAACATTTTTTTATTCTCTCCATGTTACAGAGTAGCTACGGTACGGCTTACCACAATCCAAATGCTAAACTGTCTAATATACCGTATATACTCGTGTATAAGCCGAGATTTTCAGACTTTTTTGGGGCTGAAAGTCCCCCTCTCTGCTTATACACGAGTCATACACCTGGGTGTCGGCGGGGGAAGGGGAGCGGGGGTGTCAGAGATCATAATGACCCCCCCCCCCCCCCGACGTGTCTCTGCAGCCCCCCCGCTTCTCCCACAGTCTCCCTTTCCTCCTTCAGCGGTCACGTGGTACCGCTCATTAAACTCATGAATATGAATATACTATATGAATACTCATGTTTAATGAGCAGTACCACGTGACCGCTGAAGGGAGCCGTGGGAGAAGCGGGGGTGGGGGGGTAAGTTTATCCAATATTCACCTGTCCCCGGTCCACCGCTGCTTGCTGCTGTGTCCTCTGTCAGCGACGTTTAGGCAGCAGAGGGCGCGATGACTTGGTTAGTGCGCGCCGTGCCCTCTGCTCCCTGAACAGTCACGGACAGGACGCGGCAGACAGCAGCGATGGATCGGGGACAGGTGAATATCTCAGGTGCTGGGTCCTGAGCCAGCGGCGACACTGGCACCTGTCTCCCATAGCACGCCGGTGTCTCAGCCTGCTCAGGACCTGGCACCTGGCCCCCAGGGACAAGAGTAGAGTATGTCATTTTTTTTTTTTTTTGCAGCAGCAGCATATGGGGCATAATCTATGGAACATGTTATGGGGGTATAATCTATGGAGCATTATATGGAGCATCTTATGGGGGCATAACCTATGGAGCTCTGTGACAGTCAGCTTCTGCTGAGTCGATTTCTAGAGTGGACCCTCTGGGTCATGGCACCCACCCACCTAGGGCGAGCTGACCTTGTGAGGAACCACCCCCTATACAGGGAGAGTCAGGGGAAAGACCAAGTGGGTGAGCCACCACGACTGCTGGAACCAGATGGCCGGCTCAAGGAAGACACGGGTGTAAGTGTCTGGCAACAGGGAACGTGCAGGGTGCAAGACATAAAGCGTGGTCACAGGATTTTTTCAACAAAGCATGGTCTCAGGGTTTAATCAGGAACAAGATATAGTTACAAGGACAAAGTGAAACATAGCAAAATGCGTGCATGGGCATGTCAGGGTCCAAGGCATGATACGTGTAAGGTGGCACGCCAGGGTTACGGCAAGGGTTAGATGGCATCGGACTCCATGGCATCGGACTCCGGACATCTGGCAACGATCGACAGGCTCCGGACATCAGGCTGCGGACATCAGCTCCGGACATCAGGCCGCAGTCATCAGGCTCCGGACCTCTGGCAGCGATTGGCAGGCTCCGGGCATCCGACAGGCAAGCCAGGGTTCAGGCAAGGAGGCGCGCCAGAGTTCTAGACATCCTGCGTGTTAGGAGACACGCCAAGGTCCAAGACAGGGTTCCAGGCAGGATGTGTCCAAGGAGACACATCAGGGTCCAGGGCAGGGTGCAAGGCAAGGGGTGTGCTAGGAGGCATGCTAGAGTTCAGGCTAGGGCCTGTGCGTGCTAAAGGACACGCCAGGGTTCATGGCAGGGCCTGCGCGTGCTTTAGAGAAGCATGGGGAGGTATGCCAAGGAGCAAGCTTAGGCCTGCGCGTGCCAAGAGGGCACGCAATGCACAGTGCAGGGACAGCGTGAGTGCAAGGAAGCACAGAGAACACAGCTGGGGCACTGGCTAGCTGGTCGGGCTGAGGCTCAGACAGGCGGGCAAGGCTGAGGCTCAGACAGGCGGATGTAGCTAAGTCAGTGGCCGACGAGCACGGCTGAGGCACAAGCAGGCGGGCATGGCTAAGGAACAAACAGGCGGACGAGGGAAGGCCAGGCGCGTGCAAAGGGCACGCGAAGAAACAAGGCAAGGCAAAATACAAAACAAGGAGAGGAGCGTATGCTAGAGCCCAGAGCCGGGTCAGAGACATAGAGCAGAGTACAGACAGCGGAACGTATGCGGAGGCACAGAGCCGGGTACAAGGGAAAAGCGGAGCGTGTAACAGAGCACAGAGCCGGGTATATGGCAAAGCACAGAGTACAAGACAAGACTTGTGCTAAAGGAGCACAGAAGGTCAGAATACAAAGGTAAGGCTTAAAGCAGAGTACATGGCCTAAGCGCGTACAGACCGCACGGCGAGGCACAGTATGGAAACAGGCTTGTGCAAGAGAGCACGATAGGACAGCGTGTAGGAGAGAAGCAGAGCTTGTGCTAAAGGAGCACAATAAGAGAGCACAGGGAAAGCACACAAGGCTAGCTACAGGACACCAGATGAAGACAAGACACCAGACGAAACAGGACAAGAACAAATACAGAACACCAGAGGAAGTACAAGCACAGAGTGTGTGCGAAGCACAACAGGGCAGAGTGCAGGGGCACAGAATACAGGGAGCAACCGAGCAGACCAAATAGCCTAGCAGGGAAGCAACACGATACTCAGGCCCAGACCATATGAAGGGGCAGTCTGATATAGGGCATTAGCACCTGGACTTCCGGGTCAGGACCATAGGGGAAACTTCCAGGTCAGATCCTCCAGAACCATAGAGCGGATCGCTGGGTCAGGTCCTCCTGGGCCACAGAGAGGATCACATGGTTGAGTCCTCCAGGACCATAGAGAAGGTTGCTGGATCAGGTATTCTATGGAGCATTTTATGGGGCCGTTATTAACCTTTGTGCAGCATTATATGGGGCATATTTTTGTATGGAGCATCTTACGGGGCCATCGTGAACTGTATGGAACACATGGGGCTCCTGATTCAATATGGATATTCAAAAACATTTAACCTACTGATGTCTCAATTTATTTTACTTTTATTGGTATATATTTTTATTTTTGAAATTTACCAGTAGCTGCTGCATTTTCCACCCTAGGCTTATACACGAGTCAATAAGTTTTCCCAGTTTTGTGGCAAAATTAGGGGCCTCTGCTTATACTCGAGTATATACGGTAAGTTGTCACTGAGGGTAAAAGTGATAGAAAACAGCACATACCTTCTCAAAATGAAATTGTAGACTGTTTTCTTCTTCTGTCTCTTTAATATTTGTCTGTGGTAAAAGAAAACACATTTAAAGGTAGTCCATTACAGTACAGCTCAAACTGTATGGATAATGTACAGTTAGGTCCAGAAACATTTGTGATTTGAGCTCTGTATGGCAGTATTTAGGATGTAAATTGAAATAACAGATGCAACTGAAATGTTGACTTTCAGGTTTATTAAAGGGGTCTGAACAAAAATATTCTGTGTAACATTTAGGAACTGCAATAATTTTTCTACAAAGCCTCCCATCTCAGGGGTTCAAAAGTAACTGGAAAAATTAACTTCACCAAAAATAAAATGTTAATTTTTAATACTTTGTAGAGAATCCTTTGCAGGCAACAACTGCCTGTAGTCTGGAAGCCATGAAGGTTACAAAACACTGGTGTCCTCTAGTGTGAGGATTTGCCTTTACTGCAGATGACTTCATTTGTTGTTGTTTGTATGTCTTTCTGCCTTAACCTCTTCATGACCAGGCCAAATTTTACCAGTGTCACTTTGTGTGGTAATAACTCAAACTCTTTAGCAGATGCCAGTGACTTTCTTTTTCAGGAAAATATTGTACTTCATGAATGGGGCAACATTTGTTCGATATGCCTTATATTTATTTGTGAACAAATGGAAATATGGCAAAAATCGGGCTTTTTTCCTCCTTTAATGTGATCACCGTTATTTGGTGAATAATGGCGCTCACGTGACAGGGGACAGTAAAAACCGGCCGCGATCATGTTCCCCAGGGTCTCAGCTACCTCAATTGCAACTGTCAAACTATTACCGTAATCTTTTTTCCCTTAAATCAGAGGGTTATGTCACAAAAAATAACTAATAAATAAAAAAAGTTTTAAAAATGGTAAATGTTATTAGAAAGATATGAGGGTTAAAGGGAATCTGTCACCCTTTTTTTTGCCCTATTAGCTGCCGGCATAGACATCGGGGGCTTATCTGCAGCATTCTGTAATGCTGTAGATAACCCCCCGATGTAACCTGAAAGAGAAGAAAAACACGTTATATTATACTCACCGAGGTGGGCGGTCCGGTCCGATGGGTGTTGCGGTGCAGTCTGATGCCTCCCTTCTTTATGCGATGACGTCCTCTTCTCTCATCCTGAAATGGTTCCGGCGCAGGCGCATTGCTCTGCCCTGTTGAGGGCAGAACAGAATTCTGCAGTGCGCTGGCGCCAGACCTATCCCGACACCTGCGCACTGCAGGACTCTGCTCTGCCCTCAACAGGGCAGAGCAGTGCGCTTGCGCCAGAGCCATTACAGGATGGAAGAGGACGTCATCGCATGAAGAAGGGAGGCGCCGGACGGGACGGCGACACCCATTGGACCAGACCGCCCACCTCCGTGAGTATAATATAACGTGTTTTTCTTCTCTTTCAGGTTACATCGGAGGCTTATGTACAGCATTACAGAATGCTGTAGATAAGCCCCCGATGTCTATGCCAGGTAGCTGAAAGGCCAAAAAAAGGGTGACAGATTCCCTTTAACAGTTGACAGAAAGTTTTTGACAAAATTTTTACTTTAGACCCCATATATTTTTTTTTTTTAACTTTCACAAGGGTAATAGGAGAAAGTGGACCCCAAAATTTGTTTTGCAATGTCTCCTGAGTATGCAGATACTCAATATGTGGACAAAAACTACTGTTTAGGTGCATGGCAGGGCTTGGAAAGGAAGGAGAACTTTGAATAAAAAACAACTGCATACGCTAATGCCATGTCACGTTTAGAGAGGCCCTGATGTGCCTAAACAGTGGAAACCCTGCATAAGTAACACCATTTTGGAAACTAGACCCCTCAGGGAACTTACAGTGGAGGAAACAAGTATTTGATCCCTTGCTGATTTTGTACGTTTGCTAACTGACAAAGACATGAACAGTCTATAATTTTAAGGTAGGTTCATTCTAACACAGAGAGAGAATATCAAAAATAAAATCCAGAAAATCACATTGAATAAATTATATGCATTTATTTGCATTTTGCAGTGGGAAAAAAATTTGATCCCCTACCAACCATTTAGAGTTCTGGCTCCTACAGACCAGTTAGACGTTCCTAATCAACTCATTACCTGCATTAAAGACAGTTGTCTTACATAATCATCTTTATAAAAGACTCCTGTCCACAGACTCAGTCAGACTCTAGCCTCTACAATATGGGCAACACCAAAGAGCTTTAGGCTATGTGCACACGCTGCGGATCCGCTGCAGTTTTGGCCGCAACAGAACTGCAGCAGTTATGCAGACAGTGTACAGTAGGGGCTACAAAACCATAAGACAGAGCTGGGTGAGAAGGAGACATCTGTTGATGCAATAGTAAGAAAATGGAAGAAATACATAATGACTGTCAATCGACATCGATCTGGGTGGGGCAGGAAGGTGAGAGATCAGCCTAAACCTAGACGGGGGGGGGGAACTTGTTAATGATCTCAAGGCAGCTGGGACCACAGTCACCAAGAAAACCATTGGTAACACATTACGCCGTAAAGGTTTAAAATCCTGCAATGCTCGCAAGGTCCCCCTGCTCAAGACCGCACATGAGCAGGCCCGTCTGAAGTTTGCCAATGAACACCTGGATGATTCTGTGAGTGACTGGGAGAAGGTACTGTGGGCACATGAGACAAAAATTGAGCTCTTTGGCATGAACATAACTTGCCGTGTTCGGAGGAAGAGAAATGCTGCCTATGACCCAAAGAACACCGTCCCCATTGTCAAGCATGGAGATGGAAACATTATGCTTTGGGGGTGTTTCTTTCCTAAGGGCACAGGACTACTTCACTGCATCAAAGGGAGAATGGATGGAGCCATGTACCATAAAATCCTGATTGAAACCTCCTTATCTCCGCCAGGACATTAACCCCTTCCTGCCATCCGACGTACTATCCCGTCCATGGGACCTGGGCCCCTATGCCCATGGATGGGATAGTACGTCTACTGCGATCAGCGGCGCCCACGTGGTGAGCGCCGCTGATCGCGGCCGGGTGTCAGCTGATTATCACAGCTGACACCCGGCACAATGTGTCAGGGGCGGTCACGGACCGCCCCCGACACGTTATCCCCTTGCACACCGCGATCAAACATGATCGCGGTGTACCGGGGGTTAAAGGGAAGCATCGGCAGGGAGGGGGCTCCCTCCGTGCTTCCCCGAGCCCCCCACGGCAGCGCAATGTGCAGCGCTGCTGCGGGGGGCTCCTTTCCTGCAGGCCCCCGAATCCAAGATGGCGACGGGGGTCTTCGGGGGCCTGCAGGAAGCTGGCTTCCTCAGTGCCTGCAAAGCGCAGGCATGAGGAAGCCTTCTGCACTGCCTGTGACAGATCGCTGATCTGTCACAGTGATCTGTGATGTGACAGATCAGCGATCTGTCACAGGACAGTGATGTCCCACCTGGGACTATTTAATAAAGTTAAAAAAAAAATAAAAAAAGTGTTAAAATAATTAAAAAAAAAAAAATCGACAAATTATAAAAAAAAAAAATATATATATTCCCCCAATAAATCAATTTTTTGGAAATAAACAAAAAAAACAATAAAGTACACATATTAGGTATCGCCGCATCCGTAACGACCCGCCCTATAAAACTGTCCCATTAGTTAACCCCTTTAGCGAACCCCTTAAAAATAAAAAACGAAGCAAAAAATAATGATTTATTATCATACCGCCAAACAAAAAGTGTAATAACGCGCGAACAAAAAGACGCATATAAATATCCATGGTACAGCTGAAAACGTCATCTTGTCCCGCAAAAAACGAGCCGCCATACATCATCATCAGCAAAAAAATTAAAAAGTTATAGCTCGCAGAATAAAGCGATGCAAAAATAATTATTTTTTATATAAAATAGTTTTCATTGCATAAATCCGACAAAACATAAAAAAACGACCTAAATGAGGTATCGCTGTAACCGTACTGACCCGAAGAATAAAACCGCTTTATCAATTTTACCGCACACGGAACGGTGTAAACGCACCCCCCCAAAAGAAATTCATGAAACGCTGGTTTTTGTTCATTCTGCGTCTCAAAAATCGGAATAAAAAGCGATCAAAAAATGTCACGTGCCCGAAAATGGTACCAATAAAAACGTCAACTCGTCCTGCAAAAAATAAGACCTCACATGACTCGGTGTGTCAAAATACGGAAAAATTATAGCTCTCAATATGTGGTGATGCAAAAACTATTTTTACAATAAAAAGCGTCTTTTAGCGTGCGACAGCTGCCAAACATAAAAACCGCCATAAATAGTAAATCAAACCCCCCGTTATCACCCCCTTAGTTAGGGAAAAATAATAAAATAAAAAAAATGTATTTATTTCCATTTTTTCCATTAGGGGTAGGGTTAGGGCTAGGGTTAGGGCTAGGGCCGAGATTAGGGTTAGGGGTGTGTTGGGGTTCGGGTTGGAGTTAGAATTGGGGGTTTCCACTGTTTGGGCACATCAGGGGCTCTCCAAATGCAACATGGCGTCTGATCTCAATTCCAGCCAATTCTGAGTTGAAAGAGTCAAATGGTGCTCCTTCCCTTCCAAGCTCTGCCATGCGCTCAAACAGTGTTTTACCCCCACATGTAGGGTATCAGCCTACTCAGGACAAATTGCAAAACAATTTTTGGGGTCCATTTTCTCCTGTTACCCTTAGGAAAATAAAAAATTGGGGGCAAAAATATCATTTTTGTGGAAAAAAATTATTTTTTTATTTTCACGTCCGAGTGTTATAAACTTCTGTGAAGCACTTGGGGGTTCAAAGTGCTCACCACACATCTAGACAAGTTCCGTGGGGGGTCTAGTGTCCAAAATGGGGTCACTTGTGGGGAGTTTCAATAATTTAGGTACATCAGGGGCTCTCCAAACGCACATGACACCCGCAGACCATTCCATCAAAGTCTGCATTCCAAAACGTCACTACTTCCCTTCCGATCCCTGACGTGCGTCCATACAGTAGTTTTCTCCCACATATGGGGTGTCAGCATACTCAGGACAAATTGGACAACAACTTTTGGGGTCCAATTTCTCCTGGTACCCTTGGGAAAATAAAAAAATGGTGACTAAAAGATCATGTTTGTGGAAAAAATACGAATTTTTTATTTTCACGCACGGGCGTTATAAACTTCTGTGAAGCACTGGGGGGTTCAAAGTGCTCACCACACATCTAGATAAGTTCCTTAGGGGGTCTAGTTTCCAAAATGGTGTCATTTGTGGGGGGTTTCCACTGTTTTGGTACATCAGGGGTTTTCCAATCGCGACATGATGTCCGATCTCAATTCCAGCCAAAAACGTCAAATGGCGCTGCTTCCCTTCCGAGCTCTGCCATGCGCCCAAATAGTGGTTTACCCCCTCATGTGGGGTATCAGCGTACTCAGTACAAATTGCACAATAACTTTTAGGGTCCTGTTACCCTTGGGAAAATAAAAATTGGGGTGAAAAGATCATTTTTGTGGAAAAAATATGATTTTTTAATTGTACCGCTGTACGTTATAAACTTCTGTAAAGCCCTTGTGGGTTCAAAGTTCTCACCACATATCTAGATAAGTTCCTTGGCGGTCTAGTTTCCAAAATGGGGTCACTTGTAGGGGGTTTCCACTGATTAGGCACATCAGGGACTCTCCAAACGTGACATGGCGTCCAATCTGAATTCCAGCCAATTTTGCATTGAAAAAAATCAAACGGCGCTCCTTCCATTCTGAGCTCTGCCATGCGCCGAAACAGTCGTTCCCCCCACATATCAGGTATCAGCGTAATCAGGACAAATTGCACAATAACTTTTGCAGTCCAATTTCTCCTGTTACCCTTGGTAAAATAAAAAAAATTGAACCTGAAGTATTTTTTTTATGAAAAAAAGTTAGATGTTCATTTTTTTTTAAATATTCAAAAAAATTCCTGTGACGCACCTAAAGGGTTAATAAACTTCTTGAATGTGGTTTTGAGCACCTTAAGGGGTGCAGTTTTTAGAATGGTGTCACTTTTGGGTATTTTCTATCATATAGACCCCTCAAAGTGGCTGCAAATGTGATGTGGTCCTAAAAATAAAATGGTGTTGTAAAAATGAGAAATCGCTGGTCAACTTTTAACCCTTATAACTTCCTAACAAAAAAAAAATTTTGGTTCCAAAATTGTGCTGATGTAAAGTAAACATGTGGGAAATGTTAGTTATCAAGTTTTTTGTGTGCCGTATCTCTGTGATTTAAGGGCATAAAAATTCAAAGTTGGAAAATTTTCAAAATTTTCGCCAAATTTCTGTTTTTCTCACAAATAAACGCAAGTTATTTGAATGAAATTTTACCACTAACATGAAGTACAATATGTCACGAGAAAACAATGTCAGAATCACCGGGATCCATGGAAGCGTTCCAGAGTTATGACCTCATAAAGGTACAGTGGTCAGAATTGTAAAAATTGGCCCGGTCATGAACGTGCAAACCACCCTTGGGGGTGAAGGGGTTAAAAATGGGTCGTAGCTGGGTCTTCCAGCAAGACAATCATCCAAATCATACAGCCAAGGCAACAAAGGAGTGGCTCAAAAAGAAGCACATTAAGGTAATGGAGTGGTCTAGCCAGTCTCCAGACCTTAATCCCATAGAAAATATGTGGAGGGAGTTGTTGCTCCGAGTTGGCCAAGCGACAGCTTCAAAATCTTAATGATTTAGAGATGATTTGCAAAGAGGAGTAGACCAAAATTCCTCCTGACATGTGTGCAAACCTCATCATCAACAACAAAAAAAATGACTGACTGCTGTGCTTGCCAACAAAGGTTTAGCCACCAAGTATTAAGCCTTGTTTGCCAGAGGGATCAAATACTTATTTCTCATTGCAAAATGCAAATAAATGTATAAGTTATAAAATGTGATTTTCTGGATTATTTTTATATTCTATCGCTCAATGTTAAAATTAACCTACCCTTAAAATTATAGTCTGTTCATGTCTTTGTCAGTGGGCAAACTTACAAAATCAGCAAGGGATCAAATACTTATTTCCTCCACTGTATCTAGATGTAAGCATCTTGATCCTCAATGTGATTCATAGAAGTTTAGAACAGAGCCTTGAACATAAAGAAATAAAATCTAATTTCTTACCACAAAACTGTTTTTTTTAGCCCCAATTTTTTTTCACAATGATAATGGGGGAAAATTAACCCCAAAATTTGTTGTGCAATTTCCCCTGAGTACGCAGATACCCCATACGTAGTGGAAAACTACTGCTTAGGCGCACAACAGGACTCAGAAAGGAAGGAGTGCCGCTTTGGAACGCAGTCTTTGATGGAATGGCCCGTGGGTGCCATGTCATGTCTAGGCACATCAGGGGCTTTCCAAACAGTGGAACCCCCATAAGTGACCCCATTTTGAAAAATAGACCCCCTCAAGGAATTGATCTAGATGTGTGGTGAGCACCTTGAACCCCCAGGTGGTTCACAGAATTTTAAAAAGTTGATCTGTTAAAATGAAAAAAATATTGTTTTTCCACAAAAACGTTAGTTTTAGGACCAGTTTTTTTTCATTTTCAAAATGTATTGGGCACCAATACCCCATATGTGGCTAAAAACTACTTTTGATGCATAGTGTAAAGCTCAGGCTAGAGTTCAGATTTTCATGGACTAGTTTGAGGGTGCCATGTCACACTGGCAAGACTTTACAAGTGCTGCGCCAATTCTTTGGAATGCACTTCCCAGGTCAATACGATTAGTCCCCAATCCCCACAATTTTAAGCGTGCCCTGAAAACGCATTTATTCAGACTGGCCTATCGCCTCAACATATTAACCTAATCTATCCCTGTGTAGCACAGCCAAAAGTTTTACCATAACCAGGTTCCCTGCAACATGTTCCCACATGCTTTATGCATCCATTAGCCCTCTGTGTCTGTACTGATACACACTTAACATTATGGCTGGTCCATACAATCAGGGCAACTTTTACCCCCCACCTTTCGTGTCTTCCTTTTTTTCCTCATAGATTGTAAGCTTGCGAGCAGGGCCCTCATTCCTCTTGGTATTTGTTATAATCTATGTGATTATTGTTATGCTGTAATGTCTATTGTCTGTACAAATCCCCTCCGAAATGTAAAGTGCTGCGGAATATGTCGGCGCTATAGAAATAAAATGTATTATTATTATTGGCAGAGCCACTGAGGTGCCTGAACAGCAGAACCCCCCCATAAGAGACCCAAATTTATAAACTACACCTCTCAATGAATTCATCTAGGGGTGCAGTGATTATATTGACTCCACAGGTTGGTCACAGAATTTTATACCATTGGGCAGTGAAGAAAAATAATTACATTTTTAGCAGAAAAAAAAAATAGTTTTAGCCCAAGATTTTATATTTTTCACATGGGTAAAGGAGTAAAAATAGCACCCAAAATTTGTCACACAATTTCTGCTTAACGTGAAAATACCCCATATGTGGATGTACAGTACTGCTTAGCCACACGATGAGACTCCGGAGGGAAGGAGTGCTATAAAGAAAAAATAATTTTCACCACCAAAATTTTGCTTTAGCCCCAGATTTTACATTTTCACACGGAAAAATTGGTAAATATTGCATCAAAATCTGCCCCACAATTTCAGCTCAATATAGAAATACCCCATATATGGCTGTACAGTACTGTTAAGCCATACGGTGACATCCGGGAGGGATGGAGCGCTATTTGCCTCCTGGCGTGCAGATTTTGCTAGAATAGTTTGCGGACTTCATATACAGAGCCTTTAAGTGCTAGAAGAGCAGAAACCACCCTCAAGGGACCCCATTGTGGAAATTATATCCCTGTGGGCATTTAGCTACAGGTGTAGTGATGATTTTGACTCCATGGGCGTTTTCCAGAAACAAGCAGCGATGGATGTTGTGGAGTGAACATTGCAAAATGCCGTTGCAGTGCCCAGTACGCTGTAGTGCCCGTATATTATGCCCAGCTCATTATATGCCCGTACATTGTGAAATACCAAACATGTGAACGCTAACTGCGGTTTAGGCACACTGTGGTGGTGCTCAGAAGGGAGGGTTGTATTTTGATTTGGTAGTGCAGAATTTGCTGAATTTTTATTAGAGGGCCATGAGCCACTTCACTTCTCCAGAGTCTTTGCACTGCAAGTAAAGTGGAAGCCCCCTGTATTTCCATTGGCAAATGACTGACCTGAGTTAGGACTTGCTTTTTTTGTGGATTGAGTTGGAAACTTTTTATAGAACATTTTGGATCACATTTATCCTGAGCTCTAACTGGAGTGCTATCATTGGGGTTTCCATCTAAATCTCCGAATGACATGATTCAGATGAAATCTACGAGGGAGTCACTCCCTATAATGAACCAGCAGAGTTACTCTGGACCCTCTCTGGCCTCTGCTCAGAATTGTCCTTTTTTTCAAAAGAGCACAAAACTGTGAAGGACTGCACTTTTATGCAGACCTATGAGCACGGGCACCACTGGATCATAGGCCAGACAGAGTCCACAGTGCCTTCATCTGCCTAATTATAGTGAATCCTCTGTGGGCGCTCCATCGGAATCACGTATTTCAACGATTTACATGGAAACCTTGGTGTAAGAACTTAGCATAGAGCGCAGGATAAATGTGAATCCTTTGCCCCCAAGTCCCTGGAAAAAGTTGTTAAAATAATTTTCGCCTTGATAATTTGTCATGAAAGGGCTGATATCATCGAGAGTGCACAGACGCAGACCGAAAATAGCGGACCCTCCTAGAGATGTCATTTGTGGTTGTCTCAGCTTGGTTGATACATCAGCAATCCTGTCTGGAGCCAGGGAAAAAAGAAATAATATCTCAACTATTCTCCCATTCTCCTGTTTCAAGACATTTTCCCAAGTACTCTACCTAAAAGGAAAAATATGAACACACTCTTAGATACCTCAAGATTCAATAAACTTAATTACAGGTGGCTTTTTCCCATCGGATTGGGAATACTCAAAGATGGAAAACAAATAACTATAAGAACCCCCTGAAGACCTTGAGAAAGTGTAGGATATTTCTGGTTGTGCCGCAGGTGGAGATACCTTCTTGGATGCTGTTGGATACAGAATGGGAGAGTCCACAGCTACCTAGACAAGAGGAATTGGCTACCCCGAAGAAGGCGATTTCCCCAAAATCTAGGAAACATGGTCTGAGACACCAACCCCCTTAATTGTTGAATCTTTTGGATGGGAGTACCTGAACTTTTTCTCTAATCTCTGGGTTGAAGGTCTAGTTTTCTCAACAGATGACCTGTTTGTTGCTGCAGGTTGGACCTGAAGCTGAGTTTCTTCTTGAATAATTTGACTACACATGTGGTCAAAATTGTTGGTACCCCTATATCAGAGACACCGCACTACACTTGCTCATAGAGCCAGTGCGCGTGTCCTGAGTACAGAAGCAGTGCTAAAAGTTACCTGGGGAGCAGGGCAGCAGAGGTGACCAGGCGTGCTTCAAGCTAATAGTGTCAGGATCCAGTCAGCGCTGGAAAGTAAAGAGGAACAGGACCTGCGGACACTGAAAATGAGCAAGCTGGCACAGGACCTATGGTCAGTGACTGCAAGGGGGCGGGGCTTAGTATCCTGCTTTCAGATATGACAGGACACCATACAACAACTCAGAGTCAGGCAAAACGGAGGTCACAACAGTACGGGCAAACAAGGTACAGGAGGGACAAACAGACGGGTAGTCAGACAAAGCCAAAGGTCATACACAAGAGGGCGACGTGGTACCAAGGGGACAAGCAGAGAGAAGTCGGGTCACAAGCAGAGAGTCATACACGAGAGGTAGCGCAGTACAAGAGGGTCAGGCAGAACTCGTAACAGGGACAGAACCAGATCACAACCAAGCAGGCAACAAGTTATCAGGCACAAGGCACACGTATACAAGAGGTCACTTAACTCAGCCGAGGGCCGGAGTATAACTGACACCGGACCCAGGTCCAGTGAACACTAAATAGCCTCCTTCTGCCAGAGAGAGGCAGCACAATTAATCCATAGTCTAACCAGGACGGGTCAAAGCGAAATCCCGTCCTGGATCATGACACCCTCATTAAATGACAGAAAAACCCACAATGGTCACAGAAATAACTTGAAACTTACAAAAGTAATAAATAAAAAAATCTATGAAAATGAACAAATGAAAGTGAGATATTGCTTTTCAACCATGCTTCCACAGATTTTTAAAAAAAATAAAACACATGAAACAGGCCTGGACAGACATGATGGTACTCGTAACTTAATATTTTGATGCACAACCCTTTGAGGCAATCACTGCAATCAAACGATTCTAGTAACTGTCAATGAGACTTCAGCACCTCTCGACAGGTATTTTGGCTCACTCCTCAAGAGCAAACTGCTCCAGTTATCTCGTGTTTGAAGGTTGCCGTTTCCAGATGGCATGATTCAGCTCTTTCCAAAGATGCTCAATAGGATTTAGATCAGGGCTCGTAGAAGGCCACGTCAGAATAGTCCATTGTTTTCCTCTTAGCCATTCTTGGGTGTTTTTAGCTGTGTGTTTTGGGTCATTATCCTGTTGCAAGACTCATGATCTGCGAGTGAGACTAAGCTTTCTGACACTGGGCAGCACATTTCTCTCTAGAATCCCTTGATAGTCTTGATATTTCATTATACCCTGGCACAGATTCTAGACACCCTGTGCCAGATTCAGCAAAGCAGCCCCAGAACATAACAGAACCTCCACAATGTTTTACAGTAGGAACAGTGTTCTTTTCTTGATATGCTTCATTTTTCTTTCTGTGAACACAGAGCTGATGCGCTTTGCCAAAAAGTTAAATTTTTGTCTCATCTGTCCATAGGACATTCTCCCAGAAGCTATGTGGCTTGTCAAATTTCAGTCTGGCTTTTTTATGATTTTTTTTTCCAACAATGGTGCCCTCCTTGGTCGTCTCCCATGAAGTCCACTTTGGCTCATACAACGACGGATGGTGCAATCTGACACTGATGTTCCTTGAGCTTAAAGTTCACCTTTAATCTGTTTAGAAGCTTTTCTGGGTTCTTTAGTTACCATTCGTATTATCCATCTCTTTGATTTGTCATCATTTTTCCTCTTGCGGCTACGTCCAGGCAGGTGGGCTACAGTCTCATTAGGCTTAAATTTATGAATAATATGTGCAACTGTAGTGACAGGAACATCAAGCTGCTTGGAGATGGTCTTATAACTTTAACCTTTATCATGTTTGTCTATAATTTTCTTTCTAATTTCCTGAGACAACTCTTTCCTTCGCTTCCTCTGGTCCATGTTGAGTGTGATACACACCATGCCACCAAACAGCACAGTGAGTATCTGTAGCCTTCTATACAGGCCCACTCACTGATTCCAAGATTGTATACACCTGTGATGCTAATTAGTGGACACACCTTGATTTAACTTGTCTGTTGACACATTATTTTCAGGGGTACCATCATTTCTGTCCAGGCCTATTTCATGAGTTATTTTTTTTTTTAAATTCTGTGGAAGCATGGTTGAGAAGCATTGTCTGACATTCAGTTGTTCATTTTCATAGATTTTTGATTTATTGTTACTGTCAGATTCAAGTTATTTCTGTGACCATTGTGGGTTTTTCTGTGATTAAATGAGGGGTTACCAACAATTTTGACCACGTGTGTATGACTTGTTTGTTTCACTCATCTAGTTATATAGTCAGCTTACCACTCGAACTGTCTCATCTGCACTACTGGGATGCGTCAGCCCCCTCCTGCAGTAGATGAGATTTTACTTGTTAATAATTGGTTGTTTTGATTTGATTGTTCTTTTTTACAGGGGAAAATTGATACTCGTGCGTAAACTCAAATGCTTCCTTTAAGACTGACAAGACTCTTCCAGATTTGGTCACGGCGGCTTAATTTAATGTTAAGGCTAAGTACCCACGTATGCAGAAAATTCCTGACTAAAAACCGGACTCCTTCCCAGGAAACGCGCGTTTTTGTCCGCGTTTTTTTTCCGGAGCATGCCCAATCTCATAGAATATAATTAGAAATGCGGATTTTCCCGCGAAATTAACCCCTTCCTGACACCAGACGTACTATCCCGTCCATGGGACCCGGGCCCCTATGTCCATGGACGGGATAGTATGTCTCAGCGATAAGCGGTGCCCACGTGGTGAGCGCCGTTGATCGCGGCCGGGTGTCAGCTAATTATCACAGCTGACACCCGGCACAATGTGTCAGGGGCGGTCACGGACCGCCCCCGACACGTTAACCCCTTGCACACCGGGAGTTAAAGGGAAGCATCGGCAGGGAGGGGGCTCCCTCCGTGCTTCCCTGAGCCCCCCACGGCAGCGCAATGTGCAGCGCTGCTTCGGGGGGCTCCTTCCCTGCAGGCCCCCAAATCTAAGATGGCGACGGGGGCCTGCAGGGAGCCGGCTTCCTCAGTGCCTGTGACAGATCGCTGATCTGTCACAGTGATCTGTGAAGTGACAGATCACCGATCTGTCACAGGACAATGATGTCCCACCTGGGACTATGTAATAAATCTAAAAAAAAACAAAAAAAAAAAAAAAACGTGTTAAAATAATTTTAAAAAAATTGCCAAATAAATTAGAAAAAAATTCCCCCAATAAATCCATTTTTTGGAAATAAAAAATAAATAAAAAAAATAAAAGTACACATTAGGTATCGCCGCATCCATAACGACCTGCCCTATAAAACTGTCCCATTAGTTAACCCCTTTAGCGAACCCCTTAAAAAAGAAAAAACGAAGCAAAAAATAATGATTTATTATCATACCGCCGAACAAAAAGTGCAATAACGCACGATCAAAAAGACGCAATTAAATATCCATGGTATTGCTGAAAACGTCATCTTGTCCCACAAAAAACGAGCCTCCACACAGAATCATCAGCGAAAAAATAAAAGTTATAGCTTGCAGAATAAAGCGATGCAAAAATAATTATTTTTTATATAAAATAGTTTTCATTGCATAAAACCGACAAAACATAAAAAAACGACCTAAATACGGTATCGCTGTAACCGTACTGACCGGAAGAATAAAACCGCTTTATCAATTTTACCGCACGCGGAACGGTGTAAACGCACCCCCCAAAAGAAATTCATGAAACGCTGGTTTTTGTTCATTTTGCGTCCCAAAAATCGGAATAAAAAGCGATCAAAAAATGTCACGTGCCCGAAAATGGTACCAATAAAAACATCAACTCGTCCCGCAAAAAATAAGACCTCACATGACTCGGTGGGTCAAAATACGGAAAAATTATAGCTTTCAATATGTGGTGATGCAAAAAATATTTTTACAATAAAAAGCGTCTTTTAGCGTGTGACAGCTGCCAAATATAAAAACTGCCATAAATAGTAAATCAAACCCACCGTTATCACCCCCTTAGTTAGGGAAAAATAATAAAATTAAAAGAAAATGTATTTATTTCCATTTTCCCATTAGGGTTAGGGCTAGGGCTAGGGTTGAGATTAGGGTTAGGGGTGTGTTGGCGTTAGGGTTGGAGTTAGAATTGGGGGTTTCCACTGTTTGGACACATCAGGTGCTCTCCAAATGCAACATGGCGTCTGATCTCAATTCCAGCCAATTCTGAGTTGAAAAAGTCAAATGGTGCTCCTTCCCTTCCAAGCTCTGCCATGAACCCAAACAGTGTTTTACCCCCACATGTAGGGTATCAGCCTACTCAGGACAAATTGCAAAACAACTTTTGAGGTCCAATTTCTCCTGTTACCGTTAGGAAAATAAAAAATTGGGGGCAAAAATATTTTTTGTGGAAAAAAAATTATCTTTTTATTTTCACGCCCGGGCGGTATAAACTTCTGTGAAGCACTTGGGGGTTCAAAGTGCTCACCACACATCTAGATAAGTTCCATGGGGGGGGGGGGTCTAGTGTCCAAAATGGGGTCACTTGTGGGGAGTTTCAATAGTTTAGGTACATCAGGGGCTCTCCAAATGCACATGACACCCGCAGACCATTCCATCAAAGTCTGCATTCCAAAACGTCACTACTTCCCTTCCGAGCCCCGACGTGTTCCCATACAATAGTTTTCTCCCACATATGGGGTATCACTGTACTCAGGACAAATTGGACAACTTTTGGGGTCCAATTTCTCCTGTTACCCTTGAAAAAATAAAAAAAATTGGGGACTAATTGATCATGTTTGTGGAAAAAATACGATTTTTTTATTTTTATGCCCGGGCATTATAAACTTCTGTGAAGCCCTTGGGGGTTCAAAGTGCTCACCACACATCTAGATAAGTTCCTTAGGGGGTCTAGTTTCCAAAATGGGGTCATTTGTGGGGGGTTTCCACTGTTTAGGTACATTAGGGGCTCTCCAAAGGCAACATGACACCCGCAGACCATTCCATCAAAGTCTGCATTCCAAAATGTCACTACTTCCCTTCCGAGCCCCGACATGTGCCCATACAGTAGTTTTCTCCCACATATGGGGTATCAGTGTACTCAGGACAAATTGGACAACAACTTTTGGGGTCCAATTTCTCCTGGTACCCTTGGGAAAATAAAAAAATTGGTGACTAAAAGATCATGTTTGTGGAAAAAAAAAAAATAAAATTATTTTTTACTTTCACGCCCGGGCGTTATAAACTTCTGTGAAGCACTGGAGTAGTCAAAGTGCTCACCACACATCTAGATAAGTTCCTTGGGGGGTCTAGTTTCCAAATTGGTGTCATTTGTGGGGGGTTTCCACTGTTTTGGTACATCAGGGGCTTTTCAAACGCGACATGGTGTCAGATCTCAATTCCAGCCAAAAATGTCAAATGGCGCTGCTTCCCTTCAGAGCTCTGCCATGCGCCCAAATAGTGGTTTACCCCCACATGTGGGGTATCAGCGTACTCAGGACAAATTGCACAATAACTTTTAGGGTCCTGTTACCCTTGGGAAAATAAACATTGGGGGTGAAAAGATCATTTTTGTGGAAAAAATATGATTTTTTAATTGTACCGCTGTATGTTATAAACTTCTGTGAAGCCCTTGTGGGTTCAAAGGTCTCACCACATATCTAGATAAGTTCCTTGGGGGGGTCTAGTTTCCAAAATGGGATCACTTGTGGGGGGTTTCCACTGTTTAGGTACATCAGGGGCTCTCCAAACGTGACATGGCGTCCGATCTGAATTCCAGCCAATTTTGCATTGAAAAAGTCAACCGGCGCTCCTTCCCTTCTGAGCTCTGCCATGCGCCGAAACAGTGGTTCCCCCCCACGTCAGGTATCAGCGTACTCAGGACAAATTGCACAATAACTTTTGCAGTCCAATTTCTCCTGTTACCCTTGGTAAAATAAAAAAAATTGAACCTGAAGCATTTTTTTTGTGAAAAAAAGTTAGATGTTCATTTTTTTTTTAAAATATTAAAAAAATTCCTGTGACGCACCTAAAGGGTTAATAAAATTCTTGAATGTGGTTTTGAACACCTTAAGGGGTGCAGTTTTTAGAATGGTGTCACTTTTGGGTATTTTCTATCATATAGACCCCTCAAAGTGGCTTCAAATGTGATGTGGTCCGTAAAAATAAAATGTGTTGCAAAAATGAGAAATCGCTGGTCAATTTTTAACCCTTATAACTTCCTAACAAAAAAAATTTTGGTGCCAAAATTGTGCTGATGTAAAGTAAACATGTGGGAAATGTTACTTATCAAGTTTTTTGCGTGCCGCATCTCTGTGATTTAAGGGCATAAAAATTCAAAGTTGGAAAATTGCGAAATGTTCAAAATTTTCGCCAAATTTCCGTTTTTTTCACAAATAAACGCAAGTTATTTGAATGAAATTTTACCACTAACATGAAGTACAATATGTCACGAGAAAACACTGTCAGAATCACCGGGATCCATGGAAGCGTTTCAGACTTATTACCTCATGAAGGGACAGTGGTCAGAATTGTAAAAATTGGTCCGGTCATGAACGTGCAAACCACCCTTGGGAGTGAAGGGGTTAATGAGCATGCTGCGTTTTTTACCACGATGTGTTTTTTTCATGGAAAAAAAACGCATCAATATGCACAAAAAGTGAGTAATTCATTAAAATGAATGGGATGCTTCTTGTAAGCGTTTTTACCGGTAAAAACGCTTAAAAAACGCGAAAAACGCTTACGTGGGTACATAGCCTGAAGGTATATCACCTTACAAAACAAATCACATCTTGACATTACTTTAGGCCTTTTTCACATTTCCGTTTTTTGACAGCAGTCCAAATCCGCCAGAATGTGAAAGAACGGATCCGTTTGTGTTGGCAACGGATGCGTTTTTTGACGGATCCGCTTCATCAGGTAGTGCTGGAAATTTAAAGGAAAGAGAGAGATTTTTTTCTGCCGCCACCAAAACGGAATTTGGGGTTAAATTTGTGGCAAGGAAATTCTTCCGGGCACGCTCAGTGTAAAAAAACGGATCCGTTCCCGGATTCCGTCAATTAACGGTTGGTAACGGATCCGCCGCCCATAGGCGACCATTATAACGATTGGCGGATAGCGGCGGTTCCGTTGCTATCCGCTATTTTGACGCAGACAAAAAATGTTTCATTGTCGGTCCACTCAAGTCAGCGGACGGCAAAATTTTGGCGGATCCGTCAAAAAATGGATCCAATGGATGACCATCCATTAAAATCCGCCGCTAATGCAAGTCAATGGGAAAAAACGAATCCGCCAAAAAAAAAAAAATGGAGGATCCGTTTTTTTTTGCAAAACGGCGGATTTTGACTGATGGCAACAAATGGAAATGTGAAACAGGCCTAAGAAACAAAAACCACATTTAATTTTTTTTTTTTTTTTTTACAAGAGACACTATAAAAAAAACAACATATCCCTGACCTCTTCGGTTCATTTTACCCTATATGGTTTAACAAAGCCACCACATTTGCTTTCAAAGGGGTTCAAAAAGTCCTGCTGGAGAAGTTGATCAGATTGTACTCAGCGCAGAATGACAAGCTCATAGAAATATTTGCTGCTGCAGATCCACAGGTCCACTATTGACGACCAGAGATAGGAATTGGGTATAACATGGATTTTTTCTGCGCTGCTGAATGATTCAAGGTTTAGGCATGTATTATGTGTGCTTGATGAAGAAGTCTTGTACTTAAGGCCCCTTTACATTTAGCGATGCACCAGCGATCCCGACCACAATATGACCCGGTCAGGATCGCTGGTGCATCGCTAAATGGTTGCTAGTGAGCTGCCAAACAGGCAGATCTCACTAGCGATGCCGCAGCGGTCGTTACTTACCTTTCAGACGCGGCGATGACGACGTCCTCCCGCCCGCGTCCACGCGTCGCTCGTCGGCGCCAGCAGGAAGCCCAGCAGGAAGCAGCCGACGAGAAATGGCCCTGGACGATCTCGCTCGATCAGCGATAACCAGCGGGGGAGCCGGTCGGAGGTAAGTATCACACATAGCGATATCGCTAGCAATATCGCTGCTGCGTCACAAAATCGGTGACACTTTAGAGATATTGCTAGCGATATCGCTATGTGTAAAGCTCCCTTTAGTAACGCGTTGAATAAATCCATAACTGAATTAATACATGCCTGAACCTTGAATCATTCAGCAGCGCAGAAAAAATCCACGTTTTACCCAATTCCTCTCTCCAAAGGAGTTAGCATAGCAATAAGGAAAGGACTTCCATTCACACTCAAAGATAGCCTCTCTGATCCAGAAGGCAGGTATATTTTGGTAAAAGGTTATATGGCCAACACTTAGGTAATTTTTATGCCCCCAATCAGGGTCAGACCAGGTGGATTTCTAAAACCCTGGAAATGTTGAAACTTTTCAAAGAAGGTTTTCTAATTTTAAGGAGGAGATTTGAATATTTCTCTAAATCCTATTCTTGATACCTCCTCAGGTTAAACGGTCCACTCTCAAAAAAAACTTTGGGTAGTTTATCACTACAATCTCTGAATTTAATTGACTCTTGGTGCCTTATGAATCCTTTTGCCAAGGATTATACCTTTTTTCCCCCAGTCCACAAGTCTTATCATAGACTAGATTATTTGTTAGTACAACATCAGAATCTTAGATTAAAAAAACTGACTCACATTGGTCCAATTACTATTTCTGACCACGCACCCATAGTTACATAGTTCTTAAGGAAGACTTTAAGTCCATCTTGTTCAACCCATAGCCTAAACATGTTGATCCAGAGGAAGCCAAAAAACAGCCATGCAGCAAACACTAAACTCCACATAGGGGAAAAAAAAAATCCTTCCTGACTCCACATACGGCAATCAGCTCCCTGGATCAACGCAATATTAAGGAAACTAGTGTATATACCCTGTGACATTATACTTTTCAAGAAAGGCATCCAGTCCCTTCTTAAATTTTATTAGGGAATCACTCATTACAAATCATATGGCAGAGAGTTCCATAGTCTCACTGCTCTTACAGTAAAGAATCCACGTCTGTGAGTATGCTTAAACCTTCTTTCCTCCAGATGTAGAGGATGCCCCCTTGTCCCCGTCACAGGTCTAAGAGTAAAACGATTAGAAAGGTCTTTGTATTGTCCCCGCATATATTTATACATTGTAATAAGATCACCCCTAAGCCTTTCCTTTTCCAAACTAAATAACCCCAAGTGTAATAACCTGTCTTGGTATTGCAGACCCCCTAGTTCCCTAATAACCTTGGTCGCTCTTCTCTGCACCCACTCCAGTTCAGCTATGTCTTTCTTATACACCAGAGACCAGAACTATACACAGTTTTCTAAGTGTGGTCGCACTAGTAACTTATATAGAGGTAAAACTATGTTCTCCTCATGAGCATCTATGCCTCTTTTAATGCATCCCATTATTTTATTTGACTTTGCAGCAGCTGCCTGACACTGGCCACTAAATGTGAGTTTGTCGTCCACCCATACTCCCAGGTCTGTTTCAGTGACAGTTTTGCCCAGTGTTTTACAATTAACCCCTTACTGCTACTCGACGCAATAGTACGTCCAATGGCAGTACACCCGCTTTTTGCAATACCAACACAAAGTATATTTTAGATCAATGCCATAGAAAAGTGGAAACTCTAAGAGATTGTCAAAACTCCAATTTCCTACCCCTAAAACTATTTCTAGACTATATAACAATATTTCCTCTCCAACTAATCAATTTAAACTTATATTCTTAACTGTTATGAATGAGTCACCTAGGAGGAAAAACAAAAACAAGCTAAGCCACAGAAAACCAGAGAGGTTGGTAACTAAGCGGATTGCAGACCCCTGATCCTATCCACACAACTAGCAGTAGCCGTGGAGCGTACCCACGATGATCCTAGACGCCTCGTCACAGCCGGAGAAATAAATAAGCCTAAAGCAAGAAAAGGGGAAATCTAAACTGCCCCAGAGCAGACCCCAAAGCAATAGACAGCCCCCAAACATGTATTGTCAGTGAGACATGTTGAAAACAAAAACACAGATAGAAAAATAGGCTGAGCAAATGATGGGGCCCACACTAACTAGAAAGGACAGGAAAGATGCTGTCTGCAATCACGCACAAAACCCTGCCAACAAATATCCAACACTTTCTGATAACAAAAACCCTGAAGTCACTAGACTTCAATTCCCTATATCAGCACTCTGGTATATTCTGAAGACAGAGCAAAAGAGACCAATCTGTTGAGAGTTCATTTTCCCCTTCACTACTGAGGCCCGAGGAACTCCCTCTTCTGGTAAAGAAAGGTAGTGAGCCTGATTATCAAACACCTGAGTCTGATGATGATGACTGGCTGAGTGGAGTTACTGACTGGATATAAGGCTGCCGACGCCCTTCTACCCTGCGGGTGATTTCTCTGTGGGATCCTTGGAGACCAGTCTGAATTCCTGCTCCTCTAAAGCTAAGTTTTCTGCTCTGCTTTTTGCATTTGTGCTTAGACTTTGTTTTGCTTTGTTTTTCTGGATTTCTGCCATTCCCTGCTGGGGTGTGCTGAATTCCTTTAGCTCTGTCTTCTGAAAATACCTGAGTGCTGATTTAGTTTTTGAAGCCTAGCTGCTTCAGGGTCTTTTTCATATCAGCTTGTTGGCTTATGTCTTTGATAGGGTTTTGGCAGATTGCAGACAGCAACCTTCCTTTCCTGTTCTGTTTAGCTAGCTTGGGCCCCATCGTTTGCTCAGCCTATCTTTCTATCTGTGTGAGTGTTTTTTCATCTTGCTTCACCGTTATTATATGTTGGGGGCTGCCTTTTACTTTGGGGTCTGCTCTGGGGCAGTATAGATTTCCTTTTCTGTCTTTAGGCTATTTAGCGCTCCGGCTGTGATCGAGGGGTCTAGGGCATCGTAGGAACCCCCCACGGCTACTGCTAGTTGTGTTGATAGGTTCAGGGGTCTGCAATCTGATAGTTGCCAACTTCTCTGGTTTTCTGGACGTAGCTTCTATTTTTGTGTCTGCCTCCTACGGTGACTCAATCATAACACCAATCTGATCAGGGACAAAAAGCAACTGGCATAAACAGAGACATAAGAATGGAAATTCAGCGCAGCCCCAGCAGGGGCTGGCTGACCACAAAAACTAAGTAAACCAGACCAAATTTCATGTGAAAAAATAGCAGAGCACACTTAGCTTGAGAAGGCAGGAACAGAACTGGAAACCAGAACCTCAGGGCAGGAAAAAAAATCACCAGCACAAAATTAGGGAGTCGGATGTCTTAAATCCAGTCAGAGACTCCTGATGTCCACTCACAGTCCTCCTCCTCAGGTGGCAGGTCTCTGCCATTTAGATCAGCTTCATTACCTACTGTCACCACTAGAGGGAGCCCGGATGGAGAACTCACGACTCCTCTGTCAACACAGCCAGCTCCACCACCCTCACCAGAAGCCAGAGGTAAACCAGAAAATGAGTTACAACACAACCTCCTGGGAAAAGGAACTTAACATCGAGTTCTCTGGTAAAGATATTCAAAATATACTTAACAACTCATATGGATTCTCCAGATGTATATTGTTGCAGGAAAATGCCTATAAAATATCTTCCCGATGGTACAGAACTCCAGAGATCCTGTATCATCTAGGATTACCGGAGTCTAATGTGTGTTGGAGATGCAAGATTCGTATAGGAAACTTTGCTCTTATATTTTGGTTCTGTCCCAATCAGAATAAATTCTGGAAGAATATCAATAAGATACTGAAATCATTGGGTATCTGGGCTTTAGATCCAACAGCCTCGGAAGTGCTTCTGTCCTGTCCTTCCACTAATTATAAAATAAGAAAACATGGCCAACTTGCTTTGTTAGTCGGAGTAGCTAAACACCTGATAGCAGTTCACTGAAAGCAATCCACTACGCCAACTATTGAGGAATGGATGGATAAAGTCTGTTTGATTTCTAGATTAGAGGAACTCTCCAGATAGGAATTGCATTCTCACCCTATTTTCCTGAAGATATGGGCCCCATGGATAAGTAAATATCGAGGAGGTTAAAATTGCAGGTTTCCAGCCTCTCTCTTTCCTTCGGCTATCTGATACTTAGCATACTTAACATACTTAGTGTTGTTCTGAAGTCATCATGATCATCTCGTATCGCAATTTTGCAGTGTTAGATCCATTAGAATCTAAGATTAATCATCAAATTATTAATGATACACTGAATCTTTAAATGAGAGAGTCTCAACTGTTTTATTATTTTCTGATTTCGCCTCATATCTTTCTTCAGGAAGTTAAGGCCCCGTCACACACAGCGATCTCGATAGTGAGATCGCCGATTTTGTGACGCCACAGCAATCTCGCCAGCGAGATCGTTGTGTGTGACGGGGATCAGCGACCGGGTATCGCTGATCGTGCACTATCGTCCTGGGCCATTTTTGATCGTTGCTCTCCCGCTGGCCAGCGCGCATCGCTGCGTGTGGCAGCAGGAGGCAGCGATCAGCGAGGCTCCCAGTGCTCTAAGCAGGCGCACGCCACTTAGTTACCCGATGTGTACCTTAGAAACATGCGTGCTCGCAGCTCTCGGCGCGAGGACGCAGGTTTCTAAGGTACACATCGGGTAACTAAGTGACGCGCGCCACTTCACTTAGTAACCCAATATTTACCTTAGATACCAGCGTCCTCGCTGGTGCTGATCGCTGGTGAAGCTGCCTTTTTGGCCTTTAGCAAGGTCGTACCATTGTCGGGATCGCTGGTGCATCTTTAAGTGTAACGGTACCCTTATACTGTAGTTCGCAGATTTGGAAATTCCATTGATAATTGCATTCTTCCTTTATTTCGATTGTACACTTAAATTCCAAAATAAAGAGTTATTAAAATAAAGAGTTATTAAAAAAAAAAAAAATGAACAATCCACAGCAGGTGAAGAATTTATTTAATTTATTTTTTACGCTGTTCCTTGTGTTCTGTATAAGTGATTAGACGACTTTATTCTTTGGGTCAGTGCGATTACTGCAATAGCAAATTTATATAGTTTTTTTCTGTTTGGCTGCTGTCACACATTAAAGACCGCATTTTCTTGCAAAAATAGAATTAGACTTACCGGATAATTCGTTTTCTATTAACCATACCACGACAGGACACAGGAGGATGTCATCTCATCCTAATAGGGAGAGGAAACACGAAAGAGGTCAATAGCCCCTCCTACCTCCATACCCCAGTGTTGTTATAAAGGACCACAATAGTATGAATGCTTAACTATTTATTACTACTAGATGCAATAATGGAGTGGAGGGGAAGGGAGTTAGCCCTGCTATTGAGATAGGTTATTAGAAACCGAATTACCGGTAAGTCTAATTCCATTTTCTCTAATAACCCCCCACAACAGCACACAGGAGGAATACCAAAGACTAACGCTCTAGGGAGGGACAACCGCCTGGCGAATCTCTCTCTCAAACGATAGATCTTTGATGGATGTTAAATCAAGTCTATAATGTTTGAAAAAGGTATGCACAGATGATCAGGTAGTGGGTCTGCATATCTGCTCGATGGAAGCGCTGGCTTTTTCTGCCCATGAAACAGCTACTGCTCTGGTGGAGTGAGCTGTGAACCTCTCTGGAGGTGTGAGATTCTGGATCTGATAAGCTTCAATTGCTCTCTTTATCCAATTTGCTACCGTAGCCTTGGAAACCTTGTTTCCCCTATTCTGGTCATAGGGTTGAACAAATACCGTAGATTCTTATCTTTTCTATACTTCTTAGTTATGCAGAGATAATGTAAGACCATTCTCCTTACGTCAAGATAGTGGAACTCTTGTTTTGTGGGTTCTGGCAAAAAAGAAGGTACTATTATATCCTGATTTTTGTGAAAATCTAAAAAGAAAAGAGGGATCCAGACGGAATAACAGTCGGTCTTCCAATATCTTCAGGTAGGGCATTTCTATTGAGAGAGCCTGCAACTCTCCCACTCGCCTGGCCGTTGTTATTGTACCAGGAATGCTGTCTTCCAAGGCAACCTGTCCAACACTATTTCCAAACGGGGCTCAAACGGTGGCAGCGTTAATCCTCTCAGGATGATATTGAGGTCCCAAGCGGGGTCCAGACTGATTGCTTTAGGACGAAGTTGTGTAGCCACTGTCATAAATTGCTTTATCCACCAGTGTTACGCAAGGGCCTGGTCAAAGAATGAGATCAATGCCGCCACCTGTACCTTAAGGGTACTGGGTTTAAGTCCCTTCTCCAATCCATCCTACAGAAAATATAGGATCTGGGCAATATTGGGCTGTCAGGGATCTGGTCGTTCTGGTGCACACTATCACAAGAACGTTCTCCAGGTCTTCTGGTATATCGCGTTAGTCACTGACTTCCTACTCGTCTGAAGCGTGTAGATGACTGTCAGAGAGACCTCTGGCCTTCAGGATTGAGAACTCAGAAGCCAAGCTGCAAGATGGTAAGTTTTCTATGTCCAGGTGATAAACTGGTCCCTGGTGTAGGAGATCCCTGACTGGTGGGAGGATTAGAGGACTGTCTACACTTAAGACAGATATGGTGCCATATCAACTTCTCTTCGGCTAGAGGGGTGCTACTAGAATGACTCTGGTCTGCTCGTCTCTTACTTTCTGTAGAGTCCTTGGTAAGAGAGGGATCGGAAGAAAAGTGTAAGCCAGACTGAATTGCCATTGGTGGGCCAAGGCGTCTATGCCTAGACATGGGTCGTCCGGTTTTAGAGAAAAATAGTTTGTCACCTTCGAATTCTGGCGGTCTGCAAATAGATCGACCTCTGCTGCCTTGGAGTAACTCTCGACTCTGCCCTGTCCTTCAAACCGCATATCCAATCTCTTGACACCTCCTGTCGCCCGACTAATCCACCTCTCTCCTTTCTACTCCCCTGCCTCTCCCCTCTGCAAATTCCTCCATTGGCTCCCAATTCCCCAACGAATCCAGTTCAAACTACTAACACTGACCTACAAAGCCATCCACAACTTTTCCCCTCCCTATATCTCAGAACTAATCTCCCAATATCTTCCCTCACGTAATCTTCGATCCTCCCAAGACCTCCTACTCTCCTCCACACTTATTCGTTCCTCACACAACCGCTTCCAAGATTTCTCCTGAATATCCCCTATCCTCTGGAATGCCATGCCTCAACACGTCCGGTTATCCACCACCCTCGGATTCTTCAAACGGAACCTGAAAACCCATCTTTTCAGGAAAGCTTACAGAGTGCAATAACCATTCTGCCTCACCACTGCCTGAGCTGCCGCCTCATCACCACCAGAGCTGCTGCACCCTGACCTTCCGTCTTTTCCCCGCCATCCCGTAGAATGTAAGTCCGCAAGGACAGGGTCCTCTCCCCTCTGTACCAGTCTGTCATTGTAAATTTGTTGTGGAAATTTGTTTACTGTCAACGATATCTATAACTTTGTATGTAACCCCCCCTTCTCATGTACAGCACCATGGAATTAATGGCGCTATATAAATAAATACATAATAATAATAACAACCCCATTTTTTGGCCAACATCTGGAATACCTCCGGATTCAGACTCCAATCCCCCGGATGGATATCCTTTCTGCTCAGGAAGTCGGCCATCCTGTTGTCTGTTCCCTTTATGTGAAGGGCTGACACAGAAAGAGGATATTTTTCGGCCCAAGAGAACTTTGTGATTGTGGTCACATTGTTCGAATACACTCATCACATGGGTACCCTGGAATATCGAAATAGCTGCCCTCAGGGTCTCTTCCACCGCCTTTAATTCTCTGAAGTTCGAGGACTGCCTGATGACTTCAACAGACCAGAAACCCTGGAAGGATGTCTGGGAGACTACAGCCCCCCATCAACTCTTGCCGGCATTCACCTCTATGGTGACTAGTGGGGTCTGGACCCAAGGCACTCCGTTATTCAGGTTTTTTGGATTGTCCCATAAAGACAATGAAGCTCGTATCTGGGCTGGTATTGACACCATCTCGTCCAGTGATCTGGGGGAACCGTCCCATTCTGCTAGTATATATCTATGCAGGTCTCTGGTGTGCGCCTGGGCCCAGGCTACCGACTGGATACAAGATGTCATGGATCCGAGGACTGACCCAGCAAATCTCATGGACACCAACCTTCTGGTTCGCAGGATGTTTATTCTTGTTCTCAGCTGGATCTGTTTTTCCCTGTGTAAGAAGGATCTTTGTGCCTGAGAATCCAGAAGAACTCCCAAGAAGGTCTTCCTTGTGGAAGGAGCGAGATCTGATTTTTGTTGACTTATCAACCACCCTAGTGACGTCAGTATCTGGGAAGTCGTCTGTATGTGTTCCTGCAACACCCGTGCTGATGGTGCTCCCAGCAGAAAGTCGTCAAGATATTGGACGATACAAATCTGCTGACCTCTGATGTGGGCCATGGCTTCCGACAATCTTTGTGAAAATTCAGGGCTGATGATAGTCCGAATGGGAGTACATTGAACTGGTAATGAACTACCCTCTCCCCTTGGACCATGGCAAATCTCAGGAATTTACGATGGTTGGAATGAATCGGGACATGATAATATGCATCCTGTAGATCGATTGTTGCCACAGTGAAGCTCTTCACTATCAGAGGAACTGTCGATTTTACTGACTCCATCTTGAATCTTCTGTAAACAGATGTACTGGTTTCACGCCGCCTGTCACCTCACCCTCACCAGGGGGCGGGACCTTGGTCCCGACGTCACCTCTTCCGTAGTTGCGGCCGCTCCGGGGGTCCCGTCGGGTGCGCACACGCACCTCTCGTACTTAGTTCCTTGTTTTCACCATGTTCTTTGTGCGCACGCACGCACTTCTCAGCCCTGCCGCCGTACCTGTCCTCTCTATGGTATTGGAGGACCTGACTCGAAAGTCCTGGTGATCATGTGCTATATAAGGCTACCTCTTCCTATGGGAGGTGTCTGATTATTGTTGTGCTTCCTGGCTTGGTCTGCTTTGTCCTTGCCTGGCTGTGCGCTGTATTCGGGTCCTCTGCCTTGTGTTCTGTTGTGCCTCCTGGCACATGCTCTGTTCCTGTATTCTGACTAGTGCTCTGTTGTGCCTCCTGGCACAATGCTCTGTTCCTGTACTCTGTTGTGCCTCCTGGCACACCTTCTTCCAAGCCTTGCATTGGACCTCTGCATTGTGTCTCAATTAGCATAATCCCGACACCCAGGGACCATTATCTGCATACTCCCACCCCTTTCAATACATTTCTATTGACCAGGCTATGGTCATTTATATGTTAATTTCTATCTCTTGAATTCTGCTCTCCAATCTCCCTACCAACAATATATAGCATCCCCACACATAACCGCTATTATTAGCATGTGTTTCTCCACATTTTGAGCTGGTATTATGTCTTTATTCTGGTGGAAAGCAAGCTCTGTGTGCTGTGCAACACACACCCATATTCTTACTGTTAGTCACTTCCTGTTTACCGGAGCTTACAGGTCCTATTGGCCGCCCACCACTAAGTATCCCTCCCCTTTTTAAACCTGCATGTCTGCATGCAGGATCAGATGGCCGGTGGACACCTCATCTTGAGGCACGTTTGCCCCTCTCCTATATTCTGTATATGTACCTATTAACAGGGAAGGGGATACTATTTATGCACACATTGCAATAATGCTCCCTCTCGCTATATCCTCCACAGCTCATTACCTTAGAGAGATTATTCTCCTCAGTAAGTACCTTTTTTTTTCCCTGCTACATGATTCACAACTACTAGCATACGCTCCACTTCACCGCATCTTGTTTTTAGACTTAAAGCACCATCGTCCTTTCTGATAGATGCCTATAAGCTCTACACAATCTATATACCACACGGTATGTTTCACATACTTATGGATTGCTGCTATATATTTTCTATGGCTCCTTCTAAACTATTTGGCGTGATATGTGCAGTGTAGGATACCTGGCATTATCTTCGACCAATTTATCCTATTTTTATATGACCATTTCGACTATTGTATGTATATACTTCTGTTTTCCTTTGTTTTTTTTCCTATCTTTACTGTTTTATATGACATTTTGTTTTGTAATTATATTTAATCTTGCAGCAACTGAAGAAGGTCACATTGACCGAAAAGTCTTTTTTCGCGTGCTACAATAAACCTCCTTGCAAATAACTTTAAGTTGAGTGCTAGGTTTATAATTGTTGCTTTAACGGTTTGGGAACCTAACCTTAGCACCATCTTGAGTTGCGATCACAGTGTTCTTTCTAGGCGCGTGCAAAGGGCACGCGAAGAAACAAGGCAAGGCAAAGTACAGAACAAGGAGCGGAATGTAGGTTGAAGCACAGAGACGGGTACAAAAAGAGAAGCAGAGCGTATGCTAGAGCCCAGAGCCAGGTCAATACAGGGTACTAGATGCAAGGCAAGAGCAGAGTACAGACAGGTAGCGGAACGTATGCTGAGGCAGAGCCGGGTACAAGGGAAAAGCGGAGCGTATGCCAGAGCACAGAGCAGGGTATATGGCAAAGCACAGAGTACAAGACAAGACTTGTGCTAAATGAGCACGGAAGGTCAGAATATAAAGATATAGCTCAAAGCAGAGTACATGGCCAAATGTGTACAGACAGAACGGCGAGGCATAGTACAGAAACTGGCTTGTGCAAGAGAGCACGATAGGGCAGAGCAAAGGAAGGAAGCAGAGCTTGTGCTAAAGGAGCACAATAAGACAGAGTACAGGGAAGGCACACAAGGCTAAATACAGGACACCAGACGAATACAAGACACCAGACGAAGTACAGGACAAGGACAAACACAGGACACCAGATGAAGTACAAGCACAGAGCATGTGCGAAGAAGCACAACAGGGCAGAGTGCAGGGACACAGAATACAGGGAGCAACCGAGCAGACCAAACAGCCTAACAGGGAAGCAACACGATACTCAGGCGCCGACCATAGGAAGGGGCGGCCTGATATAGGGCATTAGCACCTGGACTTCCGGGTCAGATCCGCCAGGACTATAGAGAGGATTGCTGGGTCAGGTCCTCCTGGACCATAGAGAGGATCATATGGTCAGGTCCTCCAGGACGAGAGAGGATTGCTGGATCAGGTCCTCCTGGATCAAAGAGAGGATTGCTGGATCAGGTCCTCCTGGACCATAGTGAGGACCACATGGTCGGGTCCTCCAGGACCGTAGAGAGGAACCGTTGCAGGCAGCATGGAGATGAGCACGCACATGCGCGCCGGGCACAGGCGTCAGCCGAAAGATCCAGCATAGACGTGCGCGTGCACCAGTAACGGTGCGCAGCCACAAGGTGAGCTGTGCGTGCGCACTAGTAATGGCATGCAGCCGTAAGGTGAGGGGCGCGAGCACACCAGCAACGGCGTACAGCTGCAAAGTGAGATGCACGTGCGCACACGAGAGGGACCCCTGGAGAGCCCGCAGGGACCCAACACTGGGGACAATGCGGCATGACACTCGCCTTGCACTATCCTGTATCTAGCGCACTCCCGTGTACACGCTTTGTAGTCTCCTTTACTCAATACCTCCGTACACTCGCCTTGTACCGTCCTGTACCCTGCGTGTCCCTGTGTCCACGCTTTGCACGTTCCTGCAGACACACTCACTTGTGTTTCCTGTGAGCTGGCCACCTGGTGCCAGAAGTCGTGGTACCTTACCCCCCTGGGCTTGCCCCTGACACTCCCTGTATAGGGGGTGGTCCTCACTAGGTCAGCTCACCCTGGGAGACTTGGTGCCACGACCCAGAGGGTCCACTCCAGGAGTCGTTATAACTGGTTTAGAGGTTTCAGATTTATTATAATCCTGTGGTATCCGTTCAGTTTTTATCATTAAGAGTCTGGAGAAGTGACCCCTGTTCTTCTCCCTCTCGGAGACTAGGGAAATCGCCCCTGAGGCTAGCAGTTTTCTGAGGCCTAATTCCAGGGAGGAGTGGAGTGAATGTGTAGAGAGCTACGCAACTCTTACTCTCTGTTGAGGGTAGGAGTTAAATTCTTTTCTCAACCCCTCCTGGATGGATCCTAGGACCCATGGGTTGGAGGATATGTCCCGCCAGCTTGGGAGGAAGTGGGAAATGCGACCTCTCAACTTTCTCTGAGCGTCATGGTTTACTTCGATGCTGGTCCTTGGAGAGAAAAATATTTTTGCCCCGGCCTCCTTTGGGGTACCTCCATATTACTGTCTTTCCTTTGCCTCTGTTTTGGGAGGATTGCTCCTGTGGGGGCTGAGAGGACCTCTCTTTGGCACTCATTTTAGCACTCTGACTCTGATAGCGACTTCTTTTTGTCCGAGACCTTCTGCAATAACTGATCTAATGCAGGCCCAAACATATTTCCCTTTAAAGGGGATGGAACATAGCTTGATTTTGGACCCTACATCTCAGCTCCATGATCTCAGCCACAGATCTAGTCTCACCGAGTTAGATAGGGATGGAGATCTAGCCGCTACCCTGAGGGATTCCACTGAGGCGTCTGTCAGAAAGGCTGTAGCATTTTGGGAAAGGGGAAGTGAGGCGAGGATCTCCTCTCTAGGGGGTTCCTGCTGCCAGGTATTCTTCCAGCTGACCAAACCAGCGAGACACTGATCTAGCGACAGACGTGGAGACCGCATTTGTGTTTAGCAAGGCCGCTGTTTCCCAGGATTTTATGAGGAGACCTTCCATTTTGCGCTCCAGAGGATATTTTAACAGAGGAATCCTCAAATGGCAAGGTAGTTTTTTTGGCTACTTGAACGTTCAGCTTGGGTACCTCGTACCAGCATCTCTTCTTGCACCGTACAAGCTGGTCTTTCTTCCTCCACTTCCATGGTCCTTCTCACCGCCGTGATTAGCTCCTCCATGTTCACTACAGAAGAGTGAATCCGGGTCGGAACTCATTTCACCTTCTTCCTGGAACTCTTCCTGCATTGACTACTGGTAGTCCCAATCCTCTTCCTGCTGCATTTTCCTCTTTTTTGCCGCGGGAGGCGCACTAGGGACTGGTACTAGCTGGGAGAAGGATGCCAGGGAAGCGTCTATCTCCTGACATACAATGCCTTTGATGTCCTCTCTTAAGGAGGGCTGTTCTTCCTTCAGAACTTTATCTATAGATTCCTGACATAGGGGTTTGCCCTGTGAGAAGGAGAGTCTTTAGGCACATAACACACATTTTCAGCTAGTGACTTTGGATTTGCTCCTGGGTGCAGGATCCTTGTCCCCCAAAAGAGAGGAGAAGGTAGAAATGATTCTAAGTATCCATACCTGCACCCTGGATGAGACCGAATGCTCACAGGGATCGGAATAGTGCTGGGCTCCACAGATGCAGAGCGGGAAGGATCAGACTCCATGATAGCACAGTTTTTCCTACTTCACTTGACCTTCTGGCCGGGGCTCCTTTAACCCCTTTCTGACATCTGATGTACTATCCCGTCCACGGTATCCGGGCCCCTATGACCGGGGACGGGATAGTACGTCAACGCGATCAGCGGTGCCCCCGGGGGGAGCACCGCTAATCGCGGCCGGGTGTCAGCTGATTATCACAGCTGACACCCGGCACTATGTGTCAGGGGCGGTCACGGACCGCCCCTGGCACACTGCGATCAAACATGATCGCAGTGTATCGGGGGATTAGGGAAGCATCGGCAGGGAGAGAGCTCCCTCAGTGCTTACCTGCGACCACAGGAGCAGCGCGATGTGCTGCGCTGCTCCAACGGTCTCCTTCCCTGCCTTCGGGGGCCTGCAGGGAGGCGGCTTCCTCAGTGCCTGCAGAGAGCAGGCACGAGGAAGCCTGCAGCAGCGCCTGTCAGATCGCTGACCTGACACAGCACTGTGTGAAGTAATAAAGAAAAAAAAAAAAAAGGTGTAAAAATAATTTATAAAAAAATCACTAAATAAAAATTAAAAAAATAAATAATCCCTAATAAATTCATATTTTGGAAATAAAAAAAAAACAAACAAAACAATAAGTACACATATTTAGTATTGTTGCGTCCGTAACGACCTGCCTTATAAAACTGTCCCACTAGTTATCCCCTTTAGTGAACCCCTTCAAAAATAAAATTAAAAAAAAAAAAAAAGCAAAAAATAATGCCTTATCATACCGCCGAACAAAAAGTGCAATAACAAGCAAAAAAAACCCCTTGGGGGTTCAAAGTGCTCACCACACATCTACAGAAGTTCCTTGGGGGGTCTAGTTTCCAAAATGGTGTCATTTGTTGGGGGTTTCCACTGTTTTGGCACATCAGGGACTCTCCAAACGTGACATGGCATTCAATCTGAATTCAAGCGAATTTTGCAGTGAAAAAGTCAAACGGCGCTCCTTCTCTTCTGAACTCTGCCATGCGCCGAAACAGTGGTTCCCTCACACACATCAGGTATCAGCGTACTCAGGACAAATTGCACAATAACTTTTGCAGTCCAATTTCTCCTGTTACCCTTGGTAAAATAAAAAAAATTGGACCTGAAGTAAAAATTTTTTTTTTTTTTTTTAAACATTCCAAAAACTCCTGTGAAGCATCTGAAGAGTTAATAAACTTCTTGAATCTGGGTTTCAGCACCTTGAGGGGTGCAGTTTTTAGAATGGTGTCACTTTTGGGTATTTTCTATCATATAGACCCCTCAAAGTGACTTCAAATGTGATGTGGTCCCTAAAAATAAAATGGTGTTGCAAAAATGAGAAATCGCTGGTCAACTTTTAACCCTTATAACTTCCTAACAACAAAAAATTTTGGTTCCCAAATTGTGCTGATGTAAAGTAAACATGTAGTAAATGTTATTTATTAAGTTTTCTGTGTGCTATATCTCTGTGACTTAAGGGCATAAAAATTCAAAGTTGGAAAATTGCAAAATTTTCGCCAAATTTCGTTTTTTTTTCCCACAAATAAAAGCAAGTTATATCAATGAAATTTTACCACGAACATGAAGTACAATATGTCAAAAGAAAATAATGTCAGAATCACCGGGATCCATGGAAGCAGGGACAGTGGTCAGAATTGTAAAAATTGGCCCGGTCATTAACGTGCAAACCACCCTTGGGGGTTAAGGGGTTAACCCCTTAGTTCTCATAGCTATTTTCGATTTTTCGCTCCCCTTTTCTCCAGAGACATAACTTTTTTATTTTCTGTCAATATGGCCATGTGAGGGCTTATTTTTTGCGGGACGTGTTGTACTTTTTAACGACACCATTGGTTTTACCATGTCGTGTACTTAAAAATTGGAAAAAAATTCCAAATGCAGTGAAATTGCAAAAAAATTGCAATCTCACACTTGTTTTTTGCTATTTGACCTCTTTCGTGTTTCCTATCCCTATTAGGATGAGATGACATCCTCCTGTGTGCTCTCTGGGGGGGGGGGGGTGTCAATAGAGAAAAATAGTTTTTGGATCGCCACATTTTGAGACCTATCATTTTTCCATATTCAACCAACAGAGTCATGTGAGAACTATGTGAAGACTTGTTTTTTGAGAGATGCATTGACATTTTTATTAGCACCATTTTAGGTCATTTTGAAAGACAGAATGAACAAAAAACAGCAATTCAGGAATTGTTTTTTTTTTTTTTTGGTTAATGCTGTTCCGAGAGTATTAAAATTGATAAGGCACCTTTGCTCTCTGGGTCAGTGTGATTACAGCGATACCTCATTTATATTATTTTATGTTTTGGTGCTTTTACACAATAAAAAATATTTTATAGAAAAAATAATTTTTGCTTCGATTTATTCTGAGAGGTATAACTTTTTTTTTATTTTTCCACTGATGGAGCTATATATCAGCTTATTTTTTGAGGGACAATATGAGGTTTTCAGAGATACCATTTATTTACATTCGTCTTTTTAATTGCATTTTATTCCACTTTTTATGTTAGGCGGAATGATAAAGCATAATTTTTTGCCTATTTTTTTACGGTGTTCACTACAGGTTTTAACTAATAGGACAGTTTTATCGGGTTTTTTAGTGGGACAGTTTTATCGTGTTTTTGTCACGTCGTTTTGGACACGGTGATACCAAATATGTGTATTTTGTTTTTTTATCTTTATTTTTTTCATAAAGATATTTATTTCTGGGTACATAATTTTATTTTAGCATTTTTTTTAAAGTTTTTTTCTTCACTTTTTACTTTGTCCTACTACGAGACTTCACTTTTTGTAGTCTGATTGATTGTAAAGTATGGCAAAGAAGGAGGTTTACCATGCTTTACAAACTGTCAGTGCTGAACTGACAGACAAGCTCTGAGCATGATCTCACATGTTTGGTAGCTCTGGTTACCTGGATGTTGTCATGACAACATTGGGTCACCATGGGAACGATTGGCCCCTTGTGATGACGTTACGGGGCCGCTGATTGGAGAGCTGCCTTCCTCAGCATGCCTGCTATATGCTGTGATTGATAGTGATTTACACGGGGCTCTTCTCATGGACAGATGATAATTTCAAACCTAAGATTGTTGATCTCCAGAATGCTTCACTCAAGTGAATGAAGCTTTAGAAAAAGATAAACGATCCAAATGTCGGCAAACTGAATTTTAAAACGAATACTTGGATTTCCATAGAAAAATAAAATGATCTTGTAACCCAGATCCAGTTCACAGTAACTATAATAATACAGACTGGTGGATGACAACACTGGGCTTGTGAAACCAAAGCTTCTCCAGAGAGGTCTCCTGTCGCTGCAGTTTTACAGCTATGCAACAACTGCTGCTTCCCACAAAATAAGACAACACTAGCATTTGTCACGTCACACAAGACTCAGATTGTTCCTAGTTGACAGGCTTGAGAGCTTGTAGACCGTGTACTAATGACTGCCCTGTTTAAGGTTTTCCCATTCTCAGAAGACCATAGGAAACATGATTAGACCAATGGCCGAGACCAACAATCCTGAGACAAGGGGCTCAGCCATCAGAATGAAGCAGGGGCTGGATATGAGCTCCACCAGTCCATTCATTCTCTACCGGGATAATTGGAAATAACCGAGTATAGCTCTCAGCTTTTTACAGTAATCCCACAGAGAATGAACATAAGAGTGTGCACATGAAGCCGCTGCTCAATGGTGTCGGGGGGCTGCAGAGCCTCGTTCCCACTTTTCCTGAGGTCACAATAGTCTGACTCTTACTGATTGACAAATTATCACCTACCTTATGGAAAGATAACTACAGAAATACATAAAAATGATGAACATAGAATAATTACCTCTGTATTCCCTTTTTGTATATGTCTTTCCTTACATTGCTTCTTGTCTTTGCGGCTGATAAAAGTCACAACCTGAATAGTAGAAGGCTTTGCTGCAGGACTACTAGACACGGTGGAGTTCTTGGCCCGACTACACAGTTCTTCCTTCATAGAGTCAAAGAACATGGAAACGTTTTTCTTTCCCCATTTAGGACAAGTCACAGGTTGCTCATTTTCTTCATGGCTGTTCACTTTTTCAGTCTCCTTTTCGTCAGACAGGTCATCGATTTGTCCATGGTCAGGTGGGTTTTCTTCAGGAGTCACAAAGTCATCACCTGTAAGGAGTAAGATATACTTTACTAATGTCATAACCAGCACCCCAAACGGCTTATGTTCTCCAGCTAGATCTGTCTGGGGGGCAACAGACACACATGGGTAAATGAGCTGGAGATCCACTCAAAAGACAGATTTCATTTTTTTTGTATGTGCATGTGAAAAACTGAATGATTTTCATCAGAAGTTCATCAGTTTTGACCAAACACATTTTATCAGTTTTTCTTGTATGCAGACAAGTTAATAACCAGATAGATGGGTGCAGCTCGGGGGGACAGGGGCACCGCTCCACAGACTATAAGGAGTACATGTTCTACATGAGACACCACAGAACACTTGTATGAGAAATCAGACGTGTGACAGAAGCCTGCGGTTGTTGATCTGGCCGGATCTATCAGCCATTGGATTCTTTCATGAATGAGAAGATTTTTAGGGAAACCCAATTTCAATAATTATTTTTAGCTCAAATTAAAAGCATTGAAAGCATTTAACAAAAACAACAACAGTCTATAAAGGTGGACAACTCCCAAAGTGCACCTCCCATACTAGGTGTCTCACTACCTGTTTCTTGTTCACTTTTGTTTTGCATTTTAGACATTTTAAAAGATATTTGCGTGAAAGGTATTTTAAATTATCCCAATTTTGCTTTAGCTGCTAGTTCCATACATCAGATATTCGTGTGTAACTGTCATTGTACAGGTCCGGGTCACTGATCAGTCACATCTTCAGTGGAAATCGGTCAAAGGTGGTGCACTCTAAACATAGAGAGGTGATGCCCGAAGGAAAATGAAGTCAATCAGTAGAACGGTGACCTTCAGCACTCAATAAATCACGAGGAAGGTCTGTTGCCAGTTAGTTCAAATTTTAATCAACAGCCGACAAAATGAGGTACACAGATAGAAGTCTTTCCCCAACGTTTCAGCAAAATTGCCTTTATCAAGGGTATCTACATATATTCAACAAAAATAATAAACATATGGATTAACATCATCATATGAAAACACCAATGTAAACAACACTATCACATCTCTCTATATAAAAGAACAAATGAAAAATTAATATATAAAGCTAAGGACAAAATTGATGACGGCTGTAAGTTCATATTGCAATACAAGAGAGCAGAGAAAACAACCTAAGTATTTCACCAAAAGAGAAATACAGATGGCACTCACCAGTTAAAATCTTCTTTATTCTATTTCTTTAAAACATCGGCATAGGGAGGATGGGAGCAGGAGTGGAGATGACGACAACTGTTTCGCGCTGCAGTGGCGCGAAACAGCTGTATTTCTCTTTTGGTGAAGTTGTTGTGCCTATTGCTTTGGAGTGGCACCCTGGTCTATGGAGAACTTCTTATAGTGCACGCACTTCTAGGCGGAAGTTCACACAGGCATGTGCACAATGAATGCAATTTCATTCTTTGTTGGAAATAACTTAAGTATGTTCATCAGAAAACGTGTATCCCCAAGACAAGTACAGGCCGGTATATAGTGAAGACCAATGGATATAGGGCGTAATATATTATATATATATATATATATATATATATATATATATATATATATATATATATATACACACACACACACACACACACACACATACACATACACACACAGTGTATATATATATATATATATATATATATATATATATATATATATATATATATATATATATATATATATATATTAGTGATAAAACACTCCGGGATTACTCAAAGGTCACGTGGGTTAGGTGAAAGCAAAACATACAGGAAAAAACATAAAACAAATCCTTGCCTGTCAGGGTCCGTACTAACTACCAACTGGAGGGCTTCTCCCAGCCGATTTTTGACGGATCCGCAGAATGAATAATTTTAAAGGAACCGCTGGGAGAGGGAGAGAGAGTTTTTCTCCTCCGCCAGAAAGGATTTCAGGGTTAATTTTCTCCCTGACTTCCTTTCTCCGGGCATGCGCAATGGAAAATGCAGATCCAACAACAAAAAAAACGTTGCATGGTCCGTCCAGGCATGCCGGCGGGCGCAAAAAATGTGGCGGATCCTCACAAAAACGGATCCAACGGATGACCATCCGTCAGGATCCGCCAGTAGTGCAACTCAATGGGAAAAAAAACGGATCCTCCAAAAAAAAAATGGCGGATCCGTTTTTTTCAAAACCTGGCGGATTTTGACTGATGGTCAAAAACGGAAGTGTGAAAGAGGCCTTAGTCACCAAGTGAGATACTGACCAGACTAGGCTACATAGGAAAGGTATCTGGGCGAGATATACCTGCCCTCATCCCACATATCCCCCCCTTCTGCTCAGACCACTTTGGTTGAGCAATGACACCCGCCAAACAGTGCACTCGGGACAGGACATCTGCATTCCCCATCTGTACCCCTAGGCAGTGCTCCACCGTAAAAGTGTAGGCCTGCAGGGCAAGGAACCACTGGGTCACTCGGCTATTCCGTTCCTTGTGCAAGTGCATCCACTTGAGAGGGGCATGGTCAGTGATCAGCCTGAACTTTCTGCCCACCAGGTAATATTTGAGGGACTCTATAGCCCACTAAATGGCTAGGCACTCTTTTTCCACTACCACATATTTTTGTTCTTGTTTATTTAGCTTCCTGCTGAGATAGAGGACCGGGTGTTCCACTCCGTCCCTCGCTTGTAACAGTACGGCCCCGATACCGGTCTCAGAGGCATCAGTTTGTACCACAAACTTGCTGTGGAAATCTGGAGTCACCAGTACGGGTTGAGAGCAAAGTGCTCGTTTTAGGCTATGGAAGGCTTCTTCAGCCGCTAAATTCCATTTAACCATGATGGAATCTTTCCCTTTGGTAAGATCCATCAGGGAGGTAGCGATGGCTGCAAAACTGGGGATGAACCGGCGATAATAGCCGGCGATCCCCAGAAAGGCTTGCACCAGCTTTTTGTTAACCGGTTGCGGCCAGTCCTGAACCGCTTGAATTTTATCAACCTGGGGTTTAACAATACCCCTCCAAATTACGTACCCCAAATACCGGGCTTCTTCTAGCCCGATGTTACATTTCTTGGGGTTCGCGGTTAGACCTGCCTCCCACAGGTCATCAATCACAGCTTGCACTTTCCGGAGGTGAGTCTCCCAGTCCAAGCTGTAAATGACAATGTCATCCAAATAGGCAGAAGCGTACTGCCTATGTGGCCTCAGGACTCGATCCATCAGTCTCTGGAATGTCGCCAGCGCGCCGTGCAATCCAAACGGCATATACACATACTGAAATAACCCTTCCGGTGTAGCAAATGCCGTCTTCTCTCTGGCCGCCTCCGCTAGAGGGATCTGCCAATTTCCCTTTGTTAGATCTAGGGTCGTAATATACTGGGCTTTCCCTAACCGATCTATTAACTCGTCGACCCGGGGCATAGGTTAGGCATCAAATTTTGAGACCGCATTCAGTTTCCTGAAATCATTGCAGAACCGGATGGTGCCATCCAGTTTAAGGATTAACACAATTGGGCTGGACCAAGCACTGTGCGACTCCTCAATGACCCCTAACTCTAATATTGCCTTGACTTCTCGGGAGACGGCTTCACGCTGCGCTTCCGGAATTCTGTAGGGTTTCACATGGACAGTGACCCCAGGTTCCGTTATCATATCGTGTTTCATTAGCCTAGTCTGCCCGGGTTTTTCCGAGAAAAACTGTTGGTTGTGAAGTAGAAACTGCCTGACCTCAGTCTTTTGCCGCTCCGAGTCTCTGCAAACCGTACCGCCGGTACGGTATGTGAGCAGACGGGCCGGGCCAGATCCGCTGATAAGGCAGACCGATCTTTCCAGGGTTTTATCAGATTCACATGATAAATCTGTTCAGGTTTCCTTTTACCTGCCTGATACACTTTGTAGTTTACTTCACCAACTCTTTCCTTAATCTCAAAGGGGCCCTGCCACTTTGCAAGTAACTGTCGGCCGTGGGGACAAGGATCAACACCCTATCTCCGGGTGCAAACGTACGGACCTTGGCGCCCCTGTCATAGATTAATTTCTGGGCTCCCTGAGCCTGCATCATGTGCTCCATGACAATGGGCATAATGGCCGCAATACGGTCCTGCATTTGTGTTACATGATCTATCTCCGTTTTAAATGGAGTGACCTGACCCTCCCAGGTTTCTTTTGCGACGTCTAACAGTCCGCGGGGACGTCGGGCGTACAATAACTCGAAAGGCGAGAACCCAGTCTTCCGACTGGGGCACTTCCCTGATGGCAAAAAGCAAATACGGAAGTACATAGACAAGGATGGGAAAAACTGGGACTATCGCCTTTCTCAGTATCTGCTTCAAAGTTTTATTGAACCGTTCAACCAGCCTGTCTGTTTGAGGGTGATACACGGACGTGCGTAACGCTTCGATTTGTAGCAACCTGCAGAGCTCCCTCATTACCCTTGACATGAAGGGAGTCCCCTGATCAGTAAGTATCTGTTTTGGAATACCGACCAGACTAAACACATGCACCAATTCCCTGGCAATCGTCTTGGTGGCCGTGTTACGCAAAGGGATGCCCTCCGGGTAACGAGTTGCATAATCCACGATTACCAAGTTATGTTGGTGTCCACGTGCAGACCGTAGAAGGGGCCCTACTAAATCCATCCCAATCCTCTCAAACAGTACTTCAATAATAGGTAGGGGTACCAAAGGGCTACATAACCGGGGTTTAGGCGCAGAGGCTTGGCAGTCGGGACAAGACTCACAATATACATGAACATCATGATGCATGCCTGGCCAAACAAAACAGTGTAATATCCTTTCGGTGGTTTTCTGGACTCCCAAGTGACCTCCCATCACATGTCCGTGGGCCAGGTCCAGCACTTTCCGCCTGTAGGGTTTTGGCACGACTAATCATTGCACCGTGTCTTCCCCCTTTTTCTCTATCTGATATAATAAATCATTTTCCAGGACCATGTAAGGATATGCCAGCCTAGTGCCAGGTTCTATTGGTACTCCATTTATCACTTTTACATTTGTCCTAGCCTGAGAAAGGGTAGGATCCTTTATTTGCTCGCTTTGGAAGTCATCTTTCTGGACTTCCAAATCCGGCAAACGGGGAGGTGGACAGCTACCTGCCCCCTCCTCCTCCCTGGTCTCCTCCGTATCCCCTGCCATGCCGAAAACGGGAACTGAAGGTCAATTCCAGTAGACTCGTCACTAGAGTCTTCCTGAGGGACCTCCTCCAGGGCTTCGGGACCCATCCGCTCCCTGGGAGAGGAATCATGTACACAGCTACCCTGGTGCATCAATTGGTTCTCCCACAATTGCCAGAAGTGGGGGAAATCCCGGCCCAAAATCACATCATGCAACAAAGCGGGGACGAGTCCCACTTTATGTTGCACCGTCCCATAGGTAGTAGAAATGCATACGACCGCGGTGAGGTACGAACAGGTGTCTCCATGCACACCATGTTACAGAAAACCTGTCTAATGGTCCAGTCGGGGATGACACCAGACTGGCTTTCACCAGAGTCACCACACTTCCCGAGTCCACCAATGACCACCACCTTTTTCCCATCCACCGATACATCACACAGGTGTTTTTCCACCTCACTTTGACCGGCATTCACACTCACTGTCTGGGCAACCATAGACATGCATTTTTTAGAGTCTGTGACGTCGCACTGCATAGGTTTAGCAGTGACCGGACAGTTCGCAGCGATGTGGCCCATCTCTTGGCAGCGAAAACACCTAGCGGGCCCCTTGCCTAGACCAAAGTTCGTTACTCTTGGCCTCACTGTGCGAGCAGTCTCGTTTTCCTCCCCCACTGTCTTAGGGATTTTTCCTTCATCCCTACACCCGGGAACAGTCTTACCGGTTCCACGTGGAAATGGAGGTGGGGTAGCGTCGTCTCTGAGTCCTTCCGCCACGGAGTAACGCTCAACCATATCCACCAGTTGATCTGCCGTCGTGTTTGTCCAGGATGACTCTCTGGATGATCTCTGGCGCCGTCAGGACCTCGGGTTGTAGCCACTTCTTCGTCATGTGGATCAGGTCGAACATCTGTGACTGCGGTGGTTTATCCGGTTGATAAGTCCATTGATGCACTCTTTGTGCACAGACATCGGTCGTCACTCCCAGTCGGGCCAAGATCTCAGCTTTCAGTTTGACAAAATCCTGCGCGGCTTCAGGTTCTAACTCATAAAAAGCCTTTTGGGCCTCACCGGAAAGAAACGGAGCAATCAGGCCGGCCCAGCGGGCCTTCGGCCATTTTTTCCGCACTGCCGTCCGTTCAAACGTGGTCAGGTAGTCCCTCAACGTCATCTTCTGCCAGTACCGACTCACGTGAATCACTCTCGACTCGGCTTCCGGGCTGACCTCACGTAAGTGTTGTGAGTTCATTTTCCCCTTCACTACTGAGGCCCGAGGAACTCCCTCTTCTGGTGAAGAAAGGTAGTGAGCCTGATTGTCAAACACCTGGGACTGATGATGATGACTGGCTGAGTGGAGTTAATGACTGGATATAAGGCTGCCGACGCCCTTCTGGCCTGTGGGTGATTTCTCTGTGGACTTCTAGGAAACCAGTCTGATTCCTGCTCATCTAAAGCTAAGATTTCTGCTTTGCCTTTTTGCATTAGTGTTTTGTTTTCCTTGCTTTTCTGGATTCTGCCATTCCCTGCTGGGGTGAGCTGAATCTCCTTTTGCCTGTTGCTCTGTTTTCAGAATATTCCTGAGTACTGACATAGCCTTTTTTGAAGCCTAGCGTCTTCAGGGCCTTTTTTACTGTCAGTTTTGTTGGCTCTTATTTTCATAGGGTTTTTCACGGATTGCAGACAGCAGCCTTCCTGTCCTTTCCTATCTAAGCTAGCTTGGGCCCCATCTTTGCTCAGTCTATCTTTCTGTCTGTGTTTTGTTCTTTCTTCTTGCTTCACAGTCATTATATGTGGGGGGCTGCCTTTTGCTTTGGGGTCTGCTCTGGGGCAGTTTAGATTTCCCTGTCTTTAGGCTATGTAGTCCTCCGGCTGTGATCGAGGGGCCTAGGGCATCGTAGGAGCCCCCCACGGCTACTGCTAGTTATGTTGATAGGTTCAGGGGTCTGCAATCCAATAGCTGCCAACTTCTCTGGTTTTCTGGACTTAGCTAGCATTTCTATTTTTGCCTCCTACGGTGACTCAATCATAACACGTAAGGTCGCCAGGTGCTGCGCCACCTGCTGGAGAAGCGAACGATCTGTAGCTGTCATGTCCACCAACTCCTTCAGCTGGGCCATCATCACCCGATTAGCTTCTTCCTGGATGGCGGTGGACTGTACCAGCGCTTTCACCACGTCCTCCATGTTCATGTCTTCAACGTGATGCCAGCGTTCTCCACCAACTTATGATAAAACACTCCGGGATCGCCTTTGCTGGGGTCAAAGGTCACATGGGTTTAGCATGAAACTCAGGTGCACAGCCGGGATTCGGACATAAAATAAACCTGACCCAGCGTCAGTTAAGTGAAAGCAAAGCATACAGGTTAAAACATAAAACAAATCCTTGCCTGTCCAGCACTAACTAAACAGGGTCCGTACTAACTACAGCTTTCACTCACAAGTGTCGCTCACACAGACAGGCTTTCTGTGTTCCCCAGGCTGAGCAACTAACACACCACCTGGCATCCTTATATATCCGCTTCCCATTACTCATTAGTCACCAAGTGAGATACTGACCAGACTAGGCCACATAGGCAAGGTATCTGGTCGAGATATACCTGCCCTCATACACGATTCCCCCATGCTTCTCACAAAATATATATTATATGCATACACACACTAGCTGAAGAGCCCGGCGCTGCCCGGGCATAGTAACTAACTGTGGTTAGTTATAGCAAATTATAATTATCCTCCATCCCATAGTCCCGTGCCCATATACCCATCATACATATCCATGATCCCATAGGCCCGTGCCCATATACCCATCATACATATCCTCCATCCCATAGTCGAGTGCCCATATACCCACCACACCATCCTCCATCAATTGTCCCATGCCCATATGCCCATCACACATCCTCCATCCCATAGTCCCATGCCCATATACCCATCATACATATTCGCCATCCTATAGTCGAATGCCCATATACTCATCACACATCCTTCATCTCATAGTCCCATGCCCATATACCCATCACACATCCTCCATCCCATAGTCCCGTGCCCATATACCCATCATACATATCCTCCATCCCATAGTCCAGTGCCCATATACCCGTCACACATCCTCCATCCCATAGTCAATCATTATGACATCATAATGAGCGGCGGGGCTTGCAACCTATGACGACATCAGCGTCGCCATAACAACCATTATGACATCATAATGAGGGGCGGGGCTTGATACACACTTTTTCCCCATTTTGTAGATAGGGGCAAAATTGTTTGGTGAATTGGAATGCGCGGGGTTAAAATTTCACCTCACAACATAGCTTAGGACACTCTCGGGGTCCAGACGTGTGACTGTGCCAAATTTTGTGGCTGTAGCTGCAACGGTGCGCATGCCAATCCCGGACATACACACATAGATACATACATAGATATATACATACACACACTTGAGCTTTATGTATTAGATAGCTGAAGAGCCCGGCGCTGCCCGGGCATAGCAACTAACTGTGGTTAGTTATAGAAAATTATAATTATCCTCCATCCCATAGTCCCGTGCCCATATACCCATCATACATATCCACGATCCCATAGGCCCGTGCCCATATACCCATCATACATATCCTCCATCCCAAAGTCGAGTGCCCATATACCCATCACACATCCTCCATCCCATAGTCCCATGCCCATATACCCATCATACATATTTTCCGTCCCATGCCCATATACCCATCATACATATTCGCCATCCCATAGTCGAGTGCCCATATACCCATCACACATCCTTCATCTCATAGTCCCGTGCCCATATACCCATCATACATATCCTCCATCCCATAGTCGAGTGCCCATATACCCATCATACATATCTGCCATCTCATAGTCCCGTGCCCATATACCCATCATACATATCCTCCATCCTATAGTCCAGTGCCCGTATACCCATCACACATCCTCCATCCCATAATCCCGTGCCCATATACCCGTCAAACATATCCTCTATTCCATAGTCCAGTGTCCATATACCCATCACACATCCTCCATCCCATAGTCCCGTTCCCATATACCCATCATACATATCCACGATCCCATAGGCCCGTGCCCATATACCCGTCAAACATCCTCCATCTCATAGTCAACCATTATGACATCATAATGAGCGGCGGCGGGGCTTGCAACCTTTGATGACATCAGCGTCGCCATGGCAACCATTGTGACATCATAATGAGGGGAGGGGCTTGGCGCGCACACACTTTTTCCCCCAGTATGTAGATAGGGGCAAAATTGTTTGGTGAATTGGAACGCGTGGGGATAAAATTTCGCCTCACAACATAGCTTAGGACGCTCTCCGGGTCCAGACGTGTGACTGTGCCAAATTTTGTGGCTGTAGCTGCGACGGTGCGGATGCCTATCCCGGACATACAAACAAACATACACACACACACACACACTTTGAGCTTTATATAATATATATATATATATATATATATATATATATTAGCTGAAGAGCCCGGCGCTGCCCGGGCATAGTAACTAACTGTGGTTAGATATAGAAAATTATAATTATCCTCCATCCCATAGTCCCGTGACCATATACCCATCATACATATCCACAATCCCATAATCCCGTGCCCATATACATATCCACAATCCCATAGGCCCGTGCCCATATACCCATCACACATATCCTCCATCCCATAGTCCCGTGCCCATATACATATCCTCCATCCCATAGTGCCGTTCCCATATACCCATCACACATCCTCCATCCCATAGTCCCGTTCCCATATACCAGTCATACATCCTCCATCCCATAGTCAACCATTATGACATCATAATGAGGGCTTGCAACCTATGATGACATCAGCGTCGCCATGGCAACCATTGTGACATCGTAATGAGGGGCGGGGCTTGGCGCGCACACACTGCTTCCCCAGTATGCAAATAGGGGCATTGTGACATCACAATGAGGGGCGGGGCTTGACGCGCACACACTTTTTCCCCCAGTATGTAGATAGGGGCAAAATTCTTTGGTGAATTGGAACGCGCGGGGTTAAAATTTCGCCTCACAACATAGCTTAGGACGCTCTCGGGGTCCAGACGTGTGACTGTGCCAAATTTTGTGGCTGTAGCTGCGACGGTGCGGATGCCTATCCCGGACATACAAACACACACACACACACACACACACACTTTGAGCTTTATATATTAGATATAGATATATATATATACACACACACACACACACACACACACGTCTCTTAATCAAAAGAATCTTGATAACATTATATTAGGAGCGCCCACCACAGTATGGAATCAGTTTACCAGAGAAGACAAGAGATGGCCGCCAATATGAGCGAGAGATAGTCATGCCTCCGTAACCATTATAATTGTATGAAATAAATGTCATGAATCTGATGTTATCCTTCGTTTCCTACATCCCAGAGATCCCCAACCACAGAATCTGGAGAAAAGCTTGAAGGTAAGGTAAGTACCTCTTCTTACTTAACTTCGAGCTTAGGCATGCTTAGGTTGTTTTCTCTGCTCTCTTGTATTGCAATATGAACTTACAGCCGTCATCAATTTTGTCCTTAACTTTATATATTAATTTTTCATTTGTTCTTTTATATAGAGATGTGACAGTGTTGTTTACATTGCTGTTTTCATATGATGATGTTAATTGTATATTATTTTTGTTGAATATATGTAGATACCCTTGATAAAGGCAATTTTGCTGAAACGTTGGGGAAAGACTTCTATCTGTGTACCTCATTTTGTCGGCTGTTAAATAATATTAGAACTAACTGGCAGCAGACCTTCCTCGTGATTTATTGAGTGCAGAAGGTCACCGTTCTACTGTTTCACATCTCCAGTGGTCCAACACTGTCTGGGGTATACAGAGTGTGTTGTGGCTTGCGTATACACACAACATGGCCATCAGCTGGGTGTTTGTGCGGACAACATTCTCCTCTGAGATGAAAGAACATTCTGCTAAAGGCGGCGCTGGCCTCTGTACACACAGACCGGGGGGTCGGCGCTGGCCCCTCTGCACACACAGACCGGGGGGTCGGCGCTGGCCCCTCTGCACACACAGACCGGGGGGTCGGCGCTGGCCCCTCTGCACACACAGACCGGGGGGGTCGGCGCTGGCCCCTCTGCACACACAGACCGGGGGGGTCGGCGCTGGCCCCTCTGCACACACAGACCGGGGGGGTCGGCGCTGGCCCCTCTGCACACACAGACCGGGGGGTCGGCGCTGGCCCCTCTGCACACACAGACCGGGGGGGTCGGCGCTGGCCCCTCTGCACACACAGACCGGGGGGGTCGGCGCTGGCCCCTCTGCACACACAGACCGGGGGGGTCGGCGCTGGCCCCTCTGCACACACAGACCGGGGGGTCGGCGCTGGCCCCTCTGCACACACAGACCGGGGGGTCGGCGCTGGCCCCTCTGCACACACAGACCGGGGGGTCGGCGCTGGCCCCTCTGCACACACAGACCGGGGGGTCGGCGCTGGCCCCTCTGCACACACAGACCGGGGGGTCGGCGCTGGCCCCTCTGCACACACAGACCGGGGGGTCGGCGCTGGCCCCTCTGCACACACAGACCGGGGGGGCGGCGCTGGCGCCTCTGCACACACAGACCGGGGGGGCGGCGCTGGCCTCCGCACACACAGACCGGGGGGGCGGCGCTGGCCTCCGCACACACAGACCGGGGGGGCGGCGCTGGCCTCCGCACACACAGACCGGGGGGGGCGGCGCTGGCCTCCGCACACACAGACCGGGGGGGCGGCGCTGGCCTCCGCACACACAGACCGGGGGGGCGGCGCTGGCCTCCGCACACACAGACCGGGGGGGCGGCGCTGGCCTCCGCACACACAGACCGGGGGGGCGGCGCTGGCCTCCGCACACACAGACCGGGGGGGCGGCGCTGGCCTCCGCACACACAGACCGGGGGGGCGGCGCTGGCCTCCGCACACACAGACCGGGGGGGCGGCGCTGGCCTCCGCACACACAGACCGGGGGGGCGGCGCTGGCCTCCGCACACACAGACCGGGGGGGCGGCGCTGGCCTCCGCACACACAGACCGGGGGGGCGGCGCTGGCCTCCGCACACACAGACCGGGGGGGCGGCGCTGGCCTCCGCACACACAGACCGGGGGGGCGGCGCTGGCCTCCGCACACACAGACCGGGGGGGCGGCGCTGGCCTCCGCACACACAGACCGGGGGGGCGGCGCTGGCCTCCGCACACACAGACCGGGGGGGCGGCGCTGGCCTCCGCACACACAGACCGGGGGGGGCGGCGCTGGCCTCCGCACACACAGACCGGGGGGGGGCGGCGCTGGCCTCCGCACACACAGACCGGGGGGGGGCGGCGCTGGCCTCTGCACACACAGACCGGGGGGGGGCGGCGCTGGCCTCTGCACACACAGACCGGGGGGGCGGCGCTGGCCTCTGTACACACAGACCGGGGGGGCGGCGCTGGCCTCTGTACACACAGACCGGGGGGGCGGCGCTGGCCTCTGCACACACAGACCGGGGGGGGCGGCGCTGGCCTCTGTACACACAGACCGGGGGTCAGCGCTGGCCTCTCTACACACAGAGCGTCACGCAGACCGGGGGGCAGTGCTGGCAGTGTTACTTGAGCACTGTGCCTGACCGGCATTGTCAGGAGGGCTTCGGAAACAGTTGGGGGGCACAGCAGCTACCGGCGATCCTCACCGAAATCATACAGGTCTCTGAGCACGGACTCCAGCTGCTCCCGCACTGCACACGGATGCTTGCCTTCCGCCATCGTGAAGGGAGGACCGGCGCTGTCCGTTGTGCTGAGTCCGGGCACTCCGCTCTTCCTGAAGCGTTACACACGTGGAGTCCGAGCTCAGCTGGGCGGAAGTGAATACAGTAAGGCCGGATGCGGCTTCCGTCTAATCCTTCCGCACAACACTGGCTTTGTCCTACAAGGCTTCCGTAGCTGTCAAAATAGACCTTCCCGTATCAGTTACGGTTCTCCCCGCCTCTTCCTGTGGCTCTGTGAATTACGTTCTTACGTGTGGGGGTCGTCCGGTGATGTCAGTGGGATAACACTTACTGCAGTTGGAGGGCACCTATGGCAGCAGCTATGGGCACCGCGTACCTAGTAAGTGGCATCGTTCTTACATACAGGAGAATGGGGCGTTACAGCAACGTAAAGCGACAGCTAGTAACACTGTGTGTATGAGGCGCTGTGTGGTGAGCATGGTGATAAATGCACCAGGACGCCCCGAGGGCAGAGCATCCCAGGTGGGAGCACAGCTCTGCGTACAGTCAGTGTGACGCTCAATACACTAGTCTCTGCACAGAGTGTAACATACAGCAGTAATGACGAGTCACAGTGTTCAAGCTTATCTCCCTTATCATGGCACGATATTGTAATTTCTTAATCTCGGTGCCAAACGTTTGCAGTCACTTGTGGAGACCACCTTACCGTGAACTAGCCCCTCCTGGTGCAGTTGTGGAGGCCACCTTACCATGGCACTAGCCCCTCCTGGTGCAGTTGTGGAGGCCACCTTACCGTGAACTAGCCCCTCCTGGTGCAGTTGTGGAGGCCACCTTACCGTGAACTAGCCCCTCCTGGTGCAGTTGTGGAGGCCACCTTACCGTGAACTAGCCCCTCCTGGTGCAGTTGAGGCCACCTTACCATGGCACTAGCCCCTCCTGGTGCCATTGTGGAGGCCACCTTACCATGAACTAGCCCCTCCTGGTGCATTTGTGGAGGCCACCTTACCATGGCACTAGCCCTTCCTGGTGCAGTTGTGGAGGCCACCTTACCGTGAACTAGCCCCTCCTGCTGCACTTGTGGAGGCCACCTTACCATGGCACTAGCCCCTCCTGGTGCCGTTGTGGAGGCCACCTTACCATGGACTAGCCCTTCCTGGTGCAGTTGTGGAGTCCACCTTACTATGGACTAGCCCCTCCTAGGGCAGTTGTGAAGGCCACCTTACCATGGCACTAGCATCTCCTGGTTTAGTTGTGGAGGCCACCTTACCATGGCACTAGCCCCTCCTGGTGCAGTTGTGGAGGCCACCTTACCATGGCACTAGCCCCTCCTGGTGCAGTTGTGGAGGCCACCTTACCATGGCACTAGCCCCTCCTGGTGCACTTGTGGAGGCCACCTTACCGTGAACTAGCCCCTCCTGGTGCACTTGTGGAGGCCACCTTACCATGGCACTAGCCCCTCCTGGTGCCGTTGTGGAGGCCACCTTACCATGGACTAGCCCTTCCTGGTGCAGTTGTGGAGTCCACCTTACTATGGACTAGCCCCTCCTAGGGCAGTTGTGAAGGCCACCTTACCATGGCACTAGCATCTCCTGGTTTAGTTGTGGAGGCCACCTTACCATGGCTTTAGCCTCTCCTGGTGCAGTTGCGAAAGCCACCTTACCATGGCACTACCCTCTCCTGGTGCAGTTGTGGAGGCCACCTTACCATGGCACTGGCTTGTGGTGCAGTTTTGGAGGCCACCTTACCATGACGCTGGCTTTTGGGGCCGTTGTGGAGGCCACCTTACCCTGACACTGACTTTTTTTCTTGAATCATATCATTTTTATTAAGCAATTTACACAATAACATTTTTACAAAAAGATTAGTAGTGCAAAGACTTTCAGCATTACATGGTATCATTTATATATTATTGTTATACATAAAATACAATAAAGTTGTCTTCTTCCAAGGATACAATTTTTTTTCCCATTCAAACAAACTAATACAACTCTTTACCCTCCCCCTCTCCGATAACAATTCATAGAAATCTATATTTATACTATTTTAGTCTTTTATGATGTTTATACTTTAGAATATCTGTCATTCAGTTATAGTAATTAGTTTGCGTGTAGTGACCATACCTACTATATCATTTAACCTGGAATGATCATATCACAAGTGTTAAGAAGCCAGAACTTGCCATATGTTATCTCTCAGGAGTACTGCAGATAGCAGGCCTGGAACATTCAACCAGAGTCACCAAATGTCTAAGTTCTTGATTGCTTTTCTCTTTCTATATACCCCTTTTTCCAACCAAATAATAAGTTTAGCTTATATATTAAGTCCAATAACTGTCGGTGTTTGAGCATCTAACCAATGTGGTGCAATAAGTTTACGTGCTTGATAGAATGTTCGCAAAAGACCTATAGCTATCGGGAACTCAAAATCTACCGATTCTCCCTAAAATCCCAATATACATATTTTGGGATCTGCTTGGATTCCCACACCATATACCATGGGTGGGCAATTAATTTTCTCGAGGTGCCACATGAGAGACCATGACTGTTGTGGAGGGCCGAAGTAATAGCTTGAAAATAATTCTACTCAATATTATTAATATTAATTGTATCACTTAATATTGAGCATAATTGAGTATGCTGACACCCCCCTATATATCTTTGAATCCCCCCCACAGCCCTTTATATACAGCATGAGCCTCGCACAGCCTACTACATATGCGGCATGAGCCCCACACAGCCTCCCCATGTATATTCGGCATGAGCCCCACACAGCCTCCCCATGTATGTACGGCTTGAGCCTCACACAGCCTCCCCATGTATGTACGGCTTGAGCCCCACACAGCCTCCCCATGTATGTACGGCTTGAGCCCCACACAGCCTCCCCATGTATGTACGGCTTGAGCCCCACACAGCCTCCCCATGTATGTACGGCTTGAGCCCCACACAGCCTCCCCATGTATGTACGGCTTGAGCCCCACACAGCCTCCCCATGTATGTACGGCTTGAGCCCCACACAGCCTCCCCATGTATGTACGGCTTGAGCCCCACACAGCCTCCCCATGTATGTACGGCTTGGGCCCCACACAGCTTCCCCATGTATGTACGGCTTGGGCCCCACACAGCCTCCCCATGTATGTACGGCTTGGGCCCCACACAGCCTCCCCATGTATGTACGGCTTGGGCCCCACACAGCCTCCCCATGTATGTACGGCTTGGGCCCCACACAGCCTCCCCATGTATGTACGGCTTGGGCCCCACACAGCCTCCCCATGTATGTACGGCTTGGGCCCCACACAGCCTCCCCATGTATGTACGGCTTGGGCCCCACACAGCCTCCCCATGTATGTGCGGCTTGGGCCCCACACAGCCTCCCCATGTATGTGCGGCTTGGGCCCCACACAGCCTGCCCATGTATGTGCGGCTTGGGCCCCACACAGCCTGCCCATGTATGTGCGGCATGGGCCCCACACAGCCTTCCCATGTATGTGCGGCATGGGCCCCACACAGCCTCCCCATGTATGTGCGGCATGGGCCCCACACAGCCTCCCCATGTATGTGCGGCATGGGCCCCACACAGCCTCCCCATGTATGTGCGGCATGGGCCCCACACAGCCTCCCCATGTATGTGCGGCATGGGCCCCACACAGCCTCCCCATGTATGTGCGGCATGGGCCCCACACAGCCTCCCCATGTATGTGCGGCATGAGCCCCACACAGCCTCCCCATGTATGTGCGGCATGAGCCCCACACAGCCTCCCCATGTATGTGCGGCATGAGCCCCACACAGCCTCCCCATGTATGTGCGGCATGAGCCCCACACAGCCTCCCCATGTATGTGCGGCATGAGCCCCACACAGCCTCCCCATGTATGTGCGGCATGAGCCCCACACAGCCTCCCCATGTATGTGCGGCATGAGCCCCACACAGCCTCCCCATGTATGTGCGGCATGAGCCCCACACAGCCTCCCCATGTATGTGCGGCATGAGCCCCACACAGCCTCCCCATGTATGGAGCGTGCCTACGGTGGTCCTAGATGCCTCGTCACGTCCGGATAACTAAATAAGCCTAAAGAAAGAAAGGGAAAATCTAAACTGCCCCAGAGCAGACCCCAAAGCAATAGACAGCCCCCAACATGTATTGTCAGTGAAACAAGATGAAAACACAAACACAGATAGAAAGATAGGCTGAGCAAACGATCGGGCCCTCACTAACTAGAAAGGACAGGAAAGAAAAGCTGCTGTCTGCAATCACGCAATAAACCCTGCCAAAAAAATGTCCAACACGTCTGATAGAAAAAAGCCCTATATCAGCACTCAGGTATATTCTGAAGACAGAGCAAAAGAGATCAACTGATCAGAGACAAAATGGGGATTCAGCCCAGTCCTAGCCAGGGCTGGCTGAACACAAAAACTAAGTAAACCAGACAAAAACTCATATGAACAATAGCAGAAAAAACTTAGCTTTAAGAAGGCAGGAACCAAACTGGAAACCAGAAGCCACAGTCAGGATAAATCACCAGCAAGAAACTAGGGAGTCGGCTGCCTTAAATCCAATCAGAAACTCCTGATGTCGATTCGCAGTCCTCTTCCTCAGGTGGCCGGTCTCTGCCATTTAGATCAGCTTCATTACCTCCCTCCACCAACAGAGGGAGTCCAGATAGAGAACTCACTACTCCTCTGTCAGCACAGCCAGCTCCATAACCCTCACCAGAAGCCAGAGGCAAACCCGAAAATGAGCTCACAACAGTACCCCCCCCTTAAGGAGTGGTCACCGAACCCTCATCCACGCCACCGGGCCGACCAGGATGGGCCCGATGAACAGCACGAACCAATCTATCGGCATGAATATCAGAGACAGAGACCCAAGAATTGTCCTCCTGGCCATAACCCTTCCACTTGACCAAATACTGGAGTCTCCGTCTAGCCAGACGAGAATCCAGTATTTTCTCTACCTCATATTCCACATTACCTTCAACCAATACAGGGTCAGGAGGTGCCGCCATAGGAACTACTGTCTCAACATATCTCTTCAACGGCGACTTATGAAACACGTTATGGATCTTAAACGTAACAGGAAGAGCCAATCGAAAAGAAACCGGATTAAGAATCTCCAAAATCTTGTAAGGTCCAATAAATCTTGGCTTGAACTTTGGAGAAGCCACCTTCATAGAGATATTCTTTGATGACAACCAAACCATATCACCCACTTTAAAGCGGGAACCAATGGTCCTATGCCGGTTAGAAAACCGCTGGGCCTTTTCCTGGGAGAGAGACAACTTATCCACTACTTGGTCCCAAATCTGCTGCATTCTCTCTACCACAGTGTCAACACCTGGGCAGGCTGAAGATTCCACTTGCCCTGAAGAAAATCGAGGATGAAACCCAAAGTTACAGAAAAAGGGCGACATCAAGGTGGCAGAAATAGCTCTATTATTTAAAGCGAATTCGGCCAAGGGCAAAAATGAAACCCAATCATCCTGATCAGCAGATATAAAACATCTCAAATAGGACTCCAAAGTCTGGTTTGTTCTCTCCGTCTGCCCATTGGTCTGAGGGTGAAACGCAGAGGAGAAGGACAACTGAATTCCCAGCTTGGAACAAAAGGCTTCCCAGAATCTGGAAACAAACTGAACTCCTCTGTCCGATACAATGTTCTCAGGAATCCCATGCAACTGAACCACCTGTTGTAAAAACAAGGGTACCAACTATGAGGAAGATGGCAACTTTGGGAGTGGTACAAGATGGACCATCTTAGAGAATCTATCAGAAATCACCCAGATAAGTTATTCTCTGAGAGACAGGAAGATCAGAAATAAAATCCATTGAAATATGGGTCCATGGCCTCTTAGGCACCGGCAAAGGCATCAACAACCCACTAGAGCGAGAACAGGGTTTAGACCGGGAACAAGTCCCACAGGACTGCACAAAATTCCTGACATCACAAGATAAGGCAGGCCACCAAAAAGACCGACCCACCAAATCTCTGGTACCAAAAATACCTGATGACCAGCCAATGCGGAGCAATGAACTTCAGACATCTGTTATGATGAGTCACCGAAGGAGGAAAAAAACAAAATACCAGCGAAGTCCAGAAAAACCAGAGAGGTTGGCAGCTATCGGATTGCAGACCCCTGAACCTATCCACAACAACTAGCAGTAGCCGTGGGGGGTTCCTACGGTGCCCTAGACCCCTCGATCACAGCCGGAGAACTACATAGCCTAAAGACAGAAAGGGGAAAAACTAAACTGCCCCAGAGCTGACCCCAAAGCAATAGGCAGCCCCCCACATATGACGGTGAAGCAAGATGAAAACACTAACACAGATAGAAAGATAGGTTGAGCAAATGATGGGGCCCAAGCTAACTAAATAGGACAGGATAGGAAAGCTGCTGTCTGCCATCCGCAAAAACCCTATCCAAAATGAGCCAACCGACTGATAGGAAAAGCAGGCCCTGAAGTCGCTAGGCTTCAAAAGACTATATCAGCACTCAGGTATATTCTGAAGACAGAGCAAAAGATCAACAGATCAGAGACAAAAATGGAATTCAGCTCACCCCCGGCCGGGGATGGCAGAACTCCCAAAAAACAAGGCAAAGCAAAAACAAAACTGAAGTGTACAAAGCAGAGCAGAAAAACTTAGCTTTGAGACGCAGGAATCAGACTGGTCTTCAAGAATCCAGCAGGATCACCAGCAAGGCAGAAGGGCGTCCGCTGCCTTATATCCAGTCCTCAATTCCAGCCACCCAGTCATCATCTAGCTGCCCAGGTGTTTGGTAATCAGCCTCACTACCTTCCTTCACCAGAGGAGGGAGTTCATCAGACCTCACTGGTGAAGGGAAAAATGAACTCACAACAGACATCACTCTCTTCCTCCACTGGTCAGGAACATACAATTTTCCCATAGGACAACGCTCAGGTTTGTCCTGGAATTCTTTCCAGAGCACGTCTCAAATCGGGCAAAATGGCAGAAAGCACTACTCCCTCACCTAAGATGGTAGTAGGCTTGGTCACAATAGGAAAATCAGCAAAGAAACTTCTAGAAAGGGCGTCTGCCTTAACATTCTTAGTGCCTGGAAGGAGACCACAAAATCAAAACGCGTAAAAAACAAGGCCCACCTAGCCTGTCTAGGATTCAAGCGTTTGGCTGACTCAAGGTAAATCAAATTCTTGTGGTCAGTGAGGACCACAACTTGATGTCTAGCTCCCTCCAACCAATGTCTCCACTCCTCAAATGCCCATTTCATAGCTAACAATTTCCAATTCCCCACATCATAGTTGCGTTCAGATGGGGAGAACTTTCGGGAAAAGAAGGCACAGGGATTCATTTTAGACGTCACCGGATCTTTTTGGGACAAAACAGCTCCTGCACCAATCTCTGAAGCGTCTACCTCCACCTGAAGTGAGACATCAGGTTGCCGCAAAACCGGAGCATAAGGCTGTGTGCACACGCTGCGGATTTTGCTGCGGTTCCGCAGCGGTTTTGGCCGCTGCGGACCCGCAGCAGTTTCTGCTGCGGTGTACAGTACAATGATTCCCTATGGGAATCAAAAACCGCAGTGCAGACGGTGCGGAATTTTCCGCGCGGATTATCTGCGGTTTTCAATCCGCAGAAAGAATTGACATGTCAATTCTTTCTGCGGATTCTCCTGCGGTTTGCCATCTCCTCCATTGAGGAGATGAAAAACCGCAGGGCAAAACCGCAGAGCAATCCGCAGGTAAAACCGCAGGTCTTTTGACCTGCGGTTTCACCTGCGGATTGTACAAAATCCGCGCGGATGAATCCGCACCTTTTCCGCAGCGTGTGCACACAGCCTAAGTGAACCTCCGCTTCAGCTCCTGAAAGGCCGAAACAGCCTCTGAAGACCAATTCAGCACATCAGCACCTTTCTTAGTTAAATCAGTCAGTGGTTTAGCAATACCAGAAAAATTAGCTATAAATTTACGATAAAAATTAGCAAAACCCAAAAACTTCTGGAGGGCCTTCAAAGAAGTGGGCTGAACACAATCATAAATGGCCTGTACCTTGGCCGGGTCCATTTCAATAGTTGACGGAGACAAAATAAATCCCAAAAATGAAATCCTCTGTACACCAAAAAGGCACTTCCTTAACATACAAGGAATTCTCCCTAAAAATCCGGAACACAGTCCGAATATGTTCCACATGAGAATCCCAATCCCTGGAAAAGATCAAAATATCATCCAGATAGATGATCAAAAATGTATCCACAAAGTCCCGGAAAATATCATTCATGAAGGATTGGAAGACAGAAGGGGCATTAGTGAGCCCAAAAGGCATCACCAGGTACTCAAAATGTCCCTCCGGAGTATTAAACGCCGTCTTCCTTTCATCCCCATGCTTGATGCGAATAAGATTATACGCCCCCCTGAGGTGAAGCTTAGTAAACCAGCAAGCACCTTTAACTCTGGAGAATAAATCAGAAATCTGGTAGCGGATACTGGTATTTAACCGTAATTTTGTTGAGGGAACGATAGTCAATACAAGGCCTTAATGAACCATCTTTCTTGGCCACGAAAAAAACCCAGCACCTAAGGGCGAAGAGGATGGTCTAATATGACCCTTCTCCAACGACTCCTTAACCCCTTCACCCCCAAGGGTGGTTTGCACGTTCATGACCTAGCCAATTTTTACAATTCTGACCACTGTCCCTTTATAAGGTTATAACTCTGGAACGCTTCAACGGATCTAGGCGATTCTGAGATTGTTTTCTCGTGACATATTGTACTTCACTTTAGTGGTAAAAATTTTTCGCTATAACTTGCGTTTATTTATGAAAAAAACAGAAATGGCAAAAATTTTGAAAATTTTGCAATTTTCAAACTTTGAATTTGTATGCCCTTAAAACAGAGAAATATGTGACACAAAATAGTTACTAAATAACATTTCCCACATGTCTACTTTACATCAGCACAATTTGGGAAACAACATTTTTTTTTGTTAGGAAGTTATAAGGGTTAAAATTTGACAAGCGATTTCTAATTTTTACAACAAAACTTACAAAACCATTATTTTTAGGGACAACCTCACATTTGAAGTCACTTTGAGGGGTCTATATGGCAGAAAATACCCAAAAGTGACACCATTCTAAAAACTGCACCCCTGAAGCTACTCAAAACTACATTCAAGACGATTATTAACCCTTCAGGTGCTTCACAGGAGCAGAAGCAACGTGGAAGGAAAAAATGAACATTTAACTTTTTAGTCACAAAAATAATATTTTAGCAACAATTTTTTTTATTTTCCCAAGGGTAACAGGAGAAATTGGACCCCAAAAGTTGTTGTCAAATTTGTCCTGAGTACGCTGATACCCAATATATGGGGGGGAACCACTGTTTGGGCACATGGCAGGGCTCAGAAGGGAAGGAGCCCCGTTTGACTTTTTCAACCTAAAATTGGCTGGAATTGAGATCGGACGCCATGTCGCATTTGACGAGCGTCTGATGTGCCTAAACAGTGGAAACCCCCCACAATTGACCCCATTTTGGAAACTAGACCCCCTAAGGAACTTATCTAGATGTGTGGTGACCACTTTGAACCCCCAAGGGCTTCACAGAAGTTTATAACACCCGGGCGTGAAAATAAAAAATCATATTTTTTCCACAAACATGATCATTTAGTCCCCAATATTTTGTTTTCCCAAGGGTAACAGGAGAAATTGGACCCCAAAGGTTGTTGTCAAATTTGTCCTGAGTACGCTGATATCCAATATGTGGGGGGGAACCACTGTTTAGGCACATGGCAGGGCTCAGAAGGGAAGGAGCCCCGTTTGACTTTTTCAACCTAAAATTGGCTGGAATTGAGATAGGACGCCATGTCACGTTTGATGAGCATCTGATGTGCCTAAACAGTGGAAACCCCCCACAAGTGACCCCATTTTGGAAACTAGACCCCCTAAGGAACTTATCTAGATGTGTGGTGAGCACTTTGAACCCCCAAGTGTTTCACTAAAGATTATATTGCCCAGGCGTGAAAATATAAAATCCTGTTTTGTTCCCACATAAATGACCCTTTATTTCCCAATTTTTAATTTTCCCAAGAGTAACAGGAGAAATTGGACCCCAAAAGTTGTTGTCCAATTTGTCCTGAGTACCCTGATACCCCACATGTGGGAGAAAACTACTGTTTGGGCACACGTCAGGGCTCGAAAGGGAAGTAATGACGTTTTGGAAAGCAGACTTTGATGGAATGGTCTGCGGGCGTCATGTTCCATTTGCAGAGCCCTTGATGTTCCTAAACAGTAGAAACCCCCCATAAGTGACCCCATTTTGGAAACTAGACCCCCTAAGGAACTTATCTAGATGTGTGGTGACCATTTTGAACCCCCAAGTGTTTCACTAAAGATTATAATGCCCAGGCGTGAAAATATAAAATCCTGTTTTGTTCCCACATAAATGATCATTTAGTCCCCAATTTTTAATTTTCCCAAGAGTAACAGGAGAAATTGGACCCCAGATGTTGGTGTCCAATTTGTCCTGAGTACCCTGATACCCCACATGTGGGAGAAAACTACTGTTTGGGCACACGTCAGGGCTCGAAAGGGAAGTAATGACGTTTTGCAAAGCAGACTTTGATGGAATGGTCTGCGGGCGTCATGTTCCATTTGCAGAGCCCTTGATGTTTCTAAACAGTAGAAACCCCCCATAAGTGACCCCATTTTGCAAACTAGACCCCCTAAGGAACTTATCTAGATGTGTGGTGACCACTTTGAACCCCCAAGTGTTTCACTAAATGTTATAATGCCCAGGCGTGAAAATATAAAATCCTGTTTTGTTCCCACATAAATGATCATTTAGTCCCCAATTTTTAATTTTCCCAAGAGTAACAGGAGAAATTGGACCCCAAAAGTCGTTGTCCAATTTGTCCTGGGTACTCTGGTACCCCACATGTGGGGAAAAAACTGTTTAGGCACACGTTGGGGCTCGAAAGGGAAGTAGTGTTGTTTTGGAATGCAGACTTTGATGGTCTGCTGGCGTCATGTTCCATTTGCAGAGTCCCTGATGTGCCTAAACAGGAAAAAACCCCACAAATGACATCATTTTGGATACTAGACCCCCAATGAACAGATCTAGATGTGCCCCCAACTAATCTAATGTAAATTAGTAGTGCATGGAGGTGTGGTACAATTTGAAGCAATCCTTCATGCACAGGTCAGGTTTTTCGGGGCAGGTGTCACACTGGTAAATGGTGTCCCTGCGTATTCCTTTTTTGTAACACACTCGACACCTTTTTTGCGGCTTACCTTTTCTTGGGGTTGGCGGGACCACCCCCGGAAAATGCTGACCTGGGACAATACGAGCACCTTCAGTACCAGAAGTACTGGGGCCCGCTCCTTCCTGAGCGCCAAACATCAGGGCCTTAACCACTACCTCCTGGAAATGAAGGTACGTCGTATCGCTGGGGCATGCACATTGTGACAGCAGGAATGCGTTGAGCATTGCCATTTGGACGATGTGCACGGCCAGCTTTTTGTACCACACCTTGGCCTTCCTCAATGCATTGTACGGTTGGAGGAGTTGATCGGAGAGATCAACTCCCCCATTTTTTTGTTGTACCCCACTACACATGTCGGTTTGAGGACCTGTGTAGAGGTACCCCGTACAGTGCAGAGGGTACTGCCATCACCGTGTATGGTGGTCAAGAGATGGACATCTCTCTTGTCCTTGTACTTGACCACCAGCAGGTGGTTGCTACATTGGGCTCTGCTCTCACCTTTTCGGAGCATCTGCCCAAGTAGCGTCTTCGGGAGGCCTCTCTGATTTTTGCGGACAGTACCGCAGGCTGTGGTACGTCGCTCAGAGAGGGATTTGTAGAGTGGGATGCTGGTATAAAAGTTATCAGTGTAGAGGTGATAACCTTTATCCAGCAGTGGGTGCACCAAATCCCACACAATTTTCCCACTCACTCCCAGGAAAGGAGGACACTCAGGGGGCTCAATCCGGGTGTCCTTCCCTTCGTAAACTCTAAACTTGTGGGTGTACCCTGAGGTACTCTCACACAACTTATAGAGTTTGATTCCGTACCTGGCCCTCTTACTGGGCAGGTATTGACGGAATCGCAGCCTTCCCTTGAAGTGAACCAAGGACTCATCCATGCAGATGTCCCTTTGGGGCACGTACACTTCAGCAAACTTTTTGTTGAAGTGTTCGATGACCGGCCGAACTTTGAACAGACGGTCAAAGTTGGGGTCATCTTGTGCGGGACTCTCTGCATTATCAGTATAATGCAGAAACTTGTGGATGGCCTCAAAACGTGTCCGGGCCATGACCATTCGGAACACTAGAGTGTTGTATAAAATATCAACACTCCAATATTGCCGAATTTCCGGCTTCTTCAGTATCCCCATATGGAGGACCAGGCCCCAAAACTGCGTCATTTCAACTGCGTCTACAGGAGACCAGTTTGAAAATGTTGAACGCGGGTTTTGCTCCAAAAATTGACGAGCGTACAAATTAGTTTGCTCCACCATGAGGTTAACAAAATCCTCAGAGAAAAAGACTTTGAAAAAGTCAATTTCTGTGAGGCCGGTGGTGTCAAACTTGATTCCTGATTCTGCCACAAAATCAGGAATCAGTGGCTCGTAATTTTCAGGGGCGAGGTCCATACGGGGAGCACTGGGTCAGCTGCGGGCATGGTGGGCACTGCCTCATCTTCTGTCCTGGAGCGTCTGCGTGGCGGTTCCGCATGACCCGAGGAGGAAGATGAGGAGGGGGAAGAGGAAGAAGAAGAGGATGAAGAATCCGAAAAATAAAGAAAAGTCGGATCGTCATCCAAATCGCTATCAGTGTCGGAGGCAAGTATAGCATATGCCTCCTCCATTGTATAGCGCTGTTGGGATGAATTTGATGACATTTTTGTGTAAATATGGTGCTTGGGTGTACACTTTATTGAAAACTGTATGTGTACGTGGGGGGGGAGTGATTGGTGTAAACTTTCTGTAAAGAAAAAGCTGTGGAAAAAAGTCTAAAACAGCAGGCCCTAGCTGGTAAGTGTCACTTATCAAAACTAGGCTGCTGGATGTGCGCACGGGGTGGCGCAAAGGGGGGGGGGGTGGAAAAAAAAAAAAAGGAAAACGGCAAACTCTGATAAGTGAACTGTGTCACTTATCCAAGTTTCGCAGCTGCGGGATGTGTGTACGGAGGGGCTAAGGAAAAAAAAAGCGAGCTCAAGTGTTGATCGGTGAACTGCGTCACCAATCAACGCTCGGCGGCTGCGCACGGAGGTGGCGCAAAAGTGGGGTGGAGGGGGGTAAAAATAGGGGGAAGGGGGATGGGGGGATTGGGGTGGATGAAGAGAGATTGGGCAGGGATCAACAGTTAGGGTTGTAGTTAGGTGGCACAAAGGGGGGGTGAAAAAAATGAAAAACGGCAGGCACAAGCTTGGATAAGTGACGTGTGTCACTTATCCAACTTTTGCGGCTGTGGGATGTGTGTACGGAAGTGGCGCAAAGGGGGCTAAGGAAAAAAAAGCGAGCGCGAGTGTTGATCGGTGAACTGCGTCACCGATCAACGCTCGGCGGCTGCGCACAGAGGTGGCGCAAAAGTGGGGTGGAGGGGGGATGGGGGGATGAAGATAGATTGGGGGGGTGAAGATAGATTGGGCAGGGGATCAGGGATCAATTAACACTTACAATTGTAGTTTTCTTTCTTCTTCTTTCTTCTGCAGGGATTGTGATGCTACAAGCTGTGGCACCACAATACCCAGCACAGGAGCTCTTGCTGCGTCCGACCTCTCTGCAGGAATCCTCAGCTAGAGTGAGGACCCCTGCAGACAGGTCAGAGGCAGGTCAGGGGGCAGGTCACAGAGCGGTCACATCGCTGCTGTGACCTGTCATTGGTGGGATCGAATGATTACATCGATCCCACCAATGCCTGATCTGCCTGGTGACCATGGCAACTGCCTAGAATCGGAGCTCACAGCTCCGATTACTAGGCAGGTCATGCCCAGGTCACCAGCAGGGCACAGAGCGGTCACATGGTGACCGCAGCTGTGCCCTGTGGTTGGCGCGATCGCCGATCTAATCGATCGCGCCAGCCAACTCCTGCAGGCCCTACTGGGCCTGCATCAGGCTCCAGCATGATCGGTGCTAATATAGCACCGATCCTGGCCGGTACTGGCAGGACACAGCGGCGATATAGCGCCGCTGTGCACTGCGATTGGCGCGATCGATCAGATCGGCGATCGCGTCAATCCGGGTGCTTTTTGCCGGTGCCTGGCGTTGCCAGGCACCGGCTCTAGGATCGAGTACATCGGTACTCGATCCCAGCATAGGACATCATTGTTTCAGCCAAGCTGATTGGCTGAAACAATGAGAAACGCTGCGATTGGCTGTTCAGAATTGAACAGCCAATCACAGCGCTCTGGATGCCGGGGGGCGGGATCGCAGCCCGGGATGCCGACGCCATCTTTTCTAAGGTGAGATGGCGTCGGAATTTTAATGCGATCACCGTGCATTAAAGGGCCCGACGTACTATCCCGTCCACGGTCATACGGGCCCGGGTACCGTGGACGGGATAGTACGTCGGATGTCAGGAAGGGGTTAATATAAGATTGCATAGCCTCGTGTTCGGGTACAGATAAATTGAAAAGTCGACCCTTGGGAAATTTACACCCAGATCTCAACTCAATTGCACAGTCATAACTCCTATGAGGAGGCAAAGATGCAGACTTACTCTCACTAAACACATCATAAAAATCAGCCAAATAGTCAGGAACAGAGGTCGCGCTACATATTTTTCAGAGGAGTAAAAATACTCCTCCCAATATTTTTGAGGAGTATTTTTCACCACGGAGGAGTACGCAATTTGTATGAATTAAAATTGGCCATACAGGGGTATACATTGCCGTGCTATTAAAAAAAAACATTAGGAAACGTTATTAGAACGTATACTGCACTCCCATCTCCATAATAGTGCTGACCACCGTACGAGTGACGCCCACGTCACATGCCGCCAATAACGCACAGCCAGCAAGCCCTGCCCCCGGCTGCCATTGGCCGCGGAGAGGCCGACTGATGCTACACACGCTGAGATCAGGGTCGGACTGGGGTGTCTAGGGCCCACCAAGGGAATTAATTTTAGGGGCCCACCTACAGTAATGTGCAACTCAACATTTAGGCTTTGAGACCGCGGAATTACACCATGGGTTCTTTTGCCGTATATCCCACGCCAAATCTGCATCATTTCAGCATCCTAATTCTACTAAAAGCTGCACAGTTGTTCATATGCTGCAGATCTTTCCGCACTATGATTCATTTAATCCTTTAGGGCCGCAGGCCTGTTTTCACCTTAATGCCCAGGCCATTTTTTGCAAATCTGACCTGTGCTACTTTGAAGTTAAAAAGTGACCCCATTTTGGAATCTACACCCCCAAGGATTGACGTAGGGGGTATAGTGATCACTTTGTCCCAACAAGCGTTCCATGGTAGATGCTACACAGCCCAGCCAATCGAAGCGTTCGGATCTGCAGGGGGGGCTAAAATTCGCCCGGACCAGCCAGGCAGCGTTGCTGCCTGCCGGTCTTAGCGGCGAAAGCCTCCCGGTACCCGTGCGATTAGCTGCAGGGACCGACGGAACCCCTCGCCGTACTTTAGTACAATGGTGGACATTTTAATTTAGAGACTTGGAGAAAAGATATCTGAACACAAGGATGTCAGCGCCATCACCGCACATACAAGAACCAAACAGAAGAATCCAGAAGAGGGATCATTAATGGCAATGGCAGGCCTGGCATAGCATACAGTACACCACATATCCCTACATACAGTATTCTGGGCACCGCATAGTCCTCCATACAGAATTATGGGCACCGCATAGTCCTTCATACAGAATAATGGGGCACCATGTAGTTCTCCATACAGAATTATGGGCACCGCATAGTCCTCCATACAGAATTATGGGCACCGCATAGTCCTTCATACAGAATAATGGGGCACCATGTAGTTCTCCATACAGTATTACGGGCACCGCATAGTCCTCCATACAGTATTACGGGCACCGCATAGTCTTCCATACAGTATTATAGGCACCACATAGGCCTCCATACAGAATTATAACATTTCATTACTGATCCTGAGCTACTTGCTGTATTACATTCCAGAGCTGTAGTTCACATCCGTCTCTCCCTTGTGGGATGATAGAATGTACAGCTGCAGGAGCAGCGCTTCCGGTGACATAGGAGTATTACAGCTCCAGGCTGTGTAACCTGTGCATTCACCCTCCCACCCCCTGTAATTACTCAGCGCTCCCTCCTGTGCTCCTCCGGTTGGTGCACGGCTTGTAGGAATGATTGTATAATCCTGGAACCTTATAAGATGAGAATTTCACAACCCGACCAGCGCTCAGAAAACGCCCAGCGGAGATTCAGGCAGCGAAACCTTCATGCAGGATTATCCAGCCAACCAGACATGGATTTTCAGTCAGTTCACCAGCCTCATCAGGTCCGCTAATGCAGGCAGATTAGAATGTGAATTCTGCTGATAGATATCCTTGAAGTTATACTGACACTGACGGCCATTTCTTGTGTACAGCGCAAAACATATTGTGGCCTGTACAAAACTCAGGTGCATGCAGAGCGTAGCGGCACAGAGAAGAGAGCGTTGGCACAGGCAGAGAAAGAGAAGAGCGTTGGCACAGGCAGAGAAAGAGAAGAGAGCGGCGGCACAGTCAGAGGAAGGGTATGTGCACACGTTGCAGATTTGGCTGCGAATCCGCAGCAGTTTTCCATGCGGTGTACAGTACCATGTTATCCCATGAAAAACCAAATCCGCTGTGCACATGCTGCGGAAAATTCTACGCAGATTTGCTGCAGTTTATTTTCTGCAGCATGTCACTTCTTTGTACGGAATCCGCAGCGTGTTTACACCCATTCCATTATAGGAATACGCAGGTGTAAAAACGCAGGCGAAATCCGCACTAAATCTGCACTAAATCTGCAGGTAAAGCACAGGTCATTTTACCTGCGGATTCAGCCAAATCCGCAGCACAATCCACCAACGTGTGCACATACCCAAAGAGAAGAGAGCGACGGCAGGGAAAGGGCATAGCACAGCTGATTGGACAGGGCAGAGCGCGGGGACAGCGCAGCTGAGGGGACAGGGCAGAGCGCAGCTGAGGGGACAGGGCAGAGCGCAGCTGAGGGGACAGGGCAGAGCGCAGCTGAGGGGACAGGGCAGAGCGCAGTGACAGGGCAGTGCGCAGCGGAGGGGACAGGGCAGAGCGCAATGACAGGGCAGTGCGCAGCTGAGGGGACAGGGCAGAGCGCAGTGACAGGGCAGAGCGCAGCTGAGGGGACAGGGCAGAGCGCAGGGACAGGCCAGAGCGCAGCTGAGGGGACAGGGCAGAGCGCAGGGACAGGGCAGATTGCAGCTGAGTGGACAGGGCAGAGCGCAGGGACAGGACAGAGGCACTCACCACCTGTTCTAGCATGTCTCTTGCAGCCCCCGGCCGGTGCTTATTCCATCTTCAATCTCACCGCTGTTCTTCCTGCTTTCAGCGTCCACGTGGTCCCGCTGAGCCGCTCATTACATATGCGCATATGTAATGAGCCGCTCATTACTTATGCGCATAGGTAATGAGCGGCCGCTGAATACAGGAAGATAGAACATCGCTGAGATTGAAGATGGAATAAGCACAGGGGGCTGCAAGAGACATGCTAGGAGAGGTGACTGTGACTGAGTATGTAATTGCACTACCCCGGTAGTTACGCCACTGACTTGGATGATCTGATTCACAGGTATGAGCGGCCGGGCCGCAAGCGGGCTTGTTCAGTGACATTCATGGTCGGGCGGGGGCGGGGCCCTTTCCCCAGCTCTGTCCAACTCGCTGCCACTGTAGCTTAGAACGATGCGTCCCGTGGACGTATCGTACTAATCTGAAGGCGTTTTTTCGCCTGCCTGTGCGTCATAGACGCCCAGACAGGCGTTAATGCGACCTCTGGTCAGGAACATCATGCGACTGGGGAGAGGTGGCGAAAACAGGAGTGTCGCCAAGCGCACACCGACAACCCCAACTCACCACAGACACAGATCTCCAATCCAAAACTGGATTATGGATTTGCAACCAGGGAAAACCCAGAACAATGGTATCATGTAAATTATGCAACACCAAAAATCTGCAATTTTCTTGGTGGTCTGGGGCGACCCGCATTATCACCTGGGTCCAAAACTGAGGTTTATTGTTCGCCAAAGGAGTAGCATCAATACCCCTCAAAGGAATAGGCGTCCGCAGAGGTGTCATAGGAAAACCACAGCGTTTAGCAAAATCCAAGTCCATCAGATTCAAGGCCGCTCCTGAATCCACAAAAGCCTTCGCAGAAAATGTGGATAAGGAGCAGATCAGAGTAATTGCCAAAAGAAACTTAGGTTGTACACCACCCACAGCAAATGTGTGTGCAAAACGTTTCTCTCGTTTAGGGCAGACAGAAATAACTTGAGAGGCATCTCCACAGAAAAAAAAACAGCTTAGGCCGGTTTCACACTAGCGCATTTTCAACGCGCGCACGGCCGGGGGTAGCTCCGCCCCCGATCCGGCTCTCTGCCCGGCGTGCCCGCCCCTTCCTTGTAGCGCCGCCTCCTAGCGGACAGCGGCGCCTGCGATCGGCGCACCCTATCTTTAGCATAGGGTGCGCCGATCGTGCGCAGGCCGTGCGCTAGTTGCGCTTTGACCTGCGCTGCGCACTTATGACGGTGCGCCGTGCGCGCCAAAATCCGAAAAGTTCGATTTTGGCGCGCACGGCGCACCGTCAAAAGTGCGCAGCGCAGGTCAAAGCGCAACTAGCGCACGGCCTGCGCACGATCGGCGCACCCTATGCTAAAGATAGGGTGCGCCGATCGCAGGCGCCGCTGTCCGCTAGGAGGCGGCGCTACAAGGAAGGGGCGGGCACGCCGGGCAGAGAGCTGGATCGGGGGCGGAGCTACCCCCGGCCGTGCGCGCGTTGAAAATGCGCTAGTGTGAAACCGGCCTTATTACGCCTTCTAAACTCCTGACGTTGCGCCCTAGACAAAACTCTTATCACATTGCATAGGTTCAGACATTTGTTCAAAAGGTGGCAGCGCCTCCCGTGTAGTCTTGCGTTCACATAAACACCGATCATCTTGAATGGCTAATGACATAGAATCGTCAAGACCAGAGGGAACAGGAAATCCCACCATAGTATCTTTTATAGTTTCAGACAAACCCTTCCGAAAGAGAGCTGCCAATGCACTATCATTCCATGTAGTAAGGACCGCTCACTTTTGGAATTTCTGACCGTATTACTCTGCAGGATCCTGAACCTGGTTCAATGCCAATAGGGCTCTCTCAGCTTGATTAATAGCATTAGGTTCATCATATAACAACCCCAAGGCTTGAAAAAATGCATCCACATTAGTCAAAACAGGATCTTCAGGTGTCAGAGAAAGCGCCCAATCCTGGGGATCGCCGCGCAGCAAGGAGATGACAATTTTAACCTGCTGCGCAGAGCTCCCCCATGAATTAGGCTTCAAGGCAAGAAATAATTTACAATTATTCTTAAAATTCAAAAATTTAGACCGATCCCCAAAAAACACATCAGGAGTAAGGATCTTTGGTTCAACAGCATGTGAATGAGTGAGATAGGTGGAAATTCCCCGCACTTCAGCAGCGAGCTGCTCCACACGATCAGACAATTGCTTAATCTCCATCAAGGAGAAAAAGAAAAAAAAAAGAATCCTCCTACGGCCCCAGAGAAAAAGAGGAGAAAATATACATGTAAAAAAAAAAATTTCTGACACTTTTTTTTTTTTTTTTAAATTCTCTCCTGCTTTTGAGTACCCTAGAATCTGCGGTATGGCTGGTGATTCTGTTATGAATGAGTCACCGAGGAGGAAAAAACAAAAAGCAAGCTAAGCCCAGAAAACCGTAGAGGATTGCAAACCCCTGATCCTATCCACACAACTAGCAGTAGCTGTGGAGCGTGCCTACGGTGGTCCTAGGCGCCTCGTCACGGCTGGAGAACTAAATAAGCCGAAAGAAAGGGAAAAATCTAAACTGCCCCAGAGCAGACCCCAAAGCAATAGACAGCCCCCAACATGTATTGTCGGTGAAACAAGATGAAAACACAAACACAGATTGAAAGGCTGAGCAAACGATGGGGCCCTCACTAACTAGAAAGGACAGGAAAGAAAAGCTGCTGTCTGCAATCACGCAAAAAACCCTGCCAATAAAATGTCCAACACGTCAGATAGAAAAAAGCCCTGAAGTCGCTAGACTTCGATACCCTATATCAGCACTCAGGTATATTCTGAAGACAGAGCAAAAGAGATCAACTGATCAGAGACAAAATGGGGATTCAGCCCAGTCCCAGCCAGGGCTGGCTGAACACAAAAACTAAGTAAACCAGACAAAAACTCATATGAACAATAGCAGAGAAAACTTAGCTTTAAGAAGGCAGGAACCAAACTGGAAACCAGAAGCCACAGTCAGGAGAAATCACCAGCAAGAAACTAGGGAGTCGGCTGCCTTAAATCCAATCAGAAACTCCTGATGTCCAATCGCAGTCCTCTTCCTCAGGTGGCCTGTCTCTGCCATTTAGATCAGCTTCATTACCTCCCTTCACTAACAGAGGGAGTCCAGATAGAGAACTCACTACTCATCTGTCAGCACAGCCAGTTCCATAACCCTCACCAGAAGCCAGAGGCAAACACGAAAATGAGCTCACACCACCTCCCCATGTATGTACGGCCGGAGCCCCACACAGCCTCCCCATGTATGTACGGCATGAGCCCCACACAGCCTCCCCATGTATGTACGGCATGAGCCCCACACAGCCTCCCCATGTATGTAAGGCATGAGCCCCAGACAGCCTCCCCATGTATGTACGGCATGAGCCCCACACAGCCTCCCCATGTATGTACGGCATGAGCCCCACACAGCCTCCCCATGTATGTACGGCATGAGCCCCACACAGCCTCCCCATGTATGTACGGCATGAGCCCCACACAGCCTCCCCATGTATGTACGGCATGAGCCCCACACAGCCTCCCCATGTATGTACGGCATGAGCCCCACAGTCTCTCCACATACTGAATGAGGCCCCACACAGCCTACCATATGCTGTATGAGGCCCCCACTGCTTCCCCATATACTGATTGAGCCCCACACAGCCTCCCCATATATTGCATTATATTATACAGCTTTCCCATAGCCTCCCTGTGTGCAGCATGACACCCCCATAGCCTCCCTGTGTACAGCATGTCGCCCCCATAGCATCCCCATGTGCTACATGTTCACTCCCATAGAATCCCCCATGTTCACTCCCATAGAACCCCCATGCTCACCCCCGTAGAACTCCCGTGTTCACTCCCTTAGGATCCCCATGTTTACCCCCATATTCATACACATGAAAAAAAAAAACGCCACATGCTCACGTTCCCAAGCGCCCTGCTTCTGGTCCTGTTGCTGCCTCCGATGCGCTGACTCTCCAGCGATACACAGCTGACGCGATGACATGACGTCATTGCATCAGGTGTTTCACACGCTGATTGGTGGAGGAAGTGGCCAGAGGCTCCTCCTCCACCAATGTTGACTGCGGGAGACAGCGTGCGGGTGGGCACGATGCGACACGCGGACCTCAGGTTTTCAGCCTCATGGCTGTCTCAGTCTGCGGGCTGGACTGAGACAGCCAGAGGGCCGGATGTGGTCCGTGGGCCCCACTTTACCCAGGTCTGCCATATACTCTTTTTATTAAAGATAATGTGTTTTTCAAATAGGAGCCCAATCTACCGCACTCCCAGAACATGTGTAACAAATGTGCATCTCCAGTTCCACATCATGGACAATCTGCATTTCGACATACGGTACCCCAATTGTAAAAAGAAAGCCCAGTGTTCCTTATACTCTGTGAACAAGGTATATCTGGGAGAGCCTCTGAGATTCACATGGGGACAGTTTAGGAATGAGTTCCAACACCTCTTTCCACTGTTCTTCCATATTCGGCCCCACATCTGCTTGCCATTGTAATTTATCTGTCAGAGACTGGTCTCCCATGCTAGACTGTGGGAGTTGCTGATAGATTAGTGTAAATAAAACCAGTTGTGTATTTTGCCTCCACTATTGAGTCTAGTAAACTATTTTTTCCTTATATCTTGTGCTCCATCGTTAAACTAAGTCACATATGCATGCCTAAGTTGTAGGTATTGAAAGAAGAGGCTGTGAGGCAATCCAAACTCTTGTTGCCGTTTTTTAAAGATTTTAAGTATTCCATTTTCTATTAACTGATCTAAACTCTAAATTGCCCTTGATTCCCAACCTCCTAAACCAGTCAATGTTTCAAAGTCCACCAGTCGTTGATTTTGCCATAATGGAGTAAAATAGAGTATTCCCTTATCCCAACTGTCTCTTCCCCCTGTCCCACATCATGTATATCCTAGCTAAGGAACAGGAGAAGAAAAAACAAACGTAGCACTAGTCACCAGCAAAAATAAGATCCAATAGTCCTTTATCCAAGAAGTATCATTTCTCCTTGCGGAGAATGACATGCTAAGCATGTCAAGATGAGGAGACTTCAAGCCTCAATGCTCCTCTGGGAAATATGCTAATTATGCAAATTGTCTAAAAGTCAATGTCGACCCTTTAACGAGCCTTGTTACATGACTTAGGCTAAAAGCCAAGCCAGAATCTTAATTTGCAGACTTGATACTTCTTGGATATCGGTCAGACGCCTCTCTCACAGCCAAACCAGATCTCACACTTTGCACTGACGAGGGGCAGTACCCCGAAACAGTGTCTGCAAATTGAGTTTCTGGTTGGCTTTTATCCTAAGTCATGTAACAAGGCTCGTTAAAGGGTCGACATTGACTTTTAGGATTGCTACTTCCAATAGGTGACACTAGAGTTCTAGTCCTCTTCCTCTCTGAAGAGACAATTTGCATAATTAGCAATAGTTCTTTATTCACGTAATTGCCATGGACAACAAATGGACAAGTAGGACATGTGAGACATGCGGGGGAAGGAGGACTACGTCCGTTTCGTGATTACTCGCTTCTACCGCCGTTTGTTTTTTCCTCTACTGTTCCTTGGATTTTGTCTGTTTTTCGTCAAGCACCAATACTAGCTATGCTGAGCGTGATGTTCAGATTTATTTGGTTCTTTGTCTAAGTGGTGATTTGTGTTCCTTAGTGCTGTTCACGTATTCTCTTTGCTTTGGATATCCTTGCTAAGGTTCATCTCTCTCTGCATAGTTAGTGCCCCCCTTCACTACTGTAACAACCCTGCTGGCGTCACTGCATGGCCTCCCATCCCCCGCACATCAACTTACTCACTGCTCCGGGTCATGCTGTGAATTCTGTCTATTGCCAGCCCTGTGCTCTGTGCCTCTGCTCTTCTGTATGTTTCCTGGCTATGTGTGTATAGGGGGGGCGGCGCCAGAACTCTCTGGTTCTTATGCAGTTAGGGTGCACCTGTCTAATCTGTCCCTGACCAATCACCTAGAGCCCTTGACTATTTAGTTCCGCCACACCCACTGAAACATTGCCTGTACAATGTCTAATCTCAGTTAGTATCTTGCTGCTGAGGAAGCCAGGTCCTGTCCTGTGTATTTCCTCCTTCTCTGGAGGAATACTTCTTGTCTGCTTTGTACCTTGTCTGCCTGCCAGGAGTCTGAATATCCTGGCCCTTGAGTCTTGGTCCCAGTACCTTGTCTGTATTCTGTCCTACCTTAGTCTCCCTTTCTCTTTGTCTGTGGCTTCCTTCCCTGCTGTGTCTTTACTTGTGTCCTCTCTGTCTGTGCATGTGCACCCTTGCAGCTCTGTCTGTGCATGTGCACCCTTGCAGCTCTGTCTGTGCATGTGCACCCTTGCAGCTCTGTCTGTGCATGTGCACCCTTGCAGCTCTGTCTGTGCATGTGCACCCTTGCAGCTCTGTCTGTGCATGTGCACCCTTGCCGCGCTGTCTGTGCATGTGCACCCTTGCCGCTCTGTCTGTGCATGTGCACCCTTGCCGCTCTGTCTGTGCATGTGCACCCTTGCCGCTCTGTCTGTGCATGTGCACCCTTGCAGCTCTGTCTGTGCATGTGCACCCTTGCCGCTCTGTCTGTGCATGTGCACCCTTGCCGCTCTGTCTGTGCATGTGCACCCTTGCCGCTCTGTCTGTGCATGTGCACCCTTGCCGCTCTGTCTGTGCATGTGCACCCTTGCCGCTCTGTCTGTGCATGTGCACCCTTGCCGCTCTGTCTGTGCATGTGCACCCTTGCCGCTCTGTCTGTGCATGTGCACCCTTGCCGCTCTGTCTGTGCATGTGCACCCTTGCCGCTCTGTCTGCTCCGCACTCCTGCGGCTAAGTTCCTACCTGTTCCTTTCCGAGCCGTGCCGTGCCTGCGTGCCAGTGTACCAAGCTGTGCCTGCTTGCCCTCTGTCTCAGCCTGCCTGTTAGTCACACCTGTCCAAGTGACTTGTCCCCGAGTGGGATCAGCAGCCACAGCCAGACACCACCCTGGAGTGGCACCCGACAGCTACCTGCCGCACAAGCCTGACCTCACCATCAGAGGCTCCAGTGAAGACCGAGGTAGCTGTCGTAGTCACGCCCCTTCCAGGGTAGTCTGGTTTGTGGCACAGTGGGGCCACAAACCCCCCGGCTCGCGCCAATCAGCCAAGGCACGAACGTGACAACTACATATATTGCGACACCCATTTTTTTGTCTTGAAGATTAAGACTATCATTCTTGCCCATAGTCTTTCTTTTTTTATCAATCACCCATGACATCACAAGTGCAGCATCTTATTTTCATCGGTTGCTTTCTTGTCCTTGGATTAACCTGTGCAGGCTTACCTCTGAAGATATAGATGATGAAAGTTTTCTTCCTTGGTATTGCTGACCGGCTCAGGCAGGGATCCCTTCTCTGCCTCGGCCGGTGTAGGATGCCTGGAAGCGCAACAGTGGATCCAAGGGAACTTCACACGTGAGCAAGCTCAAAGTGAACCCCATTCCCTGACTGGGGATGGACGGCTATGTCGTGGCTCCAGAATTGGCAGACATTCTGCAGGTGCCTGCCCTCTTTTGTATGCCCTCCGTGCAGCGTGGCTGAAGCCACAAGTGCCACGCGCCTGCAGTAAGTGGGCAGATTACGAACGGTGACACGGCTGGGAAGGCGCAGGTGATGACGTCATAATTATGCTTCCCATGATGCAAGTGATGTGGCCAAAGGGCGACCGCAACCAGGAATCACACTGGAAGGTGTGAGGAGATTGCTCGGAGGCACTCCCTGCTAGAGGGGGAATGCGTGATGGCGACAATGCTGGCACCTCTGCTCAGGGCATCTTGCTGGAGCTTTGCTGACTGGATCTGCTCTCTCTAGCAGACTTCCGTCTCACCGTAGTCCGGCTGCCTCCTCTACTGACATGGGGTCAACGCTCAACTTCTGCTGCTGCTGCTCCAAATCTGTCTCCATGCTAATCAGGACAGTAGTGCAAGGAAGCCTCCCCAGTATCTGACATTTCCTATAAATTGGACTATGGGGATACCTCGGGTGCTCCCTCCTCGACGACCTCATCAGATAGTGGGCCAGGCTGTCATTGTTTTCCTCTTGTGAAAGTGAATAGGCTAGTAAAATTGGTCAGATTCACTATAGGCATTATGGACGCTAGGCCTGAGAAGTCAGTGCAGGATATAATGTTCTGACACCTAGATCAGAGGAAACGAAGATCCTTTCCATTGACCGAAAACATCAGGGCTTTAGTGCAAGAAGAATGAAGAGGCAAGAAAGGAAGGCTTCTCTACCCCTTTCTTTCAAGAGAAAATACCCCTTTGACAAGCCATCTTCGTTGTTATGAGGCAAAACCGCTAAACTGGACATTGCAATAACCTAGGATTTTAAGAGCTTCTCTCCTCTTTGATGATATGGGGACATTGAGGGATCCCCTGGATAGAAAAGTGGACACCTTTCTTAAGGGGACTTTGGAGTCATCTGTGGTGCCCTGAAGCTGGCAGTGGCAGCGACGTACACAGCCAGGTCCTCAACGATCTGGCTGGATAGACTGAAATCCCAGGGTGGACAGGGTGGCAAGGGATAACTTCTCGGCCACCATTCCACTTATGCAAGGGGCAGCGGTCTTCCTTTCGGATACCTCAGCAGACTCTGTAAGGATGGCGGCAAGGTCGGCCACCCTCTCCAATGCCAGGTAGAGAAAGCCATAGAAGTCTCTTCCAGGTCCTTTAGGAGGGCAGTGTCTCTCTTGGGACTTTGACCTCTTGCCTTCCAGCAGTTCTGTGGACCCAATTCCATTCCAGAATTCTGCAGTGGGATGTGTTACATAACCAATTTTCCCTTAGGGTTTCCCTGTAATGCAGGATGACATTATCCCCACAGGCAGTACAAATCCTTCGGTGGTGGCTGAATGAGTTAAACCTATTTAGGGGAGTTTCCTGGGTGGTGAATATTACATGAATTATCACCACGTATGCGAACCTCACGGGAATGGGGGCTCATCTAGGAAGGGAGGTGGTCCAGGGAATTGCTGATGGTAGAGCACACTGGAAGTTCCTTGTATCCCTACAGGGCCAGCCTGTCAGGTTCCTCTCAGACAATCAAGAATCATTGGCTTATATAAATCACCAGGGGGGAACTGGTTCCAAAACTTTTTTTTTTTAAATTCGTTTATTGAACAAAAAGAATGCATAACATACATATTGGCTTATGATAGTAAAATACACACATAGCCCTTCAAGTATACAGAAAGAGCATTCTGAAGTATGTATATCAGTTGAGTTTCACAAGCTTTTATCATATTGTCATTCAGATAATAAAGAAAATTCCTAAACTACAACTACATCAACTGGTGCCTACTACTGCGCAAGCCTAGTATCCTATATCATTGTATCTCATATATGATGTCTCAATTTTGCAAAGTTAGGTGAGAGGAATTCCACTTCTCCCAGATCTTCTGAAACTTGTTCGGGCATCCCCTATTTTGATATAGCGTACGTTCGTATGGAACAATCGAGTTCACCAGGTCAATCCACATTCTAAGGGAGGGACACGAACCCCCCATCCACCGTAGTGCCAACACCTGCCGTGCCATAAATAGTGTTTCACGCAAAAAAATCCCATCATGATGACCCCAATTCTCCTCATCCCATACCCCAAACAAGCAGACCAGTAGTTCAAGAGGAACTGGGGCCTGCATCAAGGATGACAAAAGCAAGCTCACCTCTTTCCAGTAATGTAAAATAATGGGACATTGCCAGATCATGTGAACAAAATCCGCATCTGGCGAATGACATCGCAGACAGTCTGATGATTGAAGTCGACCCATCCTGAAAAGTCGTTTCAGAGTTAAGTATGATTGATTAATTATATACAGCTGTATCATTCTATTATTAATGGATGGTGATACTCCAATTGGAGACTCCAGGATCTCCTCCCACTCCTCTTCCTGAGTATCAGGGATGAGTCTTTCCCATTTCCTTTTAATAGAGCTTATAGCAGATTCCGTTCCCACCGACAGCATGTACGTGTATAAAGAAGAGATGAGACCTTGGGGACCCTGCGAATTGAGGATTCCTGTCAGAGGCAGAGATGAGATAGTATGGTCCACACCCCCACATCTTATGTGTGATTGAAGAGCCGATCTCAGCTGTAAATAACGAAAAAACTGGGATCTCGGAATATCATGTGCAACCTGTAATTGCTCAAAAGACACCAAGGTCCCCTGGTCATACAAGTCTCCCATCGAGGAGATATTATGTTGCATCCAAAAATCAGTGGATGGGTGGTTCAGTTGTTCTGGGAAATAATCATTATTCCACAGGGGCATTTCAGTTATAAAATCTTTAAACCCAATCGCTTTCTTAATTTGTCTCCATACTAATCGCACCAGTCAGAGCAAGGTAGTACACGAGAGGCTTCCTTGAGTTAGTTCTCTCTAACTCAAGGAAGCCTAGTGGGCAGGCACTTCGTGCAGCATGGGGCAGGTGGCCTTCAGAATTGGGGAGGCAATTACCCAGCATCCATTTATTTAAAGCTTTAGTCTGCCCAGCCAAATAGTATAAGAAAAAATCTGGTAACGCCGCCCCAGCTTGATGAGTAATATAATTTTAATCAGGTTAATACGTCCGGCCACAGACAGCGGGAGTTTGCTCCAAGTTGTAAATTTCACTTTAACTAGTTCCAGCAGTGGGTGAATATTGAGTTGTGAGTCAAGCGTATTATTTCGAGAGATGTATATACCCAAATATTTAAAACTAGATACAATAGACAGCGAGGAGAGAGCTTCTAGCTGGGGCATCGGGGCATGGGAAAGGGGTAACAGAGCGGACTTCTCCCAATTTATATATAGACCTGAGTATTTACTGAATCTATCTATTATGGCAATTACATGTGGTAGAGTTGTCTCCGCTTCATCCATAAATATCACCATATCGTCAGCATATAGACCAATGGTATCTACCTGACCCGCTATATTTATACCTCTAATGCCAGGGGAAGACCTTATACGTATTGCCAGTGCCTCATTCGCACAGGCAAATAGGGCCGGGGAGAGGGGGCACCCCTGACGAGTCCCCCTATGTAATGGAAAAGGCTCAGACATAGAGCCATTCACTATGATACGGGATTTGGGCTTCATATATAGTATTTTGATCCATTTTATAAATTTATCACCAAAGGCATATCTTTGTAAGCACGCGGAGAGGAAAGGCAACTCAAGAGAGTCAAATGCTTTGGCAGCATGTAGCGATGCCAGTGCCCACTGTTGTCTGGCATTAGGGAGCTATATTGGGCTATTAACTGGACCCGTCTGATGTTAATGGAAGTGCTCTTACCAGGCATAAAGCCTGTTTGATCAGAATGTATAAAGCTCAATATAATCAAATTCAGTCTGGTAGCTAGAATCTTACTGAAAATTTTATAGTCCACATTTACTAACGAGATAGGGCGGTAGGATCCACTTTCCAAAGGGTCCTTCCCCTCCTTTTTACATACTATGATATTGGCTTCGTGAAAGGATTCAGGCATAGATTTCCCTTCCCAAATTCCCCGAAATACTTTAACCAACAGTGGTGTTAATATATCCCGAAATTTCCAGTACAATTCAATAGGGAATCCGTCCGGCCCAGGGGCCTTCCCGGAGGCCATTTCCGTTATGGCATTTTCTATCTCCTCCGCAGTAAATTCAGCGTCCATAAGAGCCCACTGTTCAGGGTGTAATGTAGGGAATGTCACATCTGACAAGTAGTCTAAACACCCCAAGTTCTCAAAGTCACTCTTAGATTCATATAATGGCCTGTAATAATCATAAAAACAGCCAAGTATTTCTTCGGTTAAAGATACCAATGAATCATCCGGCTTGTGAATCTGAAGTATTGTGTTTGAGGTGTTATGTTGGCACACCAAATAGGCTAAGAGTTTGCTTGCCTGGTTTCCCAGCTCAAAATAAGATTGGCGAGTAAAGAATAGTTTACGCTTGGACTTAGTGTCCGTATGCTGAGCATATAACCTCTGAGCAGCCAACCACTCAGTCCTGTTGCCGCTAGTTTGGTTAGATATATATGCAGCCTCTGAATCTTACAATCGCCGCTCCATTTCATCATCCTCCCTTGAGGTTACCCTTTTAATATAAGAAATCGTGGAGGATAAGCAACCCCTCAGATATGCCTTAAGGGCATCCCAAAATAAACTGATATCTTGAGGTTCTGGGTGGGACGAGATGAAACAATGCAATTGATCGATCGTTCTATCTGGAGTCACCATCAGCTTTAACCAAAAAGGATTCAACTTCCAGAACATCCTATTATTTGGTTGCCCATATTTAAGTTTAAGAATGACCGGACTGTGGTCTGAAATCCCCCTACTGCCATGTTCTATACCGTCTACCCACATCGCCAGGCCGCAGGATCCGAATATATAGTCTACTAGCTGAAGAGCCCGGTGCTGCCCGGCATAGTAACTAACTGTGGATAGTTATAACAAATTATAATTATCCTCTATCCCATAGTCCCATGCCCATATACCCAACATACATATTCTCCATCCCATAGTCTCATGCCCATATACCCATCATACATATTCGCCATCCCACAGTCGAGTGCCCATATACCCATCACACAGCCTTCATCTCATAGTCCCATTCCCATATACCCATCATACATATCCTCCATCCCATAGTCCCGTGCCCATATACCCATCATACATATCCACCATCCCATAGGCCCGTGCCCATATACCCATCATACATATCCTCCATCCCATAGTCGAGTGCCCATATACCCATCACACATCCTCCATCCCATAGTCCCATGCCCATATACCCATCACACATCCTCCATCCCATAGTCCCATGCCTATATACCCATCATACATATTCGCCATCCCATAGTCGAGTGCCCATATACCCATCACACATCCTTCATCATAGTCCCATGCCCATATACGCATCATACATATCCTCCATCCCATAGTCCCGTGCCCATATACCCATCATACATATCCGCCATCCCATAGTCCCGTGCCCATATACCCATCATACATATCCGCCATTCCATAGTCCCGTGCCCATATACCCGTCATACATATCCTCCATCCCATAGTCCAGTGCCCATATACCCATCACACATCCTCCATCCCATAGTCCCGTGCCCATATACCCGTCATACATATCCTCCATCCCATAGTCCAGTGCCCATATACCCATCACACATCCTCCATCCCATAGTCAACCAATATGACATCATAATGAGCGGCGGGGCTTGCAACCTATGATGACATCAGCGTCGCCATGGCAACCATTATGACATAATGAGGGGCGGGGCTTAACACACACTTTTTCCCCATTATGTAGATAGGGGCAAAATTGGGGAATTGGAACGCGCAGGGTTAAAATTTCGCCTCACAACATAGCCTAGGACGCTCTCGGGGTCCAGACGTGTGACTGCCAAATTTTGTGGCTGTAGCTGCGACAGTGCGGATGCCAATCCCAGACATACATACATACACACACACACACACACACACACGCACTTGAGCTTTATATAATAGATGTGCGATAGAGATCGCTTAGTGGATGAGTGGCAGGTATACCCCCTTGATTCAGGGTGATGCATCCTCCATAAATCTAGCCACCCGCTACCCTCCATAAATAGTGACAGCTGGGTCACATTCAGCGAAGAGACTCCCCCAGATGTGCCTCCCTCTAATCTCAATTTGTCAAGGTAGGTATTCATGACCATATTGAAGTCTCCCATACAGATAACGTCCGCGTCTGGATAATTTAGGGCAAAGCTCATTACTTTTTGAAGAATGGAGGTATTGGCCGGGGGGGGGGGGGTTATAAACACATAGAATTACATATTTTCTGGTATTTATCAATGCATGTACAAAAACAAAGCGACCTTGAGGCTGTGTGCCCACGATGCATTTTGTTAAGCGTTTCCGCAGCGTTTGAGCCGGCTCAGACGCTGCAGAAACGCTTAAAAGATGCATCAAATTAATTAGCATGCGTTTTTGGCTTTTTGTGCCAATGCATGCGTTTTTAACCGCTCAGGAATCGCTTAGCGGCTAAAAACGCAGCATGCTCATTAATTCCCGCATTGCTCAGCGTTTTTAGCCATCCCCAATGATCCCAGAAATCGCGTGTCAAAAAACGCGTCAAAAATCGCGCAAAAAACGCGCGGAAAAAAAAGCGCGATTTGTGGGAAGGGGATCCTTTTCTTGAGCGTTTAAAAACGCTAGCGTGGGCACATAGCCTCAGGATCCCTCCGGGTCTCCCTGGCTTCCCATCTAACATCTCTATGTACCAGCAGTGAAACCCCTCTCGAATTACCATGTTGTGAAATGCATGGACAGACCATTGTACCCAAGGTTTCTGCACGTACCGAACAGTATCTCTGGTCAGATGCGTCTCCACCAAGGCCACAATGTGAGGACGATAATGTCTGATCTGCGAGAAAACCTTGATCTTTTTCCGAGGGGCCTTTATACCTCTCACATTCCATGTCATACATATCATCTCAGACCCCATGTGTAGTCCGTTGAATATGACATGCAGTACTACCCGAGCAGAATTTAGAGGCACCACATAGAGATTGAGATTGCCATTGGCTGTGACTTTTACCTAAGTAACAATCAAAACTGTTGTAAAAAGGAAAACAAAACAGGAAAAGAAAACAGAACATAAATCTAACGGTATAGGAGCAAAGTGCCGCGCCCCTATTGAAAAGTAAACAAGGGGATACCATCACTGAAAACAGTGTCCGGTATTGTTGATATCTGGGTGCTCGCCAGAAGAGCTCCAATTAAGCCTGTAGTTAAAGGATCCAGACGAAAGTAGGCGCATTAGGATTCCTTTGCAGTAGATCCTCTATGGGACCGCAGCCACTCGGTAGCCTCCATTGGATCCGTGAAAAACACGGAGGAACCCCTGTGGACGATCCGAAGTCGAGCCGGATAAATCATTGAGTATACAATGTTCCTTTCCCTGAGCCGCTTCTTGATGTCGAAGAATTGTGCGCGGTGCTTCTTTAGTCCCATGGAGAAATCCGGGAAGATTGAGATCACAGCATTGTTGAACTTGATGGGACTCTTTTGTCTTGCAAGGCGTAGAATGGTGTCTCTGTCTTTACAGTTGAGGAGACATGCTAGGAAGGGTCTAGGTGGGCTTCCCGGAGGCAGAGGCTTTGTGGGAACTCTGTGGGCCTTCTCAACAGCGAACACTGAGAAGAATTCATCTCCCAGAGAGGCCTTAAGCCAGCCCTCCAGGAACTGCTCAGGGTGATGACCTTCTGAGCGTTCTGGCAGACCGATGACACGGATGTTATTCCGACGCATTCTGTTCTCTTGGTCGTCTGCCTTCTGCTTCCAGGCATTCACAGAGCCCACTACCTTGGATAACTTGGCCTCCATAGGTGTAAAGGTGTCCTCCACCTGGGACACTCTTGTCTCCACCTCTGTGATGCGTTCCCTCATGGCCTGCATATCTTGACGGAGTCTCCCAACCTCAGTGTAGACATACTCTATTTTCTCCGTCAGGGATGTCCTAGTGAGGGAGATAGCCTGCATCAACTGTTCACATGCCTGTTTAAGAGTCATTTCTTTTTGCTCAGTCTCCTCCACCCCCTGAGGGATGATTTTTACGCTGAGGTTGTGAAGAGTTATTTCTTAGAGCACGTGCACTCTCAGAAGGGTCGGGTCTGACAAATTCCTTTAGTTTTTCTGCTGCCGTCGATCCTTTAGATCGATTCATGGTTAAGAGCAGTGAGATACACCAGGGTAACTAGAAATGTGTAGTCCAGGATTCCTTCCACTGCAATTATATACACAGCAGAAACCAGGTTTACTGATTGCAGCCTGGGAGCAGAATCTGTGCAGATGGAAACACCATATCACTGAGGCTTCTTATTCTTATGGCGAGGGGGGGAGGGGGAGGAGAGATCCACCCTCAGAGACAGCAGCGGTGGGAGGGAGAGCAAATTCTCCCACAGTAATGTCACCAACAGGCCAGCGAGTCTATTAGTAAGAAGGGGGAGTAATGCAGGGCCCATTTTTCAGGGCACTCACCGCATATCCCCCTGATTCCGCAGGATACAGGTCGCTGCCCGGTGATGCTGCAGGTCTGGAAGCTGGATGCCGCCGCTTCCTCTGATAGAACGCGCATCCAAGATGGCCGCCACTTCGTATGGGCCCCGCCGTCCGCCCCGGTTTTTCCAGGTCTCAAGCTCACCGGAGCCGTCCTGCGCCCTCCCTCGGAGTTCCAGGGGGGTGCCGGTACCCAGGGACACCAAGCGCTGCCAGGTATGTCGCGGTAGACAAGCGTTAAATGCAGGATAGAGGCAGGATGGTCAGGAGCTCTTGCCGCGCGCGTCTGTCCTCCTCTGCTACATAGCCATGCCCCCCCCAAAACTTTAATGAAGATGACAGATCAATTATTTCAGCGAGTGGAGTCATCTCCTCTCCCTGATGGCTCTGCATGTAACAGGGAAGGAAAACACCAAAGCGGACTTCTTAAGCTGCAGTCCTCTAAGACAAGTGGAGTGGGAGCTGCGTCAAGAGATCTTCTGTCAGATAGTTCATATGTGGCATCTCCCGGTCATAGACCTGTTTGCAAGCAGACTAAACAGAAAAGTAAAGGTGTTTTGTTTCCTGGACCCCAGAGAAGATCCTCTAGTAGTAGATGAATTCCTGGCTCCTTAGGACTTCAGATTGGCATACGCCTTCCCTCCGTAGCCCTGATCCCGCTAGTCATAAGAAAAATCAAAGAGGATAGGGCAAGGATTGTGTTGACTGCCCTCTTTTGGCGCAAAAGATCATGGTTTTCGTGTCTAGAAGGATGTCGTGTCCGATTCATGGGTTCTTACTAGAGTGCCAAATCTGCTTTCTCAGTGTACAGTGTTCCATCCGCAAGCAGCCATCCTCCACTTGATGGAGTGGAATTTGAAATGGCGCTGTTAAAGGAGCGAGGTTTTTCCACAAATCTCGTATGTACCCTGCTTCAGAGTAGGAAAGAGGTCACGACCAGGATATATGCTAGGACTTGGAGAAAGTTTTATCTTCAGGTTCTATGGTTGAAGAGATGGGCACTGGTAGGTAAGATCTTGAAATTTTTGCAGCAAGGCCTTAAATTAGCATTGTCCACAGTACTCTAAAAGTGCAGGTGGCGACTCTCGTGGCGCTGTACAGCTGTGATCTGGCCGGTAATTATTGGATCTCATGATTTATAAAAGCATCATTAAGCTCTAGGCCCATTTGTAAAGTAGATTTAGTACCATGGTACTTAAATCTGGTCCTGACTGCCTTAACGGACGTTCCTTTTGAACCCATGGAATCGGCATCCCTAAGGCTATGTGCATATGCTGCGGTTCCGCTGTGGTTTTGGCCCTGCGGAACCGCAGCAGTTCCGCAGACATGGTACAGTACCATGTAACCTTATGGGTTTTCAAAACCGCTGTGCTCACGCTGCGGTTTTTTCCGCGCAGTTTTGCTGCGTTTTTTTTCCGCAGCATGTCAATTGTTTCTGCGGATTCCGCTGCGGTTTCACACCTTTAGCATAGTAGAGGTGTGAAACCGCAGGCCAAACCGAGCAAAACCGCAGGTCACTTTACCTGCGGTTTTACCTGCGGTTCCGCGGGAAAAAAAACGCAGGTGAATCTGCAGCTTGTACACATAGCCTAAAGGTTCTTTCACTTAAAACAGCTCTGCTGGTAGCATTGAGATCAACCAGAGAAATCGAGGATATTCAGTCTCTCTCAATAGCCCCACCTTTCACTAAAATCTTAGATGATAGGATAGTATTTAACCCCTTTCTGACAGATGACGTACTAATTCCCATCGCTAAGGATGGGATAGTACGTCGTCTTAATAGAACATCGGCGCTCACGGGGGGGGGAGCGTCACTGATCGCGGCCGGGTGTCAGCTGATTATCACAGCTGACACCCGGCACTATGTGCCAAGAGCGGTCACGGACCGCTCCCGGCACATTAATCCCTGGCACACTGCGATCAAACATGATCGCAGTGTACTGGGGGCATAGTGAAGAATTGCGCAGGGAGGGTGCTGCCTGCATGCTTCCCTAAGGCCCTTGGAGCAACGCGATGTGCTCGCGTTGCTCCGAGGGCCCCCTCCCTGCAGGCCCCCGGATCCAATATGGCCGGGGGGTGTCTTTGGGGTCCTGCAGGGAGGCGGCTTTCTCAGTGCCTGCTGAGAAAGCCTCGTGCAGTGCCTGTCAGAACGCTGATCTGACACAATGCACTGCAAAGTGTCAGATCAGCGATCTGACACTATGTAGTAATGTCCCCCCGGGACAATATAATAAACTTAAAAAAATAAAAATCATGTGTAAAAAATAATTTTAAAAAAATCCTAAATAAAAAAAAATCGCTAATTAATTTTTTTTGTAAATAAAAAAAACCAAAATGCACATATTAGGGAAGTAGCGCCGTTTGACTTTTTCAACGCAAAATTGGCTGGAATTGAGATTGGGCGCCATGTTTGGAGAGCCCCTGATGTGACTAAACAGTGGAAACCCCCCACAAGTGACCCCATTTTGGAAACTAGACCCCCCCCAAGGAAACTATATAGATGTATGGTGAGAACTTTGAACCCCCAAGGGCTTCACATAAGTTTATAACGTACAGCCGTAAAGTGAAAAAATATTTTTTCCCCAAAAATGATTTTTTTCACCCCCAATTTTAATTTTCCCAAGGGTAACAGGAGAAATTGGACCCCAAAGGTTGTTTTGCATTTTGTCCTGAGTAGGCTGATACCCCATATGTGGGGGTAAACCACTGTTTGGGCGCATGGCAGAGCTTGGAAGGGAGGGAGCACCGTTTGACTTTTTCAATGCAGAATTGGCTGGAATTGAGATCGGACGCCATGTTGCATTTGGAGAGCACCTGATGTGCCCAAACAGTGGAAACCCCCCCCCCCCAATTCTAACTCCAACCCTAACCCCACCACACCCCTAACCCTAGCCCTAACCCTAACCTTAGCCCTAACCTAATCCTAACCCTAATGGGAAAATGGAAATAAATACATTTTTTTACATTTTGTTATTTTTTTCTAACTAAAGGGGAGATAAAGGGGGGTTTGATTTACTATTTATGGCGGGTTTTTATGTATAGCAGCTGTCGCACGCTAAAAGATGCTTTTTATTGTAAAAATAGTTTTTGCATCACTACATTTTGAGCGATATAATTTTTCCATAATTTGACCCACAGAGTCATGTGAGGTCTTATTTTTTGCGGGACGAGTTGACGTTTTTATTGGTACCATTTTCATGCATGTGACCCTTTTTAATTGCTTTTTATTCCGATTTTTGGGATCCAGAATGAACAAAAAACAGCATTTCGTGAATTTTTTTTTTTTTTTGGGGGGGGGGCATTAACACCTTTCCACCTGTGGTAAAATTGATAAAGGGGTTTTATTCTTCGGGGTCAGTACGATTACATCAATACCTCATTTATATTTTCTTTTATGTTTTGGCTCTTATACAATGAAAACAATTTTATATAAAAAATAATTATTTTTGCATCACTTTATTCTATGACCTATAACTTTTTTTATTTTTTTGCTGATGATGCTGTATTGTGGCTCGTTATTTGCAGGGCGAGATGATGTTTTCAGCGGTACCATGTTTATTTATATTTATCTTTTTGATCGCGCGTTATTGCACTTTTTGATCGGTGGTATGATGATAAAGCATTGTTTTTTGCTTTGTTTTTTTTTAAGGGGTTCACTAAAGGGGTTAACTAGTGATACAGTTTTATCGGGCGGGTCGTTACGGACGCGACGATACTAAATATGTGTACTTTTGTGGTTTTTTTTTTTTTTTTATTTACAAAAAAAAGAATTTATTAGGACATATTTTTTTAAATTTAGAACTAGCTGAAGATTCCGGCGCTGCCCGGGCATAGTAACTAACTACGATTAGTTATAACTGATTATATCTATATATGCATATAAAGCTGAGTGTAGAGCCCCACCCATTCCGCATAGCCACATTCACTATAATATCCCATATCATCCCGTCAGCCAGAGCTACCGGACAACAACCCCTAATATCCCACATCAGCCAGAGCCACCGGACTACTACTCCTAAGATCCCACATCGTTCCGTCAGCCAGAGCCACCGGACTACTACCCCTAATATCCCACATTATCCCATCAGCCAGAGCCACCGGACTACTATCTCTAATATCCCACATCATCCCGTCAGCCAGAGCCACCGGACAACTACCACTAATATCCCACATCATCCCGTCAGCCAGAGCCACCGGATTACTACCTCTAATATCCCACATCGTCCCATCAGCCAGATCCACCGGACTACTACTAATATTCCACATCGTCCCATCAGCCAGAGCCACCGGACTACTACCACTGATGTCCCACATCATCCCATCAGCCAGAGCCACCGGACTACTACCCCTAATATCCCATTTCATCCTGTCAGCCTGGGGTCAGAACCAGAGCGCTGAGTGGAACGGTCCTAACTTCCATACCTGGGATCCCTTTAATAGAAGCGTGGGGTGAGAATCAGAGCGCTGAGGGATTTACCATAAATTCCATACCGGAGATCCCTTTAAGAGAGGCCTGGGGTCAGTACCAAAGCGCAGAGTGGATATGCCCTCACTTCCATACCGGGGATCCCTTTAAGAGAGCCTGGGATCAGAACCAGAGCGCTGAGTGGATTTTACCCTGACCTGACTTGCATACCATTGATCCCTTTAATAGAACCCTGGGGTCAGAATCAGAGCGCTGAGGGATTTGCCCTATATTCCTTACAGGAGATCCCTTTAAGAGAGCCTGGTGTCAGTACCAGAGCATTTGAAGGCAATTGCCCTGACTTCCATACCCGGGATCCCTTTAAGAGAGCCTGGGGTCAGAACCAGAGCGCTGAGTGAAATTGCCCTAACTTTTATACCGGGGATCCCTTTAAGAGAGGCCTGGCGTCAGAACCAGAGTGCTGAGTGGATTTGCCCTGACTTCCATACCAATGATCCCTTTAATAGGATCCTGGGGGGAGAATCAGCGCTGAGGGATTTACCATAACTTCCATACCGGAGATCCCTTTAAGAGAGGCCTGGGGTCAGTACCAAAGTGCATAGTGGATTTGCCCTCACTTCCATACCGGGGATCCCTTTAAGAGGGGCCTTGGGTCAGAACCAGAGCTCTGAGTGGATTTGCCCTGACTTCCATACCAAAGATCCCTTTAATAGAAGCCTGGGGTCAGAATCAGAGCACCGAGGGATTTGCCCTAACTTTCATACAGGAGATCCCTTTAAGAGAACCTGGGGTCAGTATCAAAGCGCAGAGTGGATTTGCCCTGACTTCCATACCGGAGATCCCTTTAAGAAAGACCTGGGGTCAGTACCAAAGCGCAGAGTGGATTTGCCCTAAATTCCTTACCAGTGATCCCTTTAAGAGAAACTGGGGTCAGAACCACAGAGGTGAGTGGAACGTTCCATAACTTCCATACCGGAGATCCCTTTAAGAGAGGCATGGGGTCAAAACCAAAGCGCTGGATGGATTTGCTCTGACTTCCATACCAATGATCCCTTTAAGAGGGAAGATGTGCCTATATGATGGAGGATGTGTGATGTGTATATGGGCACAGGAGGGGGGGATTCATTTCTGTCATGTGCTCTCTGCTCCTTTCAGGGGGGCATACAATGGATGCTAGATTTCTTCCACAATGTCAGTGTCTGCTGAGGTGTTGTCAAGTGGGAAAACTTGCTCATTATAAAGTGTCAGATCGGTGATCTGACACTTTGCAGTGCACTGTGTCAGATCAGCGAACTGACAGGCACTGCAGGAGGCTTTCTCAGCGCCTGCTCTCAGCAGGCGCTGAGAAAGCTTCCTCCCTGCAGGACCCCGAAGGCCCCCGCGGCCATATTGGATCCGGGGGCCTGCCGGGAGGAGACCCTCTGAGCAGCGCGAGCACATCGCGTTCCTCTGAGGGTCTCAGGGAAGCACGCAGGGAGCCACCTCCCTGCGTGATTCTTCCCTATGCCCCCGGTACACTGCGATCATGTTTGATCGCAGTGTGCCAGACGTTAATGTGGTGGAGGCGGTCCGTGACCACCCTGGCACATAGTGCCGGGTTTGCGCTGTGATAATCAGCTGACACCCGGCCGCAGTCAGCGGCGCTCCCCCCGTGAGCGTCGCTGATCGCGATGTCGTACTATCCCGTCCCCGATCATACGGGCTCAGGTGCCGTGGATGGGATAGTATGTCAGATGTCAGAAAGGGGTGTGGTGCAGTGACCCCTGTGACAGCTAGGGGGCACTGTATGGGCTTCCCAGGACATGCATACAGGCGTTTCCATTATTGTGATTGGGAAATGATGAGCGGCAGGTTTGTAAATGACCGATATGTATCACAGGGGTGGGTGCCCTGTGATGGAAGCTGGAATATGTATTGATCAGCAAAGATGTACCACTGAGGGTTTGTTGCTGTATATGAGGGAAGCTTCCAGGTGACTTGGTGAGATGGATGGGACCCTGGACCAGTCACCTACAAACCCACCCAGGGGCGTGTGTCTGAACGCCCAAAGTAAAGCCTATGTGTGTGGCTGTGTGGAATAAGACCTTTAGTGAGGTCATGACCATGTGATCCATACCTCACCTGTGGGTGTGGTTATGGACCATTTAATGTGACCAGGGTGGGTCACATGGAGAGAGTGTGTGTACCTGAATGGTGCAGACTGCAAGGTCCTGGAAGATCTTTGTTGGGAGATCCTGGAAGGAGCATCGGATCCCTAGAGCACATGGCGAGACTTTGTAACCGGTGAGGCCGGTGTGTGTTGGACGGTCCCAAGGAGGACGTCCTGAAGAAGAAGCAACTAAGAAGTAACCCCGGAGAGGGGGAAATAACTGTGTTTAGGCTATGGAGCCTCTTTGCTGGACATAGCACAGCCTGTGTGACCACAGGGCTGAGAGAGCGAAGCCCTATGATGAACATTGACCTGTCTGATGTAAGACTGTTGTATTTTATGGTTTATGCTGTACAGGGCTGTGGAGTCGGAGTCGTGGAGTCGGAGTTAGTTTTGGTTGGAGTCAGAGTCGGTAGAAATGTACCGACTCCGACTCCAGCTTTAAAAAAAATGTATTAATATTTCATAATTGAACTTTCATATGAATTTTATAAATGTTACTCAAATATATATGTTCTATCAAACTATGAACAACAGTGATAAGCAGTTCTGCTGGAGATAGAGACATTTCTTACTTCTTGTGTGTCACTGTTCTCCACTGCCCTTATCTAATCTTATACTTGGTTAACCTCATGCTGCCCTAACCCCCTTACTTACAATGTATGAAACTGAAAGTGAAAATGTGTTGCAAATTCTTAGTAGTAAAGCTCCTCCTCTAGACTAGATCATACTAGGTGTGCGTCTTCCAAGCATCTCACAGCTGCCTGCTACTCAGAAGAGGAAGACTGTAAGAAGTATTATCCTTTCAACAAATTTTGCATCCTAACTGTGAGTACATGAGGAATAATAACAGTATTACTGACCACTATATCAGTTGCACGACCTGGCAATAATTTTGTACAATTGTTTTTAAGAAAAACAATTGTCATTTGGATTGTGAATGCAGAATTAAAAACCTGAGAATGTCAAAGAAGCATCACATTAAATCAGCTGTATTTGAACATTTCACCATCACTCAAGATAGAAAACATTATGTCTGTCAGTGTATGACAAATGATCCAGACGAAAACAAATGCTGTGAAGCCAAGATGAGTGCATATTCAGGCAAAGATAAAAATGCTCCTACCAGAGCTTCTAATCTAAAGAGACATTTACAGCGCTTTCATCCAGAAGTACTGAAAGCAGTGGATGAGAAAGACTGCATCCAAACCAATGAACCAGTGCCCAGCTCTTCCAGCCAAACAAAGGAGCAGAGAACTTTGCAGCCATCAGTTGCAAGATATTTTGTAAGTGACAAAGTTACTGTGACAATGACAGTAGATACATTTAAAAAACAGATCATAGAGCTTGTTGTAAAGGATAGTGTGCCTATTTCATTATTTTCACGACCAGCTTTTATGTGTCTGAATGGGGAAATGGCCTGCAAGCTTTGTGTTTCTCTGGAGAGAGTATTAGAAAAATTAGTAATCGAAGAAGCTTTTAAACAAAAGGAAGAACTTAAAAAAACTCTCAAGGGACGCTTTCTGTTTCTTAAAATGGATGCCTGCACACGTCACAGAGTGAACTATTTTGCCATCAATGTCCGATTTGTTTGTGACAAAAATGAAATAGTTACCAAGACATTGGCAGTAAAAGACACCAAAGCTCATCACACCAGTGAGTTTCTCCAGGTCTTGGTGGAAAAGGTTCTGCAAGACTATGAACTTAAAAAAGAGCAAGTTCTTTCTGTCGTAACTGACAATGCTTCAAATATGATAAGTACTATTAAGCTAATGAATGAGAGTAATGATGGTGACCAGCTAGAAGAACATTCTGGGTCCACAGACACAGAAATGTTTGAAATAGAGGAACACAGTATTGTAACTGAGGAGCAAACTGAAGTTGCTTCAGATGAACAGCAACATGATAGTTTAGATGATCTTGTTGAAACTGTGTCAATATGTTCTTTCATTCATCACATGCGCTGTGTTGTGCATACGCTACAGCTGGCTATAAGAGACCAGTCTGCAAGAAGGACATGCTGCTGCACTGATTGGCAAGGTGAAAAAATTGGCTACTGTTGCCAGAACCCCTAAAGTTGACTCAATTTTGAAGAGACGTGCTGGAAAAGGGGCAATTATTGATCAAGCCACACGATGGGGCAGTACTTAATGATTCAGCGCTTGGTTGAACTGAAAACCGTTCTTGTAGACATGGCTAACCCTCAACTGACGCTAAATGAAAGTCAGTGGAATCAGGTGACTGAGCTGGAAAAATTGCTAGAGCACCCATTTACAGTGACTAAAAAATTACAAGCAGAGGACTTAACTCCAGGTATTTTCTTAAAGGAGTGGAAGAACCTGATGTTTCGCCTGTCCCAAAAAGGAGGGTTAATTGCAAGTGGCATTGCTACATCAATGAAACGGAGAGAGGAGCTACTATTACAAAATAACATTCTTTTGGCAGCTGTTTATGTAGACCCAATGCATCGGATTCTTCTAGATGATCAACAGCTAAGTAAAGGAAAAGAAGCTCTGTTTGAAATAGCAGTTAGGATGAAAGGGTTGCAGAACAGTCAGGAGGAACAAGAAGAATTTGGTCGTCCTGCCACATCTTCACCCTCATCATCAACTGATGAAGAATTTAATTTCGAAAAATATTTGGATCACAAGGACCGTGCAAAGCGTTCCCACATAGAAGAAGAGTCATCCCCATCAAGGAACACAGCCAGTACATTTCAGCAGAATTTTTCATGTGCACTAAAAGAAATTGAGAAATTTGACCGTTCATCAAAAATAACAGTGCAACAAGCGATTCCTCTGTATCCTGACATTGTCAGAGATGTTGCCCGAGTGGTTACTGCTTTGCCACCAACACAAGTTAGTGTAGAGAGGTTGTTCTCTGCTCTCAAAATAATTAGATCAGATTTGAGGGCATCCATGAAGGAGGACAGAGGCAATACTTTTTCTGAGGACAAATTTATAGATTTCTTCTTATTAACTGCATAAAAGTGTTTATTGCATATTTACTTACAGTTTAGAAAAGTTTATAAAAGTTATTTGCTATATTCTAATTGTATTCTAATAAATGTAGTTTTTGCTCTAAGTGGTCTGATTACTTATATGATGGTGAAACTGAATAAGCACGATGTTTAATATTTTACAACAGTAAATTTGTTGTTATGAATTGGCCATTTATGAAGGAGCCGGAGTCGGAGTCGGAGCCTGATAAAATCCAGGAGTCGGAGTCGCAACTGTGGCTTACCGACTCCACAGCCCTGATGCTGTATAATAAACCACATGGACTGTTTATGTGGAAAACCCGTGCCAGACCTTGTTATTCTGCTGCCAAGTGAGTGTCCCCCAACACGAACAATAGGCGCTACCGTACAGGGGTTAAACATTCAGAAAATTCCTCTTGAAGCACCTGAAGGGTTAATAAACTTCTTGAATGTGGTTTTGAGTACCGTTAGGGGTGCGGTTTTTAGAATGGTGTCACTTTTTGGTATTTTATATCATATAGACCCCTTAAAGTGACTTCAAATGTGATGTGGTCCCTAAAAAAAAAAAAAAAAAAATGGTCTCGTAAAAATGAGATATCGCTGGTCAACTTTTAACCCTTATAACTTCCTATGTGCCATATCTCTGTGATTTAAGGGCATAAAAATTAAAAGTTGGAAAATTGCGAAATTTTCACCAAATTTCCATTTTTTTTCACAAATAAACGCAAGTTATATGAATGAAATTTTACCACTAACATGAAGTACAATATGTCACTAGATAACAATGTCAGAATCACTGGGATCCGTTGAAGCGTTCAAGAGTTATTACCTCATAAAGGGACAGTGGTCAGAATTGTAAAAATTGTCCCGGTCATTAACGTGCAAACCGCCCTTGGGGGTTATGGGGTTAAGCCTGATCCAGTCTACCTTCCCAAAGCAACATTGCGGTTCCATAAGTTACAATAAGTTGTCCTCCCTTCCTTGAATGTTAGTAGGTGTGTAGATAGATACCTGTCCATTATGAAAGATGGGAGAAAGGATAGGTATCAGTTTATATCCTTTCAAGGTTCTAGGAAATGGTGTATATCCTCAGAACCCACAATTGGTGGATTAGGGAAGACATTTCTCTAGCCTACTGTAATGCTCACATCCAGATAGGATGATGCGAGCGAGTTTTGTGGCCCCACTGTGCCACAAACTAGACTGCCTTGGAGGGGCGTTACTAAGCAGCTACCTTGGTGTTCACTGGAGCCTCTAGTGGTGAGGTCAGGCTTGTGCGGCAGTTAGCTGCCAGGTACCACTTCAGGACGGTGTCTGGCTGTAGCGGCTGATTCCACTGGGGGACGGAACACCAATGACAGGTGCAAGCAAGTACAGACAGGCACGACTGGTATTCTGACAGGCGGGCACAGCTGGCACTTTCGCGGGCACAGCTGACAGGCAGGTGGGCACGGCTGGCACTCTGGCAGGCGTGCTTGGCTGGCACTCTGGCAGGTATGAGTATGGATAAGAGACAGGTAGGAACCAGTTCAGACTGGAGGGACCAGAACCGTAGGACGGGAGCAGAGCAGAGCTGCAAGGTACGGAGCGGGAGCAGAGCAGAACCAGAAGGTGCGGAACGAGAACGAAGCAGAACTGCAAGGTGCGGAAGGAGAACGAAGCAGAACTGCAAGGTGCGGAAGGAGAACGAAGCAGAACCGCAAGGTGCAGAACGAGAACGGAGCAGAACCGCAAGGTGCGTAACGGGAGCGGAGCGGAGCCGCAGGGTGCTGAGCAAAGAGCAGAGCCGAGCCGCAGGGTGCGGAGCGAAGAGCAGAACCAAGCAGAAGGAGTAGACAAAAGGCTACACACAGCTGAGTAGGTAAGGAAACAGACAAGGGCACAAACAGGTACAAGAAACGGACTTAGCAGTAATAAAGACGGACACTGGAACAAGGACAGCACAAAGGATTCAGGCCTGGGCATGCAGCCCCCAGGGAGGTGAAACACTAGACACACAGAGCACAGAAACGGGTCTGTGTGAGCAGTCCTCAGAGAGGCGGAAACCAGGACAGGACCTGGCAACTCAGCAGCAAAGTAAAGACTGACAGAGTTTGTTGCTCAGGCATCTCCCTATGGGTGGAGATGCCTTAAGAATCCGATACCTCTTGGCAATAGGCTGGGAACAAATTAGGGGTGTGCACGCTGTCTCTATAAGACTCAGGAAGTGTTGGCGCTGCCGCCCTAAGCATACAGCCAGGAAGTATGCAGCAAGCAAGAACATGAGACCCACAGCATGGAGCAGGCAGTGAACAGAACTCACAGCATGGCCAGGAGTGGTGAGTAAGATGGGAGATGGGAAGATGGGAAGCCATGCGGTGACGCCTTCAGGGATGTTACACCTACTCAGCAAGTGGTGAGGTGGTACCGGAAGGTCTAAATCTCAGTTTACTCGGGCCGCAGCATTCTCCTGGGCAGAGAGGTTGGACGTCTTGATAGAAGACATATGTAAAGCAGCTACCTCGTCCTCCTTCTATAGGCACTAAGGATTGGATATGAGTGCCTCCTCCGACCTCACCTTTGGGCGAAAGGTGCTCCTGGCGGTGGTCCCTCCCTAGATTATTATTTTTCTCTGTAAATCTCTCGTGGTGCGGTCATGGGTGATCAACAAAGTCTTTTGACTAATTGGACAGATTAAATAATTGTAAATAAAATGTTCATTTCTAGTACTTGGTTGAAAACCCTTTGTTGGCAATGACTGCCTGAAGTCTTGAACTTATGGACATCACCAGACGCTGTGTTTCCTCCTTTTTGATGCTGTGCCAGGCCTTCACTGCGGTGGTTTTCAGTTGCTGTTTGTTTGTGGGCCTTTCTGTCTGAAGTTTAATCTTTAACAAGTGAAATGCAATCTCAATTGGGTTGAGATCAGGTGACTGACTTGGCCATTCAAGAATATTCCACTTCTTTGCTTTAATAAACTCCTGGGTTGCTTTGGCTTTATGTTTTGGGTCATTGTCCATCTGTAGTATGAAACGACGACCAATCAGTTTGGCTGGATCTGAGCACACAGTATGGCTCTGAATACCTCAGAAACACTAGTGACCCAGTGCCACTGGCAGCCATGCATGCCCAAGCCATCACACTGCCTCCGCCGTGTTTTACAGATGATGTGGTATGCTTTGGATCATGAGCTGTACCACGCCTTCGCCATACTTTTCTCTTTCCATCATTCTGGTAGAGGTTGATCTTGGTTTCATCTGTCCAAAGAATGTTCTTCCAGAACTGTGCTGGCTTTTTTAGATATTTTTTAGCAAAGTCTAGCCTTTTGATTCTTGATGCTTATCAGTGGCTTGCACCGTGCAGTGAACCCTCTGTATTTACTTTCATGCAGTCTTCTCTTTATGGTAGATTTGGATATTGATACGCCTACCTCCTGGAGAGTGTTGTTCACTTGGTTGGCTGTTGTGAAGGGGTTTCTCTTCACCATGGAGATTATTCTGCGATCATCCACCACTGTTGTCTTCCGTGTGCACCCAGTTCTTTTTGCATTGATGAGTTCACCAGTGCTTTCTTTCTTTCTCAGGATGTACCAAACTGCAGATTTTGCTACTCCTAATATTGTAGCAATTTCTCGGATGGGTATTTTCTGTTTTGCAGCTTAAAGGGAAGGTGCCGCAATTTTATATAATTTGCAAAAAAAGAGTAAGTAACAAAACATGTTGTTTCAGCAAATGTTGTACTAACTAGGATTTATGGTTTGTTTGTAATAATGTTTTAATGTAGCCACTGGGCGCTGCCATCTTGATTTGCAGATCTGTGGAGGACTCATACAGTCTGCAGATATGGCCGTCCCTGGACATAGGAGACTGCGGTCGGCTCCCGACCCCACCATGCAGCCTCATTAGCAGTGAACTGGGCACGCCCCTGTGGGCTGCACCATTCACATGCTGTAGGTGTGGCTGGGCGCCATTTTACTGTAGCCCAGTGCTATCTGCTGAGCTCCTCTTTCTGCACCGTGCTTCCTGCTCCAGCTCCACTGTCCTCCTGCTCTGTCTCCGCCTCCTCACTCACACACAGCCCCAGTGATCTCCGGTAATCTGACACCTTTGCTTTTATGAGAGATTTTATTGCTGTGTCTGAGGAGGACAGTGACATATACAGCCCATAGTCTAGTGTATAATTGGGGGGGGGCTGGAAGTTTCACCAGTGTGGGCATATCTGTAATACTGTCTCCTGTGATACTGACTGCTGAACCGTGTATCTAATCCTCTCCTGTGTGATACTGACCGCTGAACCGTGTATCTAATCCTCTCCTGTGTGATACTGACTGCTGAACCGTGTATCTAATCCTCTCCTGTGTGATACTGACTGCTGAACCGTGTATCTAATCCTCTCCTGTGTGATACTGACTGCTGAACCGTGTATCTAATCCTCTCCTGTGTGATACTGTCTGCTGAGCCGTGTATCTAATCCTCTCCTGTGTGATACTGTCTGCTGAGCCGTGTATCTAATTCTCTGCCGGGGGATACTGCTCTCCTGAAATACTCTTTGCTGCTTTCACCCTGCTGGTTTTATTTGTGATCTACATGGTGGTATTGTGTATGATCTATATGGCGGCATTGTGTGTGAAGTATATGGCGGTATTATTTGTGATCTGCTAAAAGGGGACCCATTCTGGGGTGGTTCTGGCTGAGCACCTGCACACGGGTCAGGGGTAATAGGTGCACTCAGGGGAGGGCTAGGGAGGCAGCTGAAGAGAGGGGCCTCATTTTTATCATTACTGTATGGCTCCATTCCCCCCCAGCCTGCTTCCCAGGGTCATCCCGGACTGCGCCTGTCGCCTCGCTTTCACACATCGCCAGGACAGAATCTGAAGAGGGGAATGGGGTCTTTGCATGCAAAGTCTGGATCAGAACAGGCCATCAATCAGCAGAAATGTTTCCTGGATTTCTGTGCTGCTGTCTCCCCGCTCCTCCCCCATATACCTCCCTCTGTGCCCCCCATAGACCAGCGCACTGCTCTCCTGAAATACTCTGTGCTGCTGTCACCCTGCTCCTCCCCCATACATCTCCCTCTGTGCCCCCCATAGACCAGCGCACTGCTCTCCTGAAATACTCTGTGCTGCTGTCTCCCTGCTCCTCCACCATATATCTCCCTCTGTGCCCCCCATAGACCAGCGCACTGCTCTCCTGAAATACTCTGTGCTGCTGTCACACTGCTCCTCCCCCATACATCTCCCTCTGTGCCCCCCATAGACCAGCGCACTGCTCTCCTGAAATACTCTGTGCTGCTGTCACCCTGCTCCCTCCACCATATATCTCCCTCTGTGCCCCCCATAGACCAGCACACTGCTCTCCTGAATGCTGCTGTCACCCTGCTCCTCCGCCATATATCTCCCTCTGTGCTCCCCATAGATCAGCACATTGCTCTCCTGAAATACTCTGTGCGGTCACTCTGCTCCTTCCACCATATATCTCCCTCTGTGCCCCCCATAGACCAGCACACTGCTCTCCTGAAATACTCTGTGCTGCTGTCACCCTGCTCCCTCCACCATATATCTCTGTGTGCCCCCCATAGACCAGCACACTGCTCTCCTGAAATACTCTGTGCTGCTGTCACCCTGCTCCCAGAATCCTTGCTGCCTGCCATCCTTGGTGACCGAAGACCCCATTCCTCTCCTCAGATCCTGTCCTGGCGATGTGTGAAAGCGAGGCGACAGGGGCCTGATATATGGAGGAAGGAGCAGGGTGACAGCAGCACAGAGTATTTCAGGAGAGCAGTGTGCTGGTCTGTGGGGTGCACCCTGTTCGGTGCCAGGGATTGTACATAGAGCGCTGTGTTTTATACACATGGATGGACCGTCTGCTTGTCTGCTCCACAGAAATCCAGGACACATTTCTGCTGATTGATGACCTGTTCTGATCCAGACTTTACATGAAAAGACAGTCAGTAACTTTGCAGGCCCCATCAAAATGGCAGCTCACTGTGTTCCTAAATGTCATCCTCTCTTTTCCCTTAGCAAACACCCAGAAGGGGAGGAGAGGAGTGACATCACACATGTCAGCAGATTCCGCCCATACAGTGTCCATTTTAGGGCATGATCATATATCAAAATCAAACAACATGGACACTGTATGCCCATAATTACTGCAGGACAGTAATGTGAGCTAGTTGTACACTAGGTTTTTGTGCCAAATTTCAGTAGCTGCTCCCCCTAGTGTTAACAAGTGGAAATGCCAAACTTTTTAAAGTTTTTCATATTTTACAAAATTAAAAACAAATTATAATATTTTTTAAGAAAATGTAAACATTAATTCTTTACATTTTTTCAATTGCTAAAAAAATTTTTTTGGGATGGCACCTTCCCTTTAAGGATGGCTTGTTTCACCTGCATGGAGAGCTCCTTTGACCGAATGTTTCCTTCATAGCAAAACCTTCCAAATGCAAGCACCACACCTCAAATCAACTCCAGGCCTTTTATCTGCTTAATTGAGAATGACATAACGAAGGGATTGCCCACACCTGTCCATGAAATAGCCTTGGAGTCAATTGTCCAATTACTTTTGGTCCCTTTAAAAACAGGGTGGCACATGTTAAAGAGGTGAAACTCCTAAACCCTTCATCCAATTTTAATGTGGATACCCTCAAATGGAAGCTGAAAGTCTGAACTTCAACTGCATCTGAATTGTTTTGTTTAAAATTCATTGTGGTAATGTCTAGAACCAAAATTAGAAAAATGTCTGTGTCCAAATATATATGGACCTAACTGTAGTTTATTAGGTGGTGTTGGTTGTTTTTATTTTTATTGTAATAAACATTGGGGGTCCTCTCATGCTCTGTACTCTAACTGATGCGAGTGAGAGAGATGCTGCCCTTTTTAGCTTGTAGGTTTCCTGTCCTTGGTGGGTGGATCCCCTCAGTCGTGGTGCTGTCATGGGTTCCGAAAAATCCCATTACTAGTAGCAAGTAAGATTTTTTACCACCCATGAAAATGTTGCATCTGTGATGCTATAAAAGATATCCATGGATCTGGAATCGCCAAATTTCCCTCAGTTTTGTCCCTTTGAGGTGATTACAGTTTTGTCCTTGCATTTTGCTTTCACCATATCAGTGCTCTGAACAATGATTGCTACTCTCTGAATTTGGCAGGGGAGATTCAACATGGGGAATTGTGACGCAAATACTACAATTGCTGCATGAAAATTATTTTAATGAGATTCCCTCTACCTATTACAGACTGAGGCAATTTCCACCATGCTTATTTTTTGGATCTGAATTTATCTAGTAAGGGATTTCTTTTTAATGTGATATAGTCTTTAATATGATGTAAATGCCAAATAGGCCTTCCCAAGCCCCCCCCCCACCATTAATCTTACTATCAGTGGTGAATGATCAGATATATTCCTAGGTAGGAATTCTATTGATGTAGACAAATCTATGCGGGACAGTGACCTATGTGATGAGGAGTAACATGAGTATTGTTTAATTCCAGGGTGACAAAGGCAAATATTATCTTTTGAAACCTCTGAAGAGTTTGGTAGAGGGATACATGATGCAGCAATAAAGATTTTAGCGCCGTATATCTCACATTCCACACTAATGAATCTACCATTTGCATCTATTTTTATCACATGACATGCAAATAGTATAGACTTTATGGTATAGAACCAGTCATATTGTTAATGGGCAGTATGTATCACAGAGATGGGTGGCCCTGTGATGGAAGCCTGGGCTTGTTTTGCTCAGCAGATCTACTGCTGAGGGTTTTGCTATACAGTCACCTACATACCCCACCCAAGATGGAGCATGTGTGTTTGTGCACATGCGGCAGTGCTGGCTAGTGTGAGCCAGAGTGAGGAGGCCTGTGATATACCTCCATAGAGGACGCCTCTGAGGATATAAGAGGTATCCGGGAACCTGTGCAGTCGTCACGGACACTAAATCGTATTAGGCACACCAGGGCTCAGCGAGGACCGTGGGTACTATAGAGCCGAACGGTTGCCAGATGGTGCACGGGGTGCTGCATGTTACCTAATACCTGAGCGGTTTATGCTGTGTAAATAAACAAAATGGACTTTTACTCTTCGCCACGACAGCACCCACTTGGAGAGAGGGATCCGCCCATAGGAACAGGAAACCTACAGAGATAAAAGAGGGCGGTCCGCTTCTCCACCTCAGTTGGTTTCCTGTTCCGAAGGGGAACCGCAGGATACGCTACAGTCTTACCTGGGCCAAGGAACCGCCTGTGCAGTGTCTGCGAGAACGGCAGGGGTTCCGGTCCAGAGGCAGCGACGGGGGAGTGCTGGAATCCGGCTCCCTCCTCGGCTGGTATGGATGACGGGCAGAAACCCCGGTACCGGGTGCCGCCGACCGGGGTTCTTCTGTGGACGACATGACACCGGGCGGAAGGATCCATTCCGGTCCATGTGGGGGCGCAGGAACCGGAGAAAACGGCAGCCTCTGGCGTTCCTAAAGGGCTTCAGCGTCCAGGAGGACGCACAGGCAGCGCAGCAGGAAGTGGTAAGGAGGAACTTCCGGGTTACCGGAGGTTCCTCGGCTCAGAGCGCACGCGCGGCTGGGCGGCGCTGCAAGCAGAGAGGCGCTCCCCTCCCCCTCCAGAAAGGAAAAAAAAAAAAAAAAAAAAGAGCGATTTGATCTGCAGAGCGCGGGCGGCTAGTCTCAGCGCTGTAGCGAGGAGCCGCAAATAGGCGCACCTGGAGGGGGAGGTACCAGGTATGAAGGGGCTTATAAAAGGCCTGGGGCACAGGGATATGGCGTGCAATCATGTCTTCACCAAGGCAGGACACGTATCCCCAGGCAGGCGATGCAGCAGCAGCCAAGGACCACGCAAGACGAGGGTCCTCGGATCGTAGCCACAGAAGCCATGCCAACAAGCCTCCTTCTCAGCCTCCTGAGCCGGTACCTACAGCTTCTCTGGGTTAGTGGACGACGCTCTGCCTATCAAGCTGATAAAATGTCTCTCTCTCTCCCCCTCTCCCCTCCGTCATGATGTCTCTATCTCAGACTAAGAGGAAGGAAAAATCAAAAAATAAAGAATGTGCCCTGTGTACACGTCCGCTACCGGACTCTTACACAAAAAGACTGTGCAAAAGATGCATAAACGAAACGGCAAAGCAGGCGTCAACATCAGCCGCAGACATAAGGGCTATAATTAGGGAAGAACTACAGGCCCTAAGTCAGTCTAGCAGACCTACTAATATCGAAACAACTAGGCCAGCAGACGCCGTAGACACCGATGAGGGCGAAATAGCCTCGGATAGTTCTAATGCATCTACATCGGCATCCTCCTCAGAGATGGAGGGCCGTTGCTGTTTTCCCTTAGATCATATGGATAATTTAGTTAAATCCGTGAGGAATACAATGGGTTGCACAGATGCAAAAGAGCCGCAAACGACTCGGGAAATTATGTTTGCAGGTCTAACAGACAGAAAGAGGAGAGTTTTTCCGGTTATTCCAGCGATAAAAGCTCTGGTTAAGAAGGAGTGGGAGAGACAGGACCAGAGAGGGTATCTTCCCTCAACTTCAAAGAGAAGGTACCCCTTTAACGACGAAGACTTGTCGACATGGGTTAAAGTCCCGAAGGTAGACGCGGCAGTGGCCTCCGCCTTAAAGCAAACAATCTTACCAGTGGAGGACTCGGGCGTTCTAAAAGACCCTCTGGACCGTAAAGCTGACGCCTCATTAAACGGCATGGGAGGCAGCTACCGGCACGTTTAAACCGGCAATAGCTAGTACTTGCACAGCTCGCTCTATGCTGGTCTGGATCGACCAACTAGACCAGCAAATAGACCAGAAGATCTCCAGAGACAAGCTACGAGCCGCCATACCTCTAATCCGTGGCGCAGCGGCATATATAGCAGATGCTTCGGCTGATTCCTTACGCTTGGCAGCCAGAACAGCAGGGTTGGCTAATAACGCCAGATGTAGCCTATGGCTAAAAAGCTGGAGAGGTGACACCCAATCCAAAGCAAAGCTTTGTACCATTCCTTGCGTGGGTGAGTTCTTATTTGGGAAAGCCTTAGATGAAATCCTTACGAAGGCAAAAGAAAGGAAAAAAGTATTCCCTAACCCTCCTCTCCCATTTTATAGGAGGGCGTTTAGGAGAAGACCATTTGGCCGAGGAAGACCAGCAGAAAATCAAAACCGCTGGTCCACAAAGGAAGGAAAGGGCAAAGGTGCCATGTTTAGGGGATCGTCCTTCCGTAGGGACAGGAACTGAGGAGCCAGTCCCTCCAGTAGGGGGGAGGCTAAAAATTTTTTTTCGAGAATGGGAGAAAATTACGCTTAGCCCTTGGGTCCTGGGCATTATTAAAGAAGGGTTAAAGATAGAATTTCATCAAGCACCCCATAATTCGTCAATCATAACATCCTTCAGCTCGCCAATTCAACAGCAGGCCCTGGAGGCTGAGATTTGGAGCCTTCTGGACAAAAAAGTTTTGGTCCATGTGCCTAAAAGGCAGGAAGGGAGAGGATTTTACTCCCCTCTCTTTCTGATGCCTAAACCAGACGGGTCATTCCGGACGATAATCAACTTGAAGAAATTAAATTCATTTATAATAAATCATAAATTTAAGATGGAATCCATAAGATCCACGATTAAGGTCCTCTTCCCTAATTGTATGATGGCAGGCTTGGATCTGAAGGATGCTTATTATCATATTCCCATCCATTGCAGATATCAGAGGTACCTCAGAGTGGCGGTCCTCCTCGATGGCACCATACAGCATCTCCAGTTCACAGCCATGCCATTTGGCATTTCCATCGCACCACGAGTATTTACAAAGGTGATGCTGGAAGTGATGGCTTTTTTACGCCAGAAGGACACACTAATAGTACCCTATCTGGATGATTTTTTGATAGTAGGGAATTCAATTCGGCAATGTAATGAGCGGGTTGCTGATACAATCTTGTCCCTACAGGCCCTAGGGTGGATAATAAACTTCAAGAAGTCCAGAATCGAGCCGCAGTCTGTTCACTCCTTCCTAGGTCTCGAGCTAGACTCCATACACCAAAAATGTCTACTGTCTCAGGTAAAAATTTCCGCAATTAAAAAGAAAGTGAGGATAGCAATAGATCGGCCACACATATCTTTAAGGGAAGCAATGTCCCTCCTGGGATCCCTTTCTGCCTGCATCCCCGCAGTTCGCTGGGCCCAGTTCCACACGAGGGAACTACAACACCAACTTCTCTTAGAAGAATCCCGGGATCGGGGGAATCTGACAAAGAAAATCACACTATCCCAGGAGGTCCTAACCTCCCTTACATGGTGGCTAAGGGATGATAACTTAGCGGGAGGAGTACCTTGGGTTATAACACCCTCCCGTATAATTATCACGGACGCTAGCCCCACAGGATGGGGAGCCCATATGGGAGATAGTTTTGCCCAAGGCCTATGGGATATAGGCGAAGATCAGGATTCGTCAAATTTAAAGGAACTAAAAGCAGTCTATCATGCATTGTGTCATTTTCTTCCACAGTTACAAGGGGAAAACGTGAGAATCCTTTCGGACAACACCACAGTAGTCGCATATCTGAACAGACAAGGCGGAACTCGATCAGTCACCTTAATGTCTTCCGCAAGAAGGATTTTATCCCTAGCAGAAAAACAATTTTTGTCTCTCTCAGCCCTCCACATAAGGGGAAGAGACAATTGGGAGGCAGATTTTCTAAGTCGCCATACACTGCGACAAGGAGAGTGGTGTCTAAGCCGGGAGATATTCACACACATCGTGGCACTATGGGGTCGTCCCCAAATAGATCTCTTCGCCACCAGAGAGAACAGACAGGTGCGAAGATTTGCCTCTCTAAATATGACAGACAATCCGGAAATTCTGGATGCCCTCCAGGCCCCGTGGCAATTCAAACTGGCATATGCATTTCCCCCAATCATACTTCTACCGCAGGTGATCAGGAAAATCAGAGCAGAGGAAGCACGAATAATCTTAGTAGCACCATTCTGGCCCAGGAGGCCTTGGTTTTCTTGCCTGCAAGCAATGTCAGTGACAGACCCGTGGGTGCTTCCTTCAACCCCCAGGCTCCTCTCATAGGGGCCATTCTTCCATCCTCAAGTGGACAATCTCCACTTGACGGCTTGGAACTTGAAAGGGAAATGTTGAGATCAAGAGGATTCTCGGAGGGATTAGTCAATACACTCCTACAAAGTCGAAAAGTGACAACGACAAAAATTTACACCAGAGTATGGAGAAAATTCCTAGAGTCCTACGCAGAGCCGGATTCCGGAGAAATTCCGATTACAGCGATCCTAGAGTTCCTACAGAAAGGGAAGGAATTAGGGTTAGCTGTTAACACACTAAAAGTACAGGTGTCGGCTCTAGGGGCCCTCTATAGTTATAACGTGGCAGGCAATAGATGGGTAAGCAGATTCATCTCGGCCTGTGAGCGGAGTGAGCCGGTGCACATACCTAGAGTTCCTCCTTGGGACTTAACCCTGGTTCTGGAGGCTCTAACACGTCCTCCCTTTGAACCTTTAGATTCAATATCCCTTAAACACCTATCCTTCAAAACAGTACTGCTACTTGCACTAACCTCAGCCAGAAGAGTTAGCGACATACAAGCCCTTTCAATAGAACCCCCTTTTCTGTTGACATTTCAGGATCAGTTAATATTAAAACCAGACCCCTCATACTTACCAAAGGTAGCAGGGAAGTTTCATAGATCACAAGAGATCCACCTCCCGTCATTTTTTAGTAACCCTTCTACTCCAGAGGAAGAAAAGTTCCATACACTAGACGTTAGAAGAGCTGTATTACAATACATCGAGAGGTCTAGCAGCTGGAGGAAGAGTAGGGCTCTGTTTATTTCCTTCCAGGGCCAAAAGAAGGGATATGAAGTCACAAGGGGTACTTTGTCTCGGTGGATCAGAGACGCAATTGGGCTGGCATACTCCGAGAGCAATGAAAATCCTCCGGAGGGTATCAGAGCACATTCCGCCAGAGCTATGGCTTCCTCCTGGGCAGAGAGGGGAGACGTCGCAATCGAGTCTATATGTAAGGCGGCAACCTGGTCTACACCCTCTACCTTTTATAATCACTATAGGCTTGATTTATCATGCTCGTCCGACCTAGCCTTTGGTAGATCGGTCCTCAGCACGGTGGTCCCTCCCAGGTGAAGGTCTCTGAAAGTCTCTCCAAGTGGGTGCTGTCGTGGCGAAGAGTAAAAAGCCGGATTACTTACCGGTAATGCTCTTTTAATGAGTCCACGACAGCACCCGTTCACTAACCCTCCCTAGAAGTTAACATAATGTATATACACCTTCTTAGTTGTAAAGTTAATAAATTTAGAATATTGGATAATATAATGGCCTAATAATTGGCGGTCCTCCTGGTACTCTGAAATCAAACTGAGGGGGAGAGGCGGACCGCCCTCTTTTATCTCTGTAGGTTTCCTGTTCCTATGGGCGGATCCCTCTCTCCAAGTGGGTGCTGTCGTGGACTCATTAAAAGAGCATTACCGGTAAGTAATCCGGCTTTTTTTATCCCTGAGTGTCCCAGCCAGTTTCGGTCTGGCCTGGTGGGATACCGGGGATTCCGCTGGTGGGCCCTTGGCTGTGGGTCCAGGAAGGAGAGAAGAAAAAAAAAAGGCTGCGGTTTTAAGCGGTGCAGGCCCTTTAAAAGTGCAGGCCGCTATGTGCTGGGACACGCGCTCGCAGCGTTCATTACCTGAACCGCTGCGGCGCACGTCCCGAATCGATACTGGCAAGTGTGCGCCCGGCGTATGACGTCAGTGTCATGCGCCGGGTGCACACATTCATCAGCCTCTGCTATGTCGGCAGCAATTTTAGTATCAGCGCGCCGACATGCAGAGGAGGACACCGCCGGGAGCGCAGGAAGGTAAGCGCCACGTTTTTTTTTTCTTCTTTATCTCTCTCTCTCTCTCTCTCTTACGGGGGAGGGGGGAGAGGCCAGGATGGATATATATATGGGGGAAGGGGCCAGGATGGATATACAGTACAGACCAAAAGTTTGGACACACCTCATTCAAAGAGTTTTCTTTATTTTCATGACTATGAAAATTGTAGATTCACTCTGAAGGCATCAAAACTATGAATTAACACATGTGGAATTATATAATTTGCAAAAATGTGTGAAACAACTGAAAATATGTCTTATATTCTAGGTTCTTCAAAGTAGCCACCTTTTGCTTTGATTACTGCTTTGCACACTCTTGGCATTCTCTTGATGAACTTCAAGAGGTAGTCACCAGAAATGGTCTTCCAACAGTCTTGAAGGCGTTCCCAGAGATGCTTAGTTAGCACTTGTTGGCCCTTTTGCCTTCACTCTGCGGTCCAGCTCACCCCAAACCATCTTTATTGGGTTCAGGTCTGGTGACTGTGGAGGCCAGGTCATCTGGCGTAGCACCCCATCACTCTCGTTCTTGGTCAAATAGCCCTTACACAGCCTAGAGGTGTGTTTGGGGTCGTTGTCCTGTTGAAAAATAAATGATGGTCCAACTAAACGCAAACCGGATGGAATAGCATGCCGCTGCAAGATGCTGTGGTAGCCATGCTGGTTCAGTATGCCTTAAATCTTTTAATAAATCCCCAAAACTGTCACCAGCAAAGCACCCCCACACCATCACACCTCCTCTTCCATGCTTCACGGTGGGAACCAGGCATGTAGAGTCCATCCGTTCACCTTTTCTGCGTCGCACAAAGACACGGTCGTTGGAACCAAAAATCTCAAATTTGGACTCATCAGACCAAAGCACAGATTTCCACTGGTCTAATGTTCATTCCTTGTGTTCTTTAGCCAAAATAAGTCTCTTCTGCTTGTTGCCTGTCCTTAGCAGTGGTTTCCTAGCAGCTATTTTACCATGAAGGCCTGCTGAACAAAGTTTCCTCTTAACAGTTGTAGAGATGTGTCTGCTGCTAGAACTCTGTGTGGCATTGACCTGGTCTCTAATCTGAACTGCTGTCAACCTGCGATTTCTGAGGCTGGTGACTCAGATGAACTTATCCTCCGCAGCAGAGGTGACTCTTGGTCTTCCTTTCCTGGGGTGGTCCTCATGTGAGCCAGTTTCTTTGTAGCACTTGATGTTTTTTGCCATTGCACTTGGGGACACTTTCAAAGTTTTCCCAATTTTTCGGACTGACTGACCTTCATTTCTTAAAATAATGATGGCCACTCGTTTTTCTTAGCTGTTTTTTTTCTTGCCATAATACAAATTTTAACAGTCTATTTATTCAGTAGGACTATCAGCTGTATATCCACCAGACTTCTGCACAACACAACTGATGGTCCCAGCCCAATTTATAAGGAAAGAAATCCCTCTTATTAAACCTGACAGGGCACACCTGTGAAGTGAAAACCATTTCCGGTGACAACCTCTTGAAGCTCATCAATAGAATGCCAAGAGCAAACACAAGCCAATGCAAGATAGCAGCAATATTAGTAAAGTACCCATAAGAATAAACTTCATAATGGAGCAAAAGATAATTGCTGCAAGTAAGGGACTAAATACGGACTAGTCACTAAACTATATGAACAGACAGAAAAGTGGTCTGTGAGGACCACAAAAACGACCAAAAAAGCCATCAATAGTATAAAAATATATATAAATCTTTATTAAACAGGTATACAGAAAGACAGTGACGGTGAGTACAACCATTAGGCACCACAGTGCCATTGTTGGGCGTCAGGTTTCTGCATTTGCTCTGCAGGAATCCAGAGCCTCACATTCTGCGGTTTCCTGCTGTCTATCTACCGCAGAGGAGATTGCTTTGCAGCAAATCACTCCAGAGACTAAGTCCCTCTGTTCTCCTTCTGGGCATGCTCACGAGACGATCTCCCATTGGAGATCGGGAGTCATGTGCCCAGGTCCTGTTCCAGATCTCATTGGTCCATCTTGGAGATCTGGAAGCTTCCGGAGGGTCCCGGCTATAAAAGGCACGCATGGCCGTTCGGCCATGCGCTAGTATAGTCTCTAATTGCTACTGTGTGAATGATGATGGATGTATGAACCTGCGAATGACTCATTAAGATCCCCTCCCTCTGATATTACGAGTGTGTACAGGGACTTGGCTATAGAGCCAGCGCGTGGCAAGCCACAAGCCACTAGAGCATCATCCACAGTGCTAGCGTCCGACACTGCGCCTGCTTCCTTGCTTTGTTGGCTAGCGGCAGTGTCCTACGCCGCGCTGCAGTTGCAGCCCTCTTTGGCATCCGCAGTAGCGAGGCCGCCCGCACGGTAGGTCTAGACGGACGCAGCTCCTCTGCTTTGGGTCCTGCTCCTGTGACCAGATACCGTGTGTGCATTTACCTGAGACCTGTGACACTAACAGACTCAGCATTTTTGTGTTTACCTCTGCTGACATATCTGTGAGCAAACAGAGATTGCTTAGCGCACTTGGGTGAAGTTCAACCCGCGTGCGCATTTCCGCCATATTGCTCGTCTGGCACTACTTAGCAGCAGTGTTCACACCTACTGCACGGTGGACCCCGAGCGGCGAACGCACTTTTTATTCGGTCGTCCATGACAGCACCACCTGAGATAGGGGATCCGCCCTTCAGGAACAGGAAACCTACAGATACAAAAGGGCGGCACCTCTCCCACGCATCAGTTGGTTTCCTGTTCCTAGAGGACGGGACTTCCTTCAGATCGTCCGTCATGGAGTCGTCGAGGGATTCCCAGGCCGGCTGACCGACCCAGGTAGCGGGGGGATCTCCTACCTTGGTCAAGCTCGGGGTCCCTGGAAGCGCCACGGTGGGGCCAGGTAGGTCGCCACGGCAGTGGTTGGAGCAGGTGGAGCAGAGGGTCCGGTGGACAGCCGCCTCCAGAGTGCCGGCACCAGGAGGTATGTATTCCCCGGGCCCCTCCTGGTGTGTTCCCTCCGGGTTCCGGTCTCTCTCCTGTCCGGGCCGGCGGTTGCACCCGGTTGGCGGGCGCAGGTCGGTGCACGTGGGGCTGCGGGCATGCCTGAGCCGGGGGCACCGTGCCGGCTCCTTTCCGCGCGCTCCTGCGGTCTCAGATGAGCGGCGGAAGGGGCGGGGCCGGGAACGCCGAAAACGGAAGTCGGGTGCCGGCCGGCTTTCCAGTGTGCGCGGCGGTCCAGGGTGGCCGGTGCATGCAGGGGGGAGGTCGCGAGGGGGTCCCGGGTGGGAGGTGCCGCGCCAGAACCCTGCTGACCTGGACACTGGGAGGCCTTAAAAGGCAGGAGGTGACGCTGCTGGGGTGCTTCTGAAGGCCCAGCAATGGATACGACAGAAGCCCCCATAAAGCGGCAGGCCGAGGTGCAGGAGCGCCCACAGAAACAGGCCACGGTAAAGCCTCATGCGAGTGGCCAGCAGAAGAAACAGAAACGAATGAGCGAACAGAGCCACAGAAGTTCCTCCAGACTAAAGGATCCTCCTGCCTCCCTCCGTGATCCGGTACCTGCCTCATCAGCATGGGTAAGAGATCTCCGTGAATGTGCCCTGATGCAGTGTTCCCTTATGTTTCTTCGCAGGGGAGGAAAGCTACTGGAAAACAGAAGCACAGGGAATGTGCCCTCTGTAGTTGCCCCTTGCCAGACGGCCACCCTAAAAAGTTGTGTCATCCATGCGTGCAACAAACGGTAGGGGTTGGAAGGGGACGGTGGCCCAGTGGTAGATTGACAGGCCCTTACACTCTTCCCCCGTCCATACAGGTAGCGGGAGAAACGTCGGACTTCACCACAAGCCTGAGGGAGATAATCAGGACAGAGATGAAGGCCCTATCTAAAAGGGATTCTTCTAGGGGAAGAGATTTTAGTCTCTCAGGTTCGGAGTCCTCGGCCGCCCCTAGGATCGGTGACTCCTCAGATTCCCCGGCCTCCACTTCGTCTTCTTCGGAGGAAGACTCGAGCCGATTTTGCTTCCCCTTAGACCAAATGGATAGGCTAGTTAAAGCAATAAGGTCCACCATGGGGGTAGCAGACGCAAAGCCAGAACTTTCGGCACAGGACGTGATGTTCGGGGGTCTAGATCCCAGAAAGCGCAGGGCCTTTCCATTAAATGATAAGGTCCAGAGCCTCATAGATAGGGAATTTGAAGAGACCTGAAAAAAGGGTCTCCTTACCACCTGCCTTCAAGCGGAGGTACCCGTTTGATGACCCAGTGGTAAACAGATGGGATAAGGCCCCTAAGCTGGATGCGGCAGTAGCCAAAGCCTCCAAAAAATCCTCCATACCGTTCGATGACATGGCCTCCTTAAAAGACCCGCTGGATAAAAAAGCAGATTCCTTTCTAAAGGGAACATGGGAAATGTCAGCAGGCGCTCTAAGACCAGCGATAGCTGCCACGTGTACGGCCAGATCCATGATGGTCTGGCTAGATCAACTGGATTCCCAACTGAAGGACGGAGCCTCAAGAGCATCCATTCGAAAAACTCTACCAATCATCCAAAATGCTGCTGCTTTTTTGGCTGATGCTTCAGCAGACTCTGCGAGAATGGCGGCTAGGACCGCGGGTTTATCTAACGCAGCACGAATGGTTCTCTGGTTAAAATGCTGGCCAGGAGATATCCAGGCCAGGTCACGACTCTGCTCCATTCCGTGTGAGGGGGAATATCTGTTTGGCCCCGTCTTGGATGAACTTTTAGAGAAAGCCGGGGATGATAAAAAGAAGTTCCCCTGTCTGCCGAACCCTTCTTATAGACGTCCCTTTACCAGGAAAGTATATTTCCGTAGAAGGCCGTCCAGGGAGCAGGGCAGATGGGATGACAAAAGGAGAGGTACAGGATTCATGTTCGGAGGGGGGGGGGGCGCCAGGAAGGTCCAGCCCGTGACACTAAAAAGCCGCCCCAATGACTAGCTGCTCCGGTAGGGGGGAGATTAGCTGCCTTCTACCCAGCCTGGTCTATGATTTCTAGTAGTAATTGGATACTGGGGGTGATAGCTGCGGGCCTACGACTAGAATTCACCCGGGTTCCCCAAGATCGATTTAAGGTCACCCCGCTCAGGACTTCCACATCGGAACAAGCTGCCATGGAGGCCGAGGTTCATGATCTTTGCCGCAAGAAGGTCCTAACCATGGTTCCAGAGGGAGAAAGGGGGAAAGGTTTCTACTCCCTTCTGTTCCTGGTCCACAAGCCAGACTGCTCCTTTAGGACTATAATAAATCTTAAGTCCCTCAACGAATTCCTGGTCATACGCCCGTTCAAAATGGAGACAATTCAACAATAAAATTGCTGTTTAAAAATTGTTTTATGGTAGTGTTAGATTTAAAAGATGCCTACTACCATATACCCATTCATGCAGCTCGTCGGCGTTTCCTCAGAGTGGCGGTTCAGTTAGATGGGTCAGTTCAACATTTCCAATAAGCGGCCCTCCCTTTTTGGGGTGGCAGTTGCTCCCCGAGTGTTTACTAAAGTGGTAGCGGAAGTTATGGCCCATCTACGTGAATCAGACATTCTAGTAGTTCCCTACTTAGATGACTTCCTGATTGTAGGAAAAACGGCGAAACATTGTATGGAACAGCTACAAAGGGCAATGTCTACCTTAAAGCGGTTAGGATGGCTGCTTAACATCAAAAAATCTCGGTTACAGCCGGTGAAAGTCCAACAATTCTTGGGCCTGATTCTAGATTCTGAGAAACAGGAATACCGTCAGCCTCCGGAGAAGCTTGTTCGCCTACACTATCAGGTCCTGAACGCTTCCAATAACCCTACCATGTCCCTCAGGAAAGCATGTCCCTTCTGGGTTCTCTTTCATCCTGTATCCCGGCGGTCCAGTGGGCGCAGTTTCATTCAAGAACACTACAGGGCGAGGTTTTAGTGCATCAAAGAATCCTTGGGGGTTACTTAGAGGGCCAGCTAACCTTGTCCCGAAACACAAGGGAGTCCCTAGAGTGGTGGCTAGACAAGGATAATTTATCCAGAGGGGTTCCCTGGGAGCATGACATATCCCGTATAATCACCACGGATGCTAGCCCTTCCGGTTGGGGGGCTCATATGGGTGAGATTCTGGTCCAGGGCCTATGGGAGCATCATCAGATAGAAATGTCATCTAACCTGAAAGAGTTGACAGCAGTAGAACAGGCAGCTAAGAGGCTACTTGTGTATCTACAGGGCCATCATGTGCGAGTGTTCTCCTACAATCAGGTCACCGTGGCTTATATCAACCACCAAGGCGGGACTCGTTCCAAACCCCTGATGAATGTGGCAGAACGGTTGTTCCGGCTAGCAGAGCAGCATTTTCTATCTTTAACAGCTCTACACATAAAAGGGAAAGAAAATATCACAGCAGATTTCTTAAGCCGCAATCTACTAAAGCAAGGAGAATGGTCCCTAAAAACATCCATCTTCGACCTGATTGTACAAAAATGGGGACAACCAGAGGTAGATCTCTTCGCTACCATGGAAAACAGAAAATTAAGACAATTCTGCTCCCTAAATCCCAGAGAGAACCCCCTGGCGGTAGATGCCTTTCTGATAAAGTGGGACTTCAGGCTAGCATACGCCTTCCCTCCCCTATCACTACTACCCCTGGTGATGAGGAAAATCAGGAGAGACAGAGCAAGAGTCATAGTTATCGCTCCATTTTGGCCCAGGAGGGCATGGTTCTCTTGCCTCAGGACCATGTCGGTGTCCGATCCTTGGGTCCTTCCGGACATCCCGGATCTCCTATCCCAGGGCCCAGTCTTCCATCCTCAGGTGGCTGGCCTACATCGGACGGCGTGGAGTTTGAACGGACACTGCTAAGAGAGAAAAGCTTCTCCCCAGACCTGATTAACACCCTACTTAAAAGTAGAAAAATCATCACTACCAAAATCTATGTCAGAATTTGGAGGAAATTCCTTCAGAACTCTGGAATAGTCGCTGGGGGTTCAACTCCTATTAACCAAATCTTAGAGTTTCTTCAGAAAGGTTTGGATATGGGGCTTTCCACTAGTACCCTTAAAGTACAGGTATCAGCCTTGGGGGCCCTCTTTAGCTGCAACATCGCGGGTATTTACTGGGTCAGTAGATTCATTAAGGCAGCAGATTGATCCAGGCCAATAGTGAAAGATAGATTCATGCCGTGGGACTTGAACCTAGTCCTCACGGCTATGACAGAAGCTCCATTCGAACCTATTTCATCAGCTTCCATAAAAAACCTGTCCCTCAAAGTAGCTTTCCTGGTAGCTCTAACCTCAGCTCGTAGAGTAAGCGACATCCAGGCATTATCTAGGCGTCCTCCTTATATACAGGTTAAGGACGATAGGGTAATACTTACGCCTGATCCAGTGTACTTACCTAAGGTAGTTTCTAGCTTTCACAGGACACAGGAAATAGTCCTTCCATCCTTCCTCCCTAATCCAGCTAACGAGAAGGAAGAGAAACTACACACCCTGGATGTTAGGAGATGCCTCATAGAATATCTTGCAGTTACCGATCCCTGGAAAAAAGATAATGCCCTGTTTGTCTCCCATCAAGGCCCTAGGAAAGGTTGTAGAGTGTCAAAAAACACACTAGCTAGGTGGATTAGAGAGGCGATTTCAATAGCATACACCTCAAAAGGCAGGTCGCCACCCATGAAGCTGAGGGCGCATTCCACCAGAGCCATGGCGACCTCGTGGGCCGAGAGATCAGAAGTCTCCATCGACCAGATATGTAAGGCGGCTACTTGGTCCTCTCCGAGCACCTTTTATAGTCATTATAGGCTAGACTTGGGTGCTTCCACAGACCTCTCTTTTGGTATAAGGGTACTGCAGGCTGTAGTCCCTCCCTACATAGTTATTACTCTCTGTAATTCTCTCAGGTGGTGCTGTCATGGACGACCGAATAAAGTCGTAGTTACTCACCGGTTAATGGTATTTTTCGGAGTCCATGACAGCACCCGTATTTTACCTCCCTTTAGTTTAAAATTTGGGTGTGCACTTCTTCCTCTTATATGTACACGGGTAATTTAAATAGTCGTGTAAAGTATTGTATATAAATTATGCTATTAACCATTGTGGTCCTCTTGTGCTCTGTTATCCAACTGATGCGTGGGAGAGGTGCCGCCCTTTTGTATCTGTAGGTTTCCTAGTCCTGAAGGGCGGATCCCCTCTCTCAGGTGGTGCTTTCATGGACTCTGAAAAATACCGTTAACCGGTGAGTAACTACGACTATTATTTATTTTATTTAGAGCGTTCCGCCGTTCCTAACAGCCATACAAACACCAAGACGCCTGAACCCATATTAATATAAAATATCCCCATACATCTGGTCAGTGACCTATATGTGAACATGATAGTATCCATTCAAAGGTATAGTGCCCATAACCACTGGCCATTGCCTAGTAATTGCCTATTACTACTGTAATATAATTTACTTTTTTGGAAACGGTTTTCCATGTAGGGAACAAAAGGGAGGTCCTGTTACTGTGCAAGGCGGTACTATGTCGCTTTTCTTCTTCATCTGACTGGAACGTGCTCTGGAAGTTATCAGCTGTTGATGACTGTTATTTTTTGCAGATTTTTTGCCCTGGCTAGAAGAGGTGATGGCTGTTGTGAATTCTCTCTCTGGCTTCCCTCTGGTGATTACTGAAGGTAGTGGAGCTGGTCAGATTGACAGAGGGGTTGCGAGTTCTCTTTCTTGGCTCCCTCTGGTGGTTACTGGAGGTAGTGGAGCTGATCTGATTGACAGAGGCTTGCCCCCTGATAATGAGGAAGACTATTGGAGATCTGGGGTTTCTGATTGGGATTTAAGACAGCTGACTCCCTCTATCCCTGCTGGTGATTTTCTTCCTGTGCCTTCTGAGGTCTCCTGTTCTTTCCCTGCATGGTTCAGTTAAGTGATTCATTTGCTATTCTGTTTTCATTTGATCTGGTTTTGTCTATCACTGCTTTGTGGGGGTCAGCCAGCTCCAGCTGGGGCTGTGCTGAATCACCGCCCATATGTTACTGCCAGTTTGTTTTGTCCCCTGTTTATATTGGTCTCTTTTTGCTTTGCTTTCAGAATATACCAGAGTGCTGATATAGTGGGGGCGAAGTCGTGCGACTTCAGTGTTTTTTGTGCATCAGAAGTGTTGAACTTTTTGCAGGGTTTTTTGCGTGATTGCAGACAGTGTCTTTCCTTTCCTGTCCTGTCTAGTCAGTGTGGGCCCCATCGTTTGCTCAGTCTATTTTTCTGCCTGTGTTTGTGTTTTCATCTTGCCTCACTGACAGTATATGTATGGGGGCTATCTATTCCTTTGGAGTCTGCTCCGGGGCAGTTTAGATTTCCCCTTTCTTGCTTTAGGCTTAGTTAGCTCTCCGGCTGTGCTGAGGCATCTAGGATCATCGTAGGTACGCTCCACGGCTACTGCTAGTTGTGTGGACAGGATCAGGGGTCTGCCTCCGCTTAGTTACCAACCTCTCTGGTTTTCTGTGGCTTAGCCTCGCCTGCTATCCTCCTCGGTGACCCATTCATAACAGATGGCGGTCTGTGCTGGTTGAAGAAGAAAAGCGAAAATGAAGGACTTTAACTAGAGACGTCACTGGTGAGTCAGTGTATTACATGTACACGCACACTATACACTGTGTACAGAGCTCCTGTGTATAATGTCACTGGTAATCACTGTATTACCTGTACACTGACACTATGTTCAGATCTCCCCTATAATGTCACTGGTGATCACTGTATTAGGCTAGTTTCACACTAGTGTTTTGGAGCGCACGGCCGCCGCTAAGCCCCGCCCCCTGCCGCGCCTCCGCCGGTAGCTCCGCCTACCGGCGCATGACGGTGCATGCGCCCTGCGTCCGCTATCTTTATCACTGGGGGCGCAGGCCGTGCGCAGTATGCGTTTGACGGCGCATGCGCCTTTTTCACGGTGCGCCGGCGCAACCAAACTGCAGCAGGTTGCGTTTGGCGCAGGTCGGCGCACCGTCAAAAGGACGCATGCGCCGCCAAATGCATACTGCGCACGGCCTGCGCCCCGAGTGATAAAGATAGGGGGCGCATGCAGCGTCATGCGCCGGTAGGCGGAGCTACCAGCGGAGGCGCGGCAGGGGGCGGGGCTTAGCGGCGGCCGTGCGCAGGCTGTCGCTGCGCTCCAAAACGCTAGTGTGAAACTAGCCTTACCTGTACACTGACACTATATACTGATCTCCTGTGTATAATGTCACTCGTGATCACTGTATTACCTGTACACTGACGCGATTTACAGCTCTCCTGTGTATTATGCCACTGGTGATCACTGTATTACCTGTACGCTGACCTATATACAGTGATCCTGTGTGTATAATGTCACTGGTGATCACTGTATTACCTGTGCATTTACACTATATACAGAGCTCCTGTGTATAATGTCACTGGTGGTAAAAACACTGTTGTTAGTATTGTGGTTTGTATTCAGAATCAGTATTGTAGTATTCGGTCAGTATGTGGTGGTAATTTGTGGTCAGGTCACGGTGTGGCAGTATTTCTCCTTGTATGTGGTATTATTTGGTCCCTATATGCTGGTCATATGTCATTATTCGGTCACTATGTGGTGGTAATATGTGGTCTTGGTGATGGTGTGGCAGTATTTTTCCTTGTAATTAGTAGTATTCGGTCACTATGTGGTCTGGTCATGGTGTGGCAGTATTTGTCCCTTGTGTGTAGCAGTATTCGGTCACAATGTGGTCTGGTCATGGTGTGGTGGTATTTCTTCCCTGTATGTGGTGGTATTGGTCTTGGTATAGGGGATTATATTGTGTATGTCGGTCATTTGTTCTCTCTGATATTAATTAGGAGAAGATTCTTTATTTCCATTAGAGATTAAATACTTTGTGCACAGCGGCAGAGATGCACTTACAGGGGTTTCCTGTGGAAAAAAAATTAATCACCTCTCCACAGGATAAGTGATAATGTATTGATTGGTGGGGGTCTGACTGCTGGGACTCATTCAGCAAAATGTGAAACTTTTTATCCACATTAGACTGGGGTGGCATGTCTGACCACTGATCCATTCTTTCCCTCCATGGCTGCACTTATTTTTTTTCTAGAAGCCCCAAAGAGAATGAATGGAGCTGCGGTCAGACATCCCACCTGTCGCTCCATTTTGAAATGGGGATAAAACTTTGCCATTCTTCCAATCGGTGCAGTTTCTATTGGTCTGACTTAAGCGTTCAACTGTCCTGTGGAGCCCATGGATCGATGATAATTTGTTTCAACCAAAGAACCCCATTAATGTAAACTACCATAATTATACATCCCAGTTATGGGGGCGCACAGTAGATGTGCAGAAGCTGCCTGTGTTTTACAGCCGATGCTTCTTTTTAATGGGGATAACGACTGACAGATATTTGCATATAGCTGTAGGGTGGGTCCATAGAGTCAATTACCCTGGTGGGCCCCAGACACCCCAGTCTGACCCTGGTCCTAGCATATGCCTCAACGACCAGCTAAGTGAGTACTCCGCGTCCACAGAAAGTGGAGACACTTTACAACTTATATACCAGAACACTTGCCCCTCTGATCGCTGGTGCATTGCTAAATGGTCGCTAGTGAGCTGCTACACAGGCAGATCTCACAGCGATGCAGCAGCGATCTAGCGGTCGTTACTTACCTTTCAGACGCGGCGATCCTGACGTCCTCCCGTCCGCGTCCAGCGTCGCTCGTAGGCGCCAGCAGGAAGTGCCCGACGAGAAATGGAGCTGCGCGATCAGCGATGGACAGCGGGGGGAGCCGGTCGAAGGTAAGTATCACACATAGCGATATCGCTAGAGATATCGCTGCTGCGTCACCAAATCGGTGATGCTTTAGCGATATTGTTAGCGATCTCCCTATGTGTAAAACCCCCTTAAGAATTAAATTCTCTTCCCACCCATGCCCTCTTCATCAGATATAAGTTATTTTTTGTGAGTTTCTAGCAGACATACTATCAGAGGCTGGTGCTGGCGTAGATTGAGAATACAGCACTTCTTTTTACTGCTTCTCCTAAACCCCCTATGTTCCAGGCAATATATTTACTGAATACGACATTTGTGATCAGACATATATGTATACCAGTATACCTCCTGTAATTTACATAACCATTTCCAATATGTTTCTGATTTTCCTAGCAGTTTCCTTGGATTTTTTAGATTCTCTGGAACATATTCCCCTTTTAAGTAACTATACAAACATATGCAAATTGCCTCTTCAGAAAGAAAGAGGACTTTTACTCTACAGCGCCACCTATTGGTAGTAGCGATCCTACAAGTCACAATCAACCCTTTAACGAGTCTTGTAGTATGACTTAGGATACAAGCCAAATCAGAATCTCAATTTTCAGACACGGTGTTTCGAGCTGTTGGCTCTCGTCAGTGCAAAGTATGAGATCTGATTTGGCAAGGTGAGAGGCTCTGGACTAGGGTCTAAGAAGTAAGGTTTCTCCTTGCGGAGAGTGACATGCCAGCTGTGGCTTGTCAAGGTAAGGAGACTTATTCGCCGTGCAATGCTCCTCTGGGAAAATAATATGCAAATTGCCTCTTCAGAAAGAAAGAGGACTTTTACTCTACAGCGCCACCTATTGGTAGTAGCGATCCTACAAGTCACAATCAACCCTTTAACGAGTCTTGTAGTATGACTTAGGATACAAGCCAAATCAGAATCTCAATTTGCAGACACGGTGTTTCGAGCTGTTGGCTCTCGTCAGTGCAAAGTATGAGATCTGATTTGGCAAGGTGAGAGGCTCTGGACTAGGGTCTAAGAAGTAAGGTTTCTCCTTGCGGAGAGTGACATGCCAGCTGTGGCTTGTCAAGGTAAGGAGACTTATTCGCCGTGCAATGCTCCTCTGGGAAAATAATATGCAAATTGCCTCTTCAGAAAGAAAGAGGACTTTTACTCTACAGCGCCACCTATTGGTAGTAGCGATCCTACAAGTCACAATCAACCCTTAACAAACATAATATTCCCCTTTTAAGTAACTATACAAACATAATATAATGTATAACAAAACCTATACCTCCAGGCCAGTCGAGGGTAGGGCTATCAATTAACCTGAATCTAGCACCCATAGATTGCTTTGGGTGTATAAAATAAAGCCTTTAAATTCCAGAGCTTACTCCCCCTATACTTGTGAAGTACAGTCATCAGTTCAGCGTTGACATATCCCGTCCTTAATCTCTACGGGAAAAATAAAGAAATAAATCCCCTCAAGAAAAGAGAGAGGAAGGAAAAATAAAGTTAAAGGGAATCTGTCACCTATTTTTTGGGCCTATAAGCTGCCGGCACCACCATCAGGGGCTTATTATCTACAGTTATATCATACTCACCCGGGGTCCGGTCCGGAGGGAGTTGCGGTCCGGTCCGGCGCCTCCCATGCAGTGATGTCCTCTTCTTTGCTTCCCGTCCCAGCTCTGGCGCAGGCACACTGCTCTGACGTGCTGAGGGCGGAGCAGAGTACTGCAGTGCGCAGGCGCTGGACCTCTTCCGGCGCCTGCACACTGCAGTACTGTGCTCTGCCCTCAACAGGGCAGAGCAGTGCGCCAGAGCCGCGATGGGAAGCAAAGAAGAGGACATCACTGCATAAAGATGGGAGGCACCGGACCGCGACTCCCTCCGGACCGGATCGGACCCTGAACCGCCCCTGGGTAAGTTTAATATAACTCATTTTTCTTCTCTTTCAGGTTACATCGGGGGCTTATCTACAGCATTCTGTAAGGCTATGTGCACACGTATGCAGAAAATTTCTGCATAAAAACCGGACTCCTTCCCAGAAAACGCGCGTTTTTTCCATGCGTTTTTTACCGCGGTTTTTGCCGCGATTTTTTCCGGAGAGACCCCAAACACATAGGAAATAGCCAAAAATGCGGAATTTACCGCGAAATTAATGCGCATGCTGCGTTTTTTTACTGCGAAGCGTTTTTTCGCAGTAAAAAATATGCACAAAAAGTGCAAAATGCATTAAAATGAATGGAAGCTTTTTCGCGTTTTTCCCACGGATTTTTTGGTAAATCCGTGGGAAAACGCGAAAAAAACCCCTGTGTGTGAACACAGCCTTATGCTGTAGATAAGCCCCTGATGGCGGTGCCGGCTGCTTATAGGCCTAAAAATAGGTGACAGATTCACTTTAAATGCTCCTTCCTCCATTTCCAGGGTGCAAAGACTGTTCGTTAATGTCCATCCAATCATCGCCTCTTTTGGGTTATCAAACCGCTGTACTTCCCCCACCACAACCACTCTCAGACTTGCTGGATACAACGTGGAATATGGCACCTGTTTCACACGCAGACTCCTCTTTACCTTCATGAACTGTGCTCTTCTCTTTCTCTGTACTTCTGCTGAGAAATCCAGAGAAATAGATACAGTGCCTTGCGAAAGTATTCGGCCCCCTGGAACTATTCATCCTTTTCCCACATATCCTGCTTCAAACATAAAGATACCAAATGTAAATATTTGGTGAAGAATCAACAACAAGTGGAACACAATTGTGAAGTTGAACGAAATTTATTGGTTATTTTAAATTTTTGTGGAAAGTCAAAAACTGAAAAGTGGGGTGTGCAATATTATTCGGCCCCTTTAACTTAATACTTTGTTGCGCCACCTTTTGCTGCGATTACAGCTGCAAGTCACTTGGGGTATGTCTCTATCAGTTTTGTACATCGAGAGACTGAAATTCTTGCCCATTCTTCCTTGGCAAACAGCTCGAACTCAGTGAGGTTTGATGGAGATCGTTTGTGAACAGCAGTTTTTTATTATTATTATTATTATTATTATTATTTATTTATATAGCACCATTAATTCCATGGTGCTGTACGTGAGAAGGGGGTTACATACAAAGTTATAGACATCGTTAACAGTAAACAAATTTACAATGACAGACTGGTACAGAGGGGAGAGGACCCTGTCCTTGTGAACTTACATTCTATGGGATAGTGGGGAAGAGACAGAAGTTTGGGGGCGCAGCAGCTCTGGTGGTTTTGAGGCGGCAGAATGGTTATTGCAGGATGTAAGCTTTCCTGGAAAAATGGGTTTTCAGGTTCCGTTTGAAGGATCCAAGGGTGGTGGATAATCGGACGTGTTGAGCATAGAATTCCAGAGGATAGGGGATATTCGGGAGAAATCTTGGAGGCGGTTGTGTGAGGAACAAATAAATGTGGAGGAGAGTAGAAGGTCTTGAGAGGATCGAAGATTACGTGAGGGAAGATATTGGGAAATTAGTTCAGAGATATAGGGAGGGAACAGGTTGTGGATTGCTTTGTAGGTCAGTGTTAGTTGTTTAAACTGGATTCGTTGGTGAATTGGGAGCCAGTGGAGAGATTTGCAGAGGGGAGAGACGGGAGTAGCAAGGAGAGGTGGATTAGTCGGGCAGCAGACTTGAGGACAGACTTGAGTGGTGCAAGAAAGTTAGCAGGGAGGCCACAGAGGAGAGTGTTGCAGTAGTCAAGGCGGGAGATAATGAGGGCATGTACAAGAGTTTTAGTAGATTGAGAGCTGAGGAAGACGGATTCTGGATATATTTTGGAGTTGGAGGCAACAGGAAGTGGCAAGAGTTTGGACGTGTGGTTTGAAGGACAGGGCAGAGTCGAGAGTTACTCCGAGGCAGCGGATTTCAGGTGCCGGAGAGAGCGTGATGCCATTTACCATAATAGATAGATCGGGTAGGGAAGATACATGAGACGGAGGAAAGATAATGAGTTCAGTTTTGTCTACATTGAGTTTTAGGAAGCGAGAGGTGAAAAAGGAGGATATGGCTGATAGACACTCCAGGATTCTGGACAGCAGAGATGTGACATCTGGGCCAGAGAGGTAGATCTGAGTGTCGTCCACATACAGGTGGTACTGGAAGCCATGGGACTTTGAGTTGTCCTAGGCCAAGAGTATAGATGGAAAAAAGTAGGGGCCCCAGGACAAAGCCTTGGGGGACTCCAACAGAGAGTGGGCGGGATGAGGAGGTAGTATGAGAGTGGGAAACACTGAATGTGCGGTCAGAAAGGTATGAGGCAGTCCAGGACAGGGTAAGGTCTTTGATGCCAAGGGAAGAAAGAATCTGTAGCAGTAGGCAGTGGTTGACTGTGTCAAAGGCAGAGGACAGGTCGAGAAGGAGGAGGATGGAGAACTGTCTTTTAGCTTTGGCTGTGAGTAAGTCATTAGTAATTTTGGTCAGGGCAGTTTCAGTGGAGTGGTGGGGGTGGAAGCCAGATTGGAGGATATCAAGGAGGGAGTTATATGAGAGGTGGGAGGAAAGTTGAGCATGGACATGCTGTTCAAGGCGTTTGGAAGCAAACGGAGCAGTGATATGGGGCGATAGCTGGACATAGCAGTTGGATCAAGGTTTGATTTTTTAAGGATGGCTGTTATGGTGGCATGTTTCAAGGCAGAGGGGAAGGTACCAGAAGATAGGGATTGGTTGAAGAGATTGGTTAAGGCTGGAATGATCATGTTAGTGAGGTTGGGAAGCAGGTGTGAAGGGATGGGGTGAGGTGTGATTTGGAAAGGAGATGAGTAAGCTCTCCTTCGGTGATGTTGGAGAGGGAGGTTATTAGGGAAGGGCAGAGGTCTGGTATGTGGAGTGGTTGGGGTGGTGAAACAGTAAAGGTTTGCCTTGTTTGGTCGATCTTGTTTATGAAGTAGGTGGCAAAGTCCTCAGCAGAGATGAGGGGAGTTGGAGGTGGCAGTGGTGGGCGGAGGAGAGAGTTGAATGTGCTGAACAGTTGTTTTGGGTTGTGGGATAATGAAGATACAAGGTTTGTAAAATTGGTCTGTTTAGCAGAGGTGAGGGCTGATTTGAAGGCAAGTGTAGCTTGTTTGGAAGCAGAGAAGTTGTCTGGCTGGCGTGTTTTCTTCCAACGCCGCTCCGTGACCCTGGATACTTGTCGAAGTTTTTTGGTGAGGTTGTTGTGCCAGGGTTGCCTATTGATTTGTCACACTTTGCCATGCATGAGAGGGGCGACTGCGTCTATGGCTGATGTGAGGGTGGCGTTGTAGAAAGTGGTGGCACTATCTGTGTCGTGGAGTGAAGATCTGGAGGACAGAGGTAGCAGCGAGTCTGAGAGTCTGTGAATGTCTAGGTGTGCGATGTTTCTGCGAGGATGTGCTAGTGGCTGGACGTGGGGGGCAGGTGAGAAGGACAAGGATGAGAAGGTGAGTAGATGGTGGTCATATAGGGGGAAGGGAGAGGTTGTGAGATTGGGTAGGGAACAGAGGCGTGTGAAGATTAGGTTTTCAGCTTTTTCCACAGATTCTCGATTGAATTCAGGTCTGGACTTTGACTTGGCCATTCTAACACCTGGATACATTTATTTGTGAACCATTCCATTGTAGATTTTGATTTATGTTTGGTATCATTGTCTTGTTGGAAGACAAATCTCCGTCCCAGTCTTAGGTCTTTTGCAGAGTCCAACAGGTTTTCTTCAAAAATGGTCCTGTATTTGGCTCCATCCATCTTCCCATCAATTTTAACCATCTTCCCTGTCCCTGCTGAAGAAAAGCAGGCCCAAACCATGATGCTGCCACCATCATGTTTGACAGTGGGGATGGTGTGTTCAGGGTGATGAGCTGTGTTGCCTTTACGCCAAACATATCGTTTGGGATTGTTGCCAAAAAGTTCGATTTTGGTTTCATCTGACCAGAGCACCTTCCACAAGTTTGGCGTGTCTCCCAGGTGGCTTGTTGCAAACTTTAAATTACACTTTTTATGGATATCTTTGAGAAATGGCTTTCTTCTTGCCACTGTTCCATAAAGGCCAGATTTGTGCAGTGTCTGACTGATTGTTGTCCTATGGACAGACTGTCCCACCTCAGCTGTAGATCTCTGCAGTTCATCCAGAGTGATCATGGGCCTGCCTCTTGGCTGCATCTCTGATCAGTCTTCTCCTTGTTTGAGATGAAAGTTTAGAGGGACGGCCGGTCCTTGGTAGATTTGCTGTGCAATGATACTTTTTCCAATTCAATATGATCGCTTGCACACTGCTCCTTGGGATGTTTAAAGTTTTGGAAATCATTTTTTTCCAAATCCGGCTTTAAGCTTCTCCACAATAGTATCACGGACCTGCCTGTTGTGTTCCTTGGTCTTCATGATGCTCTCTGTGCTTCAAACAGAAGCCTGAGACTATCACAGAGCAGATGCATTTATATGGAGACTTGATTACACACAGGTGTTTTATATTTATCATCATTAGTCATTTAGGACAGCATTGGATCATTCAGAGATCCACAATGAACTTCTGGAGTGAGTTTGCTGCATTGAAAGTAAAGGGGCAGAATAATATTGCGCCCCCCACTTTTCAGTATTTGAATTTCCACAAAAATTTAAAATAACCAATAAATTTCGTTCAACTTCAAAATTGTGTTCAACTTGTTGTTGATTCTTCACCAAAGAGTTACATTTCGTATCTTTATCTTTGAAGCATGATATGTGGGAAAAGGTTGAAAAGTTCCAGGGGGCCGAATACTTTTGCAAGGCACTGTATCTTAGTACTCTTGATGGATAAATCTTAATGGTTTCTAGTTTTGCCCAGAATTTTGTCTTTCTCTGAAGTGCAGCAGTTTCATTATAATATGACAGGGTGGTCCACCTGGTGGTCTTGAATGGGTGGGGACCTTGTGTGCACGTTCTATGGCAAAAAACAGTGGATGGGCTTCCTTGCTGAACTTCTTCATCAGCCAGGATTCAAAGTATATGACAGGATTTTGACCCTCCACCTTTTTTGGAACCCCCACAATACGTAAATTATTTCTTCTTGACCTATTCTCTAGGTCATCCACTTTAAGAAGCATATTGATGTTTTGCTTACTTATTTTCACATCTTTCTGTATGCAAGGTCTTCTACCACACTTTCTCTTTTCCCCACCCTTCATTAGACTTGTGCATGTCCTGCTTTATGCATTTAATGACCTCTTGGAGGCCACTTATAGCTGTGTAAACATATCTGATAGTTGGCTCCTTATCTTCCTCCTTTCTTGTATTTGTAGTTGTATGCAATTGACCCTTCAGGGGGTCTGACAGACTAATCAATCTGCTGCTGAGGAAGCAACTCAAGCCCCATCCCCTGTCTCACATAGCGAGATCGTTAGCGAGATCGCTGAAACGTCACCGATTTTGTGATGCAACAGCGATCTCGCCTGCGATCTTGCTACGTGTGACACATAGCGGCGATCGGGCCTCTGCTGCGATGTCGCTGATCATGCTCGAATGTGCGGGGCCATTTTTTGATTGCTGGTGTCCCGCTGGCCAGCATGCATCGCTGTGTTTGACAGGGACAACGACGAACGATCTCAATACTACAGGTCTGAGAGACAGGGTCCCAACGACCGTCGTATCGTTCCTGCGTCGCTGTTGAGATCTGACTGTTTGACATCTCAGCAGCGACCTCGTAGGGACGCACCAGCGATCCCTACTGGGTCGCATCGTTGTCGGGATCGCAGGTCCGTTGCCAAGTGTGACGGTAGCCTCAGTTATGCTCTTCCGTGTCTCCTCACTACTCCTCCATCCTCTCCAGTACCTGACCGGGCATGTGTTTCACTGACATTTCCCGAGGTTTTGTGAGGAGGTGCGATCTGGAGCTTTCACTATTACTATCTGTCTTTTTCTCGCTCTTGCTGCTGGTCATCTCAACTTTTAGCCTGTACAAACTGCTTCCCCTTCGGCTTTTGAAACCTTCACACAGGTCAGGGATTGGTTCTGAGAAGATACACTGGGTCAATGTTGTTATTTAAACAGAATGCTGAGAGGGAGATCATCACCAGATCTCTGCGTCACATGGCCATCAGGACACGCCCCCATAGCACTGGCTTATGGTGCAGTTGTGGAGGCCACCTTACCATGGCACTGGGTTCTGGTGCAGTTGTGGAGGCCACCTTACCATGGCACTAGCTTCTGCTGGTGTAGTTATGTAGGCCACCTTACTATGACACTGGCTTCTGTTGCAGTTGTGGAGGCCACCTTGCCATGTCACTAGCCTCTCCTAGTGCACTTGTGAAGGCCACCTTACCATGATTATAGTGAAATATGTATGGATGTACAGTATAACCAGCAGTAACTTCGCATCTGCTCTAGGCTGCAGCTCTTCACAAAGTTATGACCTATGTTATCCTGAGAAAAAGACATGTTCTCTGGTCTCAACCCCAGGGGGGCTTTCCTGAGAACGCACACAGAATTGGAAACATTTCACACCTCCTAGTGTCTTTGATGGAGAGACGCCAAATTGCAGCATGACACTATTTACTATGAGAAAAGTTATACAGTGTTCAGAGAAAAATAATGTATTCGTTGGCAGAGTCGCCATGATCCAGTCACAAACCAGCAATTATTATGTTAACATGAGAGGCTGGTCTAGAAATCTGATCTCCAGGTTAAACCTATAAATTAGGCTTTTACCCAAAGAAATCTGTTCACAGACTGAGGGACAACCAAGCTGGTGTAAGCCATTCCAAATTCATCCCCCCCTCAGGGAGCAGAAAGCCAGACATTTAGATATAGATATTTCTGTAAGTTTCTCACCTTTTATTTTACCACTGTTTTTGCATATTTGTATGTCACTTTTTATTTCCATATTTTTATATCCTTTCATTGTAAGCACTGTATCTTTTATATTAAAGCTTAAAACTTTAATAAGTTTGAACCTTGTATGTTCTAAAGAATCCATAGCCTTAGAGTGTATGATCCTGGTGATTGGCAGACCGTAGTAATATTTCCGAGACTCATCGCCCGTGTGTTTGGTGAGTGATGGCAGCGGGTATGAGCGGGAGTGTGGTCTGTGTCGCGGTGTAATTTGTACTCCCACTGCAGCATTGAACAGACGTTGAATGCTGGACTGAGTGGGAGGAGATAGATTTACCCTTGCAGGTGCAACCGCAAGTCACGTGCTGAGAAGTGGGTACGTGACAATGACATTGGCTTCTGCTCTTGTTGTAGAGGCCATCTTACCATGGCCCTGGCTTCTGATGTAGTTGTAGAGGCTTGGTATGGCTCCCTGTCAACAGTTCTGATCTTGTAGCTGTGTCTCACACCAGCAATATTGGAGGTCTCAGTCTATATTCATTGTAGTAGAAACCCTTCCTTCTTTATGAAGAGCTTTTCGGGTAGATGTTAAAGGGTCTCACATATTGCCAGGTGTTGTTTCAGATCAAGTCATCAATCAATGACATGAGAGCAAACATTCACATGTATCAGCGTATAGAGCCTTGATTGACTCCTTTCTTCCATGCCCAAGGCGCAATTCTATTTCATAAGAACCGGGCGTTTCAGTACATCATCAAAAAGATGAACTATAAGCTGTAAGAATAGTAAGCAGATTTCCTTTGGCTAAAACTATATTCATCTGTAAGTTAATCTGAAGAGGAAAACGGTTGGCCTCATCAGTTAGCTTCATGACACAGCAGTAACTTAAAGCACCACTCCAGCAGATTTTTTTTTTATTAACCGCTGGAGTGGTGCTTTAACTGTAAGTCCCCTGCCCCCTTTCTGATTCTCACTTTCTGGTGTTTTCATCTGTTTTCACCGCCGCTCCCATTGGTCCCCAGCGAAAAGTGAAATGTTTCATGGAGATGCGCAGAGGTCACTTTTCAATACAAGTCTATGAGAGCCTTGTTCTGGTTCTCATAGACTTGTATTGAGAGCTTCTGACTTCCAGCCAGCCAGAAGCTACTGTCACACTATGGCGCCATGAGACTTGACTGACGCCAAAAAACAGGGAAGATGTTGGAGGCTGAGTATATGACCAGGGGCAGGTGACTTAGATTTAAAGCGCCACACCAGCGCTGGAGCAAAAAAACCCCTCTGGAGTGGTGCTTTAACCCCTTTGCGACATGCACAATACATATATAAATAGAAGCATATGTACGGTGCATTGATCGCATGGCCTCACGCTGAACGCCGCTGCGCTCAGGTGTGGGTGTCAGCTCTATGTGAGAGCTGACAACTTGCAGCAACACCCACGATCGGTGCTAGCTCCAATCGCAGTTGTTTAACCCCTCTGATGCTTCTGTCCACATCTAGAAGCTCGCACAGGGAAGGGGGCTCCCTGCGTGCTTCCATCTGCATAATGCAATGCGATCACGTTGTGCTGATGGTTTCCATGTTGACCCCCAGCATTATGGCCCAGGATCTTTCAGTAAAGGTGGATTATCGGTGCCTGCTCAGAGCAGGCGCTGACATGCTTTCCCTGCCTGTCAGATGCTGATCTGATGCTCTGCAGTGCAGAAGCATCGTAGAGTATCAGATCAGTGATCTGTTGCTGTACAGTTACACTGTAAAAAAAAGTTTTAAAAAAGTTAAAATGTGTAAAAATATAGATAAAAATCCCAAAATAAAGAACAAAAATATTCCAATGAATACATTTATTTCTGCAAAAAAAAAAAAAGACCACATTTGGTATCGCCCCGTCCGGGACCCACTCTACAGAACCGTGAAATACATGAAGTGTGAATAGCAAAATGGCTTTTGAAATTTAAGAAAAATACACGAGACGCTTAGTACAAAATTTGGCCAAATAGTGTGAGCCCATCAACCATCGTCAAGGTAATCTCATGAATCTGATGGGTAATAAATTGTGTTATTTCCAGTTTTACAGAAGGACGATAACACCATAGAAAAGATAAGAATAATAGGCCTCAGTTACCACAACTGTCTACAAGGAAAACTGTTGCTCATAGCAACCAATCACAGCTCAGCTTTCATCTTTTCACAACTCTGGTGAAAGGAAAGATGCTTAGTGATTGGTTGTTATGGGCAACACACCATTTCACCAAACAGCACAGTGAGTATCTGTAGCCATCTATACAGGAACACTCACTGATTACAAGATTGTAGACACCTGTGATGCTAATTAGTGGACACACCTTGATTTCACATGTCCCTTTTGTTACATTGTTTTCAGGGGTGCCATCATTTCTGTCCAGGCCTATTTCATGAGTTTTATTTTATAAAAAAATCTGTGGAAGCATGGTTGAAAAGCAATGTCTGACTTTCATTTGTTCAATTTCGTAGATTTTTGATTTATTATTACTTCTGTCAGATTCAAGCTATTTCTGTCACTATTGTGGGTTTTTCTGTCATAAAATGAGGGGTACCAGCAATTTTGACCACGTGTGTATATCTTGAACAGCTTTGTGTCCCTGTGTTGAGCAGTGCTGTGGAGTTGGAGTCGGTGTCAATTTTGGTAGAGTCAGTATAGAATTGACTCCTAAAATATATAATCAATTGGTACAGTAGTACAATGCAGGAAGTGCTGAATATTTTTTCATAAGAATTTGTGAAAGTTATGAAATGTCCTATAAATGTCTATTTTGTTCCTGATCTAAGGTTCTCGGCTTTTAGTTGAGATGAATCTGTGCTGCATTTTATGTACATGCTTGGTAATAATGCTTCTTCTGTAGTGCTGTGGGGTGTGAGTCAAAGGTTTGGCTTACCGACTCCACAGCCCTGATGTTAAAGGGAACCTGTCAGCTTTCAGGGCTTCTCTACAGCATTCTATAATGCTGTAGATAAGCTCCCGATCCAACCTGAAAGATAACAATAATAAGTTTTATTATACTCACCCGGGGGTCGGTCCAGTCCGATGGGTGTCGCAGGTCTGGGTCTGGCACTTCCCATCTTCTTGCAGTGCTGCCCTCCTGCTTGCGTCATGGCTCCCCGGCATCGCGCTCCTGCACAGGCATACTTCTCTGCCCTGTTGACGGGGAGCAAAGTACTGCAGTGCGCAGACACTGGGCCTTTGACCTTTCTCAACGCCTGCGCACTGCAGTACTTTGATCTGCCCTCAACAGGGCAGAGAAGTATGCCTGCGCAGGAGCGTGTTGCCGGGGACCATGAAGCAATCAGGAGGGCGGCGATCATAAGAAGATGGGAGGCGCCGGACCCGGATCTGCGACACCCATCGGACCCGATTCGACCCCCGGGTGATTTTAATAAAACTTATTTTTCAAGTCAGATCTGTAACTTATCTACAGCATTATACAATGCTATAGATAAGCCGTGAAAGGCAGTGGCTGCATCTTGAATTGGCCAAAACAGCTGGCAGGTTCGCTTTAAGGAGCCACATAACATTTTATTGTGGGCCACCTGTGCTCTGTGGCATCACGGCAGTGCTGGTCATCTCCTTGACACCCTGTATTCTACTTATCATCCAATTAGGCCATGTAGACCCAAATTGAAAACATTCATATGGCTGAAAGATATAAAAAGGAAGTCCATGAACCCATTAACAGTTGTTAATATACTTATGATCTGCAGGAATGATGAGTAACTGGTTTTCTTGCAGACTTCAACATGCTATACACTATTATACAAGAGTCTATCACCTGCAAGGTTTTCTTTTTGTTTTGTAGTGGTTCCTACTTCTGCAAAAGAAACACAATGAGTTGTGGTATTGATTTTTATTTTACATTTGCGTCACTACAGCTCCAGATGCCCCAGAATTAAGGGCCTTTTACACATAGCGATATCGCACCGATTTTGTGACGCAACAGCGATATCGCTAGCGATCTCGCTACATGTGACACTTGCCTCCGACCGCCCCCCCCCCGCTGGATATCGCTGATCACGCAAGATCATCCTGGTCCATTTCTCATCGTCGGCTTCCTGCTGGCGCCGACGAGCGATGCATGACGCGGGCGGAAGTCGTCGTCATCGCTGCGTGTGACAGGTGAGTAACGACTGCGGAGCGTCGCTGGTGAGATCTGCCTGTTTGGCATCTCACTAGCGACCATTTAGCGATGCACCAGCGATCCTGACCGGGTCATATCGTTGTTGGGATCGCTGGTGCATTGCTAAATGTAACGGGACCCTTACTTTATTGCATTATTTGGATAAAGTCATACTATAGGGCCCATTCAGACGTCAGTTTTTCTCATACGAGTTCCATACATGCTTTTCACGTATAGGTCATACATCTGATAGTCTATTCTCAGACCAAGCGTTGTACACAAAAGTACAGAGACGTGTCGGAAATTTATCGAGTGTCTGATCGAATGACATCCAGGTGCTGTCCATTTTTTATGGACTTTTACAGGAGAAACTGGAGAAACTTTTTTTTCCCAACTGAGAAAAAAACAATGAAACTCTGCCCAAATTCTGATGACATGGCCGATAACCCTCTCATCAAAAACACTGACACGGATCTTTTTTTTTTGAATGAGGAAATAACTGACATCTAAATGAGCCCTTACAAGCCTTTCTGGTGATCTGGAATAGTACCAAGTTTTCCTTCCTGTCTAGAGTAATGAAATGGGCGTTTTTCACCTAACTCCATCTTTATACAGTTGAGTTCCAGCCAAAATCCATCTATATCGAATAGCCATTTTCATAATATAATTTTCTAATTTCTTGGATCATTATTGTATTGTAGAAGCAACTCATGAGACTTCTGTAGCACTTTCTTTTATAAAGTATATCACTTATTCATGAAGTCATGTTATAGACCTACTATGGAGACGATCAGAAATAGCTGCATTGTAGTAGCCCTTTAATCATAAACTACTATTTGTACCATTACATTCACAGCAGAAGGAGTTCAGAAGCAAGAAAAGGGAAGTGTTTGAGGACATTCTGGAAGAACGACGTCAGTCCAGTGATTTGCGATATGCCATGAAATGTTTTTCACCAGTTATTTATAGGAGCCTTATCCCATGCAAACCAAGTGCCCTGAAAACCATGGTGTTACAGTCTGACCAGTTACAGTATGTTATCAGACAGGTGAGAAGACAGCTGTTCACTATTACCTTGCACTAATTATTCTACAGGAATTATTTATTTTACTCCCATTTTTTCATACTGTATGTTAAGGGCATGTCATACTAAGCGATATCGCTAGCAATATCGCTATAACTTGTGACGTTATAGAGATATTGCTAGCGATATCGCTATGTCTGATACTTACCTACGACCCGCTCCCCCGCTGGTTATCGCTGATCGCGCGAGAACAGGCTGGACGCGTGGAGCCGGGCGGGAGGACGCAGGATCGCCTGGTGTGACAGGTAAGTAGCGACCCCCGTCCCCAGCGATGTCGCTGGTGAGATCTGCCTGTGTGGCAGCTCACTAGCGACCACTTAGCGATGTATCAGCAATCCTGACCGCGTCATATCGCTGGTCAGGATCGCTGGTACATCGCTAAGTGTGACAGTACCTTTACGGTATATTGTTTTCATATAATTAGCAGACTACATCTCTCTTATACGCAGGATCTTATGTGATATAAAGTGAATAGGAAACCTAAGTGATCTCATCAGAAAGACCTTCACTTTTCTGTGTCCTATACAGCTCTGGCAAAAATTAAGAGACCACTGCAGTTTTATAAAACTCAGCTTCTCTACATGTCTGACAGCCATTCCATTCCAGTGTCAGTTGAATTCCAACCAGAATACACCTCATTCTACTTAATGCACTTCTGATTAGGTGATCACCTGAACCAAATCTTATTTAACGAAGGAAAGTATAAAAAAAACTCTGCTATGGCGTTCACAATCCTCTTGCAATAGGACAAGCTGGATGGCAAAATAAGTGCTAGTAATATCTCAAAAGTAATAGGAAAGAAAAAAAAAAATTTTAACTATGCCAAAGGAGTAGAAAAGAAAAGTCTTGAGTGAGGAAAAGATGGGCTCAATTCTGGCTTTACTAGCAGGGATACAGTGAGCATCATGTTGCCTCCATCCTTAAAATTTCTAAGACGGCAGTCCATTACAACAAGGTCAAGCAGCAGACATTGAGGACAACAAAGCTACAGACCTACAGAGGGCGAAAACGACTCTCCACTCACCGGGATGACAGTGATCTTATTTGAATGTCACTCAGCAACCGCAAGATGACATCAAGTGACCTACAAAAGGAATGACAAATGGCAGCTGGGGTGAAGTGCACGGCAAGAACAGTTCGTAACAGGCTGGGCTCAAATCATGTAAAGCTAGAAAAAAGCCTGTCATCAATGTGAGACAAAGGCGAGCCAGGCTGAAATTTGCCAAAGACCATAAGGAATGGACCATAGAGGACTGGAGTAAGGTAATCTTCTCTGATGAGTCTAATTTTCTTTAGCAACCTTCCACGACAGCATAGGAGGAGGTCGTCTCCACGCCCTAATGGGGGACAGGAAGCACGAGAGGTTAAAAGGTCCCTCCCTCCTCCCTCTCACCAGTGTCTTTCCTGTCCCCCGTGGGGCATGGAGAGGTCTGGTATGCTGTGTGGCCGGCTGCTATAGCATACCTGTGGATTCAAAGCCGGGCAGTGGTGGTCGGTGGCGCACCCTCCCCTCCTCCGTTCTGCTCCCGCTTGCTCTGCATTCGGGACCGTTCCTGGCCCTCCCGCGCTCCCCTTTGGGGAGTAAAGCGGGCCAGTGATCCCCGACGGAGGCGTCCCGCAGCTCTCCGGCGTCTCCTCCTCCCCTGCGTGCTGTGCAAAGACCCGGAAGTGACGTCACGCGCGGGTCACTTCCGGGGTATGTGGAGGGCGCGCTGTCATGGCGGCCCCCATCCTGCTGCCAGCGCGCGGAGCTCGCCGGCATCTGCTGTGCCTGCTCCAGGACCCAGGGAGGAGGAGGGGGAATCAAGCTAACGCGCTGAGGGCGAAGTTAACCCTTCATTAACCCGCCGGAAGATGACAGGTAAGGCAAATCCCCTGCTGTCATGGACGGTTCTTCCTGCCCTGCATCTGCAGAGCCCGGGGCTGCCCCAGCCACAGTGAGTGTTACCTGGGGTGGGTCCTAGTGGTGGGATCTGGGATAGAGGTCCTTAAAATACTTCTCACCCTCTTTCTTATAGGGAGAAAAGTCTGCCCATAAAAGCACCAATACGTCCAGCAAAACGGCCAAATGTGCCATATGCAGTACGAAACTTCCCTCTAATTGGGAGAAAAAGTTATGTCAGGCATGCACGGATAAAGTGGTCAGGGCCGAGCACCCGTCATTAATTGACGAGATCCGCAGCTTGGTCACCCGTCAGGTTCAGACCTCTTTAGCCGCCCTGTCCCCCCCTCCACCTCCACCCCCTCCGATTATGGGCTCACCACCTTCAAAAAAACGGAGGATTCAGGTGGAGGATTCAGAATCCGAGTCGGAGAGATCGTTCAACTCGAGCTCCGAAAATTGGGAGCAACCAGGGACCTCTAGGGCACCTGACGTTAGAAGGTATCTCCTTTCCACAGAATACGTGGAGGAGTTGATTAGCGCAGTACGCGCCACTATGGGCCTAGAGGATGAACCTGTCACGCAAACAGCACAGGATCGCATGTTTGGGGGATATGAAGGACCTAAACGAGCAGGCTTTCCAGTTCATAAAAGCATAGCGCACATGATCTCCCAGGAATGGGAATACCCTGAGAAACACTACTCAGCCCCTTCAGAGCTCCGTCATAGATTTCCTCTGGAAGGAGAGGAGTTTAAATGTGACATCCCGAAGGTCGATGTCCAGGTGGCAAGGGTGGTAAAGAAGACGGTTCTAGCATTTGATGATGCGTCTCAGCTTAGAGACCCGATGGACCGTAAAGCTGAAAGCCTCCTGAGGAAAACATGGGAAACCTCTGCGGCCACCTTAAAATCAGGAATTGCATCCACTTGTGTCTCTAGGTCCCTCTTTCAATGGATTGAGGAGCTAGAGAACCATATTTTGCATGGTACCTCAAGGAGTGACCTCCTTGACTCACTCCCTATCTTGCAGAGAGCTACGGGCTTCCTGGCAGACGCATCAATGGAGATGATCCGTACTTCTGCCAGAGCCATGGTACAATCAAACTCTGACAGATGAGCCCTCTGGCTTAAGACGTGGAGCGGAGACATTACATCCAAAGTTAAACTATGCTCTTTACCTTTTAAAGGTGAACATGTCTTCGGCCCTGCCTTAGACGAAATTCTGGAAAAAGCCACTGACAAAAAGAAGGTGCTTTCAGAGCAGAGAACCACAAGAAAACGTCTTTTTCGAGCCCCCAAGAATCAGTCATCCCAACCACGAGGGAAAGAAAGACGGGAAGATGGAGCTACGCTAAAGGGAGAGGCAGGAACATCCTGGTCCCCCAGCAGCAGCAACAGCAGTCCCAAGAAAAACAATGACTCGATCCCGACTTGGCCAACCACAGGTGGCTAAGAAGATTCATGACATTGGCCACTAGACTTCATCCAAAGAAGCTAATAGCGGTCCCAACATGGGACTTGAATGTGGTGCTTACGGGACTCACTCAATCTCCCTTTGAGCCCTTGTCATCCTGCACTTCTCAGCTCCTCACCTGTAAAGTGGCCTTCCTTGTAGCAATAACTTCAGCAAGGCGAGTAGGAGAGCTCCAGGCGCTCTCAGTTAGGGAACCCTACCTAACTGTTAGAGATGATTTCATAGTTCTCTCTCTTGACCCATCTTTTCTGCCGAAGGTAGTGTCCGACTTCCATAGGTTACAGAATATAATCCTTCTGTCATTTTGTCAGAACCCAGCAAACCCCAAAGAGGAGGTATTTCATACGCTGGATGTAAGACGTATAGTTCTCCACTACCTGGAGTGTACCAAACCCTATAGAGTCGACCACAACCTATTTATCCATACCTCTGGCCAAAACAGAGGGAAGAAGGTGGCGAAGAACACCATTGCCAGTTGGATTTGAAGGGCTATCTCTGAAGCTTACCTGACCCAAAACATTACTCCCACTGCTGGAATCAAGTCGCATTCAACACGATCTATCTCCACGTCATGGGCTGAGAGGGCAGGCGCATCTTCAGAGCAGATTTATAGGGCAGCAACTTGGTCCTCCTTACATACCTTTACTAGACATTATAGATTAGACCTTGTATCCAACAGGGATCTAGTCTTTGGCCGAAAAGTTCTTCAGGCCGTTGTCCCCCCCTAGTGCAGTATAGGTTGTTATGTCTCCTATGCTGTCGTGGAAGGTTGCTAGAGAAAATAGAATTAGACTTACCGGTAATTCGGTTTCTAGAAACCTTCCACGACACCACTATTTCCCTCCCTTTATTCTTGGACAAATTCTGAGAATCTTAAAGGTAACCGGTGCTATGGTAATCAGTTGTAAGTCACTGGTGAGAGGGAGGGACCTTTTAACCTCTCGTGCTTCCTGTCCCCCATTAGGGCGTGGAGACGACCTCCTCCTATGCTGTCGTGGAAGGTTTCTAGAAACCGAATTACCGGTAAGTCTAATTCTATTTTCAGCTGTGCCCAACACCTGGTCGTCTAATGGTTAGATGGAGACCTGGAGAGGCGTACAAGCCACAGTATCTTGCACCCACTGGGAAATTTGGTGGAAGATCGGTGATGATCTGGGGATGCTTCAGCAAGGCTGGAATTGGCAGGTTAATCTTTGAGAAGGACGTATGAATCAAGCCGCATGCAAGGTTATCCTGGAAAAACAGTTGATTCCTTCTGCTCAGGCAATGTTCCCCAACTCTGAGGACTGGTATTTCCAGCCGGACAATGCGCCATGCCACACAGTTAGGTCAATCAATGTATGGATGAAAGACCACCACATCAAATCCCTGTCATGGCCAGCCCAATCTCCAGACCTAAACCCCATTGAAAACCTCTGGAATGTAATCAAGAGGAAGATGGATAGTGACAAGCCATCAAAGAAGAATTGCTTACATTTTTGTACCAGGAGTGGCATAAGGTCACCCAAAAGCAGTGTGAAAGACTGGTGGAAAGCATGCCAAGACACATGAAAGCTGTGATTAAAAATCATGGTTATTTCACAAAATATTGATTTCTGAACTCTTCCTGAGTTAAAACATTAGTATTGCTGTTTCTAAATGATTATGAACTTGTTTTCTTATCATTATTTGAGGTCTGCGAGCACTGCATTTTTTTGACCATTTCTCATTTTCTGAAAGTAAATACAAAATGTAGGACTTGGAAATTCGAAGACATGTTGTCAGTAGTTTATAGAATAAAAGAGCAATTTACATTTTACTCAAATATACCTATAAAGAGAAAATTCAGACAAACTGAAAATTTTGCTGTGGTCTCTTAATTTTTGCCATAGCTGTATATCTAAAAATCATTTATACTATATGGACAAAAGTGTTGGGACACCCCTCTTCATATATAAATTCAGGTTTTTCATTCAGTCTCATTGACAAATTCAAGGATATTGTCATCTGCCTGTACCATCTCTAAAGTTTGGTGGAGGGGAGATAAGGCTATGGGATTTGTTATTTCAGGGCTTTGTCTAGGCTTCTTAGTTCCAGTGGAGGGGAAACTTAAAGGGGTATTCCTATCTCCAAGATACTATCCCAATATGTAGTAGAAATAAAGCTTGCTGGACGAGACAAATTGATATATATAAACAAGAAATCAATTACGGTTGTATCATAGAAGTGGTGATATATATGTGCATTGAGGAAAAAATGGCAGACCATTCGGATTGTGCAGAGTAACCAAGAGAGGAAAAAAACGAATATGTGGTCAATAAATATTCCAAGACTTAAATAGAACAGGATAAAACACCTTGATTAGAACAAACTTAGCGAATGGTGGCATTGCTACAAAGCAAGAGTCTGCACTTGCATATAATCATAACAGCACTTACAATTAATAATAAATGCACAGTAGTAAGTTAAGAAGGTTCAAGTTCCAACAGGTAAATAAAAATCAGCATATGGTAGACTGGATAATACAGGGTAATAATGGCATGAGAGGTTGCCCAAGTAGTGCAGATAAGAAGTTCAGCAATATTATAAAAACAGTGAAGTCAATAGTATGCACCACCAATGTGGATCAATATACATGCTGAAACAGTAACAAAACATATATGGTGCAAGATGAAAAAAGAATATGTGCCAAGATATGAATCACTGTGGGGTGAAACAGCATAAAATGGGATGTTAAACAGGACCAAATGAAAAACAGATTTTTTTTATGCAGTACGCATGAATATGTCAAACAAAACGTGTGATCTGAAGATGTTAAGCAAGTGTGCAAAAGGCATAAGAGCGAGGAAATGTATATTACCTGAGTGATCAGGTGGGCAAGTGTGATGCACACCCCAACGTGCATTTCAGAACTCATCCTTCATCAGGGTGTGGCATCCAGGCTGAACCAGAGTGTTTAAAAATGTAGGATGGGACCGAGGGAATTTGCCGCATGCGCCACTAGGAGGACACGGAAGTCGCCGGCCCCCACTTCATGTGAACAATGACGTCGGGACACATGACATTTGATTTGGCGCATTTGAATCATAGCGATACAGGGGGCGCTCAATAGCCGGGACGCAAGCGGCACATGCGCGCACGTCCAATCAGATCGTATGGGCAAAGGATCCAAAAGAAAGGCCACTTGAAGGAGTATGTAGCATACAGGTGAAACACCAACAACTAACTTGTATAGACAATAGAACAAAGACTATAAAATGTGAAATGGGATGAATGGGACTGAGAGTATGAATAAAAATGAACAGAAAATAATAAATAGTCGGAATAATTGCAAGATGAGCATGTATGAAGTGACAATCTTCATATATAAAGGTCACATGCAACAATGTTTGGCCTGGTGTGAGACCGGGGAAATAGAGGTAACCGATTTAATAGCCAATTATACTTCTATCACTTTATACTCTTGTCACCAGATTACATACACACACAAACACACACTCTCTCTCTTCTTACCACTATCAGATCCATTGGATGCCCCTACTTTTGTTATGAATTGATATGTACACACTTCTTGTTTAGTCCACTACAGGGTGGTTTGGTTACCCTCTATTTCCCCGGTCTCACATCTGGCCAAACATCGGGCATTTCCTTTGTTGTAGTGCCACCATTTACCAAGTTTGTCATGGTTATTCCCCAATATATAGTAGGTATAATAATAATATTAACAAATACCTTCAATTAGAAATGTAGTATAGTTCTTCTCTTAACCCCATGTGCAGGGCATTGCATTGGCTAATGTATCCGTGGTTATGACCTCTCATATAACGTGAATTCTAGTTCTAGATGCATTTCATTATAGATCTAGAAATCCTATTGGGATGACACAATTCTAGTTATATAGCCACAGTGTATTCATTTTGCTTTTTAATTTGTGTACTATTTGCTAGTGTTCTTGCTGCTTTGGGATCTTATTCAAGTAGTAAAGTGATGTCGTCATTGAGATTCTTTGGTATGTATTCTAAGAGCGTACTGATGATATATGGTTGAATATTGCCATGATTGGTTATCTTGGGGATCAATATTGTCACATAGTAATATTGATATTCCATATTTATTTCCTGTGCGTGCGATTACGTGGCGTGATACCAAACATACATTTGGGGAACAAAGCTTACCTTAAGTTACTTTTGTGTAGTGCGTATTCACATTTCTGGTATTGTTTGTCTGCAGATTAGTTTGGAATCTGGAGATTCACTTGATGTTATTCAGGATCAAGCTACTGAGATTCTTGATGAAATGGGTCAAAACTTAAATCTGGCTGCTATCAGAATGTTTGCTCTCACCCTGAGCAAGATTTTCAAAAGGCTTTTCCATAAAGTTTGTGTCAATGAGGAAGGCATACAGAGAGTAAGTAAGGAGACGCACAAACTTCTAATTTACCTATTTACCGTAATAAAGTGTATCAATTTCTTATGTATTCTGCAGTTGGGCCAAGCCATTCAGGAGCATCCGGTGGTGCTACTGCCCAGCCATCGGAGCTACATTGACTTTTTGCTGATGTCATATATCCTGTACACATATGATCTGGCGCTTCCAGTCATTGCAGCTGGAATGGGTAAGTACACATCTGGCTGGTGTGTTGAGTCACTTAAATTACTATGTGAGTTAGATGGATGTACACAACTTCTTAGCTCATGTAGTTTGTAAAATGAGGTCAGAGGCTGTTACAGTGGGTCACAGCACTCGCAAACCATAACAACAAAATTTGCACTACAATATGGCGCTCCTTTCCTTATAAGATTTCCCACTGTGTATAAAAAGTATTTCTCAATTTTATGTAGGGTATTGGCTCACTCAGGAGAAATTGCGCAACAAACAGTGTGGTCCATTTTTTCCTATTAGCCTTATTAATAACTTGGGTCTCTAACATTTTAGTGGTAAAAATGGTATAAAATTCTGTGAGGCACATGTGATGTCAACATGCCCACTGCACCCCTAGATGAATTAATTGAGAAGTGTAGTTTGTAAAATGGGGTCACTTATGAGGGGTTCTGCTGTTATCACACGTCAGGAGAACCTCTACCAATGTGACATGGCACTCTCAAACCAGTCCAGCAAAATCTGAACTCCAATATGGCGCTTCTTCACTTCTGAGCTTTGTACTGTGCCTCAAAAGTATGTCCGCAAAATCCCAGCCAAAATTGAGCTCCAGAATTCAGTTGGCACTTCCCTTCTGAGCCTTGCAATGTGCCCAAACAGTAGTTTTCCACCACACATAGGGTTTTTGTCTTCTCAGGAGAAATTGCACAACAAATTTTATGGTCCATTTTCTCATTTTACCCTTCTGAAAATGAAAAATTTGAGGAAAAACTAACATTTTTGAAGGACAAATGTATTTTTTTTAATTTTCACGGCTCAACGTTATAAAATTCTGTGTTCAAGGTGCTCTCCACATCTCTAGAAAAGTTCCTTTACTGGTGTAGTTTCCAAGATGGTGTAATTTGTGGGTTTTTTCCCACTGTTTAGGCACATCAGGGGCTCTGCAAATGCGAAATATTGTCTGCGATCTATTCCAGCCAATTTTGCGCTTCAAAAGTCAAATTGTGGTCCTTCTCTTCAAAGCCGAGCCCAATCAGTAGTTTTCCAGCACATATGGATTGTCGACATACCCAGGAAAAAATCCCATAGCAAATTGTACTGTCCATTTTCTCCTTATACTTTGAGAAAATTAAAAATTTGGGACTAAATTGACATTATTTGTGGGAAAAGTAAATGTTAATTTTTATCTTCCACATTGTTTTAAATGTGAAGCATCTGAAAGGTTAATAAACTTCTTGAATGTGGTTTTGAGAACTTTGAGGGGTTCAATTTTTAAAATGTCACTTTTTTGTATTTTCTGTCATATAGGCCCCCCGAAAGTCACTTCAAATGTGACGTAGTCCTGTAGTACGGCGATGATCACACAATGCATTTTCATAGGCAGTGACCCCAAAAAGTCCAACTTAAAGTCTTAATTGTCCAAAAAACTCACACAGTTAAAGACAGCTTTGTCCTCCTGATCGCAGCCGGGGTCATTCAATACAGTCCATATGGCACCCTGTTGCGGTGGGTGACAGCACCGCTGTATCTGCCTTGGGTGCTTCAGACGCTGTGTTTTCCTTGGCTCTGTGTTTAACCTCTCACAGGCCTGTCCTGCACAGAACCTCCTGCTCTGCAGCTTGCAAACAAACCACTGACACACCCAAACCTCAACTCAAAGTTTAAATGTGAATCGTGGACATGGGCTACTCCCAAAACCCGGCGTGAAAGGAAAGTTTAACCCCACTACCAATCTTGCAAATCTCCCCAAAATTAAAAGCCCATTTCGTGTTTTCCTAAAATGTGAATTGGTCAAATATTTTGATCCAATCCATATTCTTTTATTTTGCATTGTAACCACGGGTGTAGCTGTGATTACAGTGCACTCCAGTGGGTTCAGTATACCTCTGTGTATTTTGGGGGATACATAACGGTCTTCGCGTATGACTCTCCTCACTATCCCTACAAATATTGGTTTTGTAAATTTTGTTAGAGAAATGAGAAATTGCTGATCAACTTTTAACCCTTCTAACTTCCTCATCTTCCTCATAAAAATATTTTGTTTAAAAAATTGCTGATGTAAAGTAGACATGTGGGAAATGTTATTTATTGACTATTTTGTATTATATAACCATCTTGTTTAACCCTTTAACTCCCGGAGCTTTTTTCGATTTTTCTTTTTACGCTTCCCTTCTTTCCAGAGCCATAACTTTTTTTATTTTTCTGTCAATGTGGCCATGTGAGGGCTTATTTTTTACGGGACAAGTTTTACTTTTGAAAGACACCATTGGTTTTACCATGTACTGTACTAGAAAACGGGAAAAAAATCCAAGTGCAGTGAAATTGCAAAAAAGTGCAATCCCACACTTGTTTTTTGTTTGGCTTTTTGGCTAGATTCACTAAATGCTAAAATTGACCTGCCATTATGATTCTCCAGGTCATTACGAGTTCATAGACACCAAACATGTTTAGGTTCTCTTTTACCTAAGTGGTGAAAAAAAATTCCGAAGTTTGCTAAAAAAAAAATTGTGCCATTTTCCGAGACCCATAGCGTCTCCATTTTTCGTGATCTTGGGTCGGGTGAGGGCTTATTTTTTGCGTGCTGAGCTGATGTTTTTAATGATACCACTTTTTTGCAGATAAGAGCTTTGATCACCCGTTGTTGCATTTTAATGCAATGTTGCAACGACCAAAAAAATGTAATTCTGGTGTTTTGATTTTTTTCTCGCTACGCCTTTTAGCTATCGGGTTAATGCTTTTTTTTGATAGAACGGGCGATTCTGAACGCGGCGATACCAAATATGTGTAGGTTTTATTTTGATTGGGTAGAAAGGGGGGTGATTTCAACTTTTTTTTAAAATTTTTAAACACTTTTTTTTTTTTTTTTTTTTTTTTACTTTTGGCATGCTTCAATAGCCTCCATAGGAGGGCTAGAAGCATGCCATACTTGATCGGCTCTGCTACATGTAGGCGATGCTGAGATCGCCAGATTTACTGCATTGCTATGAGCGCCGACCACCGGGTGGCGCTCATAGCAGTCTGCTGGCAACAACCATAGAGGTCTCTATGAGACCTCTGGTTGTCAAGACAACGCGACACTGACCCCCGATCACGTGGCGATGCTCTCATTTCCATCCGGGCCGGAAGTACTAGTTAAATGCCCGCTGTCAGCGCTTGACAGCGGGATTTAACTAGTTAATAAGCGTGGGTGGATCGCGATTCCGCCCACACCTATTGCGGGCACATGTTAGCTGTTTATAACATGTCGCAGCTTTGAGGTGGGTTTTGGAAACAGAATGGAATAATAACACTTAGTCAGATTTTTGAAAATGGAATTTTATTATCATTTGAACAAATGCATGTGAGATTTGGAGTTTCTTATAGAGAATTTTATAGATATCTGCAGCTGAGACACGCCATAATGTATCAATTCCCGCTTCCTAGAATAAGAATATCTAAATACCCATTGATAGGAATATTATAAACTCAGGGACCTACGGGGATGATTTCGTCTCTTTACACCTTTTTATTGAAGTCTAAGATTGCATCCACTCAGCTCGTTGTAGAAAGTAAGTGGCGCCGCTTGATACCTTCTATCACTGATGAACAGTGGATTGACGCCCTAGATGAACATACAATGGTGTCACCAGCTGCAAACAACAAATTGATCCAATTGTATATCCTTCACCAGTTGTATTTGACCCCAAGCAGACTTCATAAATTTGGTAGAAGGGCAACGGATGAATGCCATAGATGTGGGGAATCGGGGGTGGATTTTTGGCATCTTATCTGGAGCTGTGGTAGTATTCGGGGGTATTGGAGTGATGACATGTATACATTGGAACGAATATTGGGAATACCGATTGAATGCACTCCTGAATTATGTCTCCTGGGTATTGTGGATGAAGAGATGTGGGTTCATTATGATAGAATATTTCTTCGAGAGGTTTTATTTATGGCTAGGAAGGCAGTGGTGCTGAGATGGATGGGAGTGAGATCCCCTTTGATTAATCAATGGAAGAAATTGGTAAATGACATAATTCCTTACGAGAACATATTGTATAAAAACAGAAAATGTCCCCAGAAGTTCCATAAGATTTGGGAAAGGTGGTGTGACTCCCCTTTGACACACTTGGCTACTAATGATATGGTCTCTTCGATTTCGAGATATGGTTCATGATGTGTCACTTCTAGAGTATGCAAGCTTTGATTTATGTGAATTTTAGAATGTGTATCTTCTATAATCCGACCTGATATGAGCTCAAGGATCCTAAATAGACCCTGTAAGCTAAAAGATGCAGCGAATGGTATACTGTACTGAATAAGAATATTGCGTTTTAATTGTTTTGTTTGTTTCTTATTACTGAAATATGATATGGTTATGTCACTATGAATAATTCTGACTTTATACTGTAATGTTCTATGCTTGATATACTATGTTGTGGAATCCTTCAATAAAAAGTTTTAAAAAAATAAAGTTGTTGTGCAGTGTCTCCTGAGTTTACCAGTACCCCATAGCTGGTCAAAAACTACTGTATTTTTCGGACTAAAAGACGCATCGGACCATAAGATGCACCTAGGTTTTAGAGGAGGAAATTAGGGAATAAAATTGAAGCAGTATATATGGTCCCCTCATCCCCATCCTGATACACATGGCCCCCTCATCCCTATCTTGGTATGCATGGAACCCTAATCCCTATCCTGGTGTTCATGGCCCCTTCATCCCTATCCTGGTATTCATGCCCCCTCATTCCTATCCTGGTGTGCATGGTCCCCTCATCCCTATCCTGGCAAAAATGATCGCCCTCATCCCTATACTAGTATGCACGGCCCCATCCTTATCCTGGTATGCAGGACCCCATCTCATCCTAGAATGCATGGCCCCTTCCCTACCCTGGTATGCAGGGCCCCCATCTCGTCCTAATGTGCATGGCCCCCATCTCGTCCTGGTGTGCATGGAACCATCCTTATTCTGGTATGATTGGCCCCCATCCGGGTCCTGGTATGCATGGCCCCCTCCTTTTTATACTGAAAAGCAATGAATGCTTACTGCTCTCTGTGCGCTCAGTCCTGGCATGCAGAGCAGTGAGTATTCCGGCAGCTGTGCTCTGCTTGTGAGCAGCCCATGATGTCCCTGCCATGCGCTGCTTACAAGCATAAATGTTGTGAGTTCATTTTCCCCTTCACTACTGAGGCCCGAGGAACTCCCTCTTCTGGTGAAGAAAGGTAGTGAGCCTGATTGTCAAACACCTGGGGCTGATGATGATGACTGGCTGAGTGGAGTTAATGACTGGATATAAGGCTGCCGACGCCCTTCTGGCCTGCGGGTGATTATCTGTGGACTTCTAGGACACCAGTCTGATTCCTGCTCATCTAAAGCTAAGATTTCTGCTTTGCCTTTTTGCATTAGTGTTTTGTTTTCCTTGCTTTCCTGGATTCTGCCATTCCCTGCTGGGGTGAGCTGAATCTCCTTTTGCCTGTTGCTCTGTCTTCAGAATATTCCTGAGTACTGACATAGCCTTTTTTGAAGCCTAGCGTCTTCAGGGCCTTTTTTACTGTCAGTTTGTTGCCTCTTATTTTCATAGGGTTTTTCACGGATTGCAGACAGCAGCCTTCCTGTCCTTTCCTATCTAAGCTAGCTTGGGCCCCATCTTTGCTCAGTCTATCTTTCTGTCTGTGTTTTGTTCTTTCTTCTTGCTTCACCGTCATTATATGTGGGGGGCTGCCTTTTGCTTTGGGGTCTGCTCTGGGGCAGTTTAGATTTCCCTTTCTGTCTTTAGGCTATGTAGTCCTCCGGCTGTGATCGAGGGGCCTAGGGCATCGTAGGAGCCCCCCACGGCTACTGCTAGTTGTGTTGCTAGGTTCAGGGGTCTGCAATCCGATAGCTGCCAACTTCTCTGGTTTTCTGGACTTAGCTAGCATTTCTATTTTTGCCTCCTACGGTGACTCAATCATAACAGAATCACCCGCCATACCGCAGATCCTAGGGTACTCAATTGCAGGAAAGAATTGTATAAAAAAAAAAGTGTGTATATTTTTTCCTCTATAGCTCTGAGGCCGTAGGGGGAATTTTTTTTTCTCTCAATGGAGATAAAGCAATTGTCTGATCGTGTGGAGCAGCTCGCTGCGGAAGTGCGGGGAATCTCCGCCTACCTTGCTCATTCACATGCTGCTGAACCAAAGATTCCTACACCTGATGTATTTTTTGGGGATCGGTCTAAATTTTTGAATTTCAAAAATAATTGTAAATTATTTTTTGCCTTGAAGCCTAACTCGTCAGGGAGCTCCGCGCAGCAGGTTAAAATTGTCATCTCTTTGCTGCGTGGCGATCCCCAGTATTGGGCGTTTTCTTTGAAACCAGATGATCCTATTCTGACTAATGTGAACGCATTTTTTCAGGCCTTGGGGTTGTTGTATGATGAACCTAATGCCATTGATCAGGCTGAAAAGACCCTGCTGGCATTGAACCAGGGTCGTGATTCTGCAGAATTGTACTGTCAAAAATTCCGAAAGTGGGCAGTACTTACTACCTGGAATGATAATGCCTTGGCTGCTCTCTTTCGGAAGGAGTTGTCAGAAGCCGTAAAAGATACTATGGTGGGATTGCCTGTTCCCTCTGGTCTTGACGATTCTATGTCTTTAGCCATTCAGGTTGATCGGCGTTTGCGCGAACGCAGAGCTGCACGAGAGGTGTTGCCACCTGTTGAACAGATGTCTGAACCTATGCAATGTGATAGAGTTTTTTCCAGAGAGCAGCGTCAGGAGTTCAGAAGGCGTAATAAGTTGTGTTTTTTCTGTGGAGATGCCTCACATATTATTTCTGTCTGTCCTAAACGCGAGAAACGCCTTGCACACACGTTTTCTGTTGGTGGTGTTCAACCTAAGTTTCTTCTGGCTATTACTCTGATCTGCTCCCTGTCCACATTTTCCGCCAAGGCTTTTGTGGATTCGGGAGCAGCTCTAAACCTAATGGACTTGGATTTTGCTAAACGTTGTGGATTTCCGATGACACCTCTGCAGACGCCTATCCCTTTGAGGGGGATTGATGCTACTCCTTTGGCTAAAAATAAACCTCAGTTTTGGACCCAGGTGGTAATGCGGGTCGCCCCAGACCATCAAGAAAATTGCAGGTTTTTGGTGTTACATAATCTGCATGATACTGTTGTTCTGGGGTTTCCCTGGTTACAAATTCATAATCCAGTTTTGGATTGGAAATCTGTGTCTGTGGTGAGTTGGGGTTGTCTGTGTGCCTTTAGTGAGGCTCCGGTGTTTTCCACCTCTCCTCAGTCGCATGATGTTCCTGATTATTTGGCGGACTTTTATGATGTATTTAGTGAGAATGAGTCTGCGTCTCTGCCTCCTCATAGGAGTTATGACTGTGCAATTGAACTGAGCCCGGGGTGTAAATTTCCCAAGGGTCGGCTATTCAATTTATCTGTACCCGAGCACGAGGCTATGCGATCCTATATTAAGGAGGCGTTGGAGAAAGGTCATATTAGACCATCCTCGTCACCCTTAGGTGCCGGTTTTTTTTTTGTAGCCAAAAAGGATGGATCATTAAGACCTTGTATTGATTATCGTGCTCTCAACAAAATTACTGTTAAATATCAGTATCCATTACCCCTTATTTCTGATCTATTCTCCAGAGTTAAAGGTGCTTGCTGGTTTACCAAGCTTGACCTCAGGCGGGCGTATAATCTTATTCGCATTAAGCATGGGGATGAAGGGAAGACGGCGTTTAATACTCCGGAGGGACATTTTGAGTACCTGGTGATGCCTTTTGGGCTCACTAATGCCCCTTCTGTCTTCCAGTGCTTCATGAACGATATTTTCCGAGATTTTGTCGATAAATTTTTGATTATCTATCTGGATGATATTTTGATCTTCTCCAAGGATTGGGATTCTCATGTGGAACATATTCGGACTGTGTTCCGGATCTTGAGGGAGAATTCCCTGTATGTCAAAGGATCTAAATGCCTTTTTGGAGTACAGAGGATTTCTTTTTTGGGATTTATTTTGTCCCCGTCAACTAATGAAATGGACCCGGCCAAGGTACAGGCCATTTACGATTGGGTTCAGCCCACTTCTTTGAAGGCCCTCCAGAAGTTTTTGGGTTTTGCTAATTTTTATCGGAAATTTATAGCAAAATTTTCTAGTATTGCCAAGCCATTGACTGATTTGACTAAGAAGGGTGCTGATGTGTTAAATTGGTCTCCGGAGGCTGTTTCTTCCTTTCAGGAGCTGAAGCGAAGATTCACCTCCGCCCCGGTTTTGCGGCAACCTGATGTCCCACTTCTGTTCCAGGTAGAGGTGGATGCTTCTGAGATTGGTGCAGGAGCTGTTTTGTTCCAAAAGGATCCTGTAACATCTAAAATGAATCCCTGTGCTTTCTTTTCCCGAAAGTTCTCTCCATCTGAACGTAACTATGATGTGGGGAATCGGGAACTGTTAGCCATGAAATGGGCATTTGAGGAGTGGAGACATTGGTTGGAGGGAGCTAAGCATCAAGTCGTGGTCCTCACTGACCACAAGAATTTGATTTACCTAGAGTCGGCTAAGCGCTTGAACCCTAGACAGGCTAGGTGGGCCTTGTTTTTTACACGTTTTGATTTTGTGGTTTCTTTTCTTCCTGGAACTAAGAATGTCAAGGCTGACGCCCTCTCTAGGAGCTTCTTTGCTGATTCTCCTGTGGTGACCCAGCCTGCTACCATCTTAGGCGAAGGGGTAGTTCTTTCTGCCATCTCGCCCGATTTGAGACATGCTCTGGAAGAGTTCCAGGAGGACAAACCTGAGCGTTGTCCCAGTGGAAAGTTGTATGTTCCTGACCAGTGGAAGAAGAGAGTGATGTCTGAAGTTCATTGCTCTGCTTTGGCTGGTCATCCAGGTATTTTTGGTACTAGAGATCTGGTGAGTCGGTCTTTTTGGTGGCCCTCCTTGTCTCGTGATGTCAGGAATTTTGTGCAGTCCTGTGGGACGTGCTCCCGGTCTAAATCGTGTTCTCGCTCTAGTGGGTTGTTGATGCCTTTGCCTGTCCCCAAGAGGCCATGGACCCATATTTCAATGGATTTCATCTCTGATATGCCTGTCTCTCAAAGGATGACTGTTATTTGGGTGATTTGTTATAGGTTCTCTAAGATGGTTCATCTTGTACCACTCCCTAAGTTGCCGTCTTCCTCTGAATTGGTGCCCCTGTTTTTACAACAGGTGGTTCGCTTGCACGGGATTCCTAAGAACATTGTATCTGACAGAGGAGTCCAGTTTGTGTCTAGATTTTGGAGAACTTTCTGTTCCAAGCTGGGAATTCAGTTGTCCTTCTCCTCTGCTTTTCACCCTCAGACCAATGGGCAGACAGAGCGAACAAACCAGACCTTGGAGTCATATTTGAGATGTTTTATTTCTGCTAATCAGGATGATTGGGTTTCATTTTTGCCCTTGGCCGAATTTGCTTTAAATAATAGAGCTAGTTCTGCCACTTTGATGTCACTTTTTTTTGTAACTTTGGGTTTCATCCTCGATTTTCTTCAGGGCAGGTGGAGCCCTCTGCCTGCCCAGGTGTTGACACTGTGGTGGAGAGAATGCACCAGATCTGGGACCAAGTGGTGGATAAGTTATCTTTCTCCCAGGAAAAGGCCCAGCGGTTTTCCAACCGACATAGGACCATTGGTCCCCAGTTTAAGGTTGGTGATATGGTGTGGTTATCATCAAAAAATATTGCTATGAAGGTGGCTTCTCCTAAGTTTAAGCCTAGATTTATTGGACCTTACAAGATTTTGGAGATTATTAATCCGGTCTCTTTTCGTTTGGCTCTTCCTGTCACATTTAAAATCCATAATGTGTTCCATAAATCTTTGTTGAAGAGGTTTGTTGAACCTGTTGTTCCGGGGGTTGCACCTCCAGACCCTGTATTGGTTGAAGGTAACATGGAATATGAGGTAGAGAAAGTACTGGATTCCCGTCTGGCTAGACGGAGACTCCAGTATTTGGTTAAGTGGAAGGGTTATGGTCAGGAGGATAATTCCTGGGTCTCTGCCTCTGATATTCATGCCAAAAGATTGGTGCGTGCCTTTCATCGGGCTCACCCTGATCGCCCTGGTGGCGTGGTTGAGGGTTCGGTGACCCCTCCTCAAGGGGGAGGTACTGTTGTGAGTTCATTTTCCCCTTCAGTACTGAGGCCCGAGGAACTCTCTCTTCTGGTGAAGAAAGGTAGTGAGCCTGATTGTCAAACACCTGGGGCTGATGATGATGACTGGCTGAGTGGAGTTAATGACTGGATATAAGGCTGCCGACGCCCTTCTGGCCTGCGGGTGATTCTCTGTGGACTTCTAGGAAACCAGTCTGATTCCTGCTCATCTAAAGCTAAGATTTCTGCTTTGCCTTTTTGCATTAGTGTTTTGTTTTCCTTGCTTTTCTGGATTCTGCCATTCCCTGCTGGGGTGAGCTGAATCTCCTTTTGCCTGTTGCTCTGTCTTCAGAATATTCCTGAGTACTAGAGGGCGGCTCTCCTTCGTTTTACCCTGGCTTGCAGCCCATGGTTCTAAACTTATTTTAAGAGCCAACACTTACTTTCACGCATGTCAGTGCAGCGTGGTTCCAGCCTCCTCCCGTGGCAGCGATAAGGTCCTAGGCTCCAGCGGCAGAGCCCAGCACGGCCGACGCCAGATCCCGGCTTCCGGGGTAGGCTCCGCCCCTCGGCTTCCTCTTCCTGTACCAGCGCCATCTTGGTGCTCCAGGAAGCCAGAGCACGTCCCCACTTACCGGTTTCGGGCGGTGATTTCATAAAGCTTCTAGGCAGCGGCGGGGCTGTTCACCTTGCTCTCGCTCTCTCCATCAGCCTTCGGGCGGCAGCTACGGCGGGGACACAGGTCGTGGGTATGTGAGTACTGCACTACAGGTTGCTCCCTCACTCTGCTTTTTACCCCCGACGGTCAGCACCAGGTAAAAGCCTGTCAGTATGCCCAAGGGTGAGCAGTCCCGATCCTCCTCATCTGCTTCAGCTGCCATGGTCAAATATTTTGTATGTACCAAATGCAATATCAGGCTTCCTTAGGCTGTGTGCACACGCTGCGAATTTTGCTGCGGTTCCGCAGCGGTTTTGGCCGCTGCGGACCCGCAGCAGTTTCTGCTGAGGTGTACAGTACAATGATTCCCTATGGGAATCAAAAACCGCAGTGCAGATGGTGCGGAATTTTCCGCTCGGATTATCTGCGGTTTTCAATCCGCAGAAAGAATTGACATGTCAATTCTTTTTGCGGATTCCCCTGCGGTTTGCCATCTTCTCCATTGAGGAGATGAAAAACCGCAGGGCAAAACCGCAGAGCAATCCGCAGGTAAAACCGCAGGTCTTTTGACCTGCGGTTTCACCTGCGGATTTTACAAAATCCGCGCGGATGAATCCGCACCTAATCCGCAGCGTGTGCACACAGCCTTAGGGTCAGTCCTCGCCACTCTGCTCAGATTGCAGCAGACCCATGGTGTCACCTACGCTAGAGAGCAGGTGCAGCCTCCCGCCTTGCCTGCCAGAGCTCCCCCATTATCCCTGGAGCAGGATGAAGCCGCCCTGCCTGCCGCCCAGGGGTCATCCATCAACACGGGAGACAGTGAGTGTCCAGGATGGGCCTCTTTATCCAAATCCGTGGCCGACCTTACCAAGGTATCACAGACCTTGGTAACGGTGCTTGACAGATTGCCACTTCAGCCTCCAGATCTCACTGCCAACTGGACCGCCTCCCCTTCAGTGGATCCACCAGTGTCCAGACTCTCTACCAATACAGTCCTCCCACTCGCCAGTGGGGCTGCCCTAAAGGATCCCAATGATAGAAGGATAGAATCCCTGGCAAAATCCGCCTTTGAGGCAGCAGCCGCTACATTGTGTCCGGCCTTCGCCTCAGCCTGGGTAGCTAAGTCTGTTACGGAATGGGCCAAACAGCTTAGACAGGGCATATTGGCTGGGTCAGTGTTAGATCAGATCATTAAGGATGCAACAGGGGTACAAGCTCCCTTCTCCCTCAGGCCAAGCCTCGTAAATATGTTTTCAAACGTAAGGCTCAACCCTTTCAGCTCTTTCGTCGTACCCCATCGACAGGCACTTATGCTCAGGGCCCACAGAGGTCGCAAGCACCTACAGATAGGAGGAGGGTGTTCTTTCAGGCCACCCCTTCATGGCATCCCCGCAGTTCCAACAGCAGAGATACCAGGTCAGGGACGGGCAGAGTCTCTTCAGCCTGATGCCGGCAGGGAATCCAACTCCCTTCCCAGTCCCTCTCCCAGACTAAGAGGCCACCTTCTCCTCTTAAGAGATGTCTGGCAGAGTTCAGTAGAGGATACCTGGGTAAAGGAGGTGGTAGCCACAGGATGCAAGATATACTTCAACGCGCTTCCGCGAGACCGTTTTTTTCTATCACTACCACCAAAATACGCTACCATGGCCTTAGGTTTTTTTGCGGCAGTTGATTCTCTCCTCAGCTCAGGAGTAATCATCCCCGTTCCCGAACAGGAACGTTTTACCCGCTTTTACTCAAACCTGTTTGTGATGCCAAAAAAAGGATGGCTCAGTTCGTCCCATACTAGACCTCAAAAGGCAAAACAAATGTGTCCGGCTTACGCCATTTCAGGATGGAGCGGGTAATTACTTCTATGGAGGATCAGGAATTCGTATGTTCCATATATATCCGGGACGACTACCTGCACGTCCCCATTTTTCGGGGGCATCAAAGGTTTTTGCGTTTCGCTGTCCAAAAGCAGCATTTCCAGTTTGTGGCCCTGCCATTTGGGCTGGCGAAAGCCTCTAGAATTTTTACAAAAATTATGGCAGCGATGGTAGCTATATTAAGGGTCAGAGGCATAGTATTAGTACTATATCTCGACAATATTCTCGTCAAAGCTCCCTCCTTCGTTCAGGCTTGGGAAAACCTAGCGGTGGTTCTAAACATGCTGTCCCTCTTTTGTTGGATCGTCAACAGGGAAAAATCCAACATAACGCCAACACAACGCCTAGAGTTCTTAGGGATGCTAATCGACACCCGCCGCTTGAGGGTCTTTCTCCCCGAAAGAAAGTGGATTACCCTCCAGCAGGGAATTCGCTCTCTGTTAAAATTCCGACTCCTATACTTTTGTGCTGTCATGAGCATTCTGGGGAGGGTGGTGGCAGCCTCAGAGGCAATACCCTTTGTCCTGTTCCGTTCCAGGTACTGTAGAGAAACATCCTTCGGTGGGACAGGTCCATCTCTTCGCTGGATCGCCCCTTTCTCCCTTCCATTCAGACCAGGCAGTCCCTCAAGTGGTGGCTGACCTCCCCCCTCGTTCATCTGGGAAGGCCCTTTCACCCTGTCCACAGGCAAGTGGTAACTACAGATGCCAGTCTCCTGGGCTGGGGTGCGGTATTCCGTCACCTGACGGTCCAGGGACGATGAGCAAGGCGAGAATCCTCACTAACAATCAACATTCTAGAACCGAGGGTGGTCTTTCTAGCACTCTTGCATTGAGAAAGATACCTCAAGAACCAGCCAGTCCGGATTTAAATGGACAATGCCACAGCGGTGGCATACATCAATCACCAAGGGGGAACCAGGAGTCCTCTGGCATTGGCCGAGGTATCCAGTGTCTTCAACTGGGCGGAAACCGTGATTCCTGCAATTTCAGCAGTTTACATTCCCGGCACAGACAACACGGCCGCCGACTTCCTCAGTCGGGAGGGGCTCGCAGCAGGAGAATGGTCCTTACATCAGGACATGTTCCGTCAGATATGCCGGTTATGGGGGACTCCAGATGTGGACCTTCTGGCGTCTCGACAGAACAGAAGGGTCCAACAGTTTGTCTCAAGGTGCCGCGATCCTCTAGCAATAGAATTCAACGCGCTGGTCATTTCCTGGACACAGTTCAGACTCCCTTACCTGTTCCCTCCCCTTCCACTCCTGCCCAGATTGCTAAAGAAGATCAAGGCGGAAGGGGTGTCAGTCATATTGATCGCCCGGTACTGGCCCAGGAGGGCGTGGTTCGCAGAAATTATCAATCTTCTCTCAGGCACCCCCTGGAGACTTCCCGACAGACCAGATCTCCTAACTCAGGGGCCGTTTTACCAGCCGAATTCTCGGTTGCTCAATTTGATGGCATGGCCGTTGAAACCACAATACTGAGAGCAGCGGGATTTTCGGACCGAGTCATTAATACAATGATCTAGGCTAGGAAACCATTCTCTTCCAGGGTCTATTATCGAGCTTGGAAGGCCTGTTTCGGCTGGTGTGAGTCTAATCACATCACACCTATGCCTTGTTCCCTACCATCTGTCCTAGCCTTTCTCCAGGCAGGATTAGATGCCGGTCTTGCCCTAAGTTCCTTGAAATGCCAGGTATCTGCTCTCTCTATTCTTTTTCAAAGAAATTTGGCCTCCCGCCTACAGGTTAAAACCTTTCTGCAAGGGGTGGCACATACAGCTCCTCCTTACAGATCCCCAGTGGCTCCATGGGATCTTAACCTTGTCTTGGAAGCCTTGACAGATTCACCCTTTGAACCCCTTCAGGAAGCTCTCATGTCTTTGTTGTCCTGGAAGGTGGTATTTCTCGTAGCCATCACCTCTATTAGGCGGGTTTCAGAATTGGCAGCACTATCCTGTCGCCCTCCATTTTTGATTATGCACCAGGACAAGGTTGTTTTGCGGCCTCCTCCTAACTTTCTTTCCAAGGTGGTATCGGTCTTCCTCCTGAACGAGGATATAATCCTTCCGTCATTTTGTCCCACCCCAACCCATCCTCTGGAGCGTTCTTTGAATAAGCTAGACCTGGTCAGGGCGATAAGGGTCTATCGGGCCAGGACTGCTTCCTTCAGGAAGGCAGACTCGCTCTTTGTTATTCCCAATGGGGTAAGAAGAGGCCTGCTGGCCTCTAAGGCAACAATTGCCCGCTGGATCAGAATGGCAATTCTGGAAGCCTACCGGGTGAAGAACAGGGTGTCCCCTGCTGGGGTCAAGGCTCATTCAACCCGAGCCGTGGGCGCCTCCTGGGCGGCACACAATAGAGCATCAGCCATGCAGTTGTGCCAGGCAGCAACATGGTCGTCTGTGCATACCTTCTCAAGGTTCTGTAAGGTCCATACCTATGCTTCAGTGGACGCCAGCCTAGGCAGAGGAATTTTGCAGGCTGCAGTGGTGAGTTCTCCGACCTGAAGGAAGTTTCTGTCTTCTCCCACCCCAGGGACTGCTTTTGGACGTCCCACGGTTCCTGTGTCCCCCAAAGTGACGAAAGAGAAAACAGGATTTTGGTTGCTTACCATAAAATCTGTTTCACACAGTCTTCATTGGGGGACACAGCACCCTCCCATGATTTTATCTGTAATGATTATATGATTGACTTACATGATGTCTCCTCCTACTGCTTTTTTTCACTGATTGTCCTACAGCCGGTCGGAGGGGTGTATACTGCGGAGGCGGAGCTAACATTTTTTTCATGGCATAGTGTCAACCTCCTAGTGGCAGCAGCACACACCCACGGTTCCTTTGTCCCCCAATGGAGACTCTGAGAAACAGATTTACGGTAAGCAACCAAAATCCTGTTTTTCCATTTTGGAGGGAAAAAGTGCATCTTATAGTCCGAAATATACGCCACTTTTGAGGCCAAGTGGAAAGCTCCATATTGGAGTTCAGATCATGCTGGACTGGTTTGAGGGTGCCATGTCACATTGGTAGAGCCCCTGAGGTGCCAGAACAGCAGAATCCCTCATAAGTGACCCCATTTTGCAAACTACACCTCTCAATTAATTCATCTAGGCATGCAGTGATCATATTGACACCACAGCTGTGTCCCAGAATTTTATACCATTGGGCAGTGTAGAAAAAATAATTACATTTTAACCACCCAAGTTATGTTTTAGTCCCCAGATTTTACACTTTCTCACTGGGAAATGGGTAAAAATGGCATCAAAATTTGTCCCAATTTCTTCTGATTGTGAAAACACTCCATATGTGGCTGTACAGAACTGTTTAGCCAAATGGTGAGACTCGGCCTTCTAGACGACAGATTTTGCTGTCAAAGTTTCAAAGTTTGGCGGACATCATGTACAGAGCCCCTAATTGTTAGAAGAGCAGAATTCCCCCTCAAGTGACACCATTTTGAAAATTATACCCCTTTAGGTGTTTATCTATAGGTGTAGTAATGATTTAGACTCCATGGGTGTTTTCCAGAAACAAGCAACAGTGGCTATTTGCTGAGTGAAAATTGCAAACTGCCATTGCAGTATGTTGTTGTGCCCAGCTCATGCTATTGGAAACACGCACCTGTAAATTAGGCGGGCTTTCATCACAAAAATGCAAAACGTGGACACTAAATGTTGTTTAGGCACACTGTGGGGATCAGAAGGGGGAGGAGGGCATTTGGATTTGGGAATGCAGAATTTGCATTTTTGGGGCAAGTCATGTATTTCAGAGATTTACACGGAAACCGCGTTGTAAGCACTCTGCTGAAAGCGCAGGATAAATGAAAGCTGAGCCTTATTGCGATCTTTGGGAGGCAGAATGAACAAATGTACAGAAGGTGAAGAATTGTTTTTTTTTTTTTTGGTTTTTTAATGCTGTTCTTTGTGCAGTATAAGTGACTACACAAGTTTATTCTTCGGTTCAGTATGATTACAGCGATACCAGATTTATATAGTTATGTTTGGCTGCTGTTACACACTAAAAGACACTTTTTATTACAAAAACAAGTTTTTGCATCCCTTTACTTGGTTAACTATCATTTTTCCATATTTCTGCTAACAGAGTCATGTGAGGGCTTGTTTTTTGAGGCACGAGTTCACATTTTTATTGGTGCCATTTTCGGTCACATTCAATTTTGTGATAGCTTTCCGTTCTGATTTTGGGAGGCAGAATGAACAAAAAACAGCAATTTAGTAATTGTGGTGTGTTTTTTTTTTTTTTTTTTAATGGTTTAAAATTGATAAGGCAGATTTATTCTTTGGGTCAGTTATCTGTAGTGATAGAATGATTTTTGCATCTCTTTATTCTGAGAGCTATAATTTTTTTATTTTTCTGCTGGTGGAGCTGAATGGTAGTTTGTTGTGGGACAAGATGACGTTTTCAGAGATACCATTTTTTATTTATATTTGATCGCGTTTTATTCCACGTTTTGTTCGGTGGTATGATAAAACCAGGGGGAAAAAAACTTTCTTTTTCCATTTTTCACTGAAGGGGTTAACTAGTTGGACAGTTTTATAGGGTGAGTCGTTCCAGAGATGCCAAATATGTTTAAAGGGAACCTGTTGCCTCATTTTTCATATATAAGCTGCGGCCACTGCCATTAGGGCTTATCAACAGCATTGTGTAATGCTGTAGATAAGCCCGCAATGTAACCTGAAAGATAAGAAAAACAAACTAGATTATACTCGCCCGCGTGCGGTCTGGTGCGATGGGTGTCGCGGGTCCGGGTTCGGCGCCTCCCATCTTCATGCGATGACGTCCTCTTTCTTGATTCTGTTGCGGCTCCTGCGCAGGCGTAATTCTCTGCCATGTTGAGGGCAGAGCAAAGTACTGCACTGCGCAGGCGCCGGGAAAGGTCAGAGAGGTCCTACGCACTGCAGTACTTTATTCTGCCCTCAACTGGGCAAATGAGTACGCCTGCGCAGGAGCAGCGACAGAAGCAGAGGATGATGACATCGCATGATGATGGGAGGTGTCGGACTCGGGCCCGTGACACCCATCGGACCGGACCGCCCCTGTGTGCGTATAATCTAACTTGTTTTTCTTATCTTTCAGGTTACATCAGGGGCTTATCTACTGCATTATAGAATGCTGTAGATAAGCCCCTAATGGCGGAGGCCGCAGCTTATATGCGAAAAATGAGTTGACAGGTTCCCTTTAAACAATATAACTCGAACAGGAAACTTAATATATTACAACAGTGTGCATGATAAGCCATGTACCAAAAAAGCCTATTCAAGAAAGTAGATGGACACTCCCAACACAAGGTATACCACTGAAAACATGGAGTCATAAGTCCATACTTATATATTCAATACATTTTATTAAATTTTAAAAAAGTTGGCAAAAATACATCAACATATAATGATAAAATAACCAACGATAGGACTCAGGTCATGAAGGCATATATTCCACGTGTGAATAACAGAGAGGGAAGAAAATATCATGAAAAAAGATCATAGTACCAAAATATATAAAGTGCCAATGATTATTAGTGAAATATAATAGTGTCAAGGTTAATATACATATGCCTATTCAGCAGAAAGGTATCCATTGTATGTATAAGGACCATTAGTATATATCTGAAAGGTCTATGTACTAATACTGCTAGTCAATAAGCAACAGTAATCAACCTACATAGAAAAAGATAGAAATTTTTTACCCATCTCTCTCCTTGTGGTTCACAATGCCTGCAGCCAAAATGTGTGTTTTGCGCAGGCTTCTTCGGAGGGCTGTGACATGCTCTGCGTAGCTTTAACCTTATAATGACTGATCCAAAAAATCCAGCACTCAGTCTGGTGACATTTGGTTATAATTTGAGACAAAGTAAAAAAAAAAAAAAAAAAAATAGTTTTGGTCGTTAGACCATCACTAATACACTAGTTAGAGTCAAATAAATTCAGAGAGATTCAAGCATATAATATATACATATCCGGCTCTTTTTTATTTCAAGCATATGCTTTTATCTAAAGAAGAGGTGAGCCTATTACTGCCCACAGGATAGCGACTCCTGTCTCTGTGGTGACCAGACACTATCCGTGCACCGGGTTAATTTCAAGAATGCCGTTCTTCTTCCTAAGCTTTTATAGTGACAATCACAGGTGTATGTCTTTCCGGAGTGTTATTCGACGCATGTGATGCTACATAATTTCCGAAGAACCCAATAATGCGGTGGATCAATGGGAAATCCCTTGTGACATCAGTGTCCTGCACGTGTCATACTTGGCGCAATTAGTGATGCTCCGGAACGCATCGCATCACAGGCATGCACACTGGCCAAACTCCATATTGAAAATGGGCTCAAAATAAAGGGCAAATATGTGAGTGTGTAAACCTATACACCATTGTATGAGCGAACTCATGAAAGTGACATAAAGGAGCAAATTAATTAAAAAGAATATATTAATACATTGTATGAACATTAACAGTGCAATTCTATATGAACTCAGCTATGACCACATAACATACATGTATATGTGTATAAAGTGCTAAGTGCCAAGAAACAGTTCATATATATACCACTCACGATACAGGTGAAAAGAAACAAGAAACACTGATATATAATGATAATATCTTGTCCACATCTACATGTGGCATAATATGCAGCAAAAGTTGTATTGCAAGAGATATAATCTGTGATTTTAAGTTCTCTCACGCCGCCCACAGATTTGAATGACGTGGCAGGCACCAGATTCCTGCGTGCCAGGCAATCACCGCAGGGATAACTGCCCCACTTTGGTCTCCGTACTCCCAAGAAGTTTGAAAGCTTGGCCACATAGTGGCTGTTTTCTAGGATACTTTTTCTAGCTGTCATAAATGGCAATTTGTTAAGAATTTCAGACAACATGGTTTCAGTCTTTGAGTACTGACCAGTTTTTGTGGAAGATATTATGCATGACTTCCCATTGATGACTATATGTTAAACTGTATTGTATCGTGTTATCACTGTTTTTATTATTATTATTATTATTATTATTATTATTATTAGAGGTGAGTAAATCACTTCTGGTGTTCCTAGTTTGTAAATAGCCTTTTTATACTTCTACTACTATACCTACAATTTCTAAATCTCTCCCCAATGTCCCTGTATTGATTTTCAAAAAATTCTACTGAAGTACATATTCTCCGCATACGGAGGAATTGGCCAGCAGGGACTGGTCCAATGGTTGACCTTAAATGTGCAGAGGAAGTGTGCAACAAAGCATTCACTGATATCTTCTTCTGATACACATCGGTTTGTAATGATCATGTGTGTTCACACGGCACAGGAGGCGGAGGCTGCCGGCTGCTGCCCTGGCAGTGGGCACTGCTCATCCCAGCTCAGGCTGCGGGTCCTCGGTGACAGCAGCTCACACCGACACCTGGAGGAATGGGAGACACGTCATCTGACAGAGCAGGAAGTAGTGGGAGGCTGCAGCCTCAGCGACATGGGCTAGAAGAGAGCTCCTGCCTGCCAGAGCTGTCCAGCATGGCAGCATCCAGCAACTACTGCCTCTCGGGCTCCTCCATCTCCTCATGCAGGTGCTGTGTCGTGCCCGTCATTAGCCTGTGGCTGGTACTGTTATATTATGTGACTATAGAGCAGTACTGGTACGTTTATATTATGTGACCACATGTGACCCATAGACACAAAGTTGTTTTTTCTGTCTTCTGTTACTTTCTCCCCACAGGAGTTTCTTGTTCTTCTCTGTAGTTGCCCTCTGGTGCTAATGGGATTTGCTCAGTGTAGTTGAGATTTCCTCTGAGGGTCTCTTAAGATTGTCACTGTCCAGCAGGAGATCCTGACCCCGTGTTATTCCACTTCTCTCAAACTCAAAAAAACAATAAACATCACTGTGAGCATTGCTGTGGCACATGTATATGCCGGGTTATTACAGCTGCTGCTGGGATAAGTGGTGGAACTCATCAATCAGCCTCTGGAACATGGCTGGACCGAAAACCCTTAGGCTTTAAGTGTGGAAACTGTTCGAAGTGTCGCTATATGTCACAGTGCAAGTGTTTTTCCAGAGCGGCCAATGGTAAAGAATTCTATATAAGAGACTTTGGCAATTGTAGAACCAAGGGGATGGTGTATAAAGCAACTTGCACATGCCCCCTTGACTACATTGGAAAAACCAGTAGGGAACTGAGGACTAGGGTTGGTGAGCACTTGGGCGACATTAGAAATAAAAAGCTGTGAAAAATAAGGATGAATGAACTCATGGAGATCAACATCCAACACTGCGGAGACACCATCACGTGTTTCTCACATGTTTCCTACTCCACGCTGATGAGGGGCAATACCCCGAAACAGCTGTCTGTGGATGGATACCATGTTTTGGCATAGGTGGTTTCCTTCATTGGAGACTGCCCTTCCCGTGGTTGTTCCTTCCCGAGGAAAGACCTGGCTAGTCATTGCTTGCATTGAGAAACACGTGATGGTGTCTCCGCGGCTTGTGTTTTGCATGTTATTAGAAATAAAAGGGACACCCCGATTGCCTGTCATGTTAATGAAAAGCATGACAGACATTTGGGGGAAATTTAATTCTCTATGATTGAATTGGTTAAAATCAAGCTAAGGGGAGGAGATTTTGATAAGGCAATTCTAAAATGTGAGGCCGAGTGGATATTTAGAATGCAATCTGTATCACCACGGGGGTTAAATGAATCCCTTACTTATGCCTGCTTTGTTTAGTACAGTTGTTCTGATTTTCCCATTTTTACATCTTGTTGTCTAGACTGTCTTACTTCTTCTACTCCAAGTGTTGATGGGGGATCCTTTACTAGACCCCATTCTGTAATCTTAATATTATATTAAGTACCTATTATGGCCAATGAATCTAGGTATCTTCTATTTCCCCTATCGTCTATGTGATTTGGATGCCACTAAAACACGCTAATAATAACTCCTTAGGCTATTTTAACTACAAAAGGGGGGGGACAATGGCTAAATCATTCCGCACTATTAACAACATCATGTGCGGTTTTGTCCTATGTAATGAGATGTGGACACACCTATATATGCAGTTCACATTATGCAGCTAGATAGTGCGTTCTAAGGCTGTTTTTGGAATGTTCATACATGCGCAAAGTAAGGGTTAAAAACGCTCCTTGTTGGAGTGCAGTAAAATATTGTAGTATGTGGACATGTCCATATATGTGGTCCGCATTGGCACGCAGCTACAGACCCTGAAATATCTATACAAGTGCAAAGGAAGCGTTAAAAGTGCTCCTTATTGGAGCGCAGTGAAGTATTGTGTTATAGCTAACGAAGTCTGCCGCCTAAAACCTCCATTGTGAATGTCCAATAACATGCCGTCTCCTAGCATACAGAAAGTGGCTTGCGTTCCACACTGGAGTGCACGCCTGCACTCACTTGATGAGACGCCTGTCTGCGCATGCCCAGAGGAGCGCCACAGGACCCTGGGTGCGCACCATGTTAGAACGCTCAGCTTGTATTTTAATCATCTGGAGTGCACGCCTATAACTGTTTAGACATGTTATATTTATTTTATGAACGTTTAGCATCACAGTGAATTGATTTTGAAACACTCAGCATGTATTTCAGGTATTTAATTCATTCTATGTCTCCTGACTTTTACATAATATCATTCTATCCCCTTTTTGAATCATACCGCTGGAAATAGGGTTTGATGTGTGGGTTTTTTTTTTCTTTGAACAAATTCATTAACCCCTTCACCCCCAAGGGTGGTTTGCACGTTCATGACCGGGCCAATTTTTACAATTCTGACCACTGTCCCTTTATGAGGTCATAACTCTGGAACGCTTCCATGGATCCCGGTGATTCTGACATTGTTTTCTCGTGACATATTGTACTTCATGTTAGTGGTAAAATTTCATTCAAATAACGTGTGTTTATTTGTGAAAAAAACGGAAATTTGGCAAAAATTTTGAAAATTTCGCAATTTTCCAACTTAAATTTTTATGCCCTTAAATCACAGAGATACGGCACACAAAAAAACTTGATAACTAACATTTCCCACATGTTTACTTTACATCAGCACAATTTTGGAAGCAAAATTTTTTTTTTGATAGGAAGTTGTAAGGGTGGTTTCACATTAGCGCTTTTTAAGCGCACGCACGGCCGGGGGTAGCTCCGCCCCCGAGCCGGCTCTCTGCCCGGCATGCCCGCCCCTTGCTTGTAGCGCCGCCTCCTAGCGCACAGCGGCGCCTGCGATCGGCGCACCCTATCTTTAGCATAGGGTGCGCAGATCGTGCGCAGGCCGTGCGCTAGTTGCGCTTTGACCTGCGCTGCGCACTTTTGACGGTGCGCCGTGCGCGCCAAAATCCGAAAAGTTTGATTTTGGCGCGCACGGCGCACCGTCAAATGTGCGCAGCGCAGGTCAAAGCGCAACTAGCGCACGATCTGCGCACCCTATACTAAAGATAGGGTGCGCCGATCGCAGGCGCCGCTGTGCGCTTGGAGGCGGCGCTACAAGCAAGGGGCGGGCACGCCGGGCAGAGAGCCGGCTCGGGGGCGGAGCTACCCCCGGCCGTGCGTGCGCTTAAAAAGCGCTAATTTGAAACCACCCTAAGGGTTAAAAATTGACCAGCGATTTCTCATTTTTGCAACACCATTTTATTTTTACGGACCACATCACATTTGAAGCCACTTTGAGGGGTCTATATGATAGAAAATACCCAAAAGTGACACCATTCTAAAAACTGCACCCCTTAAGGTGCTCAAAACCACATTCAAGAAGTTTATTAACCCTTTAGGTGCGTCACAGGAATTTTTTTGAATATTTAAAAAGAAATGAACATCTAACATTTTTTCACAAAAAAAATACTTCAGGTTCAATTTTTTTTATTTTACCAAGGGTAACAGGAGAAATTGGACTGCAAAAGTTATTGTGCAATTTGTCCTGAGTACGCTGATACCTGATATGTGGGGGGGAACGACTGTTTCGGCGCATGGCAGAGCTCAGAAGGGAAGGAGCGCCGTTTGACTTTTTCAATGCAAAATTGGCTGGAATTCAGATCGGACGCCATGTCACGTTTGGAAAACCCCTGATGTACCAAAACAAGTGACCCCATTTTGGAAACTAGACCCCCCAAGGAACTTATCTAGATATGTGGTGAGAACTTTGAACCCACAAGGGCTTCGCAGAAGTTTATAACGTACAGCGGTACAATTAAAAAATCATATTTTTTCATATTTTTTCCACAAAAATGATCTTTTCACCCCCAATTTTTATTTTCCCAAGGGTGATAGGACCCTAAAAGTTATTGTGCAATTTGTCCTGAGTACGCTGATACCCCACATGTGGAGGTAAACCACTATTTGGGCACATGGCAGAGCTCGGAAAGGAAGCAGGGCCATTTGACGTTTGTGGCTGGAATTGAGATCGGACACCATGTCGCGATTGGAAAACCCCTGATGTACCAAAACAGTGGAAACCCCCCCACAAATGACACCATTTTGGAAACTATACCCCCTAAGGAACTTATCTAGATGTGTGGTGAGCACTTTGAACCCCCCAATGCTTCACAGAAGTTTATAACGCCCGGGCGTGAAAATAAAAAATTCGTATTTTTTCCACAAACATGATCTTTTAGTCACCATTTTTTTTGTTATTTTCCCAAGGGTAACAGGAGAAATTGAACCCCAAAAGTTGTCCAATTTGTGCTGAGTACGCTTACACCCCATATGTGGGAGAAAACTACTGTATGGACACACGTCGGGGCTCAGAAGGGAAATAGTGACATTTTGGAATGCAGACTTTGAGGGAATGTTCTGCGGGTGTCATGTTGCCTTTGGAGAGCCCCTAATGTACCTAAACAGTGGAAACCCCCCACAAATGACCACATTTTGGAAACTAGACCTCCTAAGGAACTTATCTAGATGTGTGGTGAGCACTTTGAACCCCAAAGGGCTTCACAGAAGTTTATAATGCCCGGGCATGAAAATAAAAAAATCGTATTTTTTCCACAAGCATGATCAATTGGTCCCCAATTTTTTAATTTTCCCAAGGATAACAGGAGAAATTGGACCCCAAAAGTTGTTGTCCAATTTGTCCTGAGTACACTGATACCCCATATGTGGGAGAAAACTATTGTATGGGCACACGTCGGGGCTCGGAAGGGAAATAGTGATGTTTTGGAATGCAGACTTTGATGGAATGGTCTGCGGGTGTCGTGCGTTTGGAGAGCCCCTGATGTACCTAAACTATTGAAACTCCCCACAAGTGACCCCATTTTGGACACTAGACCCCCCACGGAACTTATCTAGATGTGTGGTGAGCACTTTGAACCCCCCAAGTGCTTCACAGAAGTTTATAACGCTCGGATGTGAAAATAAAAAAATAATTTTTTTCCACAAAAATGATATTTTTGCCCCCAATTTTTTATTTTCCTAAGGGTAATAGGAGAAATTGGACCCCAAAAGTTGTTTTGCAAATTGTCCTGAGTAGGCTGATACCCTACATGTGGGGGTAAAACACTGTTTGGGCGCATGGCAGAGCTTGGAAGGGAAGGAGCACTATTTGACTTTTTCAACTCAGAATTGGCTGGAATTGAGATCAGACGCCATGTTGCATTTGGAGAGCCCCTGATGTGCCCAAACAGTGGAAACCCCCAATTCTAATTCCAACCCGAACCCCAACACACCGCTAACCCTAATTTCAGCCCTAGCCCTGGCCCTAACCCTAGCCCTAACTCTAATGGAAAAATGGAAATAAATACATTTTCTTTTATTATTTTTCCCTAACTAAGGGGGTGATAACGGGGGGTTTGATTTACTATTTATGGCGGTTTTTATTTTTGGCAGCTGTCGCACGCTAAAAGACGCTTTTTATTGTAAAAATAGTTTTTGCATCACCACATATTGAGAGCTATAATTTTTCCATATTTCGACCCACCGAGTCATGTGAGGTCTTATTTTTTGCGGGACGAGTTGACGTTTTTATTGTTACCATTTTCGGGCATGTGACATTTTTTGATCGCTTTTTATTCCGATTTTTGGGATGCAGAATGAACAAAAACCAGCGTTTCATGAATTTCTTTTGGGGGTGGGTGTTTACACCGTTCCGCGTGCGGTAAAATTGATAAAGTGGTTTTATTCTCCGGGTCAGTACGGTTACAGCGATACCTCATTTAGGTCATTTTTTTATGTTTTGGTGGTTTTATGCAATGAAAACTATTTTATATAAAAAATGATTATTTTTGCATCGCTTTATTCTGCGAGCTATAACTTTTTTATTTTTTCGCTGATCATGCTGTATGGCAGCTCGTTTTTTGCGGGACAAAATGACGTTTTCAGCGGTACCATGGATATTTATATGCGTCTTTTTGATCGCGCGTTATTGCACTTTTTGTTTGGCGGTATGATAATAAATCATTATTTTTTGCTTTGTTTTTTATTTTTTAAGGGGTTCTCTAAACGGGTTAACTAATAGGACAGCTTTATAGGGTGGGTCGTTACGGACGCGGCGATACCTAATATGTGTACTTCTATTGTTTGTTTTTTTATTTCCAAAAAATGGATTTATTGGGGGAATATTTTTTTTTTTTTTCTAATTTATTTGGCGATTTTTTTTTTTTTTTAAATTTATTTTAACACTTTTTTTTTTTTTTTTTTTTACTTTATTACATAGTCCCAGGTGGGACATCACTGTCCTGTGACAGATCGCTGATCTGTCACATCACAGATCACTGTGACAGATCAGCGATCTGTCACAGGCACTACTGCAGACTTCCTCATGCCTGCGCTTTGCAGGCACTGAGGAAGCCAGCTCCCTGCAGGCCCCCGAAGGCCCCCGTCGCCATCTTGGATTCGGGGGCCTGCAGGGAAAGAGCCCCCCGCAGCAGCGCTGCGCATTGCGCTGCTGTGGGGGCTCAGGGAAGCACGGAGGGAGCCCCCTCCCTGCCGATGCTTCCCTTTAACCCCCGGTACACCGCGATGTGCAAGGGGTTAACATGTCGGGGGCGGTCCGTGACCGCCCCTGACACATTGTGCCGGGTGTCAGCTGTGATAATCAGCTGACACCCAGCCGCGATCAGCGGCGCTCACCACGTGGGCGCCGCTGATCGCGCTAGACGTACTATCCCGTCCATGGGCATAGGGGCCCGGGTCCCATGGACGGGATAGTACGTCTGATGTCAGAAAGGGGTTAAGGAGACTCTATCTATGACCTAGTGTGACCTAGGAAATGTGGGTGTATCTGTCTTGACTGGACATGATTGGTCCTTGGACTCCATTTTAGGATATATAAACTAGTCCTATATGGCATTTGGACAGGTTTGCCTCTCTATCTGGACAGCTCACATCCATGATTTGGCTGGTTCCTTATTGTGCCTCCTGATGAACTGTGTGGACGGGGAAACGAGGCTGGAAGCTAAGTTTGGGTTAACCCCCAGCTGTTTCTATAAAAAAAAATTTTTGGCAATAGATATCATCCATCAACAAATAGTCCTAATACCAAGTATACTGGCACTTCATTAACCGCAAGAATACAAAAAATGTCGGGCTTACATACTCATATTGCCAAACTGAAGAGACCCAGAAATAATAAAAACACAACGTTTATTGAATTAAAATTATTAAAATTTTTAAAATTATTTAAAAAGACAAAATACTTAGCAGGAGGAATTATACGTCCAAGACGCAAGAAAATATATCTTAGGCAATCCTATACATGATTCCATATATCTCAGGCCAATAAACATAAATTAGCAGCTGAAAATACAAACACAATATTAGCTATATGCAAATTGCAAGTACACAAATGGTGCCAACACAATAATAGCTGTAGTGCTAATTATGTATGAACCTAGACCCTAAATACCCGTCCCATTAACATAACTAACGTCATCATGGATAAAAATCCTAAGTGCAATAAAGGATATAAAGGGACAATTACCTCATATAAACAAGCGTCTGTGACAGTGCGTGGTGTGACCTCCCCAACGCGCGTTTCGCAATTGCTTCTTCCGGGGGCGTGTCAAAGGTGAGTGTGTCACGAGGTTATATACCCCAGAGAGCCAATAGGAAGCCGTTAATTTTAACAGGGAAGAAACCATTCCTTCAGATATTTCTGGCACGTGCGCCGATCTGTGCAGCCTGATATAACATCAGATTTTGGAATAAATTCTCGGACTTTTGTGCGCTGCCAGATAAATTCACCAATCCAATATTTAGGAGAAAGATTAATCCATTTATTTCCCAACGCGTTTCGAAATGTATACCATTTCTTCATCAGGGGATGACAATATATGATCAAACAGAACTGTCACAGGTTATATACAGCATGATTTCAAAAAGCGGCGCCAAAAAGGTCACATGTCATCTGGTGCAAATGTCAGGGTTCAAAGTATCACAGTTGAACTAATGCACTAATTAATCTCAATTCATTAAAAGCAATGTTTTTATTATAGAAAAAATGAAAAAAAGAAAAAAGAAAAGAAAAGAGGACCGAAAGAAAAAAATATATATGTATATATTAAAAAACGAACTCATGACATCTAAAAAAAAACTTTTTGGCAAAGAAATGTATATCTTAGTGCACTGAACCACGGTCAGGTCATACCTGGCAGAGAGGGAGAAAAAGGACTAGTGGAGAAAAGATAAAATGTTATAATTAAAAATGATATGTATAATTTATTTGACAATAAAGGAAGCTTTCTCTTGCTTTTTTTAAAAAATGTTTGAATCACCAATTAAAAAAAAAATATATATATATATATATGTGTCCGTGGATACTGCAATTGATTATAGAAAACTCTCACACGTCACTTGAAAAGGAGACGTTGGTTTCATTCACAAATATTCAGAATATCTGATAGTAAGAGGGCAAAGACACTGACTACGAAGAGCTTGCGTAGCGTTCGATGAAAGGAACCAGGATCGCTACCCGTATTGTCCCTCATACAGAGGAAGAGAAAGATAAAGGAGGGGAAAAGGAAAAAAACCACCCATCTTCAATACAGGAAAAATAACACTATTTTCTACAGAAAAAATAAAAACATATAAAAGTAAAAAATATATAAAGGAATAAATTAATTCATCCACATTATAGAAATAAAATACATGGAATAAAAAGTCGCACATAAAAAAGGGGTTAAAACATACCAGATTAGATAAAATAAATTCTGAATAACAGGTACATGCATCATTAAAAATTATTAAAAGAGAAAATCATCAAATTTATTCTATTCTAAAGAAAAACCTCTGAAATTTCGTTTAAACCAAATGGCTTGAGTGTATTTAACCTATAGATCCAAAATACTTCTTTTCTATTTAATTGCCCTATCCTGTCAGGAAAATTAACAGGAATATGTTCAATTGGGCTAATTTTTAGTCCACTTGGATCCTTATTATGTTTTATAGTGAAATGTCTAGAAAGACCATGTTGTAAAAAACCTTTTTTGATGTTACATCTATGCGAGTTAACCCTTAAATGTAGCGGTTGGGTTGTTCTTCCAACATATTGTTTTCCGCATCCACACTCAATAAGATATATCACAAATTCCGTAGTGCAACTCAAATAATTCTTTATAGGAAAAATTTCATTGGTGGTAGATGATTTTACAGATTTTTCTCTATGAGTAATAATATTACAACAGAGACAATTTCTCCTTCCACATTTATAAATCCCTTTCAAAGGGGCCTGAATTGGATTCAATGTTAATTCAGTTTTTTGTCGACTAGGGGCCACCAATCCCTTAATAGTTGGTGCCCTTCTGAAAGTTATTCCTGGATTATTAGGTAGAAATTTTTGTAATATAGGATCATTTAAAAGTATATACCAATTATCACACAAAATTTTCCGTATTCTTGTGTGTTCGGCACAATATTGAGTAATAAAATTAGTCATGAATTTTTTATTATCGGGTTTGACTATTTTTTGTCCATAAATGAGAGTGTCTTGTGATATATTGACACATCTATTATAAGCACTTTTGATCAGATTATTGGGGTATTTTTTATCCATGAACCTATTTTTTAAAATATCAGCCTGATCTTTGAAGTCCTCAAAGCTAGAACAATTTTTTCTAATCCTCTTAAACTGATTCTCTGGGATATTCCTCAGCCATTTTCCATAATGTCCACTATCAAAGGGAATATAACTATTAATATCCACATTTTTAAAAAAGGTTTTGGTTAAAATGGTATTGTCCTTGATAAAAATAGTTATATCTAAAAAATTAATACTCTCATGTTCATAAACTGAGGAAAATGATAGTCCCCAGTTATTGTTATTAATGTCATGAATAAAGTTATTAATGCTACTATCAGAGTTATCCCAGATAAAGAAAAGGTCGTCAATAAATCTCTCATACATGATTAAATTATTGCACCACTTGGTATTAAAAATATAAAAATCTTCAAAAACCCCCATAAAAATATTTGCATATGTAGGTGCGACCTTCGAGCCCATCGCGGTCCCGAGCTTCTGGTGGTATAAATATCCATCAAATGTAAAATAATTATTTCTCAAAATAAAATCCATGCCTTTTAATAAAAACTTCTTTTGATCTTTAGACAACCTATTGTCTCTTACTAAAATCTTGTTAAAACAGGCTAACCCCAAGTTGTGTGATATATTTGAATATAGTGAGGATACATCCATAGTGAGTAAAAGATAGCCTGATTTCCATTGAATTTGCTGTAGACATTTGATAAGATGAGTAGAATCTCTAATGTAGCTTTTTAAAAGTGGAACATTAGTCACCATAATTCTATCGATATAATGGGATAGGTTGCTCGTTAAAGAACCTATCCCTGAAATAATCGGTCTCCCTGGGGGGTTTACTAAACTCTTATGAATTTTTGGTAGGTGATAAAAGAAAGGAATTCGTGAATTTTGAACAGTAAGAAATTTTAATTCCTTTTTATTAAAAATGTTCGTTTTTTTGCCCTCCTGGATTAATATATCATAGTTTAATTTTATTCTTGGGATGATGTCAAATGAGTTTTTGCTATAATATTTTTCATCGGATAGTATTCTCATTGCTTCATTACAATAATCAGATCTGTTCTGAATAACTATCCCTCCTCCTTTATCTGCTGACCGAATTATAATATCAGTATTAGTCTTCAATGCCTGTAATGCCAATTTTTCGCCCCTATTCAAATTATTTTTATAGTGATATTTGTCTTTAATAGAGGTAATTTCTTTAAATTTCTTTTGTACAACATCATTAAATACATTCAAAAAATGACCCTTATTTTCAATGGGATAGAAATTAGACTTGACAGGTACATCCAAATGAAATCCAGTTTCAATAATTTCATTATTTGAGAAATCACTTTCTTTAGACATGTTATCATCTTTGGAGTTTGATATCTGATTTGATTCTTTTAATAAGAAATGTCGTTTTAATGTTAATTTCCTAATAAATACTTGTAGGTCTAGGAAAAGATCAAAGTCATTGGTTTTATGCATAGGACAGAAAGTTAAACCTTTGGAGAGAACTTTCTTCTCTTCTGTTGTGAGGAGATATGTTTTGTTTTAATGTTTTATTTATTGAAATCTGCAAGTTACATCCGAAAGAAAGCAATCAACAGGGTAGCTTACAAAATTATTATATAACCTACAAATTCCACTTTTCGGGAGTTAAACAGATAGTTTGAAATATCAATTCATGGCAAAAACTATTGATATATAGAGGTTTAAGGACACCAACAGCCTTAAAGGAACTTCCAGCAGCAGGATTATCTGGGTTCAAATCTGGGTTCTTCCCATCCACACGCCCCTGCTACATCACATATGCCATGATTTCAAACAAAGATGAAGAAGAACAAAAAAGAAGAAAAGAGAAGAGAAAAAAAAAAAAACAGTATAGGGAGTAAAGGGACAGGAGGTCAAGAAATTAGAGGAAGAAGTTGGGATATAGGGGCGGAATATAAGGGAGATAAGGGGAGGGGGGGGGGAACACTAGGCAACAAGGATTTCGTCCACTCTGATAAAGCCAAGCAAGGAGGCCACCATAGCCTTATCAACTTCTACTAATGGATCTGAATCGGGTCCATGGGTGCCATACTCTTTCAAAAGCTGAAAGTGAGCCATTCACCAAGGCAGCCAGTTTGGCTACTTGATATAGCATATCTACCTTCTCTTGCAATTGGGATATAGATGGAATGGTAGTTGACTTCCAGTTCATAGGTATCAAAAGTTTCGCTGCTGAAAGAATGTGTTGAGTCAACAGAGCAGTATTTTTATGTCCAGTCGGTGACAGAAAATTTAAAAGCACTATCTCCGGTGTCAATGTAAGCTTTTTGCCCACAATTTCCCCGATATAATCCTCTACTAGTCGCCAGAACTGCAGTAGGGGTGGACAGGACCACCACATATGTAAGTATGTTCCCTCCGAATCACAGCATCTCCAGCATCTAGCAGAAGACCCCGTCCGCCAATAAGTGTTCTGCTGTGGTGTAATATACCATCTGGCGACTATTTTAAAGGAATTCTCTTGTGCTCTAACACATTGTGATGGGCCATGAGATGAATTATAAATGTGTGATATTTGATTTGGGGTAAACTTGAATCCCAAATCCTTTTCCCAATGTGTTATATAAGCTCTTTTGAGACAACAGTCAGTTATATTTAAAATCTGGTAAATAGACGACATTATCTTTTTGGGTTTATCCTTTGTTGCACAGAGAGTCTCAAATGCAGTCAGTGGGCGGGTAACGTCCGCTCCTAAAAGATACCGTGCCAAGGAGTCTCTTATAGAGCCGAATTGTATAAAGGTCAAGTTGGAAAGCCCTGGTTGCTTCTTCAGTTCCTGAAAGGAGGGGAGTGCCCCGTCCGCCAAGAGGTCATCAACCGCTACATTTGCCAGGGAACCGGGTTTGATTACATCATTGTCTCGGGAATAAGATGCATGTGGCATTATATCTGCCAACTTGAGTAAGGGGGACAAAGGGGGAACTAGAGTTTTCACCAATCCCTTCCATAATTTTAAGGTAGCTTTGGTGTGTATATTAGGTAGATTTTTGTTTATGTTTTTACAAGGATATGCCAAAAGGATGGATCTCAGGGGATAAGGTGCTAGGGCTTCCTCCACCTCAATCCACTGCTTATTGTTAGGAGACCGCAACAGGTCTACCACTCTGGTAAGCATTGTCGCTTGGTAGTACCTCATTATGTCTGGTGCACCCATCCCACCCCTCGATTTGTTTAATGTTAATGTCCTGTATGCTAATCGGGGCTTTTGCTTTTTCCAAACATATCTGCGGAATAATGTATTAATTTTAAAAAGATACGATTTGGGGATGGTTATAGGGAGCATTTGGAAAATATATATGAACTTGGGTAAGATTAGGCTCTTCAGTAAATTTTTCCTTCCCATCCACGACACATACGAGTCCCTCCATGATTTCATGATGGTTTCTACTGAGGCAATTAGGGGGGGAATATTCTGTTGAAAAAGGTCTCTATCCGATCTTCCTATCTTTACACCTAAATATTTGATATATTGTTTTGGCCAGGTGAATGGGTATGTACTTTTTAGTTTAGCTAAGGTATTCGGGGATATATGTATGTCTAGCGCTTCCGACTTAGACATATTTACTTTAAAATTGGAAATTTTGCTATATTGATCTATAAGAGCCATCAATGTTGGGAGTCCCAGCAAAGGATTAGTCATCAAGACTAAGAGATCGTCAGCAAATGCCGCTATTTTATAGTGTGTCTTATTGATGCGAATACCCTCTATTCCCTCATGTACTTGTATGGCCTTTAAGAGAGGTTCCATTGCTAGCACAAATAACAACGGGGATAGGGGACAGCCCTGTCTTGTTCCGTTCTTTATAGTAAATGCATCTGTTGTAAAATCGTTAATCCTAATATGTGCTGTGGGCTTATCGTACATTGCCATTACGGCTGCTATAAACGCTTCGGGTATCTCAAACTTGATCAACACTTCCCGTAGGTATACCCAGTCCACCCTGTCAAAGGCCTTCTCTGCATCTGTTCCAAGAAGCATCAATGGTAGTTTACGATTTTTTGCGTATTGAAGAAGGTGCAATACTTTATGGACATTATCCCTTCCCTCCCTTCCACCCACAAACCCGGTCTGATTTAAGGAAATCAAATTTGGCAATGACTTGGCCATTCTTTTTGCCATCAGCCCTGCTAGGATTTTTAGGTCCACATTAAGGAGAGAGATTGGTCTATAGCTACTACATTGTTCAGGATCCTTCCCCTCTTTGTGTATTAGGGATATTCTGGCTGTAAGCATTTGGTTTGGCAATGGGTGGCCTTGTAAAACTGCGTTGCAAACGTTCAATAAATGTGGGAGTAGGAGGCCAGAGAAGGATTTATAGTAAAGTGCTGAGAATCCATCTGGACCGGGCGCTTTCCCCTTCGGGCACTTTGACAGGGCGGACTGCAACTCCCCCAGTGAAAAAGGTCTAGTAAGATATTGTTTTTGGGAATCAGACAAGACAGGCAGATCTAAAGTGCTTAGGAAGGACCTAGTGTCCATGCTTCTTTTAAGTGCGGAATCGGCGTTATCTTCCGGACGGAGATTATATAATTTCTTATAGTAGTCAAGGAATGCCCGCTCCATGTGCTCAGGAGCTTGCGAGCTGAACCCTTGTTCATTCTTAATTGAGTTAATCAGCGTACGTGACTGCCGCTTCCTTAGTTGCGATAACATTAATTTGGATGCTTTGTCTCCATGGACGTACATTCTGTTTTTCCATGTTGCATATAGCTTAGCAGATCTCGAGTTTAATATGTCTTTAAGTTGCTGTCTTTTTTGTTGCAGCTTCTCTAAGCTATGTTGATCTATTTTATGTTTATGTGTAAGCTCCAGCTGTGATATACTATCATAAAGATCCTGGATTTCTTTTTGTTGCAGTTTATTTAGAAAGGAAGTGATAGATATCAACTCCCCTCTGACAACTGACTTATGTGCTTCCCATAGTATCTGTGAGGAAATTTCTGGTGAAGCATTTTGCTCAAAATATTGGGAGAGCACTTTGTTTATACGTGTCTGTACCTCGGTACTTCCAAGTACTGACTCATTGAGCCGCCATACTCTATGTCGGGGAAAGGCTTTAGATAATGAGAATTTTAACAAAACCGAAGAGTGATCGGAATAAATATTCGGAATTATTTTCGCCTGTTGTATATTGGCAAGCATTTTACTGGATATAAAAATATAGTCTAAACGGTGGTAAGATTTATGAGGGTGGGAGTAGAAGGTGTAGTCTCGGTCAGAGGGGTTTAGATATCTCCATGTGTCAATCAATTGTAGAGATCCCAGTTGTGACTTTATTCTGTAAAGATCTTTAGGTGAGAGCGAACTTTTCTGTTTAGTCGTGTCTAGCAAAGGCTCTAATGCAACATTCAAGTCCCCACCCACTATCAATGCACCCTCTCTAAAGCCATCAATTTTTTTCAGTGTTGAGAGTACCCATCTCAATAGTTTTTTATTTGGTGCGTATAAACTGCACAATGTTACCAGGGCACCGTTTAGTAGACCTTTGACAAAGATGTAACGACCCTGAGGGTCCGCCATAGTTTCTCTTAGCTGGAAGGGCACTCCCCTTGCCACTGCTATTGACACTCCTCTGGAACCGGACTGGGTGGTTGTCGCATGAAACCATTTATCATAAATCGAGCTTTCAAAGGAGGGCAATTTATCCGGTTTGAAGTGCGTTTCCTGAATAAGCAATACTGCTGCCTGCTGTTTTTTGAATAGTTGTAATGTGTGGCGTCTAGTGTTTGGAGAGTTCAGCCCATGTGCGTTAAAAGAGATGAATGTGTGTACCTTATCCGAATCCATCATGTTTCTGTACACAGCAGCATCCTTGCAGCTCACGACGGAGACGAATCCTTGTGCCTATAGGTGTGGGGAGGGGGTCTAGGACAAGTAGACCAGACGAAAGAAAGAAAAGGGTAGAGAAAACAGAAAGGTAAAGAGGGGGAGAACACAATATTAACATTATCCATGTTATTAAGTTGCACAATATCATTGACCAATATGCCAACGTACCATAGTTACCTACTGACATTGTTTCATAGAATGCCAGCTTGAGGAAAATTCCAATCAACCTTATAAACTAAATATGAAATATGAAATGCTCCATTCTAGGAGAATGCCCAGTTTGGGCTGTAACTAAATCTAGGTTGAAACCTTACAACGAATTATTGGATAGATGTGGCAGCAGTGCTTACCCATATTTTGAAAAGCACGCCAACCCCATCAGATTTGCTTCAACCACATTCAATACCCCAACTGGGGTAGACACTAAGAAAACTTAACTGCAAAATCTGGGTCTAACCCAAAGATCAAGTATTGTCTCTGGAGTCCTTAGGAAGCGAGGTCTTTGTCAGCTTCCTTTTCAGCCTTTGTGATTTTGGCGTCAGGGCTATCTGCCACGCCGAGTCATCTGGCAGCGGATGCAATAGGGTCGCCGAATGGAAGGACTCCAGGTCCGGGTAGGCCTCCAGCTCAATCCCCAAGGACTCACATGCCTCTTTGATGTCTTGTGATGTTCTTGCTGAGATACCTTTGTCTCCATTTGTGATATGTACTCCAAACGGGAACAACCATCTAAAACGGACGCCTTTTTTTATCAATGCTTCAGTGAACGGTTTCAAGATCCTCCGCTTCCTGAGAGTGCTGGCCGATAAATCCTGGAAAAGTTTAATTTGTGAGCCTTCATACGAGATCTCCTGCGCCTCCCGCGCTCTGCGAAGAACTAAGTCTTTTGCTCGATAATCGAGGAAGCGACAGATCACATCTCGTGGAGTTTCCCCTTGAGAAGGCCTCGGACGCAATGCTCTGTGTACTCTCACCAGTTCGATTTCCTGCGGATCTGATTCATTAAGTAGTTCTTTGAATATCTCTTGTGTTGCTTTCCATAACGCCTCAAAGGCCACCGTTTCAGAAAGGCCTTTAACTCTTATGTTGTTACGACGTTCTCTGTTCTCATGATCTTCTAGCACCGTGTGAATTGTATGTAGTTGGATTTCATGGACTTTTAAAGAGTCTAGTACAGCGTTCGAACTTTGCGTCATGGCAACTTGCGAATTTTCCAATGTCTCAAGTCTGTGGCCTTGAAGTTTTAGGTCGTGTTTTATCTCTGCAAGTTCTTGTCCTATTGGCTCAAGAGCTTTAGACAATATACGTTTGATGAACGAACGAGTGACTAAGGCCTCTCTCGCTGTGCTGCCCGTGTCAGAGTCACTCTCCGGTTCAGAATCTGAATCTCCTAATGAGGTCAAATCACGAAGCTTGGATGGTTTAAGAGAATCTGACGGAACCGTTTGTTTTGTAAGAAAGTCATCCATGTCTGTTTGCGTAGTGGACTTTGTAGGTTTGGGCATGCTCTTTTGCGTTTTTACGCTGGATCTCCCCATTTTTGCAGTTATCTAAAGCAGAGAAGAATAGAGCAGTTTGAAGATTAGAATTCCTCTCGCTGGCTATGAATTTAGCTAATGTTCCATTTTATGCCCAATCTTATAAGTGATAAACAATGGAAAGAGATGTCGTTCTGGCTCTGGTCACTAGATGGCAGTCTATAACCTCTTTCTGCTGGTTTTCCAGAAAATCCTCTCTTATATTCGTACAGCTAGGTATAACATGGGTTAATTAGAAAGCAAATAAGGGGTGGATGAAAGATGTAGGGACAGCACTGGTGGGGGGGGAGCGCTTAATACAGATCTAAGGCTCCTTATATTACTCCCTTCTCTCCTCGCACCCCTCGGGTCAGACAGTCTCAGGCCCCCACTTGATTAATTGATTATCTCCTTTATTGCTACGGAGTTAGGGAGAATGACCATGCTCTCCTGGTCCTCTGTCCCCTGAATCATGAATCAGACCCCTCTGCTTAAGACACTCCGTCACCTTGCTTCTGTTATTTCAATGTTACCTCAGCTCCAGGAGACGCTTTAATTCCTCAGATCTCTCTCACTGATTCCAGAGAGGGGAGGAGGCTGAAGCGTGCCGCTGCACGTCTATTCTAGGTCCCGGGCCGCGTGTCTTCTGCAAGCCCGACGGGACTATTTTCAATGCTGCGGCGTGATACACACTCTCTGTAGCCGTCCCCCAGCTATGAAAATAGTAGCGATTTTATGTGTCCTGGTCAGGGGGTTTCGCAATGGTACCTTATTTGCAGGGGAGGGTTAGCTCCGGGGTCTCTCTTATCTGACAGCCTTAGGTCAGGGGTGAAGTCCTCTACCCGAGGCGATGGTGCTGTTAGCAGTATATCCTTCCGCCACTCCGGCAATCTCCCGCCTGCAGGGCCACAGTTATATGAATCCCTTCTTTATCCCGAACGTGACTTGCCACCCAGGGTCTATGCGATCCAGTGGGGTCCTGGTTTGGGTTGTAATGCGGGGATGGTATAAAAAGAAGGCTCTGATGATATTAGAGCCCCTTTTGGTGCATTTGTCCGGGAGCTCAGGTTTCCTGCTTCTTGCTCCACCAACGTTCAGGCTCCGCCCCCTCTGTTGTGAGGAGATATGAAGATAGGTTAAAAATATTATTTTCATAGCTATTTTTGCTTTTATTTCTTATTTTACTTTCCCTTTCTTTTTTTCTCCCCCCTCTGCTTCCTCTAAAGGACCTTTTCTTTTTCCATTTTTTGGAGAAAAAAAGTTTTTTATATCTTTGATCTGTGTACTTTTCAGTGCTCGTGGCAAAAAAGGAACAGTGGCTGTATTATTTGTGTTGGAATTGTCAATTAAAATTAATTCACTGTTGATTGTATTAGATAAATCATTATCATAAATAGAAAAATCCAATAGTGATATCGGTGTGGATTCAGGAAATTCTATAAGTGCCGGTGATGCAATTTCTATCGGAGTGGGTGTAATAATTTTACTCATATCTGTGTTCGGATTCATTGTGTCAATAAGATTACTGTTGATTTTATTTTCATTTAATCGTTTCATTTGTTCCTTAATGCTCTCAAGGTGGTTAATAGCTTCAACAAGCGGTGCCGTCATTTTAGTGGTCTTAATAGGTGGTGGTTTTAAAAAAATATTTTTATCTATATCTCCATTTGTCATCACTTCAATATTAGTAACAGTTTTTTTGCTCATATTTTTCATATCACATTCATTATTACCATCCACAGTACCTCTTTTATTATTAACAGTCTCTACCGTTTTAGTAGAATTTACTACCTCTATTGGATTCACTGTTTCTTTGTTTTTAATATTATTATCAATATTCTCCACTGGTATAGTGATATCCATTTTAGCAGAGACAGTCTCATTTTTATTCTTATTTTTATTCTTATTTTTTTCATTCATTTTCCTATAGTCTTCCCTATCTCTCTGTAGTTTTTTTGATTTTTTAAGAATTGTTTCATGCTCTATTTGCATAATATGTGTTATAACATTCGAGTTGATTTTTTTAAACTCTGGATGTTTCAAAAAAGGACTCAATTTATTGGATAGATCTAGTACCTTACTTGTTGCTAGTTCTGCAAGTTTAGATCGTTTTTTGTATAAAAGTAGGATCATCCTGTGCATACAATTGTTTAAATTAGTGTCCCATTGTTGCGTGAATTCTGGGTCATTGTCAAAAGGAGAGTCAAAGACTAACCTTAGTCCACGTGGACAAATGTTCTCCTCTAGATAGATTGATAAAAAGCGAGCATCCAGGCTGTAATGCAGTTCCTCCTTGATAGCTTCTTTTAAGTTCAAAAAGATTTTTCGAAAGGTCCTAGTTTCTTCTTCACTAAATAAATTAGTGTTATCTTCTGTGTGGTTCGAAAATCCAATGTTGCCAATGGTTTGCAGGATCAGTCTTTCCCTCGAAGAAAGTCTGCTTTGAAAGTATTCCATTCTGTCTCAAAGGAACGGACCCTCTGCTGCTGCACGTTCCTATACACCGGCGGCGCTTTCCAGGAACCGTCAGAGAAATTCCAAAGTATCAAAACTAAAGGAACACAAAGAGCGCAATAGGGTCTTATCCGGGTTAATGCTGGAAAAGTAATTTAGATTATACTCACCCTTTTTAGGAGAGGTTCAAGCATGTAGGATCAGTAATCTGCTTGCTGCACGTCCAAAGGTCAGCTCTGTGACCGCTTACACATCAGATTTTGGAATAAATTCTCGGACTTTTGTGCGCTGCCAGATAAATTCACCAATCCAATATTTAGGAGAAATATTAATCCATTTATTTCCCAACGCGTTTCGAAATGTATACCATTTCTTCATCAGGGGATGACAATATATGATCAAACAGAACTGTCACAGGTTATATACAGCATGATTTCAAAAAGCGGCGCCAAAAAGGTCACATGTCATCTGGTGCAAATGTCAGGGTTCAAAGTATCACAGTTGAACTAATGCACTAATTAATCTCAATTCATTAAAAGCAATGTTTTTATTATAGAAAAAATGAAAAAAAGAAAAGAAAAGAGGACCGAAAGAAAAAAATATATATGTATATATTAAAAAACGAACTCATGACATCTAAAAAAAAAAACTTTTTGGCAAAGAAATGTATATCTTAGTGCACTGAACCACGGTCAGGTCATACCTGGCAGAGAGGGAGAAAAAGGACTAGTGGAGAAAAGATAAAATGTTATAATTAAAAATGATATGTATAATTTATTTGACAATAAAGGAAGCTTTCTCTTGCTTTTTTTAAAAAATGTTTGAATCACCAATTAAAAAAATATATATATATATATATGTGTCCGTCGATACTGCAATTGATTATAGAAAACTCTCACACGTCACTTGAAAAGGAGACGTTGGTTTCATTCACAAATATTCAGAATATCTGATAGTAAGAGGGCAAAGACACTGACTACGAAGAGCTTGCGTAGCGTTCGATGAAAGGAACCAGGATCGCTACCCGTATTGTCCCTCATACAGAGGAAGAGAAAGATAAAGGAGGGGAAAAGGAAAAAAACCACCCATCTTCAATACAGGAAAAATAACACTATTTTCTACAGAAAAAATAAAAACATATAAAAGTAAAAAATATATAAAGGAATAAATTAATTCATCCACATTATAGAAATAAAATACATGGAATAAAAAGTCGCACATAAAAAAGGGGTTAAAACATACCAGATTAGATAAAATAAATTCTGAATAACAGGTACATGCATCATTAAAAATTATTAAAAGAGAAAATCATCAAATTTATTCTATTCTAAAGAAAAACCTCTGAAATTTCGTTTAAACCAAATGGCTTGAGTGTATTTAACCTATAGATCCAAAATACTTCTTTTCTATTTAATTGCCCTATCCTGTCAGGAAAATTAACAGGAATATGTTCAATTGGGCTAATTTTTAGTCCACTTGGATCCTTATTATGTTTTATAGTGAAATGTCTAGAAAGACCATGTTGTAAAAAACCTTTTTTGATGTTACATCTATGCGAGTTAACCCTTAAATGTAGCGGTTGGGTTGTTCTTCCAACATATTGTTTTCCGCATCCACACTCAATAAGATATATCACAAATTCCGTAGTGCAACTCAAATAATTCTTTATAGGAAAAATTTCATTGGTGGTAGATGATTTTACAGATTTTTCTCTATGAGTAATAATATTACAACAGAGACAATTTCTCCTTCCACATTTATAAATCCCTTTCAAAGGGGCCTGAATTGGATTCAATGTTAATTCAGTTTTTTGTCGACTAGGGGCCACCAATCCCTTAATAGTTGGTGCCCTTCTGAAAGTTATTCCTGGATTATTAGGTAGAAATTTTTGTAATATAGGATCATTTAAAAGTATATACCAATTATCACACAAAATTTTCCGTATTCTTGTGTGTTCGGCACAATATTGAGTAATAAAATTAGTCATGAATTTTTTATTATCGGGTTTGACTATTTTTTGTCCATAAATGAGAGTGTCTTGTGATATATTGACACATCTATTATAAGCACTTTTGATCAGATTATTGGGGTATTTTTTATCCATGAACCTATTTTTTTAAAATATCAGCCTGATCTTTGAAGTCCTCAAAGCTAGAACAATTTTTTCTAATCCTCTTAAACTGATTCTCTGGGATATTCCTCAGCCATTTTCCATAATGTCCACTATCAAAGGGAATATAACTATTAATATCCACATTTTTAAAAAAGGTTTTGGTTAAAATGGTATTGTCCTTGATAAAAATAGTTATATCTAAAAAATTAATACTCTCATGTTCATAAACTGAGGAAAATGATAGTCCCCAGTTATTGTTATTAATGTCATGAATAAAGTTATTAATGCTACTATCAGAGTTATCCCAGATAAAGAAAAGGTCGTCAATAAATCTCTCATACATGATTAAATTATTGCACCACTTGGTATTAAAAATATAAAAATCTTCAAAAACCCCCATAAAAATATTTGCATATGTAGGTGCGACCTTCGAGCCCATCGCGGTCCCGAGCTTCTGGTGGTATAAATATCCATCAAATGTAAAATAATTATTTCTCAAAATAAAATCCATGCCTTTTAATAAAAACTTCTTTTGATCTTTAGACAACCTATTGTCTCTTACTAAAATCTTGTTAAAACAGGCTAACCCCAAGTTGTGTGATATATTTGAATATAGTGAGGATACATCCATAGTGAGTAAAAGATAGCCTGATTTCCATTGAATTTGCTGTAGACATTTGATAAGATGAGTAGAATCTCTAATGTAGCTTTTTAAAAGTGGAACATTAGTCACCATAATTCTATCGATATAATGGGATAGGTTGCTCGTTAAAGAACCTATCCCTGAAATAATCGGTCTCCCTGGGGGGTTTACTAAACTCTTATGAATTTTTGGTAGGTGATAAAAGAAAGGAATTCGTGAATTTTGAACAGTAAGAAATTTTAATTCCTTTTTATTAAAAATGTTCGTTTTTTTGCCCTCCTGGATTAATATATCATAGTTTAATTTTATTCTTGGGATGATGTCAAATGAGTTTTTGCTATAATATTTTTCATCGGATAGTATTCTCATTGCTTCATTACAATAATCAGATCTGTTCTGAATAACTATCCCTCCTCCTTTATCTGCTGACCGAATTATAATATCAGTATTAGTCTTCAATGCCTGTAATGCCAATTTTTCGCCCCTATTCAAATTATTTTTATAGTGATATTTGTCTTTAATAGAGGTAATTTCTTTAAATTTCTTTTGTACAACATCATTAAATACATTCAAAAAATGACCCTTATTTTCAATGGGATAGAAATTAGACTTGACAGGTACATCCAAATGAAATCCAGTTTCAATAATTTCATTATTTGAGAAATCACTTTCTTTAGACATGTTATCATCTTTGGAGTTTGATATCTGATTTGATTCTTTTAATAAGAAATGTCGTTTTAATGTTAATTTCCTAATAAATACTTGTAGGTCTAGGAAAAGATCAAAGTCATTGGTTTTATGCATAGGACAGAAAGTTAAACCTTTGGAGAGAACTTTCTTCTCTTCTGTTGTGAGGAGATATGAAGATAGGTTAAAAATATTATTTTCATAGCTATTTTTGCTTTTATTTCTTATTTTACTTTCCCTTTCTTTTTTTCTCCCCCCTCTGCTTCCTCTAAAGGACCTTTTCTTTTTCCATTTTTTGGAGAAAAAAAGTTTTTTATATCTTTGATCTGTGTACTTTTCAGTGCTCGTGGCAAAAAAGGAACAGTGGCTGTATTATTTGTGTTGGAATTGTCAATTAAAATTAATTCACTGTTGATTGTATTAGATAAATCATTATCATAAATAGAAAAATCCAATAGTGATATCGGTGTGGATTCAGGAAATTCTATAAGTGCCGGTGATGCAATTTCTATCGGAGTGGGTGTAATAATTTTACTCATATCTGTGTTCGGATTCATTGTGTCAATAAGATTACTGTTGATTTTATTTTCATTTAATCGTTTCATTTGTTCCTTAATGCTCTCAAGGTGGTTAATAGCTTCAACAAGCGGTGCCGTCATTTTAGTGGTCTTAATAGGTGGTGGTTTTAAAAAAATATTTTTATCTATATCTCCATTTGTCATCACTTCAATATTAGTAACAGTTTTTTTGCTCATATTTTTCATATCACATTCATTATTACCATCCACAGTACCTCTTTTATTATTAACAGTCTCTACCGTTTTAGTAGAATTTACTACCTCTATTGGATTCACTGTTTCTTTGTTTTTAATATTATTATCAATATTCTCCACTGGTATAGTGATATCCATTTTAGCAGAGACAGTCTCATTTTTATTCTTATTTTTTTCATTCATTTTCCTATAGTCTTCCCTATCTCTCTGTAGTTTTTTTGATTTTTTAAGAATTGTTTCATGCTCTATTTGCATAATATGTGTTATAACATTCGAGTTGATTTTTTTAAACTCTGGATGTTTCAAAAAAGGACTCAATTTATTGGATAGATCTAGTACCTTACTTGTTGCTAGTTCTGCAAGTTTAGATCGTTTTTTGTATAAAAGTAGGATCATCCTGTGCATACAATTGTTTAAATTAGTGTCCCATTGTTGCGTGAATTCTGGGTCATTGTCAAAAGGAGAGTCAAAGACTAACCTTAGTCCACGTGGACAAATGTTCTCCTCTAGATAGATTGATAAAAAGCGAGCATCCAGGCTGTAATGCAGTTCCTCCTTGATAGCTTCTTTTAAGTTCAAAAAGATTTTTCGAAAGGTCCTAGTTTCTTCTTCACTAAATAAATTAGTGTTATCTTCTGTGTGGTTCGAAAATCCAATGTTGCCAATGGTTTGCAGGATCAGTCTTTCCCTCGAAGAAAGTCTGCTTTGAAAGTATTCCATTCTGTCTCAAAGGAACGGACCCTCTGCTGCTGCACGTTCCTATACACCGGCGGCGCTTTCCAGGAACCGTCAGAGAAATTCCAAAGTATCAAAACTAAAGGAACACAAAGAGCGCAATAGGGTCTTATCCGGGTTAATGCTGGAAAAGTAATTTAGATTATACTCACCCTTTTTAGGAGAGGTTCAAGCATGTAGGATCAGTAATCTGCTTGCTGCACGTCCAAAGGTCAGCTCTGTGACCGCTTACACATCAGATTTTGGAATAAATTCTCGGACTTTTGTGCGCTGCCAGATAAATTCACCAATCCAATATTTAGGAGAAATATTAATCCATTTATTTCCCAACGCGTTTCGAAATGTATACCATTTCTTCATCAGGGGATGACAATATATGATCAAACAGAACTGTCACAGGTTATATACGGCATGATTTCAAAAAGCGGCGCCAAAAAGGTCACATGTCATCTGGTGCAAATGTCAGGGTTCAAAGTATCACAGTTGAACTAATGCACTAATTAATCTCAATTCATTAAAAGCAATGTTTTTATTATAGAAAAAATGAAAAAAAGAAAAAAGAAAAGAAAAGAGGACCGAAAGAAAAAAATATATATGTATATATTAAAAAACGAACTCATGACATCTAAAAAAAAAACTTTTTGGCAAAGAAATGTATATCTTAGTGCACTGAACCACGGTCAGGTCATACCTGGCAGAGAGGGAGAAAAAGGACTAGTGGAGAAAAGATAAAATGTTATAATTAAAAATGATATGTATAATTTATTTGACAATAAAGGAAGCTTTCTCTTGCTTTTTTTAAAAAATGTTTGAATCACCAATTAAAAAAATATATATATATATATATGTGTCCGTGGATACTGCAATAGATTATAGAAAACTCTCACACGTCACTTGAAAAGGAGACGTTGGTTTCATTCACAAATATTCAGAATATCTGATAGTAAGAGGGCAAAGACACTGACTACGAAGAGCTTGCGTAGCGTTCGATGAAAGGAACCAGGATCGCTACCCGTATTGTCCCTCATACAGAGGAAGAGAAAGATAAAGGAGGGGAAAAGGAAAAAACCACCCATCTTCAATACAGGAAAAATAACACTATTTTCTACAGAAAAAATAAAAACATATAAAAGTAAAAAATATATAAAGGAATAAATTAATTCATCCACATTATAGAAATAAAATACATGGAATAAAAAGTCGCACATAAAAAAGGGGTTAAAACATACCAGATTAGATAAAATAAATTCTGAATAACAGGTACATGCATCATTAAAAATTATTAAAAGAGAAAATCATCAAATTTATTCTATTCTAAAGAAAAACCTCTGAAATTTCGTTTAAACCAAATGGCTTGAGTGTATTTAACCTATAGATCCAAAATACTTCTTTTCTATTTAATTGCCCTATCCTGTCAGGAAAATTAACAGGAATATGTTCAATTGGGCTAATTTTTAGTCCACTTGGATCCTTATTATGTTTTATAGTGAAATGTCTAGAAAGACCATGTTGTAAAAAACCTTTTTTGATGTTACATCTATGCGAGTTAACCCTTAAATGTAGCGGTTGTTCAATGTTAACTGAATTAACATTGAATCCAATTCAGGCCCCTTTGAAAGGGATTTATAAATGTGGAAGGAGAAATTGTCTCTGTTGTAATATTATTACTCATAGAGAAAAATCTGTAAAATCATCTACCACCAATGAAATTTTTCCTATAAAGAATTATTTGAGTTGCACTACGGAATTTGTGATATATCTTATTGAGTGTGGATGCGGAAAACAATATGTTGGAAGAACAACCCAACCGCTACATTTAAGGGTTAACTCGCATAGATGTAACATCAAAAAAGGTTTTTTACAACATGGTCTTTCTAGACATTTCACTATAAAACATAATAAGGATCCAAGTGGACTAAAAATTAGCCCAATTGAACATATTCCTGTTAATTTTCCTGACAGGATAGGGCAATTAAATAGAAAAGAAGTATTTTGGATCTATAGGTTAAATACACTCAAGCCATTTGGTTTAAACGAAATTTCAGAGGTTTTTCTTTAGAATAGAATAAATTTGATGATTTTCTCTTTTAATAATTTTTAATGATGCATGTACCTGTTATTCAGAATTTATTTTATCTAATCTGGTATGTTTTAACCCCTTTTTTATGTGCGACTTTTTATTCCATGTATTTTATTTCTATAATGTGGATGAATTAATTTATTCCTTTATATATTTTTTACTTTTATATGTTTTTATTTTTTCTGTAGAAAATAGTGTTATTTTTCCTGTATTGAAGATGGGTGGTTTTTTTCCTTTTCCCCTCCTTTATCTTTCTCTTCCTCTGTATGAGGGACAATACGGGTAGCGATCCTGGTTCCTTTCATCGAACGCTACGCAAGCTCTTCGTAGTCAGTGTCTTTGCCCTCTTACTATCAGATATTCTGAATATTTGTGAATGAAACCAACGTCTCCTTTTCAAGTGACGTGTGAGAGTTTTCTATAATCAATTGCAGTATCCACGGACACATATATATATATATATTTTTTTTTAATTGGTGATTCAAACATTTTTTAAAAAAAGCAAGAGAAAGCTTCCTTTATTGTCAAATAAATTATACATATCATTTTTAATTATAACATTTTATCTTTTCTCCACTAGTCCTTTTTCTCCCTCTCTGCCAGGTATGACCTGACCGTGGTTCAGTGCACTAAGATATACATTTCTTTGCCAAAAAGTTTTTTTTTTTAGATGTCATGAGTTCGTTTTTTAATATATACATATATATTTTTTTCTTTCGGTCCTCTTTTCTTTTCTTTTTTCTTTTTTTCATTTTTTCTATAATAAAAACATTGCTTTTAATGAATTGAGATTAATTAGTGCATTAGTTCAACTGTGATACTTTGAACCCTGACATTTGCACCAGATGACATGTGACCTTTCTGGCGCCGCTTTTTGAAATCATGCTGTATATAACCTGTGACAGTTCTGTTTGATCATATATTGTCATCCCCTGATGAAGAAATGGTATACATTTCGAAACGCGTTGGGAAATAAATGGATTAATCTTTCTCCTAAATATTGGATTGGTGAATTTATCTGGCAGCGCACAAAAGTCCGAGAATTTATTCCAAAATCTGATGTGTAAGCGGTCACAGAGCTGACCTTTGGACGTGCAGCAAGCAGATTACTGATCCTACATGCTTGAACCTCTCCTAAAAAGGGTGAGTATAATCTAAATTACTTTTCCAGCATTAACCCGGATAAGACCCTATTGCGCTCTTTGTGTTCCTTTAGTTTTGATACTTTGGAATTTCTCTGACGGTTCCTGGAAAGCGCCGCCGGTGTATAGGAACGTGCAGCAGCAGAGGGTCCGTTCCTTTGAGACAGAATGGAATACTTTCAAAGCAGACTTTCTTCGAGGGAAAGACTGATCCTGCAAACCATTGGCAACATTGGATTTTCGAACCACACAGAAGATAACACTAATTTATTTAGTGAAGAAGAAACTAGGACCTTTCGAAAAATCTTTTTGAACTTAAAAGAAGCTATCAAGGAGGAACTGCATTACAGCCTGGATGCTCGCTTTTTATCAATCTATCTAGAGGAGAACATTTGTCCACGTGGACTAAGGTTAGTCTTTGACTCTCCTTTTGACAATGACCCAGAATTCACGCAACAATGGGACACTAATTTAAACAATTGTATGCACAGGATGATCCTACTTTTATACAAAAAAACGATCTAAACTTGCAGAACTAGCAACAAGTAAGGTACTAGATCTATCCAATAAATTGAGTCCTTTTTTGAAACATCCAGAGTTTAAAAAAATCAACTCGAATGTTATAACACATATTATGCAAATAGAGCATGAAACAATTCTTAAAAAATCAAAAAAACTACAGAGAGATAGGGAAGACTATAGGAAAATGAATGAAAAAAATAAGAATAAAAATGAGACTGTCTCTGCTAAAATGGATATCACTATACCAGTGGAGAATATTGATAATAATATTAAAAACAAAGAAACAGTGAATCCAATAGAGGTAGTAAATTCTACTAAAACGGTAGAGACTGTTAATAATAAAAGAGGTACTGTGGATGGTAATAATGAATGTGATATGAAAAATATGAGCAAAAAAACTGTTACTAATATTGAAGTGATGACAAATGGAGATATAGATAAAAATATTTTTTTAAAACCACCACCTATTAAGACCACTAAAATGACGGCACCGCTTGTTGAAGCTATTAACCACCTTGAGAGCATTAAGGAACAAATGAAACGATTAAATGAAAATAAAATCAACAGTAATCTTATTGACACAATGAATCCGAACACAGATATGAGTAAAATTATTACACCCACTCCGATAGAAATTGCATCACCGGCACTTATAGAATTTCCTGAATCCACACCGATATCACTATTGGATTTTTCTATTTATGATAATGATTTATCTAATACAATCAACAGTGAATTAATTTTAATTGACAATTCCAACACAAATAATACAGCCACTGTTCCTTTTTTGCCACGAGCACTGAAAAGTACACAGATCAAAGATATAAAAAACTTTTTTTCTCCAAAAAATGGAAAAAGAAAAGGTCCTTTAGAGGAAGCAGAGGGGGGAGAAAAAAAGAAAGGGAAAATAAAATAAGAAATAAAAGCAAAAATAGCTATGAAAATAATATTTTTAACCTATCTTCATATCTCCTCACAACAGAAGAGAAGAAAGTTCTCTCCAAAGGTTTAACTTTCTGTCCTATGCATAAAACCAATGACTTTGATCTTTTCCTAGACCTACAAGTATTTATTAGGAAATTAACATTAAAACGACATTTCTTATTAAAAGAATCAAATCAGATATCAAACTCCAAAGATGATAACATGTCTAAAGAAAGTGATTTCTCAAATAATGAAATTATTGAAACTGGATTTCATTTGGATGTACCTGTCAAGTCTAATTTCTATCCCATTGAAAATAAGGGTCATTTTTTGAATGTATTTAATGATGTTGTACAAAAGAAATTTAAAGAAATTACCTCTATTAAAGACAAATATCACTATAAAAATAATTTGAATAGGGGCGAAAAATTGGCATTACAGGCATTGAAGACTAATACTGATATTATAATTCGGTCAGCAGATAAAGGAGGAGGGATAGTTATTCAGAACAGATCTGATTATTGTAATGAAGCAATGAGAATACTATCCGATGAAAAATATTATAGCAAAAACTCATTTGACATCATCCCAAGAATAAAATTAAACTATGATATATTAATCCAGGAGGGCAAAAAAACGAACATTTTTAATAAAAAGGAATTAAAATTTCTTACTGTTCAAAATTCACGAATTCCTTTCTTTTATCACCTACCAAAAATTCATAAGAGTTTAGTAAACCCCCCAGGGAGACCGATTATTTCAGGGATAGGTTCTTTAACGAGCAACCTATCCCATTATATCGATAGAATTATGGTGACTAATGTTCCACTTTTAAAAAGCTACATTAGAGATTCTACTCATCTTATCAAATGTCTACAGCAAATTCAATGGAAATCAGGCTATCTTTTACTCACTATGGATGTATCCTCACTATATTCAAATATATCACACAACTTGGGGTTAGCCTGTTTTAACAAGATTTTAGTAAGAGACAATAGGTTGTCTAAAGATCAAAAGAAGTTTTTATTAAAAGGCATGGATTTTATTTTGAGAAATAATTATTTTACATTTGATGGATATTTATACCACCAGAAGCTCGGGACCGCGATGGGCTCGAAGGTCGCACCTACATATGCAAATATTTTTATGGGGGTTTTTGAAGATTTTTATATTTTTAATACCAAGTGGTGCAATAATTTAATCATGTATAAGAGATTTATTGACGACCTTTTCTTTATCTGGGATAACTCTGATAGTAGCATTAATAACTTTATTCATGACATTAATAACAATAACTGGGGACTATCATTTTCCTCAGTTTATGAACATGAGAGTATTAATTTTTTAGATATAACTATTTTTATCAAGGACAATACCATTTTAACCAAAACCTTTTTTAAAAATGTGGATATTAATAGTTATATTCCCTTTGATAGTGGACATTATGGAAAATGGCTGAGGAATATCCCAGAGAATCAGTTTAAGAGGATTAGAAAAAATTGTTCTAGCTTTGAGGACTTCAAAGATCAGGCTGATATTTTAAAAAATAGGTTCATGGATAAAAAATACCCCAATAATCTGATCAAAAGTGCTTATAATAGATGTGTCAATATATCACAAGACACTCTCATTTATGGACAAAAAATAGTCAAACCTGATAATAAAAAATTCATGACTAATTTTATTACTCAATATTGTGCCGAACACACAAGAATACGGAAAATTTTGTGTGATAATTGGTATATACTTTTAAATGATCCTATATTACAAAAATTTCTACCTAATAATCCAGGAATAACTTTCAGAAGGGCACCAACTATTAAGGGATTGGTGGCCCCTAGTCGACAAAAAACTGAATTAACATTGAATCCAATTCAGGCCCCTTTGAAAGGGATTTATAAATGTGGAAGGAGAAATTGTCTCTGTTGTAATATTATTACTCATAGAGAAAAATCTGTAAAATCATCTACCACCAATGAAATTTTTCCTATAAAGAATTATTTGAGTTGCACTACGGAATTTGTGATATATCTTATTGAGTGTGGATGCGGAAAACAATATGTTGGAAGAACAACCCAACCGCTACATTTAAGGGTTAACTCGCATAGATGTAACATCAAAAAAGGTTTTTTACAACATGGTCTTTCTAGACATTTCACTATAAAACATAATAAGGATCCAAGTGGACTAAAAATTAGCCCAATTGAACATATTCCTGTTAATTTTCCTGACAGGATAGGGCAATTAAATAGAAAAGAAGTATTTTGGATCTATAGGTTAAATACACTCAAGCCATTTGGTTTAAACGAAATTTCAGAGGTTTTTCTTTAGAATAGAATAAATTTGATGATTTTCTCTTTTAATAATTTTTAATGATGCATGTACCTGTTATTCAGAATTTATTTTATCTAATCTGGTATGTTTTAACCCCTTTTTTATGTGCGACTTTTTATTCCATGTATTTTATTTCTATAATGTGGATGAATTAATTTATTCCTTTATATATTTTTTACTTTTATATGTTTTTATTTTTTCTGTAGAAAATAGTGTTATTTTTCCTGTATTGAAGATGGGTGGTTTTTTTCCTTTTCCCCTCCTTTATCTTTCTCTTCCTCTGTATGAGGGACAATACGGGTAGCGATCCTGGTTCCTTTCATCGAACGCTACGCAAGCTCTTCGTAGTCAGTGTCTTTGCCCTCTTACTATCAGATATTCTGAATATTTGTGAATGAAACCAACGTCTCCTTTTCAAGTGACGTGTGAGAGTTTTCTATAATCAATTGCAGTATCCACGGACACATATATATATATATATATATTTTTTTAATTGGTGATTCAAACATTTTTTAAAAAAAGCAAGAGAAAGCTTCCTTTATTGTCAAATAAATTATACATATCATTTTTAATTATAACATTTTATCTTTTCTCCACTAGTCCTTTTTCTCCCTCTCTGCCAGGTATGACCTGACCGTGGTTCAGTGCACTAAGATATACATTTCTTTGCCAAAAAGTTTTTTTTTTAGATGTCATGAGTTCGTTTTTTAATATATACATATATATTTTTTTCTTTCGGTCCTCTTTTCTTTTCTTTTTTCTTTTTTTCATTTTTTCTATAATAAAAACATTGCTTTTAATGAATTGAGATTAATTAGTGCATTAGTTCAACTGTGATACTTTGAACCCTGACATTTGCACCAGATGACATGTGACCTTTTTGGCGCCGCTTTTTGAAATCATGCTGTATATAACCTGTGACAGTTCTGTTTGATCATATATTGTCATCCCCTGATGAAGAAATGGTATACATTTCGAAACGCGTTGGGAAATAAATGGATTAATCTTTCTCCTAAATATTGGATTGGTGAATTTATCTGGCAGCGCACAAAAGTCCGAGAATTTATTCCAAAATCTGATGTGTAAGCGGTCACAGAGCTGACCTTTGGACGTGCAGCAAGCAGATTACTGATCCTACATGCTTGAACCTCTCCTAAAAAGGGTGAGTATAATCTAAATTACTTTTCCAGCATTAACCCGGATAAGACCCTATTGCGCTCTTTGTGTTCCTTTAGTTTTGATACTTCAGCCTGATATAACGTCACTTCCGGTGACGCGCTCCTTGAGCCGAATACTAGTGCGCGTGCGGCTCAATGGTGGAGCGCTCCTGCAAGTGAACGGCGCTACAGACCCTGCGCAAGCACGCTATCCTCAGGGATATGGATATGATATATAAATGTAATAAATAGTGCCACTATGATTATAAAGTGAAAAGAAAATAATACTGGTGCTTAGTAATATGTAAACCAATGATCTCAAATGACATAGGAGATCAATATAACAATCAAGTGAACAAAAATGATGGTGCACACCTGATTTGAATAAAGTGATGCAAAATATAGTGAAGATATAATTAATAAGGTGAAAATATAATAAAGTGCATGACATGTGAATAATTCCATACTTCATATTGTAAAAAAACATACAACGAATCATAAAAATATATTTTAAAGTGACAAGTGCATACTAAAATATCCGCCCTGTTCCAAACATGATCAAAAATTATTCCACTATAGATGTAAAGAAACATATATCATAGAAGTATTAAGATAATTATTAATTGAACTCTTATAAATTAAGACTATTCTAAGCATGCTTGAATCTGAATATTCACTCCTAATGCTAATGTGAAAAAAGTCCATAATAAATATAGCAGCATATATTCAAAGCATACTCCGATCTCATCTTCCTTCTTGATGGTTGTATAGAAAGAAGGCCCATAATAAGAATATTCTAGGCATGCTCGAGTCCAATATTCTTTTCTTGATAGATGTTCGGAATAAAGTCCATAATGACCATGCATACACATCCTACCAAACTACGGCTTGACCTTAGAAAAATTCTCCAAGGTTAGCTGTAAATCTAGACAAAAAAATGAAAAATTAGTCAAAAGAAAAAATGTATTAAAAGATAAAAAATTAAAAGAAACCCACCCACCCCATAAAAATGCCACTAATAACCTATATGTACCAAAATTAATGATATAATAAGAAATATGCTAACTCTATGTAAATCAAGGGTCAATTATATTATAAAAAGGATGAAAACCCCAAACTTTCATTAAGGCCTAAAGGGCTCATTGTTCCCAAACGAAAGATCCATTGACTTTCTTTCAGGGCCAAGGCCTTACCAAGATCACCACCTCTAAAGCCCAACGTTACCAAGTCAATGCCCTTAATAATGAGACCTCTGGCATTGCTATCATGATACCGTTTAAAATGCCGTGGCAAAGTTTTCAAAAGGGAATCATCCAAAGTAGTTTTATCCTTTTCAATGTCTCTCACATCTTCTCTGGTTCTAACCTTTAACTCACGTGGGGTAAGACCTATATAGATCTTACCACATGGACATTGAGCATGATAGATGACACCTTGTGATGAACAATTGATATGTTTCCTAATTTGATATTTTTTGGACCCATCTTGGTTAAGGAAAACATCCGCTTTCACCAAATTAAGGCATCCCTTACAAATGCCACAAGGGAAAAAAACCTGGTTTGCCCAAATTTTTTTGTATTCTCTTTTTATTTTCCCTGGAAACATAGTGGCTATGTACTAAGATATCTTTCAAATTATTAGACCTTTTTGCCACAAAAGAAGGGGCAGCTGGAAGTACTTCCTTTAGAATAGGGTCTACAAAGAGGGTATGCCAGTGTTTGCGTATAATATCAGTTAACCCTTTCCATTGACGATTATAAGTAGAAATAAATTGTACCTTGTTCACATCCTGTGTTTTTTTGTTATTTTTTGATTGCCCATAGAGAAGTTGATCCCTGTTTGCCTTTGAGGCCCTAAAGTATCCGCATTTGATAGATCTCCTGCTGTAACCTCTTTCAAGGAATCTTCTAATCAAATCTTCTGATTGATTTTCAAAAGCCTGAGGTTCAGAACAAATTCTTTTGGCCCGAAGAAACTGGCCAATTGGTATTCCTTTTATCATAGAAGCCGGATGTGGCGATTGTGCTAACAAGAACAAATTAGTTGCTGTAGGTTTTCGGTATATATCAGTTTTCAAACGGCCATCAGGAGCAGTCTCAATCCAAATATCCAAAAATTCCAAGCTCCTTCCTGATTTAAAGGTGAGTTTGACATTGATGTCATTTCGATTTAATCTATCAAAAAGAGTACACAATCCATCATAGGTGCCCTCCCAAATGAAAAGAATATCATCAATGTACCTCATCCAGTTGTGGACATAGTCCACATCCTGGATGAGGTCATCCTGGAAAATGCTCCTCTCCCATGCCCCTAAAAACAAATTAGCGTAAGCTGGGGCACAGGAAGCCCCCATTGCTGTACCCTGTAAGCTGTAACTGTAAAAAAAATCTCCATTAAATGTAAAAACATTATGATTTAATAAAAATTCCAATAATAGTAAAACAAGCTCAGCAATGGGGGGATCAATATTACTGGAACTCAAAAAAAACTCCTATTTGCCGCCAAACCATCACAATGTTTGATAGAAGTGTAAAGAGACTCCACATCTGCCGTTACCAATATCATATTCTCATCAAGTTGTAATTGGTCAATCCGTTGTAAAGCAGATGTGGTGTCCCTCACAATGGATGGCAGCTCGGCAACCAGTGGTTTAAGAAAAAAATTGACTATATCAGAGATCACCTTACATAGGCCAGAATTACCTGCCACAATGGGGTGTCCAGGAGGATCCAGGGAATTTTTATGGAGTTTTGGAATCAAATAAAACGTTGCCATCTTCGATTGGAAATTACGTGTATTGTCCAACAATTTTTTAGAAATAATAACTTGTAAAAAGGCATCCTCCAAAATATTCACCAATTTAGCCTGAAAGGAAGACAAGGGATTAAATGTCAACTTGCGATAGCAATTGCTATCGCCAAGGAGTACATTGGCTTGTTTCTCGTACATACTAGTCGGCCAGATGACTAAATTACCTCCTTTATCGGCCGCTTTATATATGACATCATCCCAAGACTTGAGTTCATCCAATGCTAATTTCTCCATTTTAGTAAGATTAGACCTTCCCATTTTAATCCTAGTTAAAGATTGAATATCATTAGTTACTAATTTAGTAAAAACATCAATTGCCGGACATAATCCTAAAGAAGGGAATATTTTGGATTTATCAAACAGGTGATTGGGAATAGTACTCACCTGTTTCCCAGTATTTTCTTCTTCAAGGGATCTCAAAATCTCTAGGGCATCAATTTCTTCTTTGGTATTAAAACCATCATTACTTTGAGCTTTAAAATGTAATTTCCTCAAAATCAATTTACATGAAAAGAGATGTACATCTTTCACCGCCGTGAACGGATCTATATTAGAAGAGGGTGAGAAGGTTAGGCCTTTTTTAAGGACATCTAATTGGGTTGCAGATAGCGTGTGTTCAGATAGATTAACCACCTTAAAGTGATCTTTTCCTCTTCTTCCTCTCTGTGATCTGTTAAACATATCCAGGAACTTTTTTCTCTGATTTCCACTTCTAAGAGAGAAGTCTCTATACGATTCATTATCACTTATTGAAACACTACTTTCAGCCCCTGATATAGAGGTCTCAGAAGGATCTCTTGATCTTTGTCTTTGTGGCATTTGTTTTTTCTGTTGCCATCTGTAAATTTTATTCATTTCAAAATCAGCAGTATCCCGCTGAAATTTCTTTAATTTATTAAGGCTCACCTCTTCATCCCACTTCATGGAATCAGTCTCAAGTTCCTTAAGCCATATATCAAAATTTTCCTTGGGAATATCCTTTTGTAAATTTTTATGAATACTGTTCAATTCCTCATCCATTTCTTTTAATGAAGTCGTATTTTTATCCACGAAAATTTGAATAAATTGGAAGGAACAAATAGATGCTGCATTCATCCATCTTTTTATCATGATTGGTCCTTGGACTCCATTTTAGGATATATAAACTAGTCCCATATGGCATTTGGACAGGTTTGCCTCTCTATCTGGACAGCTCACATCCATGATTTGGCTGGTTCCTTATTGTGCCTCCTGATGAACCGTGTGGACGGGGAAACGCATCGAGGCTGGAAGCTAAGTTTGGGTTAACCCCCAGCTGTTTCTATAAAAAAAAAATTTTGGCAATAGATATCATCCATTGCCTTCTATGGGAACCAATATGGATATAATTCTGATGTTCCTTTATTGAACCACGCTATTTTTTACCTCTTGTCTGTGCTTGTCTGATTTTACTGCAGAGATTTTTTTTTTTTGGCTTTATTTGATAATGCATTTGGAATCTGTTTTCTGTAGTCTATTAATACCCAAAAAGACAAGATTGCCACTATCTACTGGTAGCTTATGGAATCTATATTTTCTGTGGTCTATTAATACCCAAAAAGACAAGACTTGCTACTATCTATTGGTTATACAAGAGGTTTCTCTATGTTTACATGTAATAGCCTGTCTTTTATATATTGTACATTAATAGCCTGTGTATTATATTAAGCACTATCTTTCATTTCTTTTATTTGCTTATTGTTTTCCCACCTGTAGTTTATAAGGGTTATTTAGGGCGAGTCTGGGACAGCCGGCGCGGAGTGGGGGCGCCAAATCGTATCTTTTAGCGTGCCAACCTCCACTGTCTGGAAGGGATAGCAGGCTAGTGTAGGGCTATCGTAGGTTATCATTGTATAGAGTTTGTTAATTGTGTTATTGCACTAGGGGGGTGTTTTTTACATCAATTTATTAAAGTTTCATATTTTTGTTTAAATATTTTTATTAAAGTTTCAAGTATAGAGGGAAAGGGTAAATGGACAAAGTAAAAAGTAGAGAACTCTACTCTACGTGTTACATCACACATTAAATAAAATTGTTTAATACAAGTAGTGTACATAAGAAACAAATATAATACATCGCTTGAATGCAATCCTCTCAAAAAAGGAACCAACATTGTCATATTGAGTTTACAGTAGAGTGTTAGATAACATAAATTAAGAAAATTTCAAATTCCAAACATCCCATTTAGTGTGATATTTATGGAGAGTACCATTAATAAAGGCAAATCTTTTCTCCATAGAATTATGAGTCCGTAATTTACCTAAAATATCAGCAAAAGAAGGTGAATCAGTTTTAAGCCACCAGAAAGCTATAGCGTTTTTGGTCACCAAAAAAGTATGTATCATTACAAATCGAATAACAGGATTTATTTCTTCAGTGCCCAAAGAAAGTAATGCCATTTGTGGGGTGACCTTCACTGCGTTGTCAGAGAGAGTATTTATATGATTCGTAACTTCTTTCCACAATCTCTTCAATTTAGGACAGCTCCAGAAAATGTGGTACAGGTTACCTGGTAAACCACAATTCCTCCAGCATAGAGGGGAGTATTTATTATCTATATGAGCTAACCTAATCGGAGTGTAATGCCATCTAATTAAAGTTTTAAAGAAAGACTCCTGTAAAGTCGCCAAAATAGTAGATGCATTTGAAAACCTTATGGCCTTCCCCCATTGGTCTTCATCAAATTTTATGTTAAAATCCTTTTCCCATCTTTGAATGTATACATTTTTAAAGAGTTCGGTGTCGTCATTAAGGTGGGAATATATGTTTTTAAGACACCAAGTCGACTTAAGAGCAACATTTGCAAACATGGAGGCCACAGTATCCGAATTCAAAGCTCTACTAGTCAAAAATTTCCGCAGAAGATCTTTCAGAAGTAGATAAGAGGTGAAATGTGTAGACGGGACATGAAATTTATTTTTAATTTCATTAAAGGGTAAAAAATTTTGTCCGTCCCATAAATCCCCTACCGTATTAATTTTAAAGCTGCACCACTCCTCTGGAACTGGACATTTATATATTTTTGATAATAATTTTAATGGGAATTTTTTCAAAATGCTTTTCCTGTCGTCGCCTTTCTTTAATTTTGTGAAACTCCTCCACATAGTCAGTATAGAATTTACAACAGGATGTTGATAAGTAATGATCGAAGGAGATAGCAGATCTTTAAAGAAAAAATCTGATATTGAACTAGTCCCATAATGTTCTAGCTCAAGGTCCAACCAAGCGGGAAGTGTTTTCGTAGAAAACCACTGTTGACTCTGAAGAATAAGAGAAGCTTGAAAATAGATTTGAATATTGGGGAGTGCAAGGCCTCCATTACTCTTTTTCTTATATAAAATTTCAGTAGCAACTCTAGGTTTCTTCCCTTTCCAGATAAAAAGGTTAATTGCTTTTTGGATTTTAAATAAAAGGGAAGTGGGAATCGTAAGAGGTAAATTCCTAAGTACAAAAAGAATTTTAGGTAAAATATATGTTTTTATTACCAAGGTTCTTCCCATCAGGGATAGATCGCAATTATTATAACCAGAAAGGTCTTTTAAGATTTTCTTACTGAGATGTTCCATATTCTTAGAAACAATGAGTTTCAAATCTTTAGGGAAAATTATCCCCAAGTATTCTAGTTCAAAATCTTCCCAGTAAAATTCAGATAATTCTTTAAAGGCTTCAATTTCAGAGGGACGTAAATTAAAATGTATTTTAGATTTTTGGGGATTTATTTTAAAATATGAGACCTTAGAGAACTCATCTAAAATGGTGATTAAAGCGTTAAGTGAATTAGCAGGATCAGTGACTGATAACATAAGGTCGTCAGCAAATAAGGTTAACTTGTGATGATAATTTTTTGTTTTAAAACCCGAAATATCAGTACATTGTCTGATCAATTCCGCCAAGGGCTCGACTGCCAAGGCAAATAAAAGGGGCGAAAGGGGGCAGCCCTGTCTTGTTCCATTAGTGATGTTGAAATTCCTAGAAAGGTGATTATTAGTATAGGTTTTAGCATTAGTATTAGAGTACAATGCAAATATAGATGTTATAAAGCGATTGTCAAAACCAAACTTTAGTAAAGTAGCTTTAAGATAATCCCAATTCACCCTATCAAAAGCTTTTTGGGCATCCAACGAGATAAATAGTGAAGGGAGATTATTAGAGCTAGCTATGTTAAACAAGTTCAAGATTCTTCTGGTACCGTCTGTTACTTGTCTTCCGGAGACAAACCCTACTTGATCATTTTTAACAAGATCAGGTAAAAGATTCTTTAATCGATCCGCTAAAATTTTCGAATATACTTTAATATCAGTGTTAATTAAAGAGATCGGACGATAATTTTTAACTTCTTCTGGGTTTCTAATGTCTTTGGGGATCAAAATGATAGTTGCCGCCGTCATTTCTTTGGGGAACGATCCAATACTAGAAGCGTGGTCAAAAAGAGATTTTAGGTGCGGGGATAAAATGTTGGAGAAAAACTTGAGATATTCGTTTGTGAACCCATCTGGGCCAGGGGATTTGTTAAGTTTAAGTTTGTCAATCGTTTTGGCAATTTCTTCTACAGTAAACGGTTGATTTAAAAGAGTTAGGTCCAAATTATCTAGTTGGGGAAGGGTCAATTTAGAAAGAAAAAGGTCAATCTCTTTTTGATTAGGAGTATGAACTAAGGGATCTTTTTTAAGATTATAGAGGGTTTCGAAATAATCCGCAAATATTTCGGTAATATCAGAGGGGTGTTGTTTCATTTCTCCTGAAGGGGATTTGATCTTAACAATCCTTCTACTTACGCGAGCTTGTTTAAGTTTACTTGTCATATATTTGGTGGGTTTGTTAATTGAAGCATACAGATTATATTTTGATGCTCTAACAATGGAATCGTACTCGGAAATAATTTCGGATCTTAACTCCTGTCTCAATTTCAGGATATCAAGATGGATAATATGGGATGGAGCAGACAGGGAATTTTGTTGTTTTTCTTTTGAAGCAATTTGGTTCTGGAGGTCAGCAATTTTTTGTCTTTTTTCTTTTTTGTATCTCGTGGAGAGTTGGATGAGACATCCTCTCAAGACCGCCTTGTGGGCGTTCCATAATGTAAAGGGATCAATACTATCTGAAGAGTTTTCTTTAAAATAATTATCAATAGTTTCGGTAATTATATTTCTATACTTTGGGGTACGTAGTAGGGTAGGATTTACCTTCCAAAGAAAAGTGTTTGCTACTGGAGGGCCTGATTCAAATACTGCCATCACAGGGGCGTGGTCGGAAAAAGACTTCTCAAGAATTTCAATTTTCTTAAATTTTGTGATAGAAAAGACATTGGTTAGAAATAAGTCTATTCTGGAAGATGTCTTATATATATCTGAGTAATATGTAAATTCTCTAGAGGTGGTATTTAGACATCTGAAAATGTCATACATCTCATTTTGTTTTATCCAATTTTTCAGAGATCGGCCTGATTTAGAAGTAGCAGAAGATGATGAGTCAATTTCTCTATCGGGAACTAGATTGAAGTCCCCTATTAGCATGAGGTCACCTTTTTTAACTTCGTCAATCTTCTGCATTAATTTATTAAAAAAAGAGATCTGACCATTATTTGGGGCATATATATTCACGATTGTACAAAGGTTAAAATTTAACTTACATATGAGGATGTGAAATCTTCCCTGGGTGTCGGGATGTTCTTCAATTAATTGGAAGGGAATATTCTTATTTATAATGGTTATAACTCCCTCACTTTTTTTATTATTATTGAGGGATTTAAAAATATATGGAAAATCTTTATGCTGAAAGGTTGGATGTATATCTTTTATTAATTTGACCTCTTGTAAACAAGAGACATCCGCTTGAAGCCGTCTTATTTCTCTCCAAGTTATGTAGCGCTTATGGGGACTGTTCAGTCCTTTAACATTGTGTGAAAGGATTTTAATTCTCATGATAATCTCTTTCCTTTTTTATTAAATTATCTTATATATATTTAGGATTGCTTACTCTTATTAGCTGAATTCAATAAAATGTATATGTCTAGAAAAGGTGTCATGTCGGACGCTGTTCACACCACAGCGTCCGGCAGGCAGAGGTAGTTCCACCTCCAGCCACTATAGCCTCAGTGGCGCCGGCTTGATCTTCAGGCTCTCGGGGGTTAATCCTGCTGGAGACCAGGTTGGAAGGTTAGTCACGCCCACGGTCTTTAAATAGTCATACTGGCATATGGGCATCGCCGATTATAGCTTGTGTTTCATACCAAGTGGTTCCAGTCTGGAGTGGAGGTGTTGCAGAGAGAGATTCGTATCTGGTGTCGTATGATCCGTCGTTATCCTTTCTCCTTCCCATATTTGTGTTTAGTTGTGCCCTGTTCACATTACTGTTTATTCCTGTGTGTGTGCGGCGCAGTGCAGTTTAAGTTCTCCCTGTCTGTCATTATTTGTGTGGGAGCTTTGGTGGTGTGTCTCCTCACTGGGTGGAGGGTTAAGTGCAGGGCTGAGCAGGAGATAAGGAAAGGTCGGAGGCTCAGGCATTTGCACCTTCAGCAAAAACCCTGGGTTGAGGGTCAGACAGGGTTTCCCCTAGTAAAAGGGACACCACAGGGGCCCCGGGTATTTCAGCCTTAGTTGAACTAAGTCCCCGTGACATTATAATCGGCCCACATTTTTTCAGGAGTCCATGGATCCATTAGATTCCATAACCCGCCAGTTGGCGGCACTGTCCTTACAGGTCTCCGAGTTGAAAGGGGCAGTTCAGCAGCAGGGCCTGGTAGTAGCAAAGGTGCAAACGGCATCTGCAGGTATCGGTGCAGAGCTGAAGTTTCCGCTGCCAGAACGATTTTCAGGCGATCGCAGCAAATTTGTCGTATTTCGGGAGGCCTGCAAATTATACTTCCGCATGCGGCCAATCTCCTCAGGTAATGAGGCCCAGCGAGTAGGGCTGGTGTTGTCATTACTGAGTGGTGACCCCCAAGCATGGGCATTTTCCTTACCAGCTGACTCTGCTATATTTCATTCGGTCGATAATGTTTTTTCTGCCCTCGGGCTCATTTACGATGACCCTGACCGACTGGCTCTAGCGGAATCTAAAATCCGCGCCCTCTGCCAGGGGGAGCGCTTGGCAGAAGACTATTGTTCGGAATTTCGCCGCTGGGCTGTAGACACACAGTGGAATGACCCAGCACTGCGGAGCCAGTTTATTCATGGGGTATCAGGGAGGGTGAAACAAGCCCTCCTGATGTATGAGACTCCGGCATCATTGGAGTCTGCCATGAGTTTGGTGATACGTATTGATCGCCGTTTTCGTCAGGGGGCACAGGAGACGCTACCTCTGGGGGAAAACAGAGGTGCAGGTGTGGTTGAAGTAGATGAGTCCCCTGAACCTATGCAGATTGCTGGCGTGGCACAGGTTCAGCCTCGCGCTCCGGGATTCCGGAAGCCCGGAGCATGTTTCTACTGTGGTAAAGGAGGTCATTATGTTAACGTTTGCCCGGTACTACCTAAGAGGGTCACACCGGCGGAAAACTGTTAAGCTCAGAGGGTATGGAGGAGACCCAACTGAGCGTATGCATATCCTCCATGTTGGTATCTCAATGTATGCTCCCTGCCAAGGTTATTATCGCCAGCAGAGAGCTACCTATATCAGTGTTTGTGGATAGCGGTTCCGCCACCAATCTCATAGATGAGGAGTTTGCACACACCGCCGGGTTTAAGATCGAAAGACTTCCTCACCCCATACAGGTGGTGACCATTAATGCTGTTCCCCTCCCTCAAGGGGAGATTACTGAGTTTGTGGCAGAGGTGAAACTCCACATTGGGGTCCTACATTCTGAGTCGGTTACATGTAGGGTCCTCCGTAATCTCCCAGCTCAAATGGTCCTGGGTTTTCCATGGCTGTCCAGGCACAACCCGGTAATTGATTGGAAAATTCAGGACATAGTACAATGGAGTGGTTTCTGCCAAGACAATTGCTTGGCCACATGTGTGTCCGCCGTGACGCCCAGCCTGCCGGAGGCTTTGCAGGATTTCGCGGATGTTTTCTCTGAGAAGGGTTGCTCAGAACTGCCTCCACATAGAGCCTATGACTGTGCGATTAGGTTAAAACCCGGGGCCAAATTACCTAAGGCCAGGATGTTTAATATTTCTGGTCCTGAGAGACAAGCTCTGAAAGACTACATCGCGGAGAGTCTGAGCAAAGGTCACATCCGGCCTTCGTCCTCGCCTGTAGCCGCGGGGTTTTTCTTCATTAAGAAGAAAGATGGGGGGTTACGCCCGTGTCTGGATTTCTGAGAGTTAAACCAGATTACTATCCGTGATCCCTACCCAATGCCGTTGATCCCGGATTTGTTCAACCAGGTAGCGGGGGCGAAATGGTTTTCCAAGCTGGACCTCAGGGGGGCGTATAACCTCATAAGGGTCCGTCAGGGGGATGAGTGGAAGACGGCGTTTAACACTCCTGAGGGTCATTTTGAGAGTCTGGTTATGCCGTTTGGGTTGACCACCGCGCCTGCCGTTTTCCAACATTTTATTAATGATGTATTTGCTCATGTCCTGGGGAGATTTGTGATTGTATACCTGGATGATATCCTCATTTATTCTAGCGATCGGGACACTCATTTGGAGCATGTTAGGCAGGTGTTACAGTTGCTCCGGGAGAACCAGCTCTATGCTAAGCTGGAAAAATGTTTATTTTTTGTCCAGGAGTTGCCCTTTTTGGGATATATTGTGTCCGCAGCCGGTTTTAAAATGGACACCGCTAAGGTGCAAGCGGTGCTGCAATGGGAGAGGCCGGAGAGTCTGAAAGCACTCCAGCGGTTCCTTGGGTTTGCGAATTATTATAGGAAATTTATAGAACAGTATTTACGATGCTTTGTGTCCGACAACCAGGAGGAGTGGTCTACTTTCCTTCCTCTGGCCGAATTCACGTTAAATAATCACCGCCAAGAGTCATCAGGAGAGTCTCCATTCTTTTGTGTGTACGGTCAACATCCTCAGTTTTGTACCTTACGTCAGGGTGACTCCGGGGGTGTCCCGGAGGAGGATCAGCTAGGAGCCCAATTGTCATCAGTCTGGAGGCGGGTGAAACAGCGTTTGTTGAGCATGAGTGCCAGGTACAAACGGGTGGCTGACAGTAGACGCGTGCCAGGTCCGGACCTGTGTGTGGGTGAATGGGTGTGGTTAGCTACGAAGAACATAAAACTCAAAATCCCATCTTTAAAACTGGGTCCAAGGTTTATTGGGCCTTTTAGGATTTCTGCCATCATTAACCCAGTGGCTTATCGGTTGGAACTTCCTGCGGTGTACAGAATACATAACGTTTTTCACAGGGCTTTATTGAAAAAGGTGGTAGGCTTGGTGGACACGACGCCGATGCCACCTCCAGTCATGGTGGATGGCGATTTAGAGTTCGAGGTCGCCAAGGTAGTGGACTCTCGAGTAGTACGCCGTACTCTTCAGTATTTGGTGCACTGGCGGGGGTATGGTCCGGAGGAGAGGTCTTGGGTTCCAGCCTCAGACATACATGCGGATCGGCTGGTCAGTTCTTTTCACCGTCGTCATCCTGACAAGCCGGGTCCTATGAGTCTTGAGGGCCCTGGGGTCCCTCGTAGAAGACGGGGTACTGTCATGTCGGACGCTGTTCACACCACAGCGTCCGGCAGGCAGAGGTAGTTCCACCTCCAGCCACTATAGCCTCAGTGGCGCCGGCTTGATCTTCAGGCTCTCGGGGGTTAATCCTGCTGGAGGCCAGGTTGGAAGGTTAGTCACGCCCACGGTCTTTAAATAGTCATACTGGCATATGGGCGTCGCCGATTATAGCTTGTGTTTCATACCAAGTGGTTCCAGTCTGGAGTGGAGGTGTTGCAGAGAGAGATTCGTATCTGGTGTCGTATGATCCGTCGTTATCCTTTCTCCTTCCCATATTTGTGTTTAGTTGTGCCCTGTTCACATTACTGTTTATTCCTGTGTGTGTGCGGCGCAGTGCAGTTTAAGTTCTCCCTGTCTGTCATTATTTGTGTGGGAGCTTTGGTGGTGTGTCTCCTCACTGGGTGGAGGGTGGAGGGTTAAGTGCAGGGCTGAGCAGGAGATAAGGAAAGGTCGGAGGCTCAGGCATTTGCACCTTCAGCAAAAACCCTGGGTTGAGGGTCAGACAGGGTTTCCCCTAGTAAAAGGGACACCACAGGGGCCCCGGGTATTTCAGCCTTAGTTGAACTAAGTCTCCGTGACAAAAGGCGAATGAAACAACAAAAGGAAAAAAAAAAAACTATAAGTAAACTATAACAAACAAATAAACAAACTTAAAGAGTCCTCCTGGAGTTAATCACCGAATGTGATAATCTCCTTTTTTTGGGGACTTTAAAAAAAAAGCCAAAGTGGCGAGAACCCATGAAGCCATTGATATTTTGTCAAATGTCAAATGTAAATAATACAAAGACCAATGAGAGATATATCCCTATTCAACCAGTATCTTTGTTAGAAGGATCCTCATCTAGAAAGCGTATAAAGTCTAAAGCTTCCTTTGGAGTAAAGAAGGGGACAATTTTACCCCTATGTGACACAAGTAACTTTGTTGGAAAGCCCCATTTATATGGAATCCCCATTTCCCTGAGAGCATTAGTAGCTTGATTAAACGATTTTCTAGCTTCCATAGTTGACTTTGAGAAATCAGAGAAGAATTTTAAATGATCATTAGGGGGAGGTAGAGAGCCCTTCTCTCTAATATATCTTAGTATCATTTCTTTAGTTTCAAAAAAGTGAAAGTGATGTATCGTATCCCTCGGCTTATCCATTGGTACATTCTTTGGGCGGGGCAGGCGGTGAATCCTATCAATTATCAATTGTAAATCAGTTAAGGACGGCAAAGCCTTTTTAAGCGTAGCTTTAGTGTAATCTGAAAGGTCTTTCTGTATCACGCTTTCAGGTATCCCCCTAATCTTGACGTTGTTCCGTCTACTCCGGTCCTCTAAGTCCGTTAACTTGGACCTCACGGATAAAAGTTCGGCTTTTAAATCTGAGTTTTGCTTTACTAACTCATCTGTTCTATTTTCAACCTTTGACAATCTTTTCTCATTCAGTTCAAATCTTTGAGAGAATTTTTCACTAATCTCCTGCATATCCTTCCTGTGAGAATCAAATCCCGTTTTAATCGACGCATTGATTGCATTGATAGATTTATGCATGAATTGATTAGCTTGATTGGTGGATTCCTGGAAGGACATGAGGAAGCCAGCAAGCAAACCCTCAGTGACTCGCCTATCAGAGTTCAACAGGGTTTTAAAGTCAAAGTCATGGGGAGTCAGAAAATCAGTAGAAGACGACTCCGGACAGCCTTTTTCAGAGAGTTGTTTAACTGGGGTACTACTTGGAGAATAGTCATCAGATGAAGTATTAGAATCTAAATCTGCTGCCTCTGTTCTCACAGTTTCACCTTCTGGAATTCTTCTCTTATGAGATTTGGATAAATCCATTTTACTTTCCTCATCCTGAAAAGAAAGTTTTGAGGCACCTTTATTATCAAAAACTTGAGAAGATGTGAAAGATAGAGTACGGGGGTCAGAAGATATAATTTTTTGATCCGAGTCCTGCTGAGTAGCCTTATTAGATAAACCGTGAGGCATGTGTCTAGATGAGATAGCTTCCTCCCTTTTTAGAGGGGATCTAGATTTAATTGGACTTAATAGATTAACAGATTCAGTGTAAATTTTCTGATTTGAAGCGCTCGTAGATTTCTGGTTTTTACTAGTAGGCAATTTAGATTTCAAATTAGATGCCATAATTAGAGTATACCGAAACAAGAGTAAAGGAAATGCGCTATACCCTTAAATGTTCCTGTATATGCCACCCCTGTTTTATTATTATTGTAATTAAGTTGAATTTTATTACAGTTTCAGCAGGGTTTGTAAATCGCAAACTAAGATAAGAATAAAGACTTAAATAGAGTAGTAATGTAACCCCTTCAATTATGATAATAATTCAACAAAGCAATAGAGACGTATTGTCCTCCGTAACGTAGGCTTATATAAAACAACAGCACCTCATACACTCCTGTCCAAACACTACCTATATAACCTCAGGTGCCTTAAATGTTATAGACAGAGAAGAGAAGAGCATACAATCAGTAGGATTCAGAATAAGACAGTATAAGCTCTATATCTTCCCGTCTAGGAATGTATAGATTAGTTATTCCCTTAAATATCTTCTTCTAATGCTTTAATATGTCATCAAAACAAGGCACAAGAGACAATCTCCATGTAAGTCTCATCTAACTCAAGAATGCACTTCAGCAATACACAAACAGTCTTATTGATATAACAATATTCAGATACTCTCCCCTATATTACTATCCCTATTCCAATTTACAAATAATTAAGATTTCACCATCCCCAAGAGACTAACAATAAGTTCAGAGAGCAACAGATTCCATCTCACCCAACGAGTGTAATATTCTCCAAGTAGTAGGGGTCAACGATGCTCCTTCCTTCAGGTCACCGTTGGATAGTAATCAAGTGACCACCAAAACCAAAGTCAAATTTCACTAAATCTCCTCTGCTGCTTCTTGTATAAATGTAGCCGTCTCTAAGCCCCTTAGTGTGTTAAAGGGTCGAACTCGATGTGACAATCAGTCAATGACAGCCTCAGCCGAGGCACCCAATAAGGACCAGATCCACCTCCACCCTCTTTGATGACAGCTTCTTCCTTGCAGCTTCGTGCCCGCCAGCTCCCGCCGCGACAATCTCCAGCACCGCCAGCTCCTCTACTCCTCTGCAGCTGAGCGGCGGCAAGCTGCGCAGAGCCCGGTCTCCAGGCAATGACCTCCGATCAGCACAGAAAAAGCGTGGGCAATTCCAAATTCTTTCTGTTAAAGATATCCCCAGCAGTGGGCTTCTCCTCCTAGACTGCCGCTAAGCTCCAGCAGCTCTCCCGCCAAACAGTTTTAAAATCAGACGCGGCGCTCCCCTTCTTCTCCGCACTCACCAATGCAACACTCAGTCAGTGACAGCTTCAGCCGAGGCACCCAAGAAGGACCAGAGCCACCTCTACTTTCTTTGATGACAGCCTCTTCCTTGCGGCTTCGTGCCTGCCAACTCCCGCCGTGTCGCTCTCCAGCACCGCCAGCTCCTTTACTCCTCTGCAGCTGAGCGGCGGCAAGCTGCGCAGAGCCCGGTATCCAACAGCGTCGACAGCGGACCTCTATCGACTCAGGAACACTGAGGCTCCTTCAGCGTCAGATCAGGGGCTCAGCAGCCGTCACACAGGATCTCCTCCAGTTCACACCTCTGATGTAAACAATGGCGGTTCCCGTGGCTAAGTACAGGGGAAACCTGCTGAGTCACCAGCTGCTCTCTCCTCACTGCTCACTTCAAAGGGCTGTAATTCCTTAAGTATAGGGCGGATTTCTTCCAGGGAGGTGTCAAAATATTCACAGGAAAGATAAGAATCCAGTTCCACAGGTCTTCTGATGAATAAGAGTCTTCTTAAGCAATTATGTCGCTTTGTAGATAGGCTTCATGGGAGCTCTGAGCTCAAGCGTCCTCCTCCATCGAGCTCCAGGCCACACCCCAAAGTTTCATATTTTTAAAGGAATTATATGATTGCACTTTTGATATTTCTTCCCTGGTCCTGTGGACATTTTTTTGATTAACATGAAAAACATCCATAGGGTCATTTAAAAGCAGTAGTCGGCACTTAATAGTAAAACTCTGGGAATCCAGAACAAATGCAAGATGTCTGAGTTCAGGTGAGCGGTGCTCCTCCTGCATTTATCAAAGAACCCCTAGTCGTCCAAGCAGAGCCTCCCATTCCCTAATAGGCAGAGAAGGATCCCACTAGTCATAGCATCACCCTTCCCTTCAAGGCCCTGTAGAGGATAAGACCCTCCTTCTTACCCCAATAGGCAGAGAAAAGCCCCACCCTAGTACCCTAGAAGTCACAGCAGTCTGTTCCCAAACTCCCTAATAGTCGCAGCATCACTTAAAATGTATACGCGATGAAATCTCCCCACATCCCCCTGCTTGTTCAGTAATCACAACCATTCTTGTTCTGGGAACTGTCCTCTTTATACCAAGTCTTACACCACTTTTAGGAGGGACTTGAAAACTCTTCTTAATAACAACCAACTGAATAGCGAGTTCAGCTCTGAAGTACTGTAAAGTCTATTATGAAATAAGTAATAAAACAGCTAACCCTCATTATTTCCCCAGTAATAATAAGCGGAGGCCCTTCCCACTAGCCTAATAGGAAAGCCTCACCCTAATAACCTAGTAGTCACAGCCAGTGGCGGCGGCAGCAGATGCGCTTCTATCGAATGAATATTCAAAATAAGATTCAGGACAACGATTGCGCGCCGTCAGCCAATCAGAATCCAGACGATCAGGATTGTCTTCCTGTGATTGGTGCAGAGCTCCCCTGTCTCTTCTCACGGGTGCCGCAGGGACGAAGTGACTAGGCAGAAACAGGATGAGGCGGGCGGAGGACAGAAGCTTTGTGCGCTGCTCTGAGGAACGGTCCGGCACATCCCGACGCTCGCTGAGGCTCCTCTGAGTGGCGGCTCCTGCGGCTGTGAGCGAGTACAGAGCGGCGGCACCGTGTGAATAGTGGGCTGGTCGGGCTGCATTTGACAGTCGCCTGACAGATGCAGATTGAGTGATTGGCTGTAAAGTTTGTCATGATCAGCTGTATGATGAATGCAAACTTGGCTGTGGATTTCTGGGCAGATTTGTGTGATTTGTCCTCTCCGCAGGGGGCTCAGGGCCTCGCCTCCGCCGCTGTCTGTTGTGTTCGTGGGCGGGGTTAATGATGTAGTGATGGTGCCTTGTACTTCCCCTTATCACAGCACAACACTGGCCCCAGTAAAAACTCTTTACCCTGCAAAACCACGGTGCCAGGGGCTCAGTCCACAGTCTGATTTCCCACAACCCTCCCTCCACTGACAGGGCAGCTGAGGACCTGCAGGCTCAGTGAGCGTTGCTGTGTGGGAATCACAGTGTGCTGACAGCTGCACACAGGAGAAGAGGGAGGGAGGGAGGGGGGGCTCCTTGTCAAGCAGCACACTCCTGGGTCCGGCTTGTTATCTTGCTTGGGGATTCCCCGTGGTGAAGGAGGAGTGACCGCTGTTAAGTCCTGACAGGCACAGCTCTTATTATAACGTTCCAGGCAGGAAAGGGTGGGAGGGAGACCCGGGAAGATGGCGCCCCCACCTCGCTGGAGCCTGGAATGGAGGAACGGGGAAACCCCGTGGTGGGGAAGCAGCCCCCGGCCACCCAACCCCTCTGCAGCCGCACCTGTCACACAGCTCTCGCCGTCCAGAGGTCCAGCTCCACCGTTAAGCTGCAGGTCAGTCTCTCTCTGTCGGGCTTAATGAGGGGAATTGACTTCTCCCTCCCAGCACGCAGGGCAAAGATGGCCGGCGCCCCTCCACCAACGGGCCTCTGAGTCCCAAATAAGCCGCCGCTGTCCTCTTCAAACCGATAAAACTTTGCTCCTTCACTCCCAGAAACTCCCTCGATGTTCCAGAGAGTCTTTTAGTGGCTTTAGCCTAGGTTATAAGGAGCAGAAGGTTCCCCTGAAGGCTCAGGAGAGAGGAGCTCAAGGGAGACACGTCTGCCCTGCTCGAGGCCTAAGCCACGCCCCCCTGTATCATGAGATTTTGAGTGCAAACCTCCTTCCATCAGGAAGGGCATTGAAGATAAAACGTGGATGGGTCTTTCAGCATGATAATGATTTCAAGCACACCAACAGGGCAACGAAGAGGTGGCTTTGTAAGACGCATATGAAGGTCCTTGAGTGGCCTAGCTAGTCTCCAGCTCTAAACCCTATAGAAAACCTTTGGAGGGATTTGAAAATCCGTGTTGCCCAGCGACAGACTCAAAACATCACTGCGCTAGAGGAGATATGCATGGAACAATGGGCCAACATACCACCAACAGTGTGTGCCAACCTTGTGAAGACTTGAAGAAAACGTTTGACCTGTCATTGCCAACAAAATATATATAACAAAATATTGAGATGAACTTTTGTTAATGACCAAATACTTATTTTCCACCATAATTTGGTAAATAAATCTTGCCAAATCAGACAATGTGATTTTCTAGATGTGTTTTCTCATTTTGACTCTCATAGTTGTGGTCTACCTATGATGTCAATTACAGGCCTCTCTCTTCTTTTTAAGTGGGAGAACTCTCATAATTGGTGGCTGACTAAATCATTTTTTCCCCATTGTATATATTAGTCTTTCATCCCGTGAACTAAGGATACGAAGATATGAATATTTAAGGGATTTCATGGCCACTCACGATGTGGATGACTTGACGACGCTAATGACAACCTCCAGGCATTTCAAGACCCAGCACAATTGCATCCCCAAAAATCTTATTATTAGGGGTGTCGATAGAATACATAATGGTATAAGATGAGGTGACATAAAAAGTATGCTAGCACAGAGAGAGTGCAGATGGATTACAATTTGGGATACTATGGTACCAAATGCTCTGAATGAACAATTAGACTTTGTTTGATTTTTGTAAAAATATTTTTATCTGTGGATCCAATTTTAATGTGTTTTTTCTTCATTGTTTTTAGTTATAAAAAAAACTTTCTTGATGACTCTTGAACATCGACTCTGAAATCCTTTTTGATCATCACAATTAACTACATATGAGCCTGATCCTCTTTCAACATGGGATCCTCCACATTTTTGGACACATTTTTTTTTTTTGCTTTGAAGGGTTACACATGGTGTTCTACTACTGTTTTGTATATCATATATCCATATTGAAGCTATATACTTATTTGTTATTATCATTCTATATCAGTGTTTCAGTTTCTTTTCACCTGTATCTTGAGTGGTATATATGAACTGTTTCTTGGCACTTAACACTTTATTCACATATACACATATGTTGTTTATGTGGTCATAGCTGAGTTCGTATAGAATTGCACTGTTCATGTTCAGACAATGTATTAATATATACTTTTTAAATAATTAAATAGCTCCGTTATGTCACATTTGTGAGTTTGTTCATAATATAACCTGTTTACACACATCATAGCCCTTTTTTTGTACCCATTTTCAATATGGAGTTTGGCCAGTGCACAAGCCTGTATTGACACGTGCGGGCAATTGATGCCATAGGGGATTTCCCCTTGACCCGCCGCGTCATTGGGTTTGTAAGAAATTATAAACCCTACAAGAGAAAAATGAGCAAAAACTCTACTGTAACTAAGTAAATAAAAAGCAAAAAGTGCATTTAAATAAGGCTAGGTTCATATTAGCGTTTCTGTGCGCAACGTATCATCTGCATGTGCAAACACATGTTTACGCAGCATTTTTTACCCACATCATCTTACTCATGACGCAAAAAAAGCTGCATGTGCATGCGTTTGTATGAGTTTTAGCAAGCGTTTGCGTTGTTTATGAGCATGCGTTCGATATTTCCAATGCTTTTCCAGTAGAATTTTTTTTGACACCAGACACCCAATGGTGGTGTCTCATGAGATTTCTATATATAGACACACTGCACTGATGAAATCCTCGTCTTTTGCTGCTGTTTCCATCTGCAAGATGGATCTTGGCGTGGAGAGCTTCATCCTTAATCTTGATTTGTCATTGAATTTGGCTGTTGCCTTTGCTGTTGCTTGTGAAGAAGAGAGAGACTGAGACTGTCACTATTGGCAACACCCCATCGTTGAAGTCCTATAGAGCCGTGGAGCCTACCACTCGTTGTACACAGAGCTGTGTGAAAACCCTGAGAAGTTTTTCGAGTACGCAAGAATGTCGGAACAGAGTTTCCATGACTTGCTGCTACATGTCCGAGGATCCATCAACAGGCAGGACACACAACTACGTCACAGCTATGGCAGTTAGTCAGGGCAGGAGTCAGGTAACCCACACTTTGCACTCCCTTTTATCCATGTGCTTTATTTCTATCCTCTTGTGTTCCCTTGCCATCCACATTCACCGCCCCATCCCCCCTCCATCACGACTCATACACACCAGCCCCTCTATACTTCCGTCTCCCATGTACAGCTTCCATGCACTTCTCATCTTCCTGAAAAATCTCAGTCCATCTTGCCCATACACATCGCAGAAAAAAAACTTTTTATTATTCCGACCCCGGTCCACCATCCCCCAACCTCAACCCCTACCCTACCTCATATCAAAACCATAATAATCTTATTAATATACTTGCACTCCTTCATCTTCTTTTAATTGTGCCCTCTGGAATCCATGGTCTGTATGTAACAAACTTCCTTTCCTGCACAATTGCTTTCTGAACAACTCTGAATCTGTTGGCCCTCACTGAAACCTGGATTCAGGTTTCTGACACAGTCTCCCCTGCTGCCATTTCCCATGGTGGATCACAATTCTCCCATTCCCTGAGACCCACAAACAGACTTGGTGGTGGAGTCGGCATACTCTTGTCCCCACAATGCACTTTCCAGGTCATCCCCCCCCCCAGTTCCATCTCTCTCATTTCCTTCTTTTGAGGTCCACACCATCAGGCTCTTCCGTCCTCTCTCCTTCAGAGTAGCGGTCATATACCGGGCCCCCAGGCTCACCAACCCACTTCCTTGACCACTTCTCAGCCTGGCTGCTGCACTTCATGTCCTCAGAACTGCCAACCCTTATCCTGGGAGACTTCAACATCCCCATGAACAACCCCACTTCCACATCTGCATCCCAGCTTCTATCACTAATCATTTCTTTAGGCCTCTCACAGCTTTCAACCTCTGAGACACACAAGGATGGTAACACCCTTGACCTGGTCTTTGTCCGACTGTGTTCAATCTCCTATCTAAATAACTCACAGCTTCCCCTCTCTGACCATAACATTCTCTCCTTCATGCTCACAAATCCTCGCCCACCCCAGCAAACTCCTACCTACCACACATTCAGAAATCTACAAGCCATTAACCTTCAGACACTTTCAAACTCCCTACCCATCACAATCATCAATCTCCTCTTTTTCCTGTCTTGATCTGGCTGTTCATCACTACAACAGCACTCTTAGAAGCACCTTTGACCAAGTAGTGCCCCTTACCCTCAGAACCTAGAAACACAGTGTGAAACAGCCCTGGTTCACATCGCAAACTCAACTTCTCCAGCGATGCCTAAGAGTGCTGAGCACCTATGGTGAAAAACCCACACACCAAAAGACGTCATCCACTTCAGATTTACCTTAAGAACCTATAACTCTGCCCTTAAACTCGCCAAACAAGCCTACTTCACCACCCTGATCTCACACTAGCCAACAAAGAAACTTTTTGACACCTTTCACTCCTCCTTCAGGCCAAAAGCACAAGCCCCTATCACCGATATGTGTGCTGATGACCTGGCCTCCCACTTTATAGAAAAAATAGATAATATCCGTCAGGAAATCCGCTCTCAACAACCAAGTGCTGTGACTCTCATCCCTCCCTGCATTTCCCCTGGTTCACTTTCCAGATTTGATCCCATCACAGAAGAAGTCTCCAAACTCCTCTCTTCTTCTCATCTGACTACCTGCACTACCGACCCCATTACCTCACATCTCCAGTCTCTCTCTCTAGTCGTCACAACTCGCCTAACTACAATCTTTAATCTCTCCCTCTCCTCGGGCATTTTCTCATCCTTCAAACACTCTATCTTTACTCCATTACTAAAGAAACCCGCTTTCGACCCATCCTGCCAACTACAGACCAGTCTCCAATCCCCCCTTCATCTCTAAACTTATGGAGCACCTAGTCTACTCCCTCCTTACCCGCTACCTCTCCACTCACTCCCTCCTAGACCCTTCACAGTCTGGCTTCCGTCCCCTACATTTGACTGAAACGGCACTCATCAAAGTTACCAATGACCTTCTAACAGCAAAATGTAACAGTGACCACTTTCTGCTCATTGTTCTCAACCTTTCTGCAGCTTTTGACCCTGTTGACCACCGTGACCTACTCTCTAGGCTCCAGTCACTAGGCACTAAGGACACTGCTCTCTCCTGGTTCTCTTGCTATCTTTCTGACCGCTCCTTCAGTGTTTTGGCTCCACATCATCTCTTCCTTTTGCTGTCGGAGTACCTCAGGGCTCAGTCCTTGGCCCCCTACTCTTCTCTCTACATGGCCTCAGTTGGACAGACCATCAGCAGATTTGTCTTTCAGTACCATCTTTATGCTGATAACACACAACTATACACGTCATGCCCCGACCATACCCCCTCTGTACTGCAGAACGCCAGTGACTGTCTGTCTGCAGTCTCCAACATCATGTCCGCTCTCTTTCTGAACCTCAACCTCTCAAAAACTGGACTTCTTCTGCTCCCGCCGTCTACTATCCTCCCTAAATCTGACATTTGCCTCTCTGTGGGTGGCACCATAATAACACCTCCCACTCCCGACTCCAAAACTTCTCCCGCGCTGCGCCAATCCTCTGGAATGCTCTACCCCCAAGAAATTAGGACTATCCACAATTTGCATAGTTTTAGGCGCTCCCTCAAAACGCATTTGTTAAGAGCGCCTATCGCATTCACTAATCAAAGTCATTTTATGTGTAAGTGTATTGCTTGTGTAGCCCATTCACTATCTCCATCTGTCCCTCACTCCCTCAAAATGGCTGGACCATCATTGTCAATACACCATTGTAAATACACACCTGTACTTTGTATCTCTCCCACCTCATTGTAGATTATAAGCTCACGAGCAGGGTCATCTTTTGCTTGAATTATTGTATTGTTAACATTGTTACTTATGACTTGTGTTTTGGAACTGTTAAACTGTAAAGCGCTGCGGAATATGTTGGCGCTATATAAATAAAGATGATTACTATTATTACGTTGAGCAATTCCTGCTGAGGAACGTCTCTTGGTGACCCTGAGGTACATAATTTTGAAAAAGAAACACGTCATTAATATGATTGTTCTAAAAGCCGTGTAGATTCCCCCCCCCATTTTCTGTTTAGCAGTTTCCTGGCTACCTTATCTCTACATTTTCAATTCCGGATTGGAGTGTCCACGCTTTCTGGGATTGTTAGAGCCACCTGCCATGCTTTTTGTGGCGTTCTGCATGAAGAATTCCTCCCCCAACCCACAACTGAACTCTGGCTGGAAAATGCTGCAAACTTTTAGGACATTTGTAATTTTCCAAACTGATAAAGGGCTGTGGACGGCAAACACTTTCGGATTATGAAAGCTGCTGGAAGTCGATCTGAGTATTTCAACTACAAAAAATACTTTTCGATTGTTCTCATGCCGATTGCAGATGCTGACTGTCAATTTGTCACCGTGGACGTTGGCTCATTTGGACAAGGAAATGACTCACAGACTTTCAAAAACTCTGACTTGGGCCAACGTTTGTATGGGAATCATTTCTATTTTCCACAGCCACGACCTCTTCTGAACATTGAAGGACCGCCAATGCCGTTTGTTGTGATTGGGGATGAGGCCTTTCAAATGTGTGCCAACCTCATAAAACCGTACTCAAGTCGGGACTTGAATCACACCAAACGGATTTACAACTACTGACTGACAAGGGCACGAAGAACTGTGGCGTGTGCCTTTGGATTGCTGGTATCTAAATGGTGCATTTTGGGAACAGCCATCAGTCTAAAAATTGAGACAATTGATGAGGTTGTGAAAGTGTGTGTTCTGCACAATTACATCCTGGTGAAAGCGTGATGCCACTTAGAACTTGAGGAACCTGTTCATACCACATTGAAGGATTACCAAGATCACCCTCTGAGGGCTACAGTGGACGTTGACCAAATGAGGGATAAATTTGCTGCCTACTTTGTTTCAGATATTGGACGTGTGGCATGGCAAGACAAAATGGTTTAATCCGCTAATTATTAAAATGTACTTGTAATGTTTGCTTACTTTAATACTAACACCTTCACTGTAACTTTAATACTAAACACCTTGACTGTAACACCCGTTAATACTTCACTCATCAATACACACTTGTTTAAATAAAGAGTGATGCCACTTAGAACTTGAGGAACCTGTTCATACCACATTGAAGGATTACCAAGATCACCCTCTGAGGGCTACAGTGGACGTTGACCAAATGAGGGATAAATTTGCTGCCTACTTTGTTTCAGATATTGGACGTGTGGCATGGCAAGACAAAATGGTTTAATCCGCTAATTATTAAAATGTACTTGTAATGTTTGCTTACTTTAATACTAACACCTTCACTGTAACTTTAATACTAAACACCTTGACTGTAACACCTGTTAATGCTTCACTCATCAATACACACTTGTTTAAATAAAGAGATAAAGAAAACACAGGAAGACAGGGATTGTGAAAAAAAGAATTTTTATTAACAAAAATAAAAACAATGTTTAATTTATCACTTCCCTGACCTGCTCATTCTGAAGTACGCATGCGTATCCATGTCCTTGCGTACCAATGCGTTCCCATAGTCAGTATTGCGTTGTTTTGACGTACTCATACGCATGCGCATAATTGACGCCTCAAAAAATGCAACATGTTGCGTTCGTCGGACACCGCGAAACGACGCATGCGTACCCATCTGCATGCCAACTGATGCAAACGCATGTCCCTGCGTACGCAATGTTAAATATATATACACGTGACGCATGCAGATCTATGCGGATCATAAGCAGAGTTTTTAGTAATACTTTTTTGCGATAAAAAAAATAGCATAAAAGCCATCCCACCATGACAAGGTAACTCTGATTGGAACAGTCCTACACTGTCTAATATTAAAAACCTTACTTTGGTGTCAATGTTGACCACAGTGTGTGAATAAGGCCAGACAAAAGGACATGGCCCAATTAGTAGAACATAAGTCTGTGGAAGCCTTATATACAACTTCCAGCTCAGGAGAGGAAGGCCACACCCTGGCTTGCACAGAATGCAATAATAGAAAGAAAAAACACAAAATTTGAGCTTGACCTGAGTTGGTACACATGCAGAACATAAATGCATGTTCACATTGGCCACAAAACATATAAAACCTAAAAGAGAAAAAAATGAGCAAAAACCCTGCTGTCCCAATCAGTTACCTTTTCGTGGTGGGATGGCTTTTGTTATTTTTTTGATTAAAAAAAAGTATTACTAAAAACTCATTTAAATCCACTTTTTGCTATTTGCTTAGTTACAACAGGGTTTTTGCTCTTTATTTCTCTTGTAGGTTTTATATGTTTTGTGGCCAATGTGAACATGCGTTTTTGTTCTGTATGTGTACCAATTCAAGTCAAGCTCAATTTTTGTGTTTCTCTTTTTAAGAAATTATATAGGTTCCAGCGCGATACTACACATGCGCCGAATAACACTCCGGAAAGACATACACCTGTGATGGTCACTATAAAAGCTTAGGAAGAAGAACGACATTCCTGAAAATAAGCCGGTGCACGGATAGTGTCTGGTCACCACAGAGACAGGAGTCGCTATCCCGTGGGCAGTAATAGGCTCACCTCCTTTGTAGATACTGTATAAGCATATGCTTGAAATAAAAAATAAATTAAGGAAAGAGAGCGCACATAGGGCGATAAAAGTGATTTTTTTTTTTTTGGGTGACAATACACGGTTAGTGCACTCACCTTTACATGTTGTGAACAGTCACAATCCCTTGCAGAATGTGAAAGGAACCAGTGGTCGCTGCAGACCACTGTAGATACCAATATCACAAAGGAGGAAGAAAAAGACTGGGTTTTTCAATGTATCCGCGCTGACCTCACAAGGACAGAAATATTCTTCATAGCTTTTTTGTGCCGACGCGTTTCGTGGCATATTTGCCACTTCCTCAGGGTTACAGCAGTGGTTTGATTCTAGTCAACTCTATTTTTATAAAATTTTAATATGTAGTGAATATAGGTTTCATACACTTATGAAAATTAAAGATTGATTTTTTTAGATGTTTAATGTGTTTTTATCAGAGGTTAGATCTTGATGTAAAGTTATTGTGACTGGTGTATGACATTTTGACATTGGAGGGGGCGTTTCCACAGGAGGTGATGTCTTTTTTCATGTAATTGTGATGTCATGAAGGTTTTGTATAAAACCACTGCTGTAATCAGATACTGTAATTCTTTGGCCCTGAGGAAGTGGCATATCTGCCACGAAATGCGTCGGCACAGTAAAGCTTTGAAGAATATTTCTGTCCTTGTGTGGTCAGCCTGGATACATTGAAAAACCCGGTCTTTTTCTTCCTCCTTTGTGACATTGAAATAAAAAGAGCCGGATACGTATATACTATATGTCTGAATGTCTCTGAATTTATTTGACTCTAACTAGTGTATTAGTGATGAAGGTCTAACGACTGAAACGTTTTTTTTTTTTTTACTTTGTTTCAAATTATAAATAAATTTCACCAGACTGAGTGCTGGATTTTTTCGATTGGCCACAATAAGGCTAGGTGCGCACTTTGAGAATTTGCTTGCAGAAATTTCTGCAATGTGTCTATCTCTTTGCAGCAAAAATGCTGTGGAAAAAACGCCCATTGTTCCTCAATTTTTTTTTTTTTATGCATTTTCGCTTCGGTTTTGCATGTGTTTCTGCATGCATTTTTTGCATGTGTTTTTATACAGCAATGAAGGCTTATTTGAGCTAAATAAAGATATTAAAAAAAAGTGTGTATTTTCTTGATTCAACGCCACCTTTTTCATTCTGATTCAGTAGCATCAGAGTAATTAGGGCATGGTATAAGCAGCTGTCTTTGACACTAAGCCCTAGGCTTATTAATGAAAAGGTGTCAGCCCGACACCCTCATTATTAAGGTGATAAGTAAACACAAGCAAACACATACACATTGTCACCAGGCTATGTAGGAGTGTTAACAGAGGGAACCTACATAGGCTGTAATCAAATAGCAACTCTTAATATAAAGAAAAAAAATTGTGTTGGCTCCTGCTTAATTTTCATAACCAGCAGAGAGAAAGCGGATGGCTGAGGGCTGATGTTGATCTTCTGGGAATGAGCCAATAGCCATAAAGGTTCCCAGGATATTAATATTCGCTCACATATGTATGCTTAGCCTTTACTGACTAGTTTACATGGGGACCCCAGGAAAAAAATTGACATGGCGTCATAAAATCTAAACAGCTGCAGACTAGGCTGACAGCTGCAGGGTGATATTAATAGCCTAGGAAGGGTCCATGGATATTGGCCCCCTCCCTGACTAAAAACATCAGCTTTCAGCCACCTCAGAAAAGGTGCATCTGTAAGATATGCCAAATCTGATGCTTAGCTTCGCTCTCCATGGTTGGGGGGGTGATGTCACCTTTGTATTGTCAGGTTACATCAAGCCCAGAGGTTAGTAATGGAGAGACGTCTATAAATGACCCCATAGTGATATTATAAAAACACACACACACAGAATAATGTCCTTTATTTGAACTAATGACACAGACTCCTTTATTGAATTGGGGAGATGCTAGGTTGGAGTTGCAGGACAATGAAGCGGCTAGCTGGGTGACAGAAGGTGGGGTAGAGGGAAGAGCACCAGGGAGGCTATTCCTGATCTGGCACACCCCAATAAGTTTGCTAAGTTGGCAGATGAGGGGAGTGTTAGTGCAGGAGTAGCACTGCTGCAGCAAGGTACATCCTCTGAAAGCCAGAGGAGTGTCTGCTCTAGTAAGGGGGGAAATAGGAGAGCAGGCCAGGCCAGACAGGTGCTGGTAGTGGGGGACTCAATTATTAGGGGAACAGATAGGGCAATCTGTCACAAAGACAGGGATCGTCGAGCGGTGTGCTGCCTACCTGGCGCTCGAGTCTGACACATCGCTGATCGGGTTGACATTACTGGGAGGGGCTGGTGAGGATCCAGCGGTCATGGTGCACATTGGCACAAATGACAAGGTTAGAGGTAGGTGGAAGGTCCTTAAAGATGATTTCAGGGAATTAGGCTGCAAGCTTAAAGCAAGGACCTCCGACGTATTTTCAGAAATACTTCCTGTACCCCGTGCCACGCCAGAGAGGCAACAGGAGATTAGGGAGGTTAATAAGTGGCTCAGGAATTGGTGTAGGAAGGAGGGGTTTGGGTTCCTGGAGAACTGGGCCGACTTCTCAGTTGGCTACAGGTTCTACGCTAGGGATGGGCTTTACCTCAATGGGGAGGGTGCAGCTGTGCTGGGGGAGAAAATGGCTAGAAGGTTGGAGGAGTGTTTAAACTAGGATGGGGGAGAGGGTATTCCTTTCATAGGAGGGGAAGACAGTGCAGATAGAGAACTGGGCACAAATAATGAAATTGAGGGTGGCATGGGGGGTGGGGTTAGAACAGTTAATAATTTAAGAAAGAATAGAGGTACAGAGAGATTCATAAAGTGCATGTATACTAATGCCAGAAGCCTCGCCAATAAAATGGAAGAATTGGAGTTAATGTTGTTGGAACATAATTATGACATGGTGGGGATATCTGAGACATGGCTGGACGAGAGCCATGACTGGGCGGTTAATTTACAGGGCTATAGTTGTTCAGAAATGACCGTACAAATAAACGAGGGGGAGGCGTGCGTTTATATGTAAAATCATCCTTAAAACCCATCCTGCGTGATAATACATATGAATCTAATGAAAATGTAGAGTCCCTGTGGGTGGAGATGAGGGGAGGGGGAAAAAATAAATTACAGATAGGGGTTTGTTATAAGTCTCCAAAAATAATGGAAGCAACAGAGAATTTCCTTATCAAGCAAATAGATGAAGCAGCGACTCAAGGAGATGTCATTATTATGGGGAACTTCAACTACCCTGAAATACATTGGGGAACCGAAACCTGCAGTTCCAGCAAAGGTAATAGGTTTTCGACAACTATGAGAGATCATTACCTTTCACAACTGGTTCAGGACCCAACAAGAGGGTGGGCACTGCTAGACCTAATATTAACCAACAGGCCAGACTGCATATCAAATGTAAGGGTTGAGGGTCACTTGGGTAATAGTGATCCTAAAATATTAAGTTATCAGGTGTCCTTTATTAAGATGTGTAGTAGAGGGGTTACAAGGACACTAAACAGGAAGGCAAATTTCCAAAGGATGAGAGATGATCTTGGTGCAATTAACTGGGACAATATTCTGAGACATAAAATACACAAAGAAAATGGGAGACATTTATTAGCATCCTGAATAGGACCTGTGCACAATATATACTGTATGGGAATAAACATGTTAGAAATAGGAGGAAACCACTATGGCTAAATAGAGCTGTAAGGGGTGCAATAAGTGACAAAAAGAAAGCTTTTAGAGAATTAAAGCAAGTAGGTAGTGATGAGGCATTAAATAAATACAGAAGATTAAATAAATTCTGTAAAAAGCAAATCATGGCAGCAAAGATTGAGACAGAAAGACTCATTGCCAGAGAAAGTAAAAATAATCCCAAAATATTCTTTAACTACATAAATAGAAAGAAGCTAAAAAATGAAAGTGTTGTCCCCCTTAAAAATAGTCTGGGTGAAATGGTGGATGAGGAAAAAGCCAATATGCTAAATGACTTTTTTTCAACAGTATTTACACAAGAAAATCCCATGACAGATAACATGATCAGTGATAAAAATTCTCCTCAAAGGGAATCTGTCACCCCTTTTTTGAGATATCATATAATATCATTCAATTGTGTGTCACATAAGGATTCTCTTAGTACTTTTGCTTCCCCCTGACCCCGCACCTTTCATGCATAAATACTTTTTTTATATCGGTTCAGATGTATGTAAACTGCCGCTGTCTGGTCCGCTGGGCGGGGCTTATTTAACTGCTCCCCCCTCCCTGTCTTTCTCTACACAAGAAGAAATGCGTAGAGCAAGACAGGGAGGGAGGAGCAGTTAAATAAGCCCCGCCCAGCGGACCAGACAGTGGCAGTTTGCATACATCTGAACCGATATAAAAAAAGTATTTATGCATGAAAGGTGCGGGGTCAGGGGGAAGCAAAAGTACTAAGAGAATCCTTATGTGACAAACAATTGAATGATATCGTTATATGATATCTCAAAAAAGGGGTGACAGATTCCCTTTAAATGTCACCTGCTTAACCCAGCAGGAAGTACGGTCTAAAAATCACTAAAATTGACAAATCCCCTGGCCCGGGAGGGATACACCCCCGAGTACTGCAGGAATTAAGCACAGTCATAGATAGACCATTATTTTTAATATTTAAAGACTCCATAATAACAGGGTCTGTACCACAGAACTTGCGTATGGCAAATGTGGTGCCAATATTCAAAAAGGGGACAAAAACTGAACTTGGAAATTATAGGCCAGTAAGTTTAACCTCAACTGTGGGTAAAATCCTGGAGGGTTTTCTAAGAGATACTATACTATCTGAAGAAGAATAACCTCATGATCCAATATCAACATGGGTTTACAAGGGACCGTTCCTGTCATACTAATCGGATAAGCTATTATGAAGAGTTAAGTTCCGGACTGGACCAAGGGAATGCAGTGGACGTGGTGTACATGAACTTTTCAAAAGCTTTTGATACGGTGCCACACAAAAGGTTGATACATAAAATGAGAACAATGGCGATGGGGGAAAATATGTGTAAGTGGGTTAAGAGCTGGCTCAGGGATAGGAAACAAAGGGTGGTTAATAATGGAGCACACTCGGACTGGGTCACGGTTAGCAGTGGGGTACCACAGGGGTCAGTTTTGGACCCGCTTCTTTTTAACATATTTATTAATGACCTTGTAGGGGGCATAGAGAGTAGAATTTCAATATTTGCAGATGACACTAAACTGCAGGGTAATCAATACAGAGGAGGACAATTTTATATTACAGGAGGATTTATGTAAACTAGAAGCTTGGGCTGATAAATGGCAAATGAGCTTTAATGGGGATAAATGTAAGGTCATGCACTTGAGTAGAACGAACAAGATGTATAATTATGTGCTTAATTGTAAAACACTGGGCAAAACTGTCACTGAAAATGACATGGGTGTACGACAAACTCACATTTAGTGGCCAGTGTCAGGCAGCTGCTGCGAAGGCAAATAAAAATAATGGGGTGCATTAAAAGAGGCATAGATGCTCATGAGGAGAACATAATTTTACCTCTATATAAGTCACTAGTACTACCACACTTAGAATACTGTGTACAGTTCTGGTCTCCGGTGTATAAGAAAGACATAGCTGAACTGGAGCGGGTGCAGAGAAGAGCGACCAAGGTTATTAGGGAACTGGGGTGTCTGCAATACCAAGACAGGTTATTACACCTGGGGTTATTTAGTTTGGAAAATCGAAGGCTTAGGGGTGATCTTATTACAATGTATAAATATATGCGGGGACAGTGCAAAGACCTTTCTAATGATCTTTTTACTCTTAGACCTGTGACGGGGACAAGGGGGCATCCTCTACATCTGGAGGAAGGAAGGTTTAAGCATAATCACAGATGTGGATTCTTTACTGTAAGAGCAGTGAGACTATGGAACTCTGCCATGTGATCTTGTAATGAGTGATTCCCTACTAAAATTTAAGAAGGGACTGGATGCCTTTCTTGAAAAGTATATTATTGCAGGGTATGTACACTAGTTTCCTTATTATTGCGTTGATCCAGGGAGCTAGTCTGATTGCCGTATGTGGAGTCGGGAAGGAATTTTTTTCCCCAATGTGAAGCTTACTGTTTGCCACATGGGGTGTTTTTGCCTTCCTCTGGATCAACATGTTAGGGCAAGTTAGGATAGGATATGGGTTGAACTAGATGGACTTAAAGTCTTCCTTCAACCTTAATAACTATGAATTGAAATTGAAAATACTCACCGAACGCCTAATCCACTGACACCAACCTCTCCTGCGGCAAAAATAATAAACCACAATATTACTGTCCTGTCCACAGCAAAGATAATCCATAATGTCCTATAACGATTCTGATGACTTTGAGAGCAGTCTTTGATGTGACTGCTCTCAAAGACAGCCGGCAGTACAGTGACAGGTAATCGCTTCCGCAGTGTATAGCTGCCATGAAAGAGTTCGCAAAGGTCATCAGCTGATGAGCTCCGGTGATCTCCCTTAAGGCACTACTGCCGCGCGAGAAAGTTCTCACGCAGCAGTGGTGCAATAAGTGAGAGCACCGGAGCTGATGAACTCCGTGAACTCTCTCACGGCAGCTCAGTTATGCACTGCGGAAGTGTATCGCCGGCGGCTGGGTAGAATAGTCACATCTCCCGATGTGACTGTTGTGCAAGTGAGATGGCTGTGGGACACTCTGGGTTAAGTGGACTATAGCAGACAGGTGAGTATGTGGTGGTTTATTTTTTTTATTTTTTTTTTTTCTAGGAGACATTCAAAATTGTCATTGAATTAGCCTGCATAAGGATTCCATAGTGTTTTTAGTCCTTTTCCACAAGGAAAAAACACAGGGATAACGCATCAAAAACGCATTGTGTAAAAAAAGGTCAGAAGGTAAGAGATGCACATAGCATGTTGCCGCCCCCCTAGGAAGCCCACGCGAAACGCGCGTTGGTGCTGCAGTCATTGTGACCCACAGGGGGAGACATTGGTAAGAAATTTCTATCTTTTTCTATGTAGGTCTTTCCCATGATGCTACACAAAGAAGCAGTGTAGAAACCGGAGGAAAAAGGAGCAAACGAGAAATGAAAAAAATAACAATTGATTTTATTCAATATCCTATGAAGTGCACAAAGTCATGGTAATAAGGTGCCAATCAAAATGCAGATGAAACACACCCACAGCAACCCACCCCTCCCACCGAGATGGTAGATACCCAGAACTTGGCAAGCCCTATATATAATCACATATTCAGGATACATATACCCCTATAAATGCATAATGCCTAGTGGCCTCATAAATAAATTACAAAGTCCCGGAGCAGAATCAAAAGGAGCATCCACAATACATCCTAATGGCTGTACTGCCTAAAAAAGGAGCTAATAAATATCCATTGCCGATAGGAGCTTACCAGAGGGTACAAAGGGATGAGGGGAGCCCGGCAGTGAACCCCCAACGGGCGTTTCGCAGCACGCAGAGCCGCTTTGTCAAGAGGAAATGATGGATGAGTCTTCACAGGACCATCTATTAACTCAATGACCCCTGTCACATGGCCAGGATCAACCAATGGCAGTGATGTAAAATCAGCGAGCATGTGCAGAGCATATAGACTGTCTTTTTTCCGCCTCATTTTTCCCTTAACACTTTCTCTCCTTTCTGGCAGTGTTTTTGTTCTTGTTTTTAACGGTCTTTAACCTTCACTAATTGTTCTTTTATGTCAATTATATTTTGCGTTTAGTGACTGTTACAGAACCACTCAGCACCCAGAATATGTTGTGCAGTTATATGTATGTATAATAGGTTCCATGGAAGATGTATGTCCCTAATGCATCAGCCCACAGGCTGCACCCTGGGCAGAGGAGACACGATATTCCCCTTTTGTCCGCCCCTCCCCCCCCACACCTTTGTAATTCCCACAGTAAATATCAACGTGCAATGAGGACTGCGCTTGCTTCTGGTGGAGTGCAAAGTTCTTTATTTAGCCAACGCGTTTCCTGAGCCTACTGGCTCACTTCATCAGGGCAGTAGGCTCAGGAAACGCGTTGGCTAAATAAAGAACTTTGCACTCCACCAGAAGCAAGCGCAGTCCTCATTGCACTTTCACGCCGCTTTTTGCAAATTTGTCCTAGGACCCTGTGCAGACTTGCTGCTGCTTCTCATGCGTTTATGGGTGTTGTGACTTCTTCACAACCCCAATAGGTGAGCACCTTCCTTTTATCTCTGTTAATGTGTTTTTTGATACGGATTTTACACAGTGGATGCGCCCTGTATTTTTCCTTTCAATCCACAGTAAATATCGGCAGGCTCTGGCCACCTGCGGCTATTGTAATGTATGTCTGGCCTGCCGCTTTTCTATTGGCCTACCCTCTGTATCTGTGATATATTCTGTGTCCTGTGAGTAAAGTGTTGTCAGACTGGAAATACATGGAGGAGCTGTGATCTTTTATATGCGCCCATGTAACCAAGGAATTCCAGCCAGCGTCCTTCATTCAGACTCCAGTCAAAGCAGAGTGGACCTCCGGAAACACGGGGTGGTACTGAAGAGGTACCCGAGATTGGAAGTCCCCGTTACACTTGTGGCAGCCAGCGGGATATGATACCCCTTCTACAGGAGGAAAGGAATGAATGGAAAACAACTACCAGAAGTTAAAGAGGACTACATTAAAAGATCTGGTGGAAGCCCGAGGGTTGATCGCCAGCAACAAAACAAAAGCGGATTTGATAGCAGCCATCATGGAACACGACAGTGCAGCGCCCCCCCAATGTGAACATAGAGGAGACTGAATTCCAGAGGGAGGTAAAAAACAGACTGGCGTTCTATGGCCGAAACCCTGCAGTAGAGATCATACGAGAGGTGATGACTGATGTGCGTACTGATCTGAAGGAAAAGATGGCCGAGCGGACCAGGATAGAGCTAGCCAAGATGGAGATGGCAGAGCGGACCAAAGTGGAGCTGGCCAAGATGGAGATGGCAGAGCGGAGAGAGGAGAGTCAGCGAGCAGGGGGAGCTCTGGCCTTCGACCAGGTACCTTCAACAGTAAGCCACAAAAAGATCCAGTATAATGCCTTCCGACAGTTGGGGGAGGCAGAGGAAGACATTGTTGGTTTTTTGCAGGACTTTGAGCGGCAGTGTGCCCTTCATCAAGTAAAGCCGGAGGAACGGGTTCAGATTCTGGATTCTAAATAGATGAAAGACTATGCAAAGAAATAATTTAGGATCACCACACTAATAACTAGTAATTGTGAAAAAATCATGAATTTTTATTGTACATCAGGTCATGAAACACTACACACAATAAAAACATTTAAAAACAAGGCAAGGGACTATAACAAACAAGAGGTCCCATAGTCCACAATATGTCCACCAACTGCCTGGACAGTATACAAATCACATATAAATCACTATTTAGTAGTAGTATGCTGCTGGTTGTTCCATTTAGGTAAGACCATTGGTTATGTAAAACAAAACCTGATACACAGTGGTTATAGTATACTCAGGTAGAGTGTAATATCATATCAAGCATAATACCTGAATAAATGACCACACAAAGAATATGTTTAATCCTAGTAGTCAGTGGCTCTAGCAGATCAAAAGTGAAATACTGAGAGATGCACTAGCCCTGATTAAAGTATAGCTATACATCACCATTTCCCTATCAGGGTAAGTATCAGAGTCCGGTCACCCAGTCATCCCAGTCAGCAGTCAGACAGGCAGCCCATCAGGTGGCATAAAGAAACCCACGCGTTCCGACACACGAGGTGTCTTCCTCAAGGTGAGTGTATCCCATCCCTGTGTACACCAGATATTTATATACAACAATCATTAGAAAATAAAGAGAAGATTATTACCAGCTGGGAGCCCTCAGCAATAGAGCGGTTAAAGTCAGAGTCTCGGCGCATGGTGTAATACCCGGAAGAGCACGCTCAGGGCGGGGGGAAATGACCAACAGGAGTCTGTGACGTAACACAGACGGCGTCTACGCTCATAGAGCACAGCACGGGCTAATCCTCCAAGGTTACTCCAAGTTGTGTACGCAAACAGCGTACCAGATAGAGCAGTTAGCACCAAGGGAGGAGTTACACAGATGACGAAAATATGAGGGAGATTGCTAAACAGGCAGCGCCCTCATGTGGTGAAAAAGTCATCCCGATCAAACGCTCCCATATGTGTCAACACAATTATTAACCGTACAAACGCCAAGATATGGCACCCTTATATCATGGCACAAAGGGTACGTTGCATAGCGTTTTTGAACAGAACACCTTTATTTAGAAATATAAGGGTCACACTATCAATGTAATACAGTAATTCCACTTGTATGTAAAAGTGGTATAGCGTAAATCAACAGAATATTTTAGCAGATAGAATTTCAAGGCAGACTGCTCATCCAGATCACCTGCGTGTAAATACATCATACAGGACGCGTATAAATTGACAAAATTACTATGCAAAGGCTGTATTAAAGTAGTCCTCATCAAATACCCCTAAATAGGTAGAGTCAGGTAATCTGTTGTTACCCTACAAGCTCATCAAGATCTCTTACGTCTAAAGTACATTGTACAGAGCATATGTAGATGGAAAAAACAGCACTTGTATAGTAAAATAATATAGCGCGAATCAGCACGATATTAGTAAACCCAGAGCTTACAATAAAATACTAATCCAGGTTGAAAAAACTTTTGATTCTCTTACATGCTCATCCAGATCTCCTACGTCCAAGATGTATTATTTGTGTGAAGCACATATGGATGAGAAAACTCTCCAAACAGAGACAATATTTCCATAGTGAAAATAGTATGACGCAAGTTTACAGGGTGATAATACACGATGATAATACACGGAGCTTGGAATGAGGTACTCATCCGAGTCACTTGTAGCTACGGTATATTATGCAGACCACATATAAATGTGGGGGTGGCCATACAAAGACAGCACTTATATACTAGAGCGATAAAACGCAAATTGGGAACAGTCCCAATAGAGGGACCCTATATATAGGTAAAATCGAGGGACCTATTGTTACCTTACATGCCTCAGTGAAAAAGTATACAGTAGAGGCTATCTTAATGCAAGGTTTAGGAAACATACCAGCAGCATACTCCAAACTAGGTGCCTCAAAAAGAGGCAGAAAATTCTAAGAAATGGCAAGAGGTTTTTCCTTTCTTCCCTTTATGTGTATACAATGCTGTAACAGCAACCTAATGCAATGTATACGAAGAGTAACCCTAAGTATTTTATTCACCCTTTAGCATAGTATATAATGGGTATTACAATCTTGCCACACCAGATTCAACAATTCAGAGTGACATTGAAAATATAAACAGAGTATAAAAGAGAAAATGGGTATAAACAGGATAAAGACTGATATAATAAATGAGAAGGGAATGCAATGGACTGACAGCATATGATCCCTATTCCTCAGTTGGTTTAAATCAGGAAAACAGACAGCAAGTGAGAGCTCCTTGATCTTTGGTAGATTTGCTTTTTGAAAAGCCGGACAGAAGAGGGGACTCCCAAAAATGCCATTCTCTCATTGCACAGACCTGTGGGAGAAAAGGATCAAATTAGAAGGGTGACAACGCATACCAATCTAACACCGAATTTAAGATCTCCTATAAAAACCGGTGTATAGCAGTTCCTCGTTTAGACCAGCAGGGGAGAGGCTGTCAAGGTAGAATATCCATCTAGCCTCTCGCCGAAGTAATTCATCCGTAATATTGCCACCCCTAATGTTAGTCTGTACACCCTCAAGGCCCATGACTCGTAGAGAGGCCGAAGACCCCCCATGATAGTCCAAGAAATGGGCTGCCACCGATGAAATAGGCTTACCCTTTGACTTGTCCACCCGAGCGGTAGATATGTTCGATAAATGCTACTGTGTTCTACGTCGCAGTTCCTGTGTCGTCTGTCCAACTTAGATCTTTCTACAACCGCAAACCAATGCGTAGACCAAGTTCCGAGAGCGGCAGTTAAAGTAGGCCTTAGACCGTAGCTGTAAGGGTAGATGGACCAAAAGAGCAGCTTGGTTAGAAATAGTAATAGAGCAAATCGTACAACCCCCACAGGGGAAAGTTCCTCTGTTATCATGTCCTGACCTTAGTTTGGCCATAGGACGCCTATAATGACTGTTTGACAAATGGTCCTTAAGGTTCTTAGCCCTCCTGGCTACCACCTTAGGTTGATCACCAATGAAGCCCCTAAGTTTGGGTTCACTGAGTAGAATACCCCAATTGTTCCCCAAAAGGCGATAGATGTCACTCCATTGGTTATTAAATCTCGTGATAAGGCTGATCTTATGTGTATTCGTCCTTACCCAGGGTCTGAGGGCATCATCTCTTGATTTGTTCATCGAATATTCAAAGGCTCTTGAAACGGTCTTCTTTGGATAACCCCTCTCATGGAACCTTTTGGTAAGCTGTCGGGATTCTTGTAAAAAGTCTCCCATATGACTACAGTTACGTCTAAGCCTCAAGAACTGCCCTTTTGGTATCCCTCGTCGTAGATGTGCCGGATGGAAACTGTCAAAATGTAGTACATTGTTCGAGGCGGTTTTCTTTCTGAATAGAGTGGTGGTTATACGATTCTGGTGTATCATCAGTTTTAAATCCAGAAACTCCACCGAGCTGAAAGAGAAGGAAGAGGTCAACTTGATATTCCAGCAGTTATCATTCAGACCACCAATAAATTCATGAAGTTTATCCAATGTACCAGACCAGATGATCACAATGTCATCAATATATCGTAGCCATTTGGTGACTGATTCCTTAAATAGATGTTGTTTATACACATGTGTCTCCTCCCACCACCCCATAAAGAGGTTGGCGTAGGAGGGCGCACATTTGGCTCCCATAGCCGTCCCGGATACTTGTTTGTAGAATGCTCTATCAAAAACAAAATAATTCTTCTCTAGGACGAATTTTAAAAGCTCCAGAATAAAGGCATCATGTCCCCTCTCCCCCGTAGTCTGACATTCCAGAAAAAAAGACACAGCATGCAAACCTAGACTGTGATCAATGTTGGTATAGAGAGCTTCTACATCCAGTGTTGCTAGGATGGCGCCCTCCGGTAGATCCAATTTCTCCAGGAGAAGTATCAAATGTGTTGAGTCACGGACAAACGAATCCAGGGTCTGTACAATTGGCTGCAAAAAGTAATCCAAATAAGAACATGGCCTCTCATATAAACTCCCCATCCCTGAGATGATAGGTCTACCTGGAGGGTGTGTCATAGACTTGTGAATTTTTGGCAACATATACAATGTCGGTACCACAGGATGGATAGTTGTCAGAAAGTCCAGCTCTTTCTTATTGATGATGTCACAGGAAAAAGCCCTCATTAACATTCTGTCCAATTGTCCTTTAAAAATAAAGGTAGGATCAGAGGGGAGTAGTTGGTAATGATGGCTATTGTCCAACTGTCTTCTTACCTCTTGGCAATACATCATTTTGGGCCATAGGACAATATTTCCGCCCTTATCTGCTTCCTTAATTTCAAAGGCATCGTTATTTTTTAAATCATATAGGGCTTGCCTCTCAGCCACACTTAGATTGTTGCCCCGATACTTATCGACCCTCAGGTCCCTAATATCACTGCATGTCTTCTCAAAAAATATTTGTATTACTGGAAACAACGAGAATTTGGGAGTGGCCTGTGATGGGAGTCTACCAGTAAATCTGTGCCTGGTTTGTCCGGTCTCACTTTCAGTTAGTAGGTCCAACAGGTCACGGAAAACCTGTCTGTCTTGGTCGGGGAGTTCATCAATAAGGGATGGCTGATGATACAGCATTTTAAAAGTTAGTTGCCTGCAGAAAAGGTACAAGTCTTTTGTCAACTCAAATTTGTCCAGACACATCATGGGTGAAAATGGGAGTCCTTTGGTAAGTAGCTTGGTTTCAATGTCAGAGAGTGTATATGTGGACAAATTGATGATGCGCAAATTTCCCACATCACCAATATTGTCCTGCCAAGGAACAGTACCTATCGATATCTCCGATTGTTGAACCTGGTCTCTCTTTTCGAGGTCGGTGACCAGACTCGAAAGTTCCCTTTCCTTTTCTGTCGATGGCCTAGGCTTCCTTCGCCCCCTTCTATGCTGCTTTCCCTGTCGCTTGTGTCCGTGGATAAAAAATCACTGCTTTGTGTGGTCATTTATTCAGGTATTTTGCTTGATATGATATTACACTCTACCTGAGTATACTATAACCACTGTGTATCAGGTTTTGTTTTACATAACCAATGGTCTTACCTAAATGGAACAACCAGCAGCATACTACTACTAAATAGTGATTTATATGTGATTTGTATACTGTCCAGGCAGTTGGTGGACATATTGTGGACTATGGGACCTCTTGTTTGTTATAGTCCCTTGCCTTGTTTTTAAATGTTTTTATTGTGTGTAGTGTTTCATGACCTGATGTACAATAAAAATTCATGATTTTTTCACAATTACTAGTTATTAGTGTGGTGATCCTAAATTATTTCTTTGCATAGTCTTTCATCTATTTAGAATCTATAGTATCTCTATGTAAATTTGGTGATCCCACTAGGTTATATTTTTGTACTATTTATTGATGGTGCCCGCTTAAATTGTTTTTGAAATGGGTTCAGATTCTGGCCAGCAAGCTGACAGGCCGGGCAGCGGACGCCTATCGCACGGTACCTGATGAGGACTGTATGGACTATGAGCGGATCAAGGAAGTGATCTTGGCCCGGTATGCGCTGACACCAGAGGCATACCGCCAAAAGTTCCGCGGACTTATGAAGCGCGTAACCGATAACCAAGCTGAATGGGCCTGTAAATTACGGCGGTCACTGCTACAGTGGGTACAAGGGAGCCAAGCAACCACTAAGGAGGACGTCCTCCAGCTCTTCTTGTTAGAACGATTCTTTAATGGACTAACCCCCGAGACACAGGAATGGCTTCGGGACAGGCGGCCAACGACTCTTGAGGAAGCCGCTCGTCTGGCCGATGAACATCATGATGCCAGGAGGCCTCAGTTGTCTGGATCAAAGATGGTTACTAAGGGCCAGCCCATGGACCTGGAGGGCCCCAAACCACCGAAGATTGTAGGGGGACCAGCTAGAAATCCGGCCTACCACAGTCCCCCTGGGGCGCGATGCCACACCTGCCGTCAGCTGGGCTACTTGCAAAGACAATGTCCCAACCAGACTCAGCATACCCAGTGGCCAAAGGCGGGAACAGCTACCTTCAGCCGGGCTGTTTTACACTGCTACCAAGGCGAAGCTGACCCGGCATTGGGGGCTACGACTAACCAAGGGGTGGAAGAGATGGAGGAAGTGCTGCGTGAAGTAGACCCCGTGCAGGCAGCCCGGGCAGATAATCGACAACAGCATCGACAGGTTGTGTGGGTTAATGGGAAACGTATGCAGGGACTAAGAGATTCCGGGTCAACTTTGACCCTTGTGAAGCCTCATCTCGTCCGGGACCAAGAGAAGACGGACCGGACAGTGGCAGTCCGTGTAGCAGGGGGAGCTATACATCGACTGCCCACTGCTAGGATTCACCTGAACTGGTGAGTCGGGGATGGCCTTGTTGAGGTCGGCTTGATGGAGGATTTGCCTGCAGACGTCTTGCTGGGAAATGACTTGGGGCCCATGTTGTCTGCATTCTCGGTTGCCCCTCTGGCTGAGACATATCCTGTGACCACCCGGAGACAAGCTCGAGCTGCGGAGGTGCAATCACACTCAGAGGAGGCCCAGGTAAGACATCCCAGCCCTACACGTATTCCCATAGCCAGACACATTTCTTGGGCCACCCCAGATGAATTTAAGAGGGAGTTACTTGAGGATCCTTCATTGGAGGGATATCGTGGGAAGGCACAGGAGGGGAGAGGGGTACTGGAAGGGGAACAGTTTGTATGGAAGCAGGGACTCCTCTACCGGATCACAGAGCAGCACCACACAGGGACGAGCTCCACTATAAAACGACAGCTGGTAGTTCCCAAGAAGTATAGGCAGGAGTTACTGTGAATCTCTCATGACATACCCTTGGCCGGGCACTTCGGCGTTAGTCGCACCAGGAATCGTCTGACCCAAAACTTCTTTTGGCCGGGGGTAACCTATGATGTTCGTCAGTACTGCCAGACCTGTGACAGTGGCCAGCGCATTGGCAAGAGGGGGGATCGATGCAAGGCCAAATTACACCCCCTCCCCATTGTGGAGGAACCATTTAGCCAAGTAGCGGTCGATCTGATAGGGCCGTTAGCCAAACCCAGTCCGTCAGGGAAAAGGTATATATTGACAGTGGTAGATTATGCCACACGGTATCCAGAGGCTGTTGCGTTACCTAACATACTGGCAGAGACGGTGGCGTCCGCCCTGCTCCAGGTTTTCTCACGGGTTGGATTTCCCCAGGAGATTATCTCGGACCAGGGTACCCAGTTTACAGCAGAGGTGACCAACCAACTGTGGAAGCTGTGCTGCGTAAAGTCCATTAGAAGCGCCCCGAACCACCCGCAAACCAATGGGTTGTGTGAACGCTTTAACGGGACATTAAAACAGCTCATTGGGACTTTTACCAGGACCTACAGGGACTGGAAGAAATTCTTGCCACACCTCCTGTTTGCCTATCGGGAGGTGCCCCAAGAATCCACGGGGTTCTCCCCGTTCAAGCTGGTATACGGGAGACGGGTAAGGGGACCCCTAGACTTAGTACTAGAACACTGGGAAGGGGAGGGCCTCATAGAAGGGGTACCTATTGTACCCTATGTGCTGGAATTGCAGTACCACCTACAGGAGCTGACCCAGTCTGTACGTGAGAACATGCAGGCGACCCGTGGCGCCAGTGTGTATGGTACGATCGGAGGGCCAGAGAGCGCACCTTGGAAATAGGACAGAAGGTCCTGGTGTTAGAGCCCACTAAGCAGAACAAGTTCCAAGCTGCATGGCAGGGGCTCTACCAGGTAGTGGGGAAAATAGCCGACACAACCTATAATGTCGCCGATTGTGACGACCCCAGTGTTATCCGCATGTTCCACGTGAATATGCTGAAGCCCTACCGGGAGCGCCCTGAAGAGGTAGTGGCCATCTGTGCACCTGAAGCAGAGGATTTAGCCAGACTTCCCTTGCCGGATGTCTTAGGGGAAAGGACTCAGTCTAAAACATGGGACCAGGTACACTCACTTGGGTGAAGACCTAAGCCCCCGGAAGAGACAGCAGGCGGAGGAGTTGTTGAGGCAGTGACAGAGGATGTTTTCGGAGAGACCAGGGTACACTCGCCTGGCACAACACAAGGTTGAGACCCAGGATCAGACCCCCCTGCGACAAAACCCCTTCCGCGTCCCTGAGTCTGTACGAGAGGGGATGCAACAAGAGATACAAGAGATGTTGCGTTTAGGGGTCATTGAAGAGTCAGATAGTTCCTGGGCATCCCTCGTAGTGTTAGTGCCCAAGAAGGATGGGACTGTCAAGAACTCCGCACTGTATTTGCTCACTGAGCCAGTGCGCGTGTCCTGAGTGTCAGGATCCTGTCAGCGCCGGCGTGCAGCCTCCGCTGAGCAGGGACTCACCCGCAATATAGGGGTACCGGGGTCACGTACAGCCAGAAAGTACCGATGCACAGGACCTGTGGATGCTGTAGTTCAGCAAGCCGGCATAGGACCTATGGTCATGTGAACGGTCATGTGACTGCAAGGGGGCGGGGCTTAGTGTCCTGCTTTCAGAGAAGCTAGAAGCTAGAGAACTCAGAGTCAGGCAAAGCAGAGGTCATGCACAGTACAGACCAGCGAGGTTCAGGAGGGATAAACAGACGGGAGGTCAGACAAAGCCAAAGGTCATACACAAGATATCAATACAGTACCAGGGAGGAGACAGAACGGATAATCAGGGCCAAGCAGAGATCAAAACCAAACAGACATAGGAGGTACCAGGCAGAATCCAAAGCGATATCCAGAGAGCAGACCGAGTCATACACAGATTATCAAGTAACCAGAACACAGCACATACACACTCAGGGGTCACCACACAATGCCACGGGCGAAAGTATAACTGACGGGGGATAGGAGCTTCCTGAGGCTAAAAGAAGCCTCCCCAGAACCAATGAGAGGCCACCATAATAGGTCCCAGGTGTGCAGGTGAGAGTCTGCACTGAGATCAGAACATTAACCCCAGAAGTGCCGGTCACCCAGCACTGGTATCATGACAGTACCCCCCTCTCAACAGGGGGCCTCTGGACCCCCAGGCTTGCCCGGGTACCTAGCATGGAAAGCCCGAACCAGACGATCCGCATACATCAGCCGGGCCGGCACCCAGGACCTGTCCTCCGGCCCATACCCCTTCCAATGAACTAGGTACTGTACTGACCGCCGTACCAAAGTAGAATCTACAATGTGACCAATCTCATTCCACATGTCCCTCAACTGAAACCGGAGGAGCAGCGAGGTACAGGAGGGATAAACAGATGGGAGGTCAGACAAAGCCAAAGGTCATACACAAGATATCAATACAGTACCAGGGAGGAGACAGAACGGATAATCAGGGCCAAGCAGAGATCAAAACCAAACAGACATAGGAGGTACCAGGCAGAATCCAAAGCGATATCCAGAGAGCAGACCGAGTCATACACAGATTATCAAGTAACCAGAACACAGCACATACACACTCAGGGGTCACCACACAATGCCAAGGGCGAAAGTATAACTGACGGGGGATGGGAGCTTCCTAAGGCTATAAGAAGCCTCCCCAGAACCAGTGAGAGGCCACCATAATAGGTCCCAGGTGTGCAGGTGAGAGTCTGCACTGAGATCAGAACATTAACCCCAGAAGTGCCAGTCACCCAGCACTGGTATCATGACAGGGACTACACGGTTTTGTGTAGACTATCGTAAGTTCAATGAGAAAACAGTGACGGATGCATATCCCATGCCGCGTGTGGATGAGTTGTTAGATCGGCTGGCGGGGGCAAAGTTTTTGACCATCATCGATCTATGCAAAGGCTACTGGCAGATTCTCCTTAGTCCTGACGCTATTCCCAAGTCGGCATTTGTCACCTGTTCGGCTTATTCCAGTTTCGAGTTATGCCATTCGGGATGAAGAATGCTCCGGCGACCTTCCAAAGGCTGGCTGACCGGCTTCTGGATGGTCTGCAGGACTATGCTTGTGCCTACCTGGATGACATCGCCATCTACAGTGCGACATGGGAAGAGCATCTAAATCACCTAGAGACAGTATTGGACAGGATCCACCAGGCCGGAATCACCCTGAACCAAAAAAAGTGTCACGTGGGCAAAGCAGAGGTTCAGTATTTAGGGCATTGGGTGGGAAGTGGGAAACAGCGACCAGAACCAGCCAAGATTGAGGCCATAGCCAAATGGCCCACCCCACGCACTAAAACCCAGGTCATGGCGTTTCTAGGGACAGCGGGGTATTACAGGAAATTCGTTCCCAATTACAGCAGCGTAGCCAAGCCCCTCACTGATCTGACTCGTATGAACCAACGCCGCCAGGTAACCTGGACCCCAGAGTGTGAGGAAGCCTTCCGCCAACTAAAGGGCGCCCTCACCAATACCCCTGTATTGGCTGCACCCGATCCAACTAAACGTTTCCTTGTTCACACAGACGCTTCTATGTTTGGATTGGGGGCAGTACTGAGCCAAGTCGGGCCGGACGGCCAAGAACACCCGGTAGCTTACCTGAGTCGGAAACTACTGCCCCGTGAAGTAAGCTATGCGGCCATCGAGAAGGAGTGCCTGGCGGTAGTATGGGCACTCAAAATTTGCAACCATATTTGTATGGACAGTTTTCCCTCCTAACGGACCATATTCCCCTAGTCTGGCTTAATCGGGTCTCCGGAGACAACGCCAGATTGCTGCAGTGGAGTTTAGCCCTACAACCTCTGGACTTCACGATCCACTACAGACCCAGCAACCAAAACGGTAACGCCGATGGACTAAGTCGACAAACGGAACTTGTACCAACCCCATAAACTTCGGTCATCCCCAAACCGATCCGTTAAGGATCAGACTGTGTATGCCGATCGCGTCGCTGAAAAGGGGGAGCCGTGTTACAGAACCACTCAGCACCCAGAATATGTTGTGCAGTTATACAGTGGGGCAAAAAAGTATTTAGTCAGTCAGCAATAGTGCAAGTTCCACCACTTAAAAAGATGAGAGGCGTCTGTAATTTACATCATAGGTAGACCTCAACTATGGGAGACAAACTGAGAAAAAAAAAATCCAGAAAATCACATTGTCTGTTTTTTTTTTTCATTTTATTTGCATATTATGGTGGAAAATAAGTATTTGGTCAGAAACAAAATTTCATCTCAATACTTTGTGATATATCCTTTGTTGGCAATGACAGAGGTCAAACGTTTTCTGTAAGTCTTCACAAGGTTGCCACACACTGTTGTTGGTATGTTGGCCCATTCCTCCATGCAGATCTCCTCTAGAGCAGTGATGTTTTTTGGCTTTTCGCTTGGCAACACGGACTTTCAACTCCCTCCAAAGGTTTTCTATAGGGTTGAGATCTGGAGACTGGCTAGGCCACTCCAGGACCTTGAAATGCTTCTTACGAAGCCACTCCTTCATTGCCCTGGCGGTGTGCTTTGGATCATTGTCATGTTGAAAGACCCAGCCACGTTTCATCTTCAATGCCCTTGCTGATGGAAGGAGGTTTGCACTCAAAATCTCACGATACATGGCCCCATTCATTCTTTCATGTACCCGGATCAGTCGTCCTGGCCCCTTTGCAGAGAAACAGCCCCAAAGCATGATGTTTCCACCACCATGCTTTACAGTAGGTATGGTGTTTGATGGATGCAACTCAGTATTCTTTTTCCTCCAAACACGACAAGTTGTGTTTCTACCAAACAGTTCCAGTTTGGTTTCATCAGACCATAGGACATTCTCCCAAAACTCCTCTGGATCATCCAAATGCTCTCTAGCAAACTTCAGACGGGCCCGGACATGTACAGGCTTAAGCAGTGGGACACGTCTGGCACTGCAGGATCTGAGTCCATGGTGGCGTAGTGTGTTACTTATGGTAGGCCTTGTTACATTGGTCCCAGCTCTCTGCAGTTCATTCACTAGGTCCCCCCCGCGTGGTTCTGGGATTTTTGCTCACCGTTCTTGTGATCATTCTGACCCCACGGGGTGGGATTTTGCGTGGAGCACCAGATCGAGGGAGATTATCAGTGGTCTTGTATGTCTTCCATTTTCTAATTATTGCTCCCACAGTTGATTTCTTCACTCCAAGCTGGTTGGCTATTGCAGATTCAGTCTTCCCAGCCTGGTGCAGGGCTACAATTTTGTTTCTGGTGTCCTTTGACAGCTCTTTGGTCTTCACCATAGTGGAGTTTGGAGTCAGACTGTTTGAGGGTGTGCACAGGTGTCTTTTTATACTGATAACAAGTTTAAACAGGTGCCATTACTACAGGTAATGAGTGGAGGAAAGAGGAGACTCTTAAAGAAGAAGTTACAGGTCTGTGAGAGCCAGAAATCTTGATTGCTTGTTTCTGACCAAATACTTATTTTCCACCATAATATGCAAATAAAATGAAAAAAAAACAGACAATGTGATTTTCTGGATTTTTTTTCTCAGTTTGTCTCCCATAGTTGAGGTCTACCTATGATGTAAATTACAGACGCCTCTCATCTTTTTAAGTGGTGGAACTTGCACTATTGCTGACTGACTAAATACTTTTTTGCCCCACTGTATGTATGTATAATAGGTTCCATGGGAGATGCATGTCCCTAATGCATCAGCCCACAGGCTGCGCCCTGGGCAGAGGAGACACGATATTCCCCTTTTGTCCGCCCCTCCTCCCCTCCCCCCCCCACACATTTGTAATTCCCACAGTAAATATCGGCAGGCTCCGGTCACCTGCGGCTATTGTAATGTATGTCTGGCCTGCCGCTTTTCTATTGGCCTGCCCTCTGTATCTGTGTGATATATTCTGTGTCCTGTGAGTAAAGTGTTGTCAGACTGGAAATACGTTTGAGAAGCAGTGATCTTTTATATGCGCCCATGTAACCAAGGAATTCCAGCCAGCGTCCTTCATTTAGACTCCAGCCAAAGCAGAGTGGACCTCCGGAAACACGGGGTGGTACTGAAAGAGGTACCCGAGATTGGAAGACCCCGTTACAGAGACCTTGGCGACATTATGTCTCCCTTGGACCTTCGTTTAGCCTTACCTCTTAATGCAGCATTTTCACATCTCTATAGTTCATGGAGTTATTATATACTGTTATCATGATTTGTCCCTATGTGGAGCATGTATATATGTATTTTCTATGGTCTAGTACTGTTTTGTAACTGTGACTTTCACATAATTAGCGTCTTTGCTGTTCATATTATGGGTGCTATTCATAACCCTGTGAATTTAAATATATAAGTTTACATGTGGCGAGCGCATTGCGCCGTGGTCATCTGAGCCCTGCTGACAGACGGGCGTCTATATGCTCTGCGCGTGTGTGCACGCTGATTTTACACCGGCGCCTGTGTGCACTGCATGACGCCTTCTCTGTACAGTGTTACCTGCCGGCCCCGGGGCGAATGCGCCGATAGCGCCACTGCCATTGGTTGATCGCGGTCATGTGACCGGGGTCATTGGGTTATTAGAAGGTCCTGTGGAGAGTCATCCATCATTTCCTCTTGACAAAGCAGCTCTGCGTGCCGCTAAACGCGCGTCAAGGGTTCACTACTGGGCTCCCCTCCTCCGTCTGTACTCTCTGGTAAGCTCCTAATTATTTGGACATCTGTAATGGCAATTTATTAGCTCCTTTTTTAGGCAGTACAGCCATTAGGATGTATTGTGGATGCCCCTTTTGATTCTGCTCCGGGACTTTGCCAATAGGCATTATGCATTTTATAGGGGTATTTGTATCCTGGATATGTGATTATATATATATGGGGCTTGCCAAGTTTTGGGTATCTACCATCTTGATCGGAGGGGTGGGTTGCTGTGGGTGTGTTTCATCTGCATTTTGATTGGCACCTTATTACCATGACTTTGTACACTTTACATGATATTGAATAAAATCAATAGTTATTTTTGGTATTTCATTGTTTGCTCCTTTTCCCTCCAGTTTCTACAGTTTGTTGGAGTTGATGTAGCTTTTATCCAGGGGTGGGAGGATATATTTGTCCCCACCTCTTGGAACTTGTAGTAGTTTATATGGGATTTATATTGTTACAAAGAAGCAGTGTGTTTCAGGTGTCTCTAATTAACTCAGATGTTGCCAAAATCAAAAGCTTCAAAACACATGACATGTTAATATGGGCAGCCCAGAATTGTTTAAATGCATAGTAACATTAGTGTATGTAAACTTTTGACATTGCAGTAAGCAATAAAAATTCCTTAAAACATTCTCCCCCTCTCTCAGTATTCTGACATTTGGCAAATATTAATAATTATGGTAATCCTAGTTGACCTAAAACTGTAAAGATTATTCTGATTTCATGTCAAATATTGAGAAAATCATGTATACACAGCTCTGGCAAAAATTCAGAGACCGCTGCAAAATTTTCAGTTTGTCTGATTTTTCTCTTTATAGGTATATTTGAGTAAAATGTAAATTGCTCTTTTATTCTATAAACTACTGACAACATGTCTTCCAATTTCCAAGCAATAAATGTTGTATTTATTTTCAGAAAATGAGAAATGGTCAAAAGAACAAAAAAAAATGCAGTGCTTACAGACCTCAAATAATGTTAAGAAAACAAGTTCATAATCATTTAGAAACAACAATACTAATGTTTTAACTCTGGAAGAGTTCAGAAATATTTGTGGAATAACCATGATTTTTAATCACAGCTTTCATGCGTCTTGGAATGCTTTCCACCAGTCTTTCACACTGATTTTGGGGGACCTTATGCCACTCCTGGTAGAAAAATCACCACAGCAGGGTTTTTTTTTACTTCTGTTAAATAAGATTTGGTTCAGGTGATCACCTAACCAGAAGCACATTTAGTAGAATGAGGTGTACTCTGGTTGGAATTCAACTGACACTGGAATGGAATGGCTGTCAGACATGTAGAGAAGCTGATTTTTATAAAACTGTGCAGTGGTCTCCTAATTTTTGCCAGAGCTGTATAGTTCTATGCTAGTTTATCAGGGAGAATCTGCAGTGTTCGTTCAGTTTGGAAAATGAAAGCATACTGAGAAATTAAAGAAAAGACGTGTTAAAAGTAAAACTTTTATGATGTGTCTTAGACTTCATGGGAATGAAAATTGTGGGAGAGTTGCTACGAATGTCTGGTGCCTTCTTCATGAGACGCACGTTTCGTGGAAACAAGCTTTACTGGGCAGTTTTTGCTGAGTATGTGAAGACAATGTTGCGGGTTAGTAAAATAACTAATTATTTTTCTTTTGACTACCCTTAAAATGATGTACAATGTATTATATTCTTTTATCTTGTCTTCTGCGTTATATAGAATGCACATCAATTTATGCCATGGAGCACTGCATACCCTTTTCCTGGAGAGAAAGACTCTGAGCTTGAGACATCGGTATCCTATATTTTCTTGTCGTAGTAAGTAGCGATGAGTGGATCGATTTGCTGTACGATGGACCAGCGTCCAGGTCAGTGTTACCTGGCAACTACATGGGAGGCCCACAAATCTCCCAGGTGTGGAATTTGATTTGTCAGGGCTGTCACAGCACACACAGGATGTTGCGACAACACTGGCTAATCAAAAGCTATGCTGGAAGGCAAGAGATTTTCTGGCCTCCTGTCTCTCAACCAGGTAAAACTAACATGAATGCTGAACTGAAGTCCCACAAAATCGATCCACTCATCTCTAGTAGTTAGCGTAAACGGACAAAACCAGACTTGTTGGATTGTGGCTGTCACACAAAACTGCATCACTCACTGGCTTGATATAATATGTTCACGACATCTGATCTACTGTTACATCATATGTCTGGTACCTGCCTGTGATGAAGGCTTGCGAGTCGATCTCCACTTGCTGCTGTTAACACCTTGACTGTTGCTGGCAATCTCCAACAGATGCGATCCCACAGAGCCAATGGGTTGCCAGTGAGTATGAGACTATCATGGTTCCCAGTGGTAGGACTTTCAGGCTATGTGCACACACTGCAGATTGGTCTGCGGATTCTTATCTACGGAACCGCAGGTAAAATGACCTGCGGATTGGCCTGCGGTTTTGCCCTGCAGTTTGCCACCTGGACAATGGAATAGGAGGCAAACCGCAGCAGAATCCGCAGAAAGAATTGACATGTCAATTCTTTCTGCGGATTCAAAACCGCGGCTTTTCCACAGTTAAAAATCCGCAGCATGTGCACAGCAGAATGTAAATCCCATAGGATAACATTCTACTGTACACTGTCTGCAGAACTGCTGCAGTTCTGCTGTGGCCAAAACTGCAGCAAAAACCGCAGCGTGTGCACATAGCCTCATTTGTTAGACATTTGTCATGGTATGTGGATATGCCATAAAAATGTCCAAATCAATAAAGCTAAGAAAAAATAGCTGCCCTCTGAAATACTATAATATGCAAGCAATGAATATAGAACATAGAAACTGCATTACTGCTATAGAAAATACGCTAAAAATGAAGGTGCTTGGCGCAGAATTAGGTCAATTTATGAGTGCCCAACAGCCAGCGACAAGGTGTGCATCATTCCAATTTTCTATATTTAATATTTGTATATTATAGAATGTGTATTTTTTCTATAACAGAAATGGAGTTCCAATTTTCTATATTCATTGCTTGCATATTACAGCATTTCAGAGTGCAGCTATTTTTTCTTTATTGACTTGGTTGTCGTAGCTTGCACTTGTTCACACTTGTTGGATTTGCCGTCATATACTAGAATATTACACTGTGTTCCAAATTATTATGCAAAAAATATTTCCTCATATTCTCTCTAAATTACCTATATGTATTGCAGTCATTGTTATTTAACAGGCATCTAATATTCTAGTATAATTGCAATGTTTTTGAACAAACTGCCTATGAAAGCAGTATATTTTTAAAAATAGGAAACACTCAAAATGCATGTTCCAAATTATTATGCACAGCAGAGTTTTCAACCTTTTTATTTTTATTGTGAACAAAAAAATGGTCAATTGTGAAATTATAAGCATTATCAGCTTATTACAAAATGAAATCAAACACTTTTCAAGTCAAAACTTTATTCTAGGTGATGTTACATTTGCACATAGGACCCCTTGTTCGAAAGAAGCTTCTGAACTCTCTCGTCCATTGAATTTGTCAGTTTTTGGATGGTTTGTGCTTCAGTTGTTTTGCATGTGGACAGAATACCCTCCCAGAGCTGTTGCTTAGATGTGAACTGCCTCCCGCCATCATAGACACTCCTTTTGATGATGCTCCAGAGGTTCTCAATGGGGTTGAGGTCAGGGGAAGATGGTGGCCACACCATAAGTTTGTCCTCTTTTATGCCCATAGCAGCCAGAGATGCAGATGTGTTATTTGCAGCATGAGACGGTGCATTATCATGCATGAAAATGATCTTGCTGCGGAAAGCACGGTTCTTCCTCTTGAACCATGGCAGGAAGTGCTGTTTTAGAAACTCCACATAGATTATGGAGTTCATCTTTACCCCTTCAGGGATCCTAAAGGGGTCGACAATCTCTCTCCCCATGATTCCAGCCCAAGACATTACTCTAGCTCCTCCTTGTTGGCGCCTTAGCTGTGTATTCATGGGGTGTCCATCAACCAGCCATTCTCCAGTCCATCCATCTGGACCATCGAGCGTTGCAAGGCACTCATCGGTGAACAAAACAGTTTGGAAGTCAGTCTTCATGTATCGTTTGGCCCACTGGAGCCGTTTCTGCTTGTGTGCAGTGGATAGAGGTGGTCAACAGGATGGCTTACGCACAGCTGCAAACCTCTGAAGGACCCTGCATCTTGTTGTTCGGGGGACGTTGGAGGCACCAGCAGCTTCAAAAACTTGTCTGCTGCTATGACAAGGCATTTTTGCAGCTGCTCTTTTAACCTGACGCAATTGCCTGTTGGAAAGAGTCCTCAATCTTTCCTTATCAGCATGCACACGTGTGTGCTGGGAATCGGCTACATACTTCTTGGTTGTGCGATGATCACGATGAAGTGTCTTGGCAATGTTGATTGTAGTCATGCCTTGACCTAAATACTCCACAATTTGTTGCTTCTCAACAGCCGACACATCCTTTTTCTTTCCCATTTTGGCATAAAATGTAGGTTGCTTAATAATGTGGAACAGCCTTCTTAAGTAGTCTTGCCTTTATTTGGACACACCTGCCAAACTAATTTACACAGGTATCTGCAATTGCTTTCAGTGATATAAAGAGCCCTGACACACATCACCATCAATGAGTTTAAATGACAAACAAAAAAATTCTAACCTTATCACTCCTAAACTCTTTTTGCATAATAATTTGGAACACAGTTTAGATGACTGGAAAATAACAATGACTGCAATTCATATAGATAATTTAGAGAAAATATGAGGAAATATTTTTTGCATAATAATTTGGAACACAGTGTATATATATGCACCTGTCCATTAACCTGTCAGCTCGTTTTTAGCTATTACACTGGCCCCAGTGTGTTGTTGTTAGTGATGCATTGTGCATCACAAACATGTTTTTGTCATAGAAAAACTCCAAGTATTTAAAAAACCCCTTTATATCTTTAGAGGATTCCGTCACATACCTTTTCTTTCAGTCATAGGGGAGCTGGAGCCGCTCTGAGTAAGGGGCTACATGACACAGGAGCACGCACATTATGCTTGCTGCTGTGTCCCCTCCACTCTGGGCACTGAAGCATGCGCACATCTAACATGAACCTGGGGCTGTACACCCAGAGTCAATGTGCATTCTTGGGTAGTGGAGGGGCAATGCGCCTTCACAGGATTTACTGTGTGGATGCCGTGACATCGAACCAGTCACGGCAACCAATTGCATTCCTGTGGGCGTTGTGGTAGATTGTCTCGCTCGGCTGCACACAGAGGTAGATACCGGCATGCTGCGGCTTGAAAGATCCACTTGGTCTTTTAAGTACGGCATAAACTAAGGGTTAAGCACAAAATAAATACGTCCATCTGGGCGAAACGGCAAAGTAAAAGAAAACAGAAGCCCTAAGTACAGTACTTGTAGTAGCAGGGTCAGCATGCCAAGGGTTAGCACAACCCATGGTTCAGGCATAAACCACAGCACAAAACCACTTCTCTGGAGTATTCCTCTCCAGACACTCAACACCCAGACTGCCGCTGGAGTCCAACTTTTTAAGCCCTGACTGAAAAGATAAAATCCCTGGGCATGTGCACTTACTCTGGGTGTACAAATGTTTTCAATCCTAATACTTGGAGAATTTCTTTGACAAAACCATGTTAATGATGCACATTGCCTCACTACCCACACACTGGGACCAGATCAAAAGCTAAAAACGAGGTGACAGGTTCCTTTTAACAACTATTCCTTTGTTAGTATTATTTTCTAAAACTGTGACATAATGTAACAAGAGTTTTTTATGACCGTTTGATAGCTAAGGGTACAGTATGTGAACACACTGCGGATTCACCTGCGGATTTTTCCATGTGGATTTTCAGGTAAAACTGCAGGTAAAGTGACCTGCGGTTTTCCTGTGTATTTGCCTACGGTTTGACACCTGGACAATGGAACAGGTGCCAAACCGCTTCGGAATCCGCAGAAAGAATTGACATGCTGCGGATTTAAAACCGCCCGGAAAAATCTGCAGCGTGGGCACTGCGGTTTTGAAATCCCATTGGCTAACATTGTACTGTACCATGTCTGCGGAACTGCTGCGGATCCGCAGTGCCAAAAACGTGTGCACACAGCCTCAATATGGAGACATTACAAAAGTCTCAGAAAAGCTTGTGCCTGTTGCACTTTATCATGTTTATTGAAGAATGAACCCAATGCATTGCCACAGTCTTTGTGTACATGTTGTAATAACTGGAAGCTCTAATCCACAGAATGGATACGCTCCAGTAGAGTTCTTTCTTGAAGGTCAAAGAAGCAGAACCTGCAAAACATTGACGCCCAAATTCGGTTTGTATGACCTTTATTGTCTTTTGGATAAGCTCTTTGTTGAAAGATGCTCACGCATTGAATGGTTGTTCACTTATTAAACACTTCTTCTAGACTGGGGTTAAAACTGCAAAGGACAAAATCAGAATCAACTCTGGGGTCACTGACGGTATTTGTCCTGCAGTGATGATGTGACATTCTTGTTATAAGAGTGCAAATGTTAATGATCACTTTGTGTAATATGTGGACATGCTGAGTTCTCCACATAGCAGATCAATTTCAGTGGGAATTACCTAATACACAAATTACAATGGGGATCCGTCTCAGCGGTGGAATACTGACTGATCAGCTTATTGTCTTTCAGCTCTGCCAATAAAGAGATTGCAAAATGTGGACAACTCATGTAAAGGGAATTTATCATTTGCTGTGGGAAGCATGAATCAGATTGTGGCTGCATGATTACAGCGAGGTATGTTCTCCTCTGAAATGCTCCAGCTGAGCATCATAGGCAGTGACAAGACTAGTCCAGCGATGCCCCTGACAGGCTCTTCTCAGCTACGTTAAAGTTGATTGACAGCTCATACACTATGGCAGAGACATGTCAATCACCCAATCTGTAACGTATACTTTCTCTGGCGTTTCAAAAAATATATACCGGTATATCTGGCTTCAATTGTGCAGCAAAACTATGATCCATGCTGATTCATCTGATTCATTTCATGCTCTGATTCATGTCCGCGGTTTGGGCAACATGAATCCGATCTCCGGTTGCTTTTATTGAGAAATGTACAAAAGATAGTTTTTGTTTATTGAACAACCATTTACCTCTAGGATAAGGAGATAAGGATAATGATGAATTTATATTTTTCTGTTTAGCAGGGTTTCACCTTAACCCCCTTTGTGTTAGTTATACCACTTTATCATGGTCTGCTTTATAAACTGCTATTCCGACTGCACTTTATACTGGTCTGTTTGCAGTAATAATCTTTTGGATTACATTTTGTGATTATTATGTGGAATATTTTCATCTATTTAATCATATTTATTATTTTATATATTCCAACATCTGTTCACCTCGTGCTTATGACCTTTATCTCTTTGAGCTTGTCTGGTGGTCCCTGTATCAAATTGCATTTATACGTTTAATTTTTAATTGGTTTTATTATTATTATTATTATTATTATTATTCTATTGTACCTTTTTTTTTTTTTTTTTTTTGGTGCGGGCACTTTTTTGCACATCACCAATTTATTTTTGCCATTTACCTCAATAAAGGCATTTTATAGTATTTACTATTCCTCTATCCCTTATATTACCTTGGTTGGCATTCCGTTCCATGTGGTTTCTTTTTGGTTTGAAATCTTCTCATGTCCAAACTTGAAAGTGACTTTTTTTTCCTCAAGTCCCATCATATCTCTGGCCTACTACCATTACATTGATGATATTTTAATCATCTGGATGGAGTCTGAGCAACAGCTGAAGACATTCCATGTACAGTTTAATCAATTTCCTTCCACCATCAACTTAACACTCAACTACACCTGTACTGAAATTAACTTTTGGACACCCATCATTAAGCTACAAAACAATGAAATAGAGACACCCTTGTACCAGAAGCCAATTGACCGTCCAACATACCTTAAATGGAAGAGTTTTCACTCAAAACACTTAAAAAACTCTATAGTCTACAGCCAAGCTATCGGATATGTTCCAACCCCATGGATAGAGACAAACCAGGGCTGTGGAGTCGGAGTCGTGGAGTCGGAGTCGGAGTCGGTGCTCATTTTGGTGGAGTCGGAGTCGGAGTTGGAGTCGGTATAAAATGGACCGACTCCGACTCCTAAAATATATAATAAATTGGGTACAGTAATTCAATGCAGGATGTGCTGAATATTTATTCATAGGAGTTTGGGAAAGTTATGAAATGTCCTATAAATGGCTGTTATATTCCTGATCTAAGGCTACATTCACACACAGCGTTTTTCCTGTGTTTTTTGAGGATACGTTTTTCAGCTGCAAAAGTTGATCATCTTTTTAAAAAACTGCATCACCTGAAAGGTTTTTGAGCTCATAGATAATGTTCTCAATAGCAAAAGCAGATTAGAAATCTGCTCTATCTATCCATTTATCCATATCTGTCTATCCATATCGTATCTGTACCAAAAAGAATGAAAACCAGGTAGTACACCAATATATATTCTGTTCTATCTAAATATCTTGATTATTGGATCATAAAAATGATTAAATGTCTGAGGTTCACATTGTACTACAATAAATTTTTCACTTAAATATAAGCAATATGTGTGGGAGTCGAAGTCGGAGTCGTGGAGTCGGAGTCGGAGTTGGAGTCGGAGTCGGTGTAAGGGAAATTGAGGAGTCGGAGTCGCAGGTTTGGCTTACCGACTCCACAGCCCTGAGACAAACACCTTGGTCGCCTCAGAAAGACCTTTTTGAATCAGTGCTACCTTCCAATACAGTTGAAAACCAGATTACAAAAGCCACCAGAATATCAAGGAATCATCTGCTATATTACAAAACTAAAAAAGAAAGCAACCGGGTGCCTCTAATAGTCACCAACAATCCAAATCTGGAAGTACTACAGGAAGCTGCACGGAAATTACAACCTTTACTACAAAAAATGCCCAATTACAATCCATGTTTCCAGTTCTCCCACTTCTGTGTTTTAGGAAGCCTCCAAATCTAAAAAGCAGCATTGTCAGATTCTGAGAAGCTAAGGAGAGCTGCAAGGAAATTACAACCTTTACTATAAAGAGATGCCCGATTACAATCCATATTTCCAGACCTCCCACTACTGTGTTTTAGGCAGTCACCCCCCAAATCTAAGAAGCATCATTGTCAGAAGCTCTCTGTCCTCTCCAACAGCTGCAGGAACGTTTCCCTGCAGCCAGAAAAAAATGTAAAATTTGTCGATTTATAATGACCACGGACAAAATAAAGATCCCCAACTCACATCAGGTCTACAAGATGCCAGGTACTTTCAGCTGCATCACATCTAATGTGGTGTACAGCATACATACCAGTGATGGCGAATCTTTCTGAGACAGAGTGCTCAAACTACAACCTAAAACCCAATTATGTATGACGAAGTGCCACCAGGGCAATTTTGTATGATGAAAAATGTGTAGTGGCAGTCTCAAGGTACTGCAGCGCTGCCCTCATTCAAAGTGAATGAGAACTACTCAGCAGCGCTGCACAGGAGAGTCCGCAGCTCTTCCCTGTACAGCGCTTGCCGTCCCTAAACCCTGATGATCAATTCTATTATGTAAACAATTCATTGATGTTAAACTTACCTTTTCTCTTTTGTTCAGCAAGGGGGTTTCAAGCTCATGCGTGTTTATCACACACTGAAACTGAGTCACTCACACTGCCCTTTCCAGACACAGCAGTTGGATTGATCTTTATGGGAAAAAAATGCAGAATATTAGGTAGATAGATTTTAGCATGGAATGCAAGCATATATCACGCTGAAATCCACTGCTACATTTCACAGTGTGAATATCTCTAATCTCTAGGCCACAGTCACACAAACGTGATAACACTTACTGTATCTGGCTGCTGCTGACTTCTGAATCCTGGCATAGAGATGGCTGGCTTGGGAAGCTGGCTGGCTTGTAGATAGCACTTGGCAAGAATAGCAGGCTAGGAGGCTTCACCGTGATCTGAAAAAATATAAATAATTGCTGCGGCTGACAAAATATATATATATATTAGCTGAAGAGCCCGGCGCTGCCCGGGCATAGTAACTAAAGGCCCTTTTACATTTAGCGATGCACCGGCGATCCGACCAGGTCAGGATTGCTGGTGCATCGCTAAATGATCGCTAGTGAGCTTTCATACAGAAAGATCACACAGCGATGCAGCAGCGACGCACGATACTCACCTTTCACACACAGCGATCCTGACGTCCTCCCGCCCGCGTCCAGCGTCCCTCGTCTCACACAGCAGGAAGCAGCCGACGAGAAATGGAGCCGCCCGATCTCGCGCGATCAGCGATAACCAGCGGGGGAGCCGGTCGGAGGTAAGTATCACACATAGCGATATCGCTATAACATCACAAACCAGTGACGTTTTAGCGATATTGCTAGCGATATCGCTATGTGTAAAACCCCCTTAACTGTGGTTATAGCAAATTATAATTATCCTCCATCCCATAGTCCCGTGCCCATATACCCATCATACATATCCACGATCCCATAGGCCCGTGCCCATATACCCATCATACATGTCCTCCATCCCATAGTCCCATGCCTATATACCCATCATACATATTCGCCATCCCATAGTCGAGTGCCCACATACCCATCACACATCCTTCATCTCATAGTCCCATGCCCATATACCCATCATACACATCCTCCATCCCATAGTCCCGTGCCCATATATACCCATCATGCATATCCGCCATCCCATAGTCCCGTGCCCATATACCCGTCATACATATCCTCCATCCCATAGTCCCGTGCCCATATATACCCATCATACATATCCTCCATCCCACAGTCCAGTGCCCATATACCCATCACACATCCTGCGTCCCATAGTCAACCATTATGACATCATAATGAGCGGCGGGGCTTGCAACCTATGATGAATCAGCGTCGCCATGGCAGCCATTGTGACATCATAATGAGGGGCGGGGCTTGACACACACACACTGTTTCCCCATTATGTAGATGGGCATTATGACAACATAATGAGGGGCCGGGCTTGCCTATCCTATGTCCGGGATAGGCATCTGCACCGTCGCAGCTACAGCCACAAAATCTGGCGAAGTCACACGTCTGGACCCCGAGAGTGTCCTAAGCTATGTTATGAGGTGAAATTTTAACCCCGCGCGTTCCAATTCACCAAACAATTTTGCCCCTATCTACATACTGGGGAAAAAGTGTGTACGTATGAAGCCACGCCCCTCATTATGATGTCACAATGGTTGCCATGGCGACCCTGATGTCATCATAGGTTGCAAGCACCACCGCTCATTATGATGTCATAATGGTTGACTATGGGATGGAGGATGTGTGATGGGTATATGGGCACGGGACAATGGGATGGAGGATATGTATGATGGGTATATGGGCACTGGACTATGGGATGGAGGATATGTATGACGGGTATATGGGCACGGGACTATGGGATGGAGGATATGTATGATGGGTATATGGGCATGGGACTATGAGATGAAGGATGTGTGATGGGTATATAGGCACTCGACTATGGGATGGCGAATATGTATGATGGATATATGGGCATGGGACTATGGGATGGAGGATGTGTGATGGGTATATGGGCATGGGACTATGGGATGGAGGATATGTATGATGGGTATACGGGCACGGGCCTATGGGATCGTGGATATGTATGATGGGTATATGGGCACGGGACTATGGGATGGAGGATAATTATAATTTGCTATAACTAACCACAGTTAGTTACTATGCCCGGGTAGCGCCTTGCTGGCGGTCAAGGTGCTGAGATTGCTAACAGCCGCCAAACTAGTAACAGTTACACACTTTATCATTTAATTACTGTGCTCTCCACCTGCCCAATTAGAATGGTCCCACAGGCAGTAGTTATGTTCCCATCCTGATCTCCTTCTTGTAGTAATATGCCCCATCATTGTCCCCTTCTTTTAGTAATGATCATCATGATCCCCTTCATGTAGAAATGTCCCATCATGATCCCATTCATGCAGAAATATGCCCCATCATGATCCCCTTCATGTAGAAATATGCCACATCGTGATCCCCTTCATGTAGAAATATGCCACATCGTGATCCCCTTCATGTAGACATATGCCACATCGTGATCCCCTTCATGAAGAAATATGCCCCATCGTAATCCCCTTCATGCAAAAATATTCCCCATCATGATCCCGTTTATGTAGAAATATGCCCCATCGTGATCCCCTTCATGTAGAAATATGCCCCATCATGATCCCGTTTATGTAGAAATATGCCCCATCGTGATCCCCTTCATGTAGAAATATGCCCCATCGTGATCCCCTTCATGTAGAAATATGCCCCATCATGATCCCCATCTTGTAGAAATTGCCCATTCCACCACCTCCATCATTTCCCTCTACCCCACCACCATCATTGTCCCTCTCCCCATCACTCCCATCATTGGCCTTTTCCCCATCACCGCCATCATTGTCCTCCCCATCACTGGCCCTCTCCCCATCACTCCCATCATTGGCCCTCTCCCCATCACTGGCCTTCTCCCTGTCACTCCCATCATTGTCCCTCTCCCCATCACCGCCATCACTGGCCCTCTCCACACACACAGGGCCACACTCACCACACACAGGCACACTCACAACACACACACACACAGCGGCCACACTCACCTCTCCGTGCTCCGTCAGCTTCCTACCTGTCACTTCCTAACACACATTGAGAGGCGCGACCGCAACTGGATGACATCATTCAGCTCCGTGGCCGCGCCACTCAATGTGTGTGAGGAAGCCGCACCTCTGAACAGTGAGGCGAGGCCGAGGCCGCATGCTAGCTGAGAGGGCTCTACGTGCCCTGTCTGGCACGGGTGCCATAGGTTCGCCATCACTGATATATACAAAATGTCCAACTGGGGGTCTGTATGTAGGGAGGCAAGGCAAAAACTTAGAACATGGATGAATTCTCATCGCCATACAATAAAAGAAAAGATAGATTACCTGTGGCTAAACAGTTTTTTATCACTAATCACAGCACCATGGACATGAAATTACTAGTATTAAAAGATAACTTCAAATCTCAGAGAGTCAGAAGTGTCTGAAAGTACAAACTTACGACAACTGTTGACACACTCAGAACTGGAATAAATGTGTCGTATGGGTTTTTGTATTTCTATATCAAGTAAGGAATGTGCTCCTCAGACCTTGTGGAGACATCACAACCTCGGACCAGACCTCAGTCACAGGACAATAAAACTTCCACACTCCTTATCTGTGAACTTTTCCAATATTTACGGCCACAACTATTTATCCCTCTTCCTTAATGATAGTTCTGATTCACGTCACTTGTTGTATCTATTGCATCATTTCTGTGTCTTATTGTGTATAAATATGTGACCTTTCAGATTTTGTGCTTTTCTTTGCCTGATGAAGAGACCTGAGTAATCTTGAAAGCTTGCAATTTGCTACCATCCTTTCAGTTAGCCATTAAAAGGTATCAACCACTGAGGACTCTCAAATTGTAATCCTTTTCTATGTACTGGCTAACACAATACAAAGATATATATCTTTCCTGTATCAATTTTTCCAGTACGTTCCTCAGGACAGCACACCAGGAGGTGGTCCTTCCTTGACCTATACAGGGACAGGATCACATAGAGATTAAAATGTCCCTACTACCTCCACTGTTTTTCCACTCCCTTCAAGGGATAGTCGCATGACACTTTCTCCTAGGGGGAAGATATTCTATCTTGTGGAGCTTCATTGTACAGACGCAAGTGGGAATAGGGGGTCACAGCTTTTTATTCCCCTTGTCAAGCAGTCTGGGGGCAAATACCTTTCTGGGCAGAGGTCCCTCAGCCATCAATCACTGTATCGGTGTACGGACTGTAATGCAGCGGTAGCACACTTATGCAGTGAGGAGGCAGTGACCCAACAAAGTTCCAACACAAAGTCTGTTTAATGCAGTTACTTCACATTATTAATGTCGAATTAACACAAGTGCATAGCATTAATGTCCAATTCACAGCACTACATAGTACCCAGTATCCTACGGATCGCAGCCGGGCACATATCCTCTGGATTACACAGTCACTAAACTCGCCGGTCCACCTTCATGACCTATTACCGTGGGCGACTGCACCGCCGTGTTAATGTCTCTTTAGTCACAGCTTTCTATAGTACACAATATCCTACAGTTTACAGTCACTAAACACGCTAGTCCTCCTTCGGGCACAGGACTGTCTACCTCCAGTTCCGCCGAGCACAAGACAGTCCACCTCTGAGACTAGCTGCTGTGGGCAACTGCACTGCTATGTCTGCTTTGGGTGCCAGGCTCCTGAGCTGTCTTGGCTCCGCTGGCCTGTGTTGCCTCAAACAAATGGAGCTCTGCAAAGTCGACTGCTCTGTACTCCTTCAAACACCAGACTGACACTGGACCTGACACACCCATACCCTTTACTGTAGGGATTTTAACAGGGATCTGTGGCCTTCAGCCACATGGAAAACCTGGACCGGGAATGAAATGGACTGCACGTCTACCATCCTGCAGTCTGTTTCAAAGCACCAAAAAAAACCCACAGAGCAGGTTTTCCCTAAATCTGCCTTTGACACTAGCATGCCTAAGACTAACACTTATTTTAAGTCTGCATTGCAATCACAGCTATGCCTGTGACTGCAATGCACCCCCATGGCCTCAATACACCTCTGTGCACATCCTGGGGAGAACACACAGCGCCTCCTACATGTGACACCAGTCACTGCTTCACTGGACTCTGATGGAATTGGGGGGTCTCGGCCATCCCTTCACCTTACCAAACTGTCCAGGGGCCAGCACCTCTTTAGGCATAGGTCCCTCAGCCATTAGCCATGCTGTGCACTATCTACAGTAATGCAGCATCCTGGTTGTGACGCCGCTTCCCTCCATGGTGGGCTCTCGGCATTACCAGCTTTCCCTGTAATCCAGAGTCGAAAGTTATGAGGGAAGGGGGTAGAGCCACAGGGTGGTGTGGAGGCAGCACAGGTAAGTGCACTGTGTAAATGATGTTTCGATGGGCCAAGCCTCTGGGATGATATTAGCCACTTGCCTCTTTGCCAAAGCTGGGCCTTGGGTTTCAGGTGCTAACGTCTTGCTTCAGTAACGAAAGCTAGGTTTCATGCCTCTGATCTAAAGATAGGCTGCATGTCCAGGCTTTGTCATAGTTTGACTTCTTCAGTTTGCTGCTCATGTCATGGCTCCAACTCTTCGGTTGTTTGCATGCATGGTTTGGCTGCACAGGACCTCATGATTTGTTTTTAGAGTTTTTAAATGTGCTGACGCCTCATGTTTGTCCTCATTTTATGGTTGAATAACACACAGTTGTTTCCACTATTGTTTTGCCAGACCAGGCTTAGTCTGACTACTCAATCTATAGGAGGGCATATAATGTTAATGCAGCACATTATCTCGTATATATGGAGACTGCTCTTTAGGTGTGCCTCTTGATGAGTTAATTGGCTACTTCAGGTGGTGCTAGCCTGACAACTGAGTTGTACCACTGAAAGTTAAGGTTTATCCTGAATTCACAGATGGATTAAAAATAAATCCGAGCATGACTCAGAGCCAGGGTCTTGCTTCGTGCCTCATGCCTCAGACTGCGGCTCCTACTTCAAGCCTCATGCCTCAGAGTGCAGCTCTAGCTTCGGGCCTCACTCCTTGGAGCCTGGCTTTGGTTTCGGGCCTCACGCCAAAGAGCATGGCTCTGACTTTGGACCTCAGAGCGCGACTCTGGCTTCAGGCCTCACTCCTCAGAGCGCGGCTCTCGCTTCGGGCATCACTCCTCAGAGTGCGGCTCTGGTTTGGGCCTCACGCCTCAGAGCGCGGCTCTGGCTTTGGGCCCCACGCCTCAGATCGCGGCGCGGGCCCCATGCCTCGCAGCGGGCTCGAGCCTCGCGTAGAAGTAAAAGATTATTAGGAAAATCTGTGGCTATTCCCTCATATATTTGCACTATATAGTGGAATTGTCTTTATGTCTGTGTGCTTCCTAGTTGAGTGAGCCCAAGTTTGATTATCTGGCACTGTTACGAAGCAAAAAAAAAGATACTTTCTTTTTGCATATGTCTGCACAAGTCTCTTATTTAGGGGCAAATTCAAACCCAATGCCTTGGGGATTGGGGATACAGTCCATCACTGAGTATGCAGTCTGTCTCTTTTGGGAAGGCTTCTGGTCACATATTAGGAGCTACGGGTATATCACATCAGTTCATAATTTGTGCCTGTCTGTCTGTCTGTCTGTCTGTATGTCTGTGTGTATATATACACAGTGGGATCGGAAAGTGTTCAGACCCCTTTAAATGTTTCACTCTTTGTTTCCTAGCAGCCCTTTGGTAAATTCAAAAAAGTTATTTTTTTCTCATTAATGTACACTTTGCACCCCATCTTGACAGAAAAAATCAGAAATGTAGACATCTTTGCAAATTTATTAAAAAGAAAAACTGAAATATCACATGGTCCTAAGTATTCAGACCCTTTGCTCAGTATTGAGTAGAAGCACCCTTTTAAGCTAGTACAGCCATGTGTCTTCTTGGGAATGATGCAACAAGTTTTTCACACCTGAAATTTGGGGATCCTCTGCCATTCTTCCTTGCAGATTCTCTCCAGTTCCGTCAGGTTGGCTGGTGAACGTTGCTGGACAGCCATTTTCAGGTCTCTCCAGAGATGCTCAATTGGGTTTAGGTCAGGGCTCTGGCTGGGCCAGTCAGGAATGGTCACAGAGTTGTTCTGAAGCCATTCCTTTGTTATTTTAGCTGTGTGCTTAGGGTCATTGTCTTGTTGTAAGGTGAACCTTCAGCCAAGTCTGAGGTCCAGAGCACTCTGGAAGAGGTTTTCATCCATAATATCTCTGTATTTGGCCACATAGATGTTTCCTTCAGTTGCAGCCAGTCATCCTTCCATGCAGCTGAAAAACACCCCCATAGCATGATGCTGCCACCACCATGTTTCACTGTTGGGATTGTATTGGGTAGGTGATGAGCAATGCCTGGTTTTCTCCACACATACCGCTTAGAATTATCACCAAAAAGTTTTATCTTTGTCTCATCAGACCAGAGAATCTTATTTCTCATAATCTGGGAGTCCTTCATGTGTTTTTTTAGCAAACTCTCTGCAGGCTTTCATATGTCTGGCACTGAGGAGAGGCTTCTATCAGGCCACTCTGCCATAAAGGCCCGACTGGTGTAGGGCTGCTTTGATAGTTGACTTTGTGGAACTTTCTCCCATCTCCCTACTGCATCTGTGGAGCTCAGCCACTGTGATCTTGGGGATCTTCTTTACCGCTCTCACCAAGGCTCTTCTCCCACGATTGCTGAGTTTGGCTGGACAGCCAGGTCTAGGAAGTCTTCTGGTGGTCACAAACTTCTTCCATTTAAGGATTATGGAGGCCACTGTGCTCTTAGGTACCTTGAGTACTTCAGAAATTATTTTGTAACCTTGGCCAGATGTGTGCCATGCCATAATTCTCATTTGGTCTGACATGCACTGTGAGCTATGATGTCTTATATAGACAGGTGTGTGCCTTTGCAAATCAAGTGCTATCAGTTTAATTAAGGGTATGTGCACACGTTACGGATTCGTGCGCGGATTTTTCCGTGCAGAATCTGCAGGTAAAATGACCTGCGTTTTGCCTGAAGATTTAGTGCAGGTTTGCTGCGGATTTTCTGCAGATTTTGTGTGGATATCGCCTGTGTTTTTACACCTGCGGATCCCTATAATGGAAGAGGTGTAAAAACGCTGCGGATTCCGCACAAAGAATTGACATGCTGCAGAAAATAAACTGCTGCAAATCTGCACGGAATTTTCCGCAGCATGTGCACAGCGGATTTGGTTTTCCATAGGTTTACATGGTACTGTACACCGCATGTAAAACAGCTGCGGATCCGCAGGGCCAAATCCGCAACGTGTGCACATACCCTAAACCAGCTGGACTCCAGCGAAGGAGTAAAACCATCTCAAGGAGGATCACAAGGCAATTGACAACATGTGACTTAAATGAGTGTCTGAGCAAAGGGTCTGAATTCTTATGACCTTGTGATATTTCAGGGTTTCTTTTTTAACCCCTTCATGACCAGAGCTTTTTCCGCTTTCATTTTTCGCTCCTCTTCTTTCCAGAGCCATAACTTTTTTATTTTTCTGTCGGCATGGCCATGTGAGGGCCTCTTTTTTGCCGGACAAGTTGTACTTTTGAATGACACCATTGTTTTTAGCATGTCATGTACTCGAAAACAGGGAAACAATTCCAAGTGCAGTGAAGTTGCAAAAGAAGTGCAATCCCATACTTGATTTTGTTTGGCTCGCTCTTTTGCTAGGTTCACTGAATGCTAAAACTGCCATTATGATTCTCCAGGTCATTACAGGTTCATAGACACTAAACATGTCTAGGTTCTTTTTTATCTAAGTGGTGACAAAAAATCCAAAGTTTGCTAAAAAAAAAAATTGTGCCATTTTCCGAGACCCATGGTGTCTCCATTTTTCGTGATCTCGGGTTGGGTGAGAGCTTATTTTTTGCGTGCTGTGCTGATGTTTTTAATGATAAAACTTTTGTGCAGATACGTTCTTTTGATCGCCCGTTATTGAATTTTAATGCAATGTTGCGGCGACCAAAAAACGTAATTCTGGCGTTTAGCTATCAGGTTAATCCTTTTTTTTTATTGATTGAGCGATTCTGAACCGCCGGAGCCCACATCAAAGCAGGGGATACTGACATCGGACGTACCATACTGTCCGATGTCAGTAAGGGGTTAATAAATTTGGTAAATTTTCTACATTTCTGGGTTTTTTTCAGTCAAGATGGGGTGCAGACTGTACATTAATGAGAAAAAAATGAACTTTTTTGAAATTACCAAATGGCTGCAATGGAACAAAGAGTGAAAAATTTAAAGGGGTCTGAATACTTTCTGTACCCATTGTATAATATTTTGGCACAACCAATGGTAAAGTGCATTTATTGAGGCCGCTTTATTCAATACCAGAGTTTAAAATCCCTCTGTAATCATCATCAGTATCACGGGAGTGATGAGCCACTCTCCACTACCAGATGGTGTGATGATGAACCCCGGAGTGTTGTATGTTTCTTTAGCTTCAATAGTGGTCCAGTTCCTTACTTGAGGCCTAAGGATTTCTGGATTTAGAATAGATGTGCTCCTGGGTGTGTAATGTATAAATGTCTCAATTCTATGCCCATTTATAAATATCCTAAAGGCTTTTAGATTAGTCTTTCTTCAATCCAGGGCCTCTGTTCTACAGGACTCCTTTTCAGGGCCACCATCAGGGCATTATGGTCCTTGCTCGTATATGGGGCCTGGTGAGCAGAAGGAAAACTTCTGCTCACTGGGCCTTAGGGGAAGGGTTGGGTGTCTGTGCACATTTAGTTTACGACTGGAGCTTTCCTGAAGATCTGCGAACATCAAGAGAACGGCAGATCGCGCTGCTCGGAGCTCCCTCCACACCTTGTAGGGACTTGCTGGTGATAGCGCCTTACGCAATGATGTCTGCACACTGGACAATGGAAAGGAGCTGCAGTGGATGAGAGGTAAGTATGAAAAACTAAATTAAATGGGTGTGGGCGAGCATGTTGAATTGAGGGGTGTGAACGGGAAACATTAAATGATGCTGTTTTGAGAGTGCGGTGGTGGAGGGCAAATAATGATGGATTGGGTTGGGGGATGGGAGACAGCAAATGAAGGTGGAGGGTGGAGAGATTAAATGGTGATATGAACGTGTAGGATTTTATAGGATTATGTATTGAAGGTGAATGGGGAGAGCAAATGATTATGAATAGTGACAGAAGGTGGGGAACAGCAAATGATTATAACTTGAGGGGCTCTTGGTGAGCAAATAATTATAAATTGAGATTGAGGAGTGTGGAACAGCAAATTATGATGACTTGAGGGTGAGTGAAAGCAAATGATTATGAATTGAGAGTGGGGGAGAGCAAATGATGAATTGGGGGAGTCCTGCTACTTTGCAGGGTGGCACCTGTTGCTTTTTTCTTCATCTGACATAGTGTAGAAATTGGGGAAAAAGTGGGGAATGTGCTCTGGAAGTGGTGCTCTAGATAACTGTTATTTTCGAGTCCTGGCTGGAAGAAGTGATGACGGTCTGTGCTGGATGAAGAAGAAAAGCTAAGTTAAGGACTTAAACTAGAGATGTCACTGGTGAGTCAGTGTGGTTCCTGTACAATTACACTATACACAGAGCTCCTGTGTATAGTGTCACTAGTGATCACTGTATTACCTGTACACTGGCACTATACACTGTATGCTATGTACAGAGAACCTACATATATTGCCACTAATGGTAGTATTAGTATTGTGTTTTCTTTATTACTGATCAGTATTGTAGTATTCAGTCCCTATGGGATGGTAATATGTGATCTGCTCATGGTGTGGCAGTACTTGTCCCATGTATGTGGTATTATACAGTCACTATGTAATGTCAATATGTGGTCTTCTCATGGTGTGGCTATATTTTTTTCTTGTATGTGGTATTATTGACCATTTTAATAAAATGTATGTGACATATTCCCTTAAAGAAAAAAAAATAAAAATATACCTAAAAAGAATATTGGTACTGTATTTTAACAAATGTTTAATAGGTTAGAGTAGGACCCTGCTAAAGAGTCTACTTTTTGTGATGGCAGCTTAAAAAGTCTTTTGGCCAAAACAACAGCTGATGGCTGTATATGTGATATGGTGTTTAGTGGGAACTGTTAATGTGTGATTGGTGAGGACGTGTTGCAGAAGTGAAGTTTTTCCAAGAGTGGGAGGGTGGACTGTGGAAGGTTCGAGGGGTGGAGGTGGAGTTGAGCCTAAAAATTTTTGCCAGTGTTGGGTCCTGAAATTCCTGGTGGCAGCCCTTCTATTTTTGGTATAGTAAGCTGTTCCATTACCAGAGTTTATTTAATTAGGGGCCCAGGGGAACTAGTGAAAGAACAGTCCTGTTTTATTAAGCACGTGCAAGTTTATTATTGGTCAAGAATAGTCTTCATTATAGCTCTAGCGGTGGATACCACTATCTTTTGCTGTGCGATAAGAGGTGATCAATATCTATTCTATGGCTGCGGTGTTTATAAGTATAATTTATCTTATAGTTATGGGGGTTCATCATTGGTTTTGTGGTACCACAGTAGGTGTGTCACTCTCTTTGTTTTCAGCCGTATAATTTGTCTACCACATTTATGCTAAGTATTTGGCATTATACATCACTATGGTGATTTATCTTTACAAAGATTTAATCCTTTTAATCTGTATAATCATGGCTAAAACTGGGTATATTGTGCCTGCTTAGGGATCTGTAGATGCACTTCATAGGTTTTCAAGTGCTTGGTAAATTGATTCTATTGTCTATTTTCTCTTGATTATACAGATCAGTTGCTGTACCTAACTATGGTCTTTTAGGATTTCTGTACCTCCTGGAGTTATTTCTCTGGTATAACTCCTGTGTGCTCTCTGGAGGGATGGACTGGAAAAGAGGAATTAGACCTACCAGTAATTCTGTTTCCAGGTAGTTCCTCTGGACAGCACCATTATTTCTCCTTCACTATGCTTTGTGTTACTGATCAGTTTCTAGAGGGTCCTGTAGACCATTTGCATCCATCCTTATGTTGTAATATGAAAGACACTGGAGGGTGGAGTTAGGAGGGGCCTTTTGTCCTGTGGGACTACGTGGAAATGGAATTACCGGTAGGTTTAATCCCCCTTTTTTCAACTCTAAAATAATGAAAAACTGGGTAAGTTTGATATCACGGTAATCGTACTGATGACAATTCTGATGTCAAGTCGTTTTTACCACACAATGGACGAAGTAAAGACAATTCCCAAAAAACAATGTCAGAATTATGTGGGGTTTTTTTTCGCAATTTCACTGCACTTGGAATTTTTTTCCACTACGTTATGTGGTAAAAAGGATGGCATTATGCAAAACTACAATTTGTCCTGCAAAAAAGTAGGCCCTTATATGTTTGTGGATGAAAAAATAAAAAAGTTATGGCGCTTGGAAGAAGCGGAAAACTCAAAAGGAAATTTTTATTAAGCAGCTTTTGATATTAACACTCTATTGTAATACCATTTTAGCATTTTTTATATTTATATTAATGAGAAAATGTATGTGCCTGCCAATATATATAGATATATGTAATATTTATATATATATATATATATATACTGTATATATATTTTTATTTTTATTTTGCAGGACTTCTGAGCGTGGTCATGGAGCCATTTTTCAAAGGAGAAGTGTTTGATACTTACCTGGTACCTGTAAGTATCAGCTATGAGAGAATACTGGAGGAGACACTTTATGCATATGAGCTTCTTGGAGTGCCAAAACCAAGGGAATCCACATCAGTAAGGTTTACTTCAGTGTTACAATTGCAGTGGTATTACTTGAATGCTAACAGTGCTTTTGATTAGCTGCCATGACTTCTTTCAGGGATTGATCAAAGCCAGGAAAATACTTAGTGATGACTTTGGAAGTATTCATGTATATTTCGGAAAACCCTTGTCATTGCGATCATTGACACCCGGAAGACTAAATCGCTCTCAGTATAACCTTATTCCCAGGTATTGTGGCTTTCTTTATAGAAGATACCAATTCTGATTCACTTGTGTAAATATCTTGTCTATATTCTTTAGTATTCCTTATGAGATAGGGAAAAGAAAAGAATATTTTGATAGGTTGTAATTTACCCTGCGTTGCGTTTTGGCAATATAACTCTAATAATACTAGTGATGCAATATAATAGAGCATACTTGGATAACAACTTTTATATGACTGTTTATTCATAGTCAGAGAGTAACACGTTACTGATTAAAAATATGTCTGTGTTTAATACATTGAGGCAATAAATAGTATAACATTTATCATAAATTGTGGCATTTGAACACTTCAGACATCTTTCTCAACGACCTTCAGAAGAAATGCAGAAGTTCAACTCTGATGTGGCATATCAAGTAGAATTGCAGCAAGTAGCCAATATGGTGCTTAGTCCTGGAGTCTTGATTGCAGCCATTTTACTACAAAGTATTCCATCTCTGAACTTCAGCGTTTTAGTTGAAAGAACCATTTGGCTAAAAGATCTAACCGAAGGCTTTGGTGGATGTCTAGAATGGCCTGGTGAGTAAGATACAGCAACACATTTAGTTGGTATTTGTGTAAAGTAACTGATCATCCGAAAGGGAATAATTCATCTAGGTGAACATATAATCCCTCTAAAAATAATCTTTATTTAAGGTTTTAAAAACACCAATACACCGTTTAACATAGACTATTAAAAGGTAATAATTATACTCAAGGAGAAAAAGACTTGTATTCCACTATAATAGATACACAATGTGAATAGGTCCTTTTGTAAAGATATATATATATAATAGATATACAACTATACAACATCATGGACTGGTGATTTCCTATCTAGATGCCTAAACTGCTACCGCCTATCTGCAGAGGTTGGCACCCTTAACACAATGATATATGGTGCTCCCACTCATCGGTGCACCCCACATCGGTGCTCATATGGTACGCCCGCTATTGGTAAGACAGGGTAACATGACAGCGTAAAAGGCTTAAGGTGAGGTTAGGTTACAATACTAAAAATCCGGTATCTAATATATAAAGCTCAAAGTGTGTATGTATGTGTGTATGTATGTATGTATGTATGTATGTATGTATGTATGTATGTGTGTGTGTGTGTGTGTGTGTGTGTGTGTGTGTGTGTGTGTGTATGTGTGTATGTCCGGGATAGGCATCCGCACCGTCGCAGCTACAGCCACAAAATTTGGCACAGTCACACGTCTGGACCCCGAGAGCGTCCTAAGCTATGTTGTGAGGCGAAATTTTAACCCCACACGTTCCAATTCACCAAACAATTTTGCCCCTATCTACATACTGGGGGGAAAAGTGTGTGCGTGTCAAGCCCCGCCCCTCATTATGATGTCACAATGCCCCTATTTGCATACTGGGGAAGCAGTGTGTGCGCGTCAAGCCCCGCCCCTCATTATGATGTCACAATGGTTGCCATGGCGATGCTGATGTCATCATAGGTTGCAAGCCCCGCCGCCGCTCATTATGATGTCATAATGGTTTACTATGGAATGGAGGATGTGTGATGAGTATATGGGCACCAGACTATGGGATGGAGGATATGTATGATGGGTATATGGGAACGGGACTATGGGATGGGGGATGTGTGATGGGTATATGGGCACTGGACTATGGGATGGCGAATATGTATATGAGCATGGGACTATGAGATGGAGGATGTGTGATGGGTTTATGGGCACGGGACTATGGGATGGAGGATGTGTGATGGGTATATGGGCACTGGACTATGGGATGGAGGATATGTATGACGGGTATATGGGCACGGGACTATGGGGTGGTGGATATGTATATGGGCACAGGACTACGGGATGGAGGATGTGTGATGGGTATATGGGCACGGGATTATGGGATGGAGGATGTGTGATGGGTATATGGGCACTATATTGACAAAATAGGTGAACTTAGAGACCAATGGTTAAAACCGCACTGTGCAAACAGACTCCTGGTGGGGTAACACATTCTCTTTTTTTAAATCTAGCTAATTGGTTTAATGGCCTAGCAGGATGGATTTTTGGCATTGTACAGACTTGTATGCAAATTTTGTTGTTTTGCTTATTGCTTTATGTAGCCGTAAAAGCGCTAATATATGTATTACTTAAGCTGCTGAATAATGTATGTGTGAAAAAATAATCTAAGGCTGAACCTTCTGTAGTGTATCATAGACCCCAGATAGCCGTTGCTGATGGGGAAAGTGAGTGTCCACTCTGAGGGTGGATAGGTGAAGCAGGTAGGAAGCCCCCTTATGGGTACTAGACCCATGAGACAGTAGCTCCTTTGTGGACATCAGCTGACCCTGTGGCAAAAGTTATACCATTTACAAAAGGGGGAAATTGATATAGAAGGTTTGCCTTCATATCCCTTTAATACTTCAATTGCCTTTTGCCTATTATTGCTAGAATTATTCTTATGACACTGCAGACTATTAGTCTCTGTTTCAAGGAGACTATACTTGTTATCATATATGTCCTCAATAGTCAGCAACAACATGTTCTGGGTACATGGTAAACAAGGTATGACCCTGAGGGGTGGGGGCTACATGAGCCACATAGAGCTACATTTGTTGTAAATGGTATAAAATATTGCCTTGTGTTTCATTACGTCAGATAAAGTGATTTTCCCACGGCCCGTGTGCAGTCTCTTTTGTCTCCAAGTGCTTATAAATTAAGGGCGTAAAAAACTCCTAATTCAGACTCACTGGTCATCTGGCATACCTGACTTTGGTCAGAACGAAAACAGCTACGACAGCTTCAGTTCAATTCAGTCTGTTTTTGGAAGCCTTATCTCTCCTGATGCTGGGTATTGTAACCAAAGAGCGTGCATATCCCCCTCCCTACCTATCTGCTGAGGCTCCCTGGGGGGCTACATTGGAGACTGTGTGGGGCTCATGCAGTATATGGGGAGGCTGTGTGGGGTCTCATACTGTACATGGCGAGGATGTGTGAGGTTCATGCTGTACATGGCGAGGCTGTGTGAGGTTCATGCTGTACATGGGGAGGCTGTGTGGGGTTCATGCTGTACATGGGGAGGCTGTGTGGGGCTCATGCATTACATGGGTAGGCTGTGTGGGGCGGCTGTGTGGGGCTCATGTTGCATATGTAGTAGCTTGTGTGAGGCTCATGTTGTGTATATAAGGGGCTGTGAGGGGTTAAAGATATATAGGGGTTTAGCATATTTAATTCTGCTCAATATTAAGTGATACAATTAATATTAATAAATTAATATTAAGAATTAATTTCAAGCTATTGGTTCTGCCTTCCACAACAGTCATGGTCTCATGTGGCCCCTCTAAAAAATTAATTGCTCACACCTGCTTTATAGTGAGTCTGACCCATAGGCAGCACGTGTCCGGCACCGGCTGTACGATCTAAGCCCAGTATGTTTGTCTCTGAAACACTGCAGCGTCACAGAGAAAAACTTTTCTGACTTCTCCCCTCCTGCTGCCAATGACTGGTTGCACTCAGAAAGAAAATTGTCCCTCAGTGGGAGCAGATGGGGAGAAGCCACCAGGGACCCACCTGTCTGACTAGTCACCTGTGTGACCTCAGTCCACGGCGGCTTTCAAAGTAGGTTTTTCCATGAAATGCCGCAGCGTGTCAGAGTCAACCATACCTGGCTGGAATGATACAGCCAATGTCTGATCCATGCGGCCTGTGGATCGAGCAGCTGGCATCAGCCATCAGATTCCCTTTAAGATCCCATAGGTGCCAGTTATGTCACATGGTTGACCATTATCCTTATGTCTTTGAAGAGAGCTATAACTCCCAGCATGTACAGGAGCTAATATGGCATGTTGGGAGTTATAGTTCACCACAGGAGTAATGATTTTCTTTTGCATTAGTGGCATGGGAGCAGAGAGGACACTTTTTTTTTGTTAATTCTAAGGCTATGTGCACACGTTGCCGCGGAAATTTCAGCGGGAATGCCGGAATTCCATTCCGCAGGAAATATGCGAGAAAATCGCATTTTAATTTCTGCCTATTTCCCACGGAAAAACTATCAATTTGCAAGTGTAATTAGCTTGCAGAATGCTAGCGTTTTCCAAGCGATCTGTAGCATCGCTTGGAAAACTGAATGACAGGTAGGTCACACTCGTCAAACAGTGTTTGACTATTAAGGAAAGAGAGCGCACATAGGGCAATAAAAGTGATTATTTGGGGGGTGACAAATACACGGTTAGTGCACTCACCTTTAAAGGTTGTGAACAGTCACAACCCCTTGCAGAATGTGAAAGGAACCAGTGGTTGCTGCAGACTCCTGTAGATACCAATGTCACAAAGGAGGAAGAAAAAGACCGTGTTTTTCAATGTATCCACGCTGACCACACAAGGACAGAAATATTCTTCATAGCTTTATTGTGCCGATGCATTTCATGGCATATCTGCCACTTCCTCAGGGCCAAAGAATTACAGAATCTGATTACAGCAGTGGTTTTATACAAAACCTTCATGACATCACAATTACATGAAAAAAGACATCACCTCCTGTGGAAACACCCCCTCCAATGTCAAAATGTCATACACCAGTCACAATAACTTTATATCAAGATCTAACCTCTGATAAAACACATTAAACATCTAAAAAATCAATCTTTAATTTGAAAAAGTGTATGAAACCTATATTCACTACATATTAAAATTTTATAAAAATAGAGTTGACTAGAATCAAACCCACAGATTTTCGGCAAGCCAGAACACTTAAGGCCTCCCATTACCATCATACTATCTCTCCACTTGTCAGGAACGGTTGTGGTTTTATATAAGCCCTTCATGACATAAGACCTACATGACATCACAAACAGACAAAACATCACTTCCTGTGAAAATTCCCCCTCCAATGTTAAAATGTCATACGCCAGCCAAGATAACTTTATATCAAAATATAACCTCTGATAAAACACATTGAACATCTAAACAATCAATCTTTCATTTAAAAATGTATGAAACCTATAATAAATATATATTCAATTTTTATAAAGATAGAATGGCTGGACTCGAACCCACAGGGTTTAGGCAAGCCAGAACCCTGTAGGCTTCCCATTACCATTATGCTACCACTCCACTTGCAAGGAATGGTTATGTAATTTGGAATTAACCGATTGTTTGGTAAAATTCCCACTAGGTGTCCGACATCCAATAACAGACCCCCACATGAGAACGTTGACCCGCCAGGTCAGGGAAGGAAATCCGTCGGGCCGCTAGGGACAAAGAAACATGAGAGAAAGCTTATCAAAAAATATCTACCAACTCATTGAGGCCTTTAGGATGAATGGTATCTAGTTTATATATCCAATACAGTTCTCTCTTATTTAGACACTGTATTCTGTTTGGGGTATCTGCTGGTATATGATCTATGGGTGTAACTCACAGAGAGGCTTTATTCCCATGTTTTTCAAAACAATGTCGAGACAAGCCATGTGTCAGATATCCTTTAGAGATATTGTGTCTATGTGAGTTCATCCTTAGATGTAGAGGCTGTGTAGTGCGTCCCACATATTGTTTCCCACAGCAACAATCAATTAGATAAATCATAAAACTGGATTGACATGTTAGCTTAAAATTAATGTCATATACTCTATCATTATCACTATTTGAATAAAAGGTATTTACATTATCACTGATCCATAAACACAAGCTTTTTTTGTTTTTACATTTAAAGGAAACTCTTATGTGCTTCTGTAAGGTACTTTTTCCTGCATTCGGGGCTTTTTTGTCTCCCACATCCCTAATTCTACTGGGGGCTAAAATGTTTTATAGGGATGGCGCCCTCCTAGAGGTAACCACTGGTCTGGTATCTATATATAGTCATAATTAAGTCTCCGAAAATAGAATAACAGAAAACTTATCGTTAGTTGCTTTTGCCTCAGCGTGTTTCCCCATCCATTAGCTTCTTCAGGAGGCATGATGCACAGATACAGAGGGTATGGAAAGTATTCGGTCCCCTTTAAATTTTTCAGTCTTTGTTTCATTGCAGCCATTGCGTAAATTCAAAAAAAAGTTCATTTTTTTCTCTCATTAATGTACACTCTGCTTCCCATCTTGACTGAAAAAAAAAACAGAAATGTAGAAATTTTTGCAAATTTATTACCTTCCATTACCATAATCAGCAGGCAGCGCTCTCTGTACCGATGACCTGTGCAGCAGCTGCCAAGTGTCTTCAGTAATAATCCGGCAGTGACAGAGGCGTAGCTAGGGTTTTGGTTGTGCGAAACTTCTCAGTGGGCCCCTAGCCAGGTAACCTTGATTACGACTGGGTGACGCATCCTAATAGTGGAGGAGAACCTCAGCAGATGACCTTGCTGTTGCTGAAAATAATCTCTATATAAAGATCAATATTGATGATACCGCCATATGGTCAGTGGTAGATACCAGTCGTACAGAACATATAAGAGATCACAGTACAGTTACAGATAATGACTTACAGATGGCGTTCTTTCTGATGGAATTGTTCACTTTTTCCATCTTTTCCATCTGGCCCAGACCAACATGACAACTTCTCCCGCCAGGACTCGGTTGCAGAGATGACAACAAAGACATATTTCCTGATGTCTCATTTTCAGCACTGTCCCCAATGAGACTGTTCCTAACCTGCACAAACTACTCATTCTGCTGATCTCCCAATACTGTCGCTGCTGCCGTATGTGTCCATATTTCTACAACTGCTCTGTGGTTCTCTGTGCCCTCTAGATGGTAAAACAAACCTCTAGAATATAGTAATTCCAGGTGCAAGTGCCCTAGAAAACAGTGCCCACATTTTGTCCCCTAAAAAGTAATAATGCCCTGTATGTGCCCCTTTGACAGTCATAGTAACCCGAGTTCCCCTATGACAATAAGTGCCCACTTTACATTTAATAATGTCTCGAGTCTCCCCCCTGTACAGCTCCGCTATACACAGTATGATGCTCTCTTATACACAGTATAATGCCCCCTCACTTTATAATAATAAATAAATAATCTTTATTTTTATATAGCGCTAACATATTCCGCAGCGCTTTACAGTTTGCACATATTATCATCACTGTCCCCGATGGGGCTCACAATCTAAATTCCCTATCAGTATGTCTTTAGAATGTGGGAGGAAACCGGAGTACCCGGAGGAAACCCACGCAAACACGGGGAGAACATACAAACTCCTTGCAGATGTTGTCCTTGGTGGGATTCGAACCCAGGACCTCAGCGCTGCAAGGCTGCAGCGCTAACCACTGAGCCACCGTGCCGCCCTATATATACTGAAACTTTAATATACCTCAAACGTTTTAATGGCTTCAACACTGTATGATGGCCCCGTCACTGTAATCTCCATACTGTATGATGGGCCCCTAGATAGTTTCCATATAGTATAATGCACTCCCCATAGGCAGACTCTATATTATATAATGCACTCCTCATAGACCTCCATATAGCATAATACATGAAATAGTCCTATATACACAATATAGTATAATGTACTCCCCATAGCTCTCCATATAGTATAATGCATTCCCCATAGGCAGACTCTATATTGTTTAATGCATTCCCCATAGGCAGACTCTATATTGTATAATGCACTTCCCCATAGGCAGACTATTTATAGTATAATGCGCTCTCCATATAGTATACTGCACTCCCCACAGGCAGACTCTATAGTATATTGCTCTTCCCATAGGCAGAATGTATAGCACAATGAACCCCCATAGGCAGCCTCTATAGTGTAATGCAGCCCCTAATATAATGCACCCCCCATAGGCAGCCTCTATAGTATAATGCAACCCCTAATATAATGCACCCCCCATAGGCAGACTCTAAATTGTATAATGCACTTCTCCATAGGCAGACTCTATTTATAGTATAATGCACTCCCCATAGTCCTCAATATAGTATAATGCACTCCCCATAGCTCTCCATATAGTATACTGCACTCCCCACAGGCAGACTCTATAGTATATTGCTCTTCCCATAGGCAGAATGTATAGTATAATGAACCCCCATAGGCAGCCTCTATAGTGTAATGCAACCCCTAATATAATGCACCCCCCATAGGCGGACTCTAAATTGTATAATGCACTTCTCCATAGGCAGACTCTATTTATAGTATAATGCACTCCCCATAGTCCTCAATATAGTATAATGCACTCCCCATAGCTCTCCATATAGTATACTGCACTCCCCACAGGCAGACTCTATAGTATATTGCTCTTCCCATAGGCAGAATGTATAGTATAATGAACCCCCATAGGCAGCCTCTATAGTGTAATGCAACCCCTAATATAATGCACCCCCCATAGGCAGACTCTAAATTGTATAATGCACTTCTCCATAGGCAGACTCTATTTATAGTATAATGCACTCCCCATAGTCCTCAATATAGTATAATGCACTCCCCATAGCTCTCCATATAGTATACTGCACTCCCCACAGGCAGACTCTATAGTATATTGCTCTTCCCATAGGCAGAATGTATAGTATAATGAACCCCCATAGGCAGCCTCTATAGTATAATGCAACCCCTAATATAATGCACCCCCCATAGGCAGACTCTATATTGTATAATGCATTCCCCATAGGCAGACTCTGTTTATATTATAATGCACTCCCCATAGGCCTCAATCTAATATATAAAGCTCAAAGTGTGTATGTATGTATGTGTGTGTGTGTATGTGTGTATGTCCAGGATAGGCATCCGCACCGTCGCAGCTACAGCCACAAAATTTGGCACAGTCGCACGTCTGGACCCCGAGAGCGTCCTAAGCTATGTTGCGAGGCGAAATTTTAACCCCGCGCGTTCCAATTCACCAAACAATTTTGCCCCTATCTACATACTGGGGGAAAAGTGTGTGCGTGTCAAGCCCCGCCCCTTATTATGATGTCACAATGGTTGCCATGGCGACACTGATGTCATCATAGGTTGCAAGCCCTGCCGCCGCTCATTATGATGTCATAATGGTTGACTATGGGATGGAGGATGTGTGATGAGTATATGGGATAGAGGATATGTATGACGGGTATATGGGAACGGGACTATGGGATGGAGGATGTGTGATGGGTATATGGGCACTGGACTATGGGATGGAGGATATGTATGACGGGTATATGGGCACGGGACTATGGGATGGAGGATGTGTAATGGGTATATGGGCACTGGACTATGGGATGGAGGATATGTTTGACGGGTATATGGGCATGGGACTATGAGATGAAGGATGTGTGATGGGTATATGGGCACTCGACTAAGGGATGGCGAATATGTATGATGGGTATATGGGCATGGGACTATGGGATGGAGGATATGTATGATGGTTATATGGGCACTCGACTATGGGATGGCGAATATGTATGATGATGGGTATATGGGCATGGGACTATGTGATGGAGAATATGTATAATGGGTATATGGGCATGGGACTATGGGATGGAGAAAATATGTATGATGGGTATATGGGCATGGGACTATGGGATGGAGGATGTGTGATGGGTATATGGGCACTCGACTATGGGATGGCGAATATGTATGATGGGTATATGGTCATGGGACTATGGGATGGAGAATATGTATGATGGGTATATGTGCATGGGACTATGGGATGGAGAATATGTATGATGGGTATATGGGCATGGGACTATGGGATGGAGGATGTGTGATGGGTATATGGGCACTCAACTATGGGATGGAGGATATGTATGATGGGTATATGGGCACGGGCCTATGGGATGGCGGAGATGTATATGGGCATGGGACTATGGGATGGAGGATGAGTAATGGGTATATGGGCACTGGACTATGGGATGGAGGATATGTTTGACGGGTATATGGGCACGGGACTATGAGATGAAGGATGTGTGATGGGTATATGGGCACTCGACTAAGGGATGGCGAATATGTATGATGGGTATATGGGCATGGGACTATGGGATGGAGAATATGTATGATGGGTATATGGGCATGGGACTATGGGATGGAGAATATGTATGATGGGTATATGGGCATGGGACTATGGGATGGAGAATATGTATGATGGGTATATGGGCATGGGACTATGGGATGGAGGATGTGTGATGGATATATGGGCACTCGACTATGGGATGGAGGATATGCATGATGGGTATATGGGCATGGGACTATCGGATGGAGAATATGTATGATGGATATATGGGCACTCGACTATGGAATGGAGGATATGCATGATGGGTATATGGGCATGGGACTATCGGATGGAGAATATGTATGATGGGTATATGGGCACGGGACTATGGGATGGTGGATATGTATGATGGGTATATGGGCATGGGACTATGGGATGGAGAATATGTATGATGGGTATATGGGCATGGGACTATGGGATGGATGATGTGTGATGGGCATATGGGCACTCGACTATGGGATTGAGGATATGTATGATGGGTATATGGGCACGGGCCTATGGGATCCTGGATATGTATGATGGGTATATGGGCACGGGACTATGGGATGGAGGATAATCATAATTTGCTATAACTAACCACAGTTAGTTACTATACCCGGGCAGCGCCGGGCTCTTCAGCTAGTCTAATATATAAAGCTCAAAGTGTGTGTGTGTATGTGTGTGTGTATGTCCGGGATAGGCATCCGCACCGTCGCAGCTACAGCCACAAAATTTGGCACAGTCACACGTCTGGACCCCGAGAGCATCCTAAGCTATGTTGTGAGGCGAAATTTTAACCCCGCGCGTTCCAATTCACCAAACAATTTTGCCCCTATCTACATACTGGGGAAAAAAGTGTGTGTGTGTCAAGCCCCGCCCCTCATTGTGATGTCATAATGCCCCTATTTGCATACTGGGGAAGCAGTGTGTGCGTATCAAGCCCCGCCCCTCATTATGATGTCACAACGGTTGCCATGGCGACGCTGATGTCATCATAGATTGCAAGCCCCGCCGCCGCTCATTATGATGTCATAGTGGTTGACTATGGGATGGAGGATGTGTGATGGGTATATGGGCACTGGACTATGGGATGGAGGATATGTACGACGGGTATATGGGCACAGGACTATGAGATGGCGGATATGTGTATGGGCACGGGACTGTGTGATGGGTATATGGGCACTTGACTATGGGATGGAGGATATGTTTGACTGGTATATGGGCACGGGACTATGGGATGGCGGATATGTATATGGGCACCGGACTATGGGATGGAGAATGTGTGATGGGTATATGGGCATTGGACTATGGGATGGAGGATATGTATGACGGGTATATGGGCACGGGACTATGAGATGGCGGATATGTATGATGGGTATATGGGCACGGGACTATGGGATGGAGGATTTGTATTATGGGTATATGGGCATGGGACTATGAGATGAAGGATGTGTGATGGGTATATGGGCACTCGACTATGGGATGGCGAATATGTATGATGGGTATATGGGCATGGGACTATGGGATGGCGAATATGTATGATGGGTATATGAGCATGGGACTATGGGATGGAGAATATGTATGATGGGTAAATGGGCATGGGACTATGGGATGGAGGATGTGTGATGGGTATATGGGCACGGGCCTATGGGATGGCGGATATGTATGATGGGTATATGGGCACTCGACTATGGGATGGCGAATATGTATGATTTGTGTATGGGCATGGGACTATGGGATGGAGGATGTGTGATGGGTATATGGGCATGGGACTGTGGGATGGAGGATGTTTGATAGGTATATGGGCACAGGACTATGGGATGGAGGATAATTATAATTTGCTACAACTAACCACAGTTAGTTACTATGCCCGAGCAGCGCCGGGCTCTTCAGCTAGTCTAATATATAAAGCTCAAAGTGTGTATGTATGTGTGTATGTATGTGTGTATGTCCGGGATAGGCATCCGCACCGTCGTAGCTACAGCCACATAATTTGGCACAGTCACACGTCTGGACCCCGAGAGCGTCCTAAGCTATGTTGTGAGGCGAAATTTTAACCCTGCACGTTCCAATTCACCATACAATTTTGCCCCTGTCATACTGGGGAAAAAGTGTGTGCGCGTCAAGCCCCGCCCCTCATTATGATGTCATAATACCCCTATTTGCATACTGGGGAAACAGTGTGTGTGTATCAAGCCCCGCCCCTCATTATGATGTCAGGTTGCCATGGCGTTGCTGATGTCATCATAGGTTCCAAGCCCTGCCGCCGCTTATTATGATGTCATAATGGTTGACTATGGGATGGAGGATGTATGATGGGTATATGGGCATGGGACTATGGGATGGAGGATGTGTGACGGTATATGGGCACGGGACTATGGGATGGCGGATATGTATATGGGCACGGGACTATGGGATGGAGGATGTGTGATGGGTATATGGGCACTGGACTATGGGATGGAGGATATGTATGACTGGTATATGGGCACGGGACTATGGGATGGACGATATGTATGATGGGCATATGGGCACTCGACTATGGGATGGTGGATATGTATGATGGGTATATGGGCATGGGACTATGGGATGGAGGATGTGTGATGGGTATATGGGCACTGGACTATGGGATGGAGAATATGTATGATGGGTATATGGGCATGAGACTATGGGATGGAGGATGGGTATATGGGCACGGGACTGTGGGATGGACGATATGTATGATGGGCATATGGGCACTCGACTATGGGATGGTGGATATGTATGATGGGTATATGGGCATGGGACTATGGGATGGAGAATATGTATGGTGGGTATATGGGCATGGGACTATGAGATGAAGGATGTATGATGGGTATATGGGCACTCGACTATGGGATGGAGGATATGTATGATGGGTATATGGGCACGGGCCTATGGGATGGTGGATATGTATGATTGGTATATGGGCACGGGACTATGGGATGGAGGATAATTATAATTTGCTATAACTAACCACAGTTAGTTACTATGCCCGGGCAGCGTCGGGCTCTTCAGCTATAATATTGTGAGGCAGTGACCGGTGTCATATGTGAGGGTCGCTATGTGTCATTATGATGTGACAATGGTTGCCATGGCGACGCTGATGTCATCATAGGTTGCAAGCCCCACCGCTCATTATGATGTCATAATGGTTGACTATGGGATGGAGGATGTGTGATGGGTATATGGGCACTGGACTATGGGATGGAGGATATGTATGACTGGTATATGGGCACGGGCCTATGGGATGGTGGATATGTATTCCGGGTATATGGGCAAGGGACTATGGGATGGAGGATGTGTGATGGGTATATGGGCACTGGACTATGGGATGGAGGATATGTATGACGGGTATATGGGCACGGGACTATGGGATGGACGATATGTATGACTGGTATATTGGCAATGACAGCCTAAGGTCTTAAACTCATGGACATCACTAGATGCTGTGTTTCCTCCTTTTTGATGCTCTGCCAGGCCTTCACTGTGGTGGTTTTCAGTTGCTCTTTGTTTGTGGGCCTCTCTGTCTGAAGTTTAGTCTTTAACAAGTGAAAGTCATGCTCAATTGGGTTGATCAGATGACTGACTTGGCCATTCAAGAATGTTCCACTTCTTTGCTTTAATAAACTCCTGGGATGCTTTGGCTTTATGTTTTGGGTCATTGTCCTTCTGTAGTATGAAACGACGACTAATCAGTGTGGCTGTATTTTGGCTGGATCTGAGCACACAGTATGGCTCTGAATACCACAGAATTCATTCGGCTGCTTCTGTTCTGTGTCACATCATCAATAAACACTAGTGTCCCAGTGCCACTGGCAGCCATGCATACCCAAGCCATCACACTGCCTCCGCCGTGTTTTACAGATGATTTGGTATGCTTTGGATCATGAGCTGTACCACGCCTTCGCCATACTTTTCTCTTTCCATCATTCTGGTAGAGGTTGATCTTGGTTTCATCTGTCCAAAGAATGTTCTTCCAGAACTGTGCTGTCTTTTTTAGATGTTTTTTTTAGCAAAGTCCAGTCTAGCCTTTTGATTCTTGATGCTTATCAGTGGCTTGCACCATGCAGTGAACCCTCTGTATTTACTTTCATGCAGTCTTCTCTTTATGGTAGATTTGGACATTGATACGCCTACCTCCTGGAGAGTGTTGTTCACTTGGTTGGCTGTTGTGAAGGGGTTTCTCTTCACCATGGAGATTATTCTGCGATCATCCACCACTGTTGTCTTCCGTGGGTGCCAATGTCTTTTTGCATTGATGAATTCGCCACTGCTTTATTTCTTTCTCAGGATGTACCAAACTGTAGATTTTGCCACTCCTAATGTTGTAGCAATTTCTCGGATGGGTTTTTTCTGTTTTTGCAGCTTAAGGATGGCTTGTTTCTCCTTCGTCTCATTGGGGGACACAGAGACTGTGGGTGTATGCTACTGCCGTCTGGAGGCTGACACTAGGTATACAAAAAACAAGTTAGCTCCTCCTCCACCGCATACACCCTCGCCCCGATAGCGGGCGGAAACCAGTTTTTTGCTTAGTGTCTTATGGAGGCACACGCAGTCTGGATCTCTCCAGGCTATTTTTTTCTAGTTTACCATGAAGATGAGACAGGGGCGACGGATCCTATAGAAAGGGTCCGATCTCCCCAAACCAACAACGGGCGAGCACGCGTTGAGTATCCTTTCCTGCACTGAGGGACATCTCTGGGACTTTTCCCCAGACATCTATTTTTTTCTTTGTTTTTTATTTTATGAAGATAAGAGGGGCAACGCATCCTATTGAAAGGATCCGATTTCCCCAAACCAGCAACGGGCGACCACGTGCGAGTGTCCCTCCACGTTTCCTTTCCCGCGACGTGGGACACTATGCCGGACTTAGCCCTGTCTACCCCTAGGTATTGAAACCATGGGCTTGCACAGAGGCACAAGACTAGTCTGTGCGGCCCCCACTGCTCCACCAACGCATGACGGCGGTGCTGCATGGCGGCGGATGGTCCCTCTCCTCGCCTCTGCAGGGCGGTCGGAGCTAGGGTGCTTGCACCGTCCTAAACGAAAATACCTCCGGTGCTGGCTATCGAGGGAGGTCGCAGGTATGAGCTGGAGAGGGCCCTGGGCAGCGTTTTTCGGAGCCGGGGGTAGTGGTCAAGCTTACCCCCGGGTGGAGAGGCCGCTGCTGGAGTCAGGCGGCCATTCGGCTGGGGGGATTTACAATAGCCCGGGTAATCAGTGGGTTAATCCCCCCTTCCCCTCACTCCCTCCGCTCCTCTAACCTTCCTCGCGCCATCACTCCCCTCCTCCCTCCTGGTACCGGTGCGGTCCGGGAGACTCAGTGGGCCCGGGGAGCCGCCAGCAGACGGAGCAGCATGGGGAGTCGGATGGCCGGGGTAGTGGTCCGCCAGCATACCAAGCGGGCGGACCTTCTCTAATTTAGCCAGCGGCTTCGGCCTGGGCCGCGGGCGGAAGTTCCGCCCTGGGCGCGACGTCATATCCGGCGCCGCCCCCTATGACCAGGGCGGGCGCCGGATAAAATTGAGGCCCCGGCTGCAAAGCAGGGTAGGCCGCGATAATAGAAGACTTACCCTCCTCCTCCTCCTCTCCCCTCGAACCTTAAAAGGATTTTTTTTTTTTTTTTGGCCTACGCCAGCAGTATGTCTGGAAAAGGAAAAACGCACACTTTCCTTTATGCCGCATGCGTTTCCTGTGGGGTTATGTTCCCACGAGCGCAGACTGTTAAGTTATGTGAAGCCTGCGACTCCGAAAGCTCCCAGGAGCCCTCCCCTGCAACAGAGCCCAGGGGTCTGGATCCCCCAGAATGGGCGTTATCACTCTCTCGGTCCATGGTTTCGCTCACGAAGGCAATTGAGACCCTTCAGGCCCCGGATAGGGGTAGAGACGACGGCTCGCTTGTTTGGGAGGGTTCATCCACCTCAAAAGAGCCTCCGGCCTGCAGGGGCCGCACTCTCTCTAGGCAGACGCATAGGAAAAGAGCTCATACTGCGCCTCCAGGCCCCTCCGGTGCCTCAGCATCCGCGAGTGTGGCGTCTCGTTCACCGTCACCATTTTCTGGGAGCGAGCAGAGTTCAGGTGATGACTGGGAGGAATCTTTGGACCTAGATACCCCGGGGTATCGGGAGACAGTAGACAGTCTTATTGAAGTGGTCAATCAGACTCTGGGTATTGAGGATGATGTCTCCCTAATCGCAGGTTATAAGGTATCCTTTTAGAAGGCCAGGAGACCACATATAGTGTTTAGCACTCATCGTGAGTTCTAGGACATAGTGCAGTGGCACAGAGAACGTCCAGACAAGCGTTTTTCAGGACAAAAAACGCTAGAAACGAGATATCCGTTCGCATCAGAGCGCTGTAAGAAATGGGCGGAATCTCCGGTGGTGGATCCCCCAGTGTCACGCCTGGCCTCAAGATCCTTGTTGTCAGTACCTAGTGGTTCTTCCATTAAGGACCCCACAGATCGACTCATAGAAGGTTTAGCTCGCTCGGTGTATGAGGCATCGGGATCAGCGCTCTTTCCTTCTTTTGCGGCAACGTGGGTAGCCAAAGCCATTATGTCATGGTCAGATTCTTTGAATAAGGTCCTACAGGATAGAGAATTGCCGACGGAAGTGGCTGAGGTAGTAAGTCAGATCGCGATGGCTGGTGACTATTTAATTAATGCATCTTTGGATGCGGCTAATGGCGCGGCACTAGCACATATAAAACCAACCCGCTGGGTAGGATGCGGGGCCGCCCGCCCAGGTCAAGGGGGGCCAGGTCCCAGAGGCCCTCAGCGAAATGACTCGAGGCATCCGGTACCCGAGGACAGCAGAGTAGGCGGACGTCTGCTCAGGTTCTGCCGCGTCTGGGTCGCGGTGGCAGAATTAGTGTGTTCCGGGTACAAATTAGAATTTGTCAAAGATCCGCCAAGACGATTTTTTCTTTCCCGGCTTCCCAAAACGGAATCCCGGGCAGAGGCATTGCTAGGGGCCATCGAGGTGCTGCAGCGCAACGGGGTCATTGTCCCTGTACCAGAGTGCGAAAGAACCCAAGGATTTTATTCCAACCTGTTCGCAGTCCCCAAGAAGGACGGAACAGTAAGGCCGGTTCTGGACCTAAAGCTCCTGAACAGGTTCATCAGGGTCAGGCGTTTTCGCATGCAATCTCTCCGGTTGGTCATATCGTCCATGGAGCACGGAGAATATTTGGCCTCGATCGATGTCCAGGATGCCTACCTGCACATCCCGATTTTTTCCCCCGCATCAAAGGTTCCTTCGGTTTGCAATTGATGGTCGGCATTTCCAATTTGTGGCCCTACCTTTCGGGTTGGCCACGGCCCCCAGGATATTCACGAAGGTGATGGCTGTCGTCATGGCCATTCTACATTCTCGGGGCATAGTGGTTTTGCCGTACTTAGACGACCTCTTAGTAAAGGGGCCGTCCTTTCGGGCATGCGAGGAGAATGTCAGCATCACACTGGATACCCTATCTCGCCTAGGATGGTTGGTCAACGGGAAGAAGTCATCCCTTACCCCAGCTCAGAGGATCTCATTCCTAGGGATGATTTTCGACACTTCCCGAGCGTTGGTAATTCTCCCTCAGGACAAGGCTCGGGCGCTCCGGCAGGGAGTTCGAAGTCTTCAACAACCGGGCCCTCACACTATCCGGTTCGGGATGAGGGTTCTAGGGAGGATGGTGGCGGCGATGGAAGCAATTCCGTTTGCTCAATTTCACCTCCGTCCCCTGCAGCATGCTCTCTTAGCGGCTTGAGACAGGAGTCCATTCTCCCTCGATCATCAGTGCAGGTTGTACTCTCAGGTTCGACGGGCACTTCAATGGTGGACGCGCGACTCCTCTCTGCTTCAAGGGAAGCCCTTTCCCCCAGATCAATGGTTGGTGATCACGACCGATGCAAGTCTTTTCGGTTGGGGAGCAATCTTCCACCATCACACGGCCCAGGGGCAATGGTCGCCTCAGGAAGCTCGTCTCCCAATCAACCAGTTGGAGATTCGAGCGGTGCGGTTGGCACTGCAGCATTTTCAGCACTTGCTAGCAGGACGCCCAGTCCGGGTTCAGTCAGACAACGCCACGGAAGTGGCGTACGTGAATCACCAGGGAGGCACGCGCAGCAGGGCAACCATGCGCGAGATAGAGCATGTACTCCGTTGGGCCGAGAGGCACCACTCTGTAATCTCAGCAGTTCACATACCAGGCGTGGAAAATTGGGCAGCAGATTTCCTAAGCCGGCAAGGCGTCGCAGCCGGGGATTGGTCCCTTCACCCCGAGGTCTTCCAGCAGATTTGCCAACGGTGGGGGACTCCAGACGTGGATCTGATGGCTTTCAGGGAGAACGCCAAAGTGGGCACGTTTGTCGTTCGGTCTCAGGACCCGCGAGCAATCGCAGTGGATGCATTGGTCCTACCGTGGAACCAGTTTCGGCTCCCATACCTGTTTCCCCCACTGCCACTTCTCCCGAGGGTCATCAGAAAGATCAAGACAGAGGGGGTCCCGGCAATTCTGCTGGCCCCAGACTGGCCCCGTCGAGTATGGTACGCGGATCTAGTGCAGCTCCTCGCAGACGTACCTTGGCGTCTACCGGAACGGCCAGACTTACTGTCTCAGGGGTCAATCTGCCACCCGAACTTAGGGGCCCTGGCTTTGACGGCATGGCCGTTGAATCTTGGATTCTGACCCAGGCGGGTTTGGGCGTGAGGTAGTTGCTACAATGGTTAGCGCCCGGAAGCCGGCCTCGGCAAGCATTTATCATAACACTTGGAAAGTTTTCCATCATTGGTGTCGAGAACACGGGGTTGCGCCATTATCCTTTTCGGTCCCCAACATCTTGGCTTTTCTGCAGTCCGGCCTAGACGCAGGGTTGGCTCCGAGTTCCCTTAAGAGGCAGATATCGGCCTTGTCGGTCCTTTTTCAGCGAAAGATCGCTACCAATATGCAGGTCAAGACGTTCATTCAAGGGGTCTCTCATTTAGTTCCCCCCTATAGAGCACACATAGACGCCTGGGACCTTAACCTGGTCCTGAGTGTCCTACAGGAAGCCCCGTTTGAACCGTTACAGGAAATTTCATTGTCATATCTCTCCAGGAAGGTTGTATTCTTGGTAGCCATAACTTCCATTAGGCGGGTCTCGGAGTTGGGAGCATTATCTTGCAGAGCTCCTTTTCTGACTTTTTTTTAAGGATAAAGTAGTCCTTAGACCACCGCCGCCTTTTCTGCCGAAGGTCGTGTCCTCTTTCCATATTAATGAGGACGTTGTTCTGCCTTCGTTTTGTCCAGCGCCAGTACACAGAGAGAAAGGGTGCTCCACTCTTTAGATCTGGTAAGAGCTCTCAGGAGGTACGTGTCAAGGACAGCACCTTTTCGTCAGACGGACTCGTTGTTTGTGATTCCCGAAGGGCGCAGAAAGGGGCTCGCAGCCTCACGGTCGACCATAGCCAGATGGATTCGCCTAACTATTCAGGAGGCTTACCGTATTAGAGGCGCACCCATTCCAACAGGGATAGGGGCGCACTCTACTCGGGCAGTGGGCGCCTCTTGGGCGCTTCGGCACCAGGCTTCGGCAGAGCAGGTATGCAAAGCAGCAACCTGGTCCAGCCTGCACACTTTTTGTAAGCATTACAATGTGCATACTCGTCGGATGCGAGCCTGGGTAGAAAAATTCTCCAAGCAGCAGTGGCACACCTTTAGACAGGAGGGCATGCGGCTTGGATCGGTGAGTTGTCCTCCCACCTAGGGACTGCTTTAGGACGTCCCACAGTATCTGTGTCCCCCAATGAGACGAAGGAGAAACATGGATTTTTGTGAGTACTCACCGTAAAATCCTTTTCTCCGAGACGCTCATTGGCGGACACAGCACCCACCCTGATCGCTAGTTGGCTCTTGTTTTTTTGATTAGTATAATTCCTTGTTTAATGTAGGGTGGTCCTTTTTCAGACATATGATTTTCTGCGTTAAGGCTAATTTATTGTTATGTTCTTTTACTGCTTTTGCACTAAACTGGTTTCCGCCCGCTATCGGGGCGAGGGTGTATGCGGCGGAGGAGGAGCTAACTTGTTTTTTGTATACCTAGTGTCAGCCTCCAAACGGCAGTAGCATACACCCACAGTCTCTGTGTCCTCCAATGAGCGTCTCGGAGAAAAGGATTTTACGGTGAGTACTCACAAAAATCCATGTTTCACCTGCATGGAGAGCTCCTTTGACCGAATGTTTCCTTCACAGCAAAACCTTCCAAATGCAAGCACCACACCTCAAATCAACTCCAGGCCTTTTATCTGCTTAATTGAGAATGACATAACGAAGGCACCTGTCCATGAAATAGCCTTGGAGTCAATTGTCCTATTACTTTTGGTCCCTTTAAAAACAGGGTGGCACATATTAAGGAGCTGAAACTCCTAAACCCTTCATTCAATTTTAATGTGGATACCCTCAAATGAAAGCTAAAAGTCTGAACTTCAACTGCATCTGAATTGTTTTGTTTAAAATTCATTGTGGTAATGTCTAGAACCAAAATTAGAAAAATGTTGTCTTTGTCCAAATATATATGGACCTAACTGTAGGTATGGGCATTTAATTAAAGAAAACTGACTGCCAAAAGTTTTGCATGTCATGTCTTTTCCTTTGATGTGGACTCTGGCGCTGAGCCCACATTTTTTCTGGTACATGTCAGCTGTTTGGAACATTTGACATGTGCCCCTAACAGCTGCGAGTCAAATCGTTATCTGCCCACGGCTGTTAACCTGTTAAATTCCGCTGTCAATTTCTGATAACAGCATTTAATGTGATTGCATCGGAAGCACGTCACTAATCTCGCCCATCAGCGCCTGTGTCACGGGTGGCCGATGGGTTGGCATGAAAACCCGGGGTCTGCAACACACCCCGGTGGTTGTCATTGCTGGATTGCTATGAGCGCCATCCAGCGGTTGGCACTCATAGCAAGTAAGCATCTCTACTACACACAGACGATCTGGACATCACCTGTGGGTAGCAGAGGCGATCGCATGATCGCAGCTTCTAGTCTCCCATGGAGTCTATTGAAGCAAGTGAAAAGTAAAAAAAAAAAAGTTTTTTAAAAAATAAATAACAGTTCAAATCACCCCCCATTCGCCACATTCAAAATAAAACTAAAAAAATTTAAAACATACACATATTTGGTATTGTCTCATTCATAATCGGACGATCTATCAATGTAAAAAAAGAATTAACCTGATCGCTAAATGGCGTAGCGAGAAATAAAGTCAAAATGCCAGAAATACGTTTTTTTGGTCGCCACAACACTGCATTAAAGTGCAATAGCGGGAGATCAAAAGATTGTATCTGCACCAAAATGGTATCATTAAAAACGTCAGCTCGGCACATAAAAAATAAGCCCTCACCCAACCCAAGATCACGAAAAATGGAGACGCCATGGGTATCGGAAAATGGCGCAATTTTTGGTTGTTTTTTTCACCTCTTAAATAAAAAAGAACCTACCGTATATACTCGTGTATAAGCCGACCTGAGTATAAGCCGACCCCCCTAATTTTGCCACAAAAAAACTGGGAAAACTTATTGACTCGCGTGTAAGCCTAGAGTGTAAAATGCAGCAGCTACTGGTAAATTTCAAAAATAAAAATAGATACCAATAAAAGTAAAATTAATTGAGACATCAGTAGGTTAAATGTTTTTGAATATCCATATTGAATCAGGAGCCCCATATAATGCTCCATACAGTTCATGATGGCCACATAAGATGCCACTGTTCCATAAAGACCAGATTTGTGCAGTGTCTGACTGATTGTTGTCCTATGGACAGACTGTCCCCCTTCAGCTGTAGATCTCTGCAGTTCATCCAGAGTGATCATGGGCCTCTTGGCTGCATCTCTGATCAGTCTTCTACTTGTTACATATGAAAGTTTAGAGGGACGGCTGGGTCTTGGTAGATTTGCAGTGGTATGATACTCCTTCCATTTCAATATGACCGCTTGCACAGTGCTCCTTGGGATGTTTAAAGGTTTGGAAATCAGTTTGTATCCAAATCTTGCTTTAAACTTCTCCACAACAGTATCGTGGACCTGCCTGTTGTGTTCCTTGGTCTTCATGATGCTATCTGTGCTTCAAACAGAACCCTGAGACTATCAGAGCAGGTGCATTTATATGGAGACTTGATTACACACAGGTGGATTACATTTATCATTATTAGTCATTTAGGACAACATTGAATCATTCAGAGATCCACAATGAACTTCTGGAGTAAGTTTGCTGCATTGAAAGTAAAGGGGCCGAATAATATTGCACGCCCCACTTTTCAGTTTTTGACTTTCCACAAAAAATTAAAATAACCAATGAATTTCGTTCAACTTCACAATTGTGTTCCACTTATTGTTGATTCTTCACCAAAATTTTACATTTGGTATCTTTATGTTTGAAGCATGATATGTGTGAAAAGGTTTAAAAGTTCCAGGGGGCCAAGTACTTTCGCAAGGCACTGTATGTTTGGTATCTATGAACTTGTAATGACCTGGAAAATCATAATGGAAGGTCAGTTTTAGCATTTGTTGAACACTGTAAAAAAAAGTTAAAAAAAAAGAAAAAAAAAAAAGCGTTATGAAATTTCACTTTTTCTCTAGTCACCTTCCACGACAGCTACATCGGAGGATGTCTAGCCCGCCCTAATAGGGGGCAGGAACAGGAAGAGGTTAAATATCCCTCCCCTTCCTGCAACCACCAGTGTTTTCCTGTCCCCTATGGGGCATGAAGAGGTCTACGATGGTGCTGCCGTGGCCGGCGATCAGGAGCACCCCACGCCCAGTATCAGCTGGGATACCTGTCAGATGCTGGGCAGCCGAGGTCGGGGGCCTTGCTCTCCTCCTCCGATGGCTTCTCCCGTCTCCGCCTGCATGGTGGGACTCGGGACTCTCCCGCCTCTCCTGGGCCTCCTTTGGGAGTAAAGCGAGGAGGTGATGTGCATGCCGGGGTCCTCCAGATAGCTCCCCGGCTTCCTCCTCCTCCGTGCTGCCGGTTCCTGTGGGTTCACGCTGGCCGGGGGGTGTTGTTCCTCCACTTCGGGCATTACTGGGCTTTCCACTGGGGCGAGCGTCGCTTTGGGGCGCGCGTCACTTCCGGTCTGTCCCTATGTGTTCCACGGTGGAGCGCACACACGCGCCGAGGGGCGCGTTACTCCTGGGACCGGCGGTCACATTCTGGGGCGTCCTCATGTGGTTCCCCCCATTGGGCCAAAGGGAGGAGGAGGTGCACAAACAACGCTGGACCCTCAATCTTTCAAGGTCCGGGTGAGGAGATCACCAGGTAAGACCTGTCTGACACTGACTGTAGATGGCATGGACGGTGACAAGCCCTCTCTCTCTCTGCGTCTGCAGAGCCCAGCATACCCCCTCCTACTGTAAGTAGCAGGCGTCGGCCCTGGCTATCCAGCATTATTTACTAAAATGGCATAGCATACCTCTCTCTTTCTAATATGGGGAGAAAAGGTCTCTGACCCTATGAGAACCAGCCACAAGGGTAAAATGTGTGCTGCCAGACTCCCTCGACATACGGGGAAAACTGCCCGTCCTGTACAGAGAGGTCCTTCGCGCTGAGCAGCCCTCTCTCCTGGATAGCATCAAATCCCTCATAATACAGGAGACCGCCTCCCTCTAGGAGGAGGAAGAAAGCTCTGATAGAATCAGACTCAGACGAAATTCAGTCCTCGGATTCAGAGGACGCTCGGGAGATTGAGGGTTCCTCTTCCACGTCCACCCCTAAAACCAGGGAACAAGAAATATCACTTGGTTCCGGGAATATGGGTGAGCTAATCAGTATGGTTAAGAGCACCAGATGGGTGGAGGAGGAAGAAGTTAAATACACGGTACAGGACGAGATGTTGGGCTGAAGCCCGAAGGAGGTGTCCTGTACACGAGAACGTACAGAATCTGATCCTCCATAAAAGGAGGCCTCCATATATAAAAATGAGGGCTACTCCCAGCTCAAAGATCCAATGGATCGAGGAAAAATACATATATATATTTGAGAGCTTATCAAGGAAGTCCTGGGACACCTCTACAAATATGCTAGAAAGCTAATATGGCTTTCACATGCCCTGTCTCTGTGATTACGCACAGACTCAGGACACCTTAGGGGGAAAGATACCTGACGCCCTACCCGTACTGCAGAAAGCAACGAGGTTCCTAGCCGATGCTTCCGCTGGCGGTCGCTAACAACTTGGGACCAGGCTGTGACCAGGAAGACCAGCCTGTAATTCGCAGGTCTCGGGTAATTCTTTAATGCACCGGCTCTTCTAGGCTGAGCGTGACTGCTCTCACCAGGTCCGGGTAGCCGCAAAAGCGGCCGTCCTTTCTAACTCCTATAGAGGAGTGCCCTGGTTAAAATCCTAAGGGAAGCGACTTATCTCCAAATGGTGCGCCATCCCCTTCCAGGGCCACTATGGGTTCAAGCCTGTCCTGGATAGCATCCTGGACACAGCTTCGGACAAAAGCATCTCTTCCGAAACATAGAAATCCTAGGAGACAGATTTTTCGTCCCTCCCGTGACCAAACCTCTGTCAACAGCTAATATAAGCTGAATTTGCATGCCCTCATCAGATCACAGCCGCTAAGCAGCTTGAGGATGGGCCAGTATCGGCATGAGAGACTGGCTGAGATTCCCTGGTCCTGTTGACATACTCAGAAAGAGTATAGGGAGACAAGGGCAGGAACATCCTTGTCCCTAACCATCAACAGACCCCAGATAAGCAATGACGCCCAGTTGGGGGGTCGTCTCTCGCTCTTTTTTTACCCGCTGGCAGTCCATCTCCACAAATCAGTGGATCCATCGTACCATATGAGATGGACTAAAAAAAAAAAAAATTGGGTTAGAGAGTCCTTCCCCGTAATGCTCAGGGGTAACCTCCCTACAGCTTCCACTCCTTCAGGGCTCCTTACCAAAGATCTGCTTCGGTAGAACGCGAGGGTGCCAAAGCGGGAGAAGGACACGGCCATTATGCACTTCCCTTCTTGGTGAGGAAGCCATCAGAGAAGAACCGAATCATCATAAACCTGAAGCCATTAAACGAATCGGTCCGGTACAGGCAATTCAAAATGGAGTCAATCAGGGGCAGTCCCGCTCATTGGACTGAGCTCGGTAATGGCAACGGTAGAGCTGAAGGGTGCATATTACCATGGGCCAATCCATCCGACCACGTATCGCTCTAAGATCATGGCGGAAGCAGTGATTTTCATCCGGCGCCAGGGGATTGGCATTATCCCATATCTGGACGACTTCCTCTTCTCTATACCATCTATCTCATGTCAGAAGATGGAAGTAGGAAAGACCCGGGGATATTAAGATCCCTGGGTTGGATACCGAAGCTGGTCTATCCCTCCACGAGAGGGAAGCTTCTTGGAGTTCTCTCTGACTCAAGGGAAAAAAGACATTCTACCTACCTATGGTTTGTCAGGTCGACCTTGTCCACCAAGGACCTGGTTCAGGACTAGCGGGCACTGACCCTCCTAGTCAATGTATGCTCTAGGATCTCAGACCACATGCACCCAGGCGGTTTCTTGGGCTCAGGCCCACAAAGCCACGTGCTTTTACATTCCAGGATCTGCCTGGCCTACGCCGCTACAAATTCCATTGTCCTGAAGGATTCCCCCTCCTTGGTCAGGTTATACCGGCCCTGAGGTGGTGGTTGAACTACCGAAATCTTCAGAAGGGAGTCAGCCGGATTCAGCTTCCCCTGAAAACACTCCGCTCAGATGCCAGCCAAAGAGGCGGGGGCGCAGTAGTAGAGAGATCCTATTTTCAGGGGCAATGGCTGCTGAGCATCAGCACCAGTTCCTCAAATCTGAGAGAACTGAAGGCGGTAGGAAAAGCGCTAAAAGACGTCATCATCGCTAATCCAAAATCGCCATGTCTGCACCTACTCGGACAACATGACCACAGTGGCCTATCTCCAGCCTAGGGGGTACGAAGTACACTGGCCTGAAAGCAATACCAACAAGGATCTTCTCCTGGTCAGTGCGTCTGAAAGGATCAGACAACACCCAGGCAGATTTCCTCAGTCGAGAAGACGTTCATCCGGAGGAGTGGCGCCTGGACCATGCGGTATTCGTGTCCCTAGCCTCAAGATGGGGTGGAGGTGGACCTAGCCGCCAACAGGCAAAATGCGAAGACAGGGGTATTCGTCTCCCTCAACCACATGGACGGAGTGCAAGGAATAGGTGCCCTTCACCCAATGGTGGGATTCCAACCTCGCATATACCTGCCCACCCACACCGATGCGGGCAAAAAACATCTCAGGAAATCCAGACGGACCGAGTTCCCACAATACTAATCGCCCCGCGGTGGCCCGGAAGAAGTGGTACAGTGCCCTACCTGCCATGGCCCAGGAAGGTCCTGGCTTCTGCCCCAAAAAGGGCGACCTCCTTCACCAAGGTCCTCTACTACACCCAGACGTAGGCAAAGGGAACCTGGCAGCATGGTTATTGAGGCCGAATTCCTAAGAGCCAAATAGCTCTCGGATAGGGTAATCAAAACCCTTCAGGAAAGCCAAAAACCAATAGCCAAGGCCATCTATGCCAATGTCTGGGAAAGGTTTACGCCCTGGTGCTCTCCAGGCACCCCTGATCCCTTCCATCTCAGTGCAGCACAGACCCTAGATGTTTACAAAAGGTCTGGAACAGAGCCTTATCCCCAGCACTAAAGGTATAAATATCAGCTCTTAGCACCTTTTTGATCTTGACCTGGCCAGCCACTGCTGGATCCTACGGTTTATGGCTTTGGCAGCCGGGATTCATCCTATACTCCGCAGTAAGGGGCTTCCTTGGGATCTCAACACCATGCTCAAACCTAAGATCCAGTTGAGCCTCTAGATTCCTTGACCATGGAAACCTAACCCTTTAACCGTCCTCTTAGTCGCAATTACTGAGGCTAGACGTATGGGAGAATTGCAGGCCCTGTCAATTCAAGAAGCTTACCTTGCAATTATTATAGATATTATCTTGAGATTAGATCATGCCTGTCTTCTCAAAATTTCATAGGAATCAGGACATTGTACTGTCCTCATTCGGCCCAAGCTCTTCCAACCCTAAGGAAGAGACCTTCCACACTCTCGACATTTGCAGAGTGGTCCTGTCTACCAACAATAGAGTGAAGCCTAGCGGATTCACCAGAATCTATTCATCCAGTTCTCAGGACAAAATAAGGCAAGAAGGAGTCAAAGAACACGATCGCGAATTGGATCACGCAATCTATGCCTGACTTACGCATCACAGAAGCTGGCTCCACCCGCCTCACTGAGGCACATTCTACCCATGCGATAGCAACGTCATGAGCAAAAAAAAAAAAAAAGGGGAATGCTTCGTCAGAGCGGATATGCAGAACCGCCCCTGGTCGTCCATCCACACGTTCACCAGGCGTTACAGGCTAAATTTCAATGGGGATTTAACATTTGACAGACGAGTGCTGCAGGCTGTGATTCCCCCCTAAAGAAATTGGCTGTTGGTATTACTCCGATGTAGCTGTCGTGGAAGGTGACTAGAGAAAATAGAATTAGACTTACCGGTAATTCGGTTTCTAGGAACCTTCCACGACAGCACTAATTTCCCTCCCTATCTGATATTCTTATTGGATGATTACTGCACTTTGATGGTAACTATTCATACTGGTGTCCAGAAAAACACTGGTGGTTGCAGGAAGGGGAGGGATATTTAACCTCTTCCTGTTCCTGTCCCCTATTAGGGCGGGGTAGACATCCTCCAATGTAGCTGTCGTGGAAGGTTCCTAGAAACCGAATCAGCGGTAAGTCTAATTCTATTTTTTGTAATTTCACCGCACCTGGAATTTTTTTTCCCGTTTTCCAGTACACAATATGGTAAAACCAATGGTGTCGTTCAAAAGTACTACTTGTCCCACAAAAAAACAAGCCCTCACATGGCCATATTGATGGAAAAATAAAAAAGTTAAAGCTCTGGGAGGAAGGGGAGTGAAAATCAAAAACACAAAAACAAAAAAGGGCTGCGGCCTGAAGGGGTAAATTATTGCACCGCACTGACGAGGCATTGAAGCCACAAGGGTATTTCAGACATCCTGAAGGATCTTGCTACATTCCATTTGCAAGTCTGTAAACAATTCATCTTTATTGGTACGGGCCCCAACTTGTCTCCTTGACTCATCCCAAAGGTGCTCTATAGGGTATAAATCAGTTGATTGGCTTGGCCATTGCAACAGGCGAACATGTTTCTTTGCTAACCAATTTTTTTACTAAATTGGATGTGTGTATAGGATCATTGTCTTGCTGGAATTTCCTGCCTCCGTCTACTTTGGTTTTATTATTTGACAGCATTTCATTCTCCAGTATATCCTTGTACATGGTAACATTCATATTTCCATTAATTCTATGCAGAGGGCCAATGGCAGATGCAGAAAAGAAGCCCCAAACCATGACATTGCCACCACCATGTTTCACTGTAGGTGTTTGGTACCTTACATCATTACATTTTCCCATTGGGCCATGTATGTAATGCTTGCCATCACTATCAAACAGATTGAACTTGGATTCATCCGACCACAACACCTTAGACCAATCTGTCTCCTTCCATTGGCTGTGGTCTTGGCAAACTTAAGTCCGACTTTCCAGTTCTTTGCAGAGATGAAAGACTTCTTGACTAGATCTCATGCATTTAACCCTACTGCTCTTAGTGGTGTCACCACAATTTGGTGACTCACTATGACCCCATATTCTTCTTTCATTTTGTGCAAAATCTGTACAGCACTTTTATGGATGTCAGATATGGACTTTTTCTTAATAATGTGATCAACTTGGAGGAAGTTTTCCATGGTCGTCCACTTCTAGGTTTGTTAGCTATTCCATAACCTTCTTTTTCTTTCTTTATTATACGTGACACTTGACTCTGAGAGCAGTTGATTTACTTAGCTACCTCTTTTTGGCTTTTACCTGACTTCACTCTCAGAATACTAAGCATCCTGACATCTGGCAATAAATTTGGCTTTGTCTTTGCCATGTTTTAACTAAAAAAACAAAAAAAAATGTAGGCAAAATTTGATTACCCGTGATAAAATATTCTAAACATTTGGCCCAGCAAATGTTAAAAACTAACACATAAAGTGATAAACAATGTCAAACACAATTTTCATCGTTATAGCTGACTACCATTTGCTTCCGGTTTACTAAAATCACCAAGAAAATGGCATCACAACAACCAGACAGAAATAATCACACTTCAAAAATAAAAGGAAAACTTTTGGTCACTATTGCATGCATGAGTATATACTGTTTATAAGTATAAGAACTGTATGTAAACATGTCTGTAGTGTGTATATATTCACTGCATGTGTTGTGTGTGTGCATATACATACTGTATGTTTGCTGTGTGTGTGTATATACTGTATATATCACTGCATATATATCACTGCATGTGCTGTGTGTGTATATATACTGTATGTTTGCTCTGTGTGTATATATATATTCACTGCATGTGCGCTCTGTGTGTGTGTATATTTACTGTATGTTTGCTCTGTGGGTGTGTATCTATAATATAACGGGCTAAGCGTCACGCTGTCTGAAGCCTTTATAGACTGCGCAAGACGGCGCTTCTCTTCAGTCGGAGACCCGGGCAGGAGTGCGGCCGGAATCGCGCATGCTCATAGCGTGATCTGGCGCCATTTTACTGTAGACTCATTTGCGGTGTGTCTTCAGCAATATGACGCCGGATAGCGCTATGGGCATGTACATACTCCGGCGCCAGACTCCTCCCCCGGCCTCCAGCAGAACGTGACAGCGCTGGAGCACAGGAAAGGTAAAGGGTGAGTATAAATTTTTTTTGTATGTGTGTAGTTTAATAGGGGTGAGAGGGACCATGCATACCACGAAAGTGGAGTGAGGGGACCATGCATACCACGAAAGGGGGGTGATGGGAGCATGCATACCACGAAAATGGGGGTGAGGGGACCATGCATACCAGGATTGGGGGGTGAGGGGACCATGCCTACCACGAAAAGGGCGTTGAGGGGACCATGCATACCAGGATTGGGGGGGTGAGGACCATGCCTACCACGAAAGGAGCGTGAGGGGACCATGCTTACCATGAAAAGGGGTGAGGGGACCATGCATACCACGAAAATGGGGGTGAGGCGACCATGCATACCACAAAAAGGGGTGAGGGGACCATGCATACCACAAAAAGGGGTGAGGGGACCATGCATACCAGAATTGGGGGGTGAGGGGACTATGCACACCAGGATTGGGGGGTGAAAGGACTATGCATACCACGAAAAGGGGGGTGAGGGGACCATGCATACCAGGAATGGGGGGTGAAGGGACCATGCACACCAGGATTGGGGGGTGAGGGGACCATGCATACCAGGATAGGGGGTTGAGGGGACCATGCATACCACGAAAAGGGGGGTGAGGGGACCATGCATACCACGAAAGGGGAGTGAGGGGACCATGCATACCACAAAAGGGGAGTGAGGGTACCATGCATACCATGAAAAGGGGGTGAGTGGACCATGCATACCATGAAAAGGGGGGTGATGGGGCCATGCATACCACGAAAAGGGGGGTGAAGGGACCATGCATACCAGGATTGGGGGGTGAGGGGACCATGCCTACCACGAAAAGGGCGTTGAGGGGACCATGCATACCAGGATTGGGGGGGTGAGGGGACCATGCATACCACGAAAATGGGGGTGAGGGGACCATGCATACCAGAATTGGGGGGTGAGGGGACTATGCACACCAGGATTGGGGGGTGAAAGGACTATGCATACCACGAAAAGGGGGGTGAGGGGACCATGCATACCACGAAAAGGGGGGTGAGGGGACCATGCATACCACGAAAAGGGGGATGAGGGGACCATGCATACCACGAAAAGGGGGATGAGGGGACCATGCACACCAGGATTGGGGGGTGAAAGGACCATGCATACCAGGATTGGGGGGTGAGGGGGCCATGCATACCTGGATAGGGGGATGAGGGGACCATGCATGCCACGAAAAGGGGGGTGAGGGGACCATGCATACCACGAAAGGGGGGTGAGGGGACCATGCATACCGCGAAAGGGGAGTGAGGGGACCATGCATACCACAAAAGAGGAGTGAGGGGACCATGCATACCACGAAAAGGGGGATGATGGGACCATGTATACCACGAAAAGGGGGGTGAGAGGACCATGCATGCCACAAAAGGGGAGTGAGGGGACCATGCATGCCACGAAAGGGGAGTGAGGGGACCATGCATATCACAAAAGGGGAGTGAGGGGACCATGCATACCACGAAAGGGGGGTGAGGGGACCATGCATACCACGAAAGGGGGGTGAGGGGACCATGCATACCACAAAAAGGGGGGTGATGGGACCATGCATACCACGAAAGGGGGGTGAGGGGACCATGCATACCACAAAAAGGGGGGTGATGGGACCATACATACCACAAAAAGGGGGGTGATGGGACCATGCATACCACGAAAAGGGGGGTGAGAGGACCATGCATACCAGGATTGGGGGTTGAAAGGACAATGCATATCAGGATTGGAGGGTGAAAGGACCATGCATACCAGGATAGGGGGGTGAGTGGACCATACATACCAGGATAGGGGTAAGGGGGTGCCATGCATGCCAGGATTGGGGGGTGAGGGGTCCATGCATACCAGGATGAGGAATAGGGTGCCATGCTTACCAGGATTAGGGGGGTGAGGGTACCATGCATACCAGGATAGGGATGAGGGGTGCCATGCACACCAGGATAGGAGAGGGGCAGCACATACCAGGATGGGAGACTATATAACAATAAAAATGCTCATCACCCTGGCGTAGAACGGGTTCATAGCTAGTGTGTGTGTATATATATATATATATATATATATATATATATATAATCTATAAAGCTCAAGTGTGTGTATGTATGTAAGTATGTATGTGTGTATGTCTGGGATTGGCATCCGCACCGTCGCAGCTACAGCCACAAAATTTGGCACAGTCACACGTCTGTACCCAGAGAGTGTCCTAGGCTATGTTGTGAGGTGAAATTTTAACCCCGCGCGTTCCAATTCACCAAACATTTTTGCCCCTATCTACATAATGGAGAAAAAGTGTGTGTGTATCAAGCCCTGGCCCTCATTATGATGTCATAATGGTTGCCATGGCGACGCTGATGTCATCATAGGTTGCAAGCCCCGCCGCTCATTATGATGTCATAATGGTTGACTATGGGATGGAGGATGTGTGATGGGTATATGGGCACTGGACTATGGGATGGAGGATATGTATGATGGGTATATGGGCACGGGACTATGGGATGTAGGATGTGTGATGGGTATATGGGCACTGGACTATGGGATGGAGGATATGTATGACGGGTATATGGGCACGGGACTATGGGATGGTGGATATGTATGATGGGTATATGGGCACGAGACTATGGGATGGAGGATATGTATGATGGGTATATGGCCATGGGACTACGAGATGAAGGATGTGTGATGGGTATATGGGCACTCGACTATGGGATAGCGAATATGTACAGTTGTGGCCGAAAGTATTGACACCCCTGCAATTCTGTCAGACAATACTCAGTTTCTTCCTGAAAATGATTGCAAACACAAATTCTTTGGTATTATTATCTTCATTTAATTTGTCTTAAATGAAAAAACACAAAAGAGAATGAAGCATCTGATTTGTTTTTGCATTTTAAACGCCTCCAGTTTTCAGTTCAACTGCTATTTGCAATGTCCATTAACAATGCTCAGTGACAGTCCTTGAAAGTAGTAGGGATCGATTTGCAATCTCCATGCTTTTCTCATGGTCAACTTTACGTGGTCTGTTCAAGAGTTGGAACTGGCAAAAATCTGTTCATCTTTGCACCGAAAGAAAAAAACAAAAATGTTATTTATCAAAAGGCTCTTGAATGAGTTGAAAATAAAATACTATCAATACTTGGGTAATCGTTTAGTTAATTTGTGCTGCAAATCTGTAGTGTTGAATATATGATGTGAAATGTTTTTATGTGCAATATCATTATATATATATATATATATATATATATATATATATATATATATATATATATATATATATACACACTAGCTGAAGAGCCCGCCGCTGCCCGGGCATAATAACTAACTGTGGTTAGTTATAGCAAATTATAATTATCCTCCATCCCATAGTCCCGTGCCCATATACCCATCATACATATCCACAATCCCTTAGGCCCGTGCAAATATACCCATCATGCATATCCTCCATCCCATAGTCAAGTGCCCATATACCCATCACACATCCTCCATCCCATAGTCCTATGCCCATATACCCATCACACATCCTCCATCCCATAGTCCCATGCCCATATACCCATCATACAGTTGTGGCCAAAAGTATTGATTTCCCTGCAATTCTGTCAGATAATACTCAGTTTCTTCCTGAAAATGATTGCAAACACAAATTCTTTGGTATTATTATCTTCATTTAATTTGTCTTAAATGAAAAAACACAAAAAGAATTGTCCTAAAGCCAAATTGGATATAATTCCACACCAAACATAAAAAAGAGGGTGGACAAAAGTATTGGCACTGTTCGAAAAATCATGTGATGCTTCTCTAATTTGTGTAATTAACAGCACCTGTAACTTACCTGTGGCACCTAACAGGTGTTGGCAATAACTAAATCACACTTGCAGCCAGTTGACATGGATTAAAGTTGACTCAACCTCTGTCCTGTGTCCTTGTGTGTACCACATTGAGCATGGAGAAAAGAAAGAAGACCAAGGAACTGTCTGAGGACTTGAGAAACCAAATTGTGAGGAAGCATGAGCAATCTCAAGGCTGCAAGTCCATCTCCAAAGACCTGAATGTTCCTGTGTCTACCGTGCGCAGTGTCATCAAGAAGTTTAAAGCACTGTGCCTAACCTCCCTAGATGTGGACGGAAAAGAAAAACTGACAAGAGATTTCAACGCAAGATTGTGCGGATGTTGGATAAAGAACCTCGACTAACATCCAAACTGTCAGAGACACCGCACTACACCTGCTCATAGAGCCAGTGCGTGTGTCCTGAGTACAGAAGCAGTGCTAAAAGTTACCTGGGGAGCAGGGCAGCAGAGGTGACCAGGCGTGCTTCAAACTAATAGTGTCAGGGTCCAGTCAGCGCTGGAAAGTAAAGAGGCACGGGACCTGCGGACACTGAAAATGAGCAAGCTTGCACAGGACCTATGGTCATGTGACTGCAAGGGGGCGGGGCTTAGCATCAGAGAAGCCAGAGAACTCAGATTATGGCAAAGCAGAAGTCATGTACAGTACAGACCAGTGAGGTACAGGAGGGATAAACAGATGGGAGGTCAGACAAAGCCAAAGGTCATACACAGGATCACACTACAGTACCAGGGATGAGACAGAGCAGATAATCAGGGCCAAGCAGAGATCAAAACCAAACAGACATAGGAGGTACCAGGCAGAATCCAAAGCGATATCCAGAGAACAGACCGAGTCATACACAGAGAATCAAGTAACCAGAACACAGCACAAACACACTCAGGGGTCACCACACAATGCCAAGGGCGAAAGTATAACTGACAGGGATGGGAGCGTCCTGAGGCTATAAGAAGCCTTCCCCAGAACCAGGGAGAGGCCACAATCATGTCCCCAGGTGTGCAGGTAAGCCTGCACCGGGATCACAACCTTTAACCCCAGAAATGCCAGTCATCAGCACTGGTTCCAGACATTAACCCCACGTGTGCGAGTCAAACCCGCACTGAGATCATGACACAAACAAGTTCAAGCTGCCCTGCAGTCCGAGGGTGCAACAGTGTCAACCCGTACTATCCGTTGGCGTCTGAGTGAAAAGGGACTGTATGTTAGGAGAACCAGGAAGACCCCACTTCTTACCCCGAGACATAAAAGAGCCATGCTGGAGTTTACCAAAACTTACCTGAAAAAGCCTAAAACGTTTTGGAAGAATGTTCTCTGGTCAGATGAGACAAAAGTAGAGCTTTTTGGGCAAAGGCATCGGCATAGAGTTTACAGGAGAAAAAAAGAGGCATTCAAAGAAAAGAACACGGTCCCTACAGTCAAACATGGCGGAGGTTCCCTGATGTTTTGGGGTTGCTTTGCTGCCTCTGGCACTGGACTGCTTAACCGTGTGCATGGCATTATGAAGTCTGAAGACTTCGAACAAATTTTGCAGCATAATGTAGGGCCCAGTGTGAGAAAGCTGGGTCTCCCTCAGAGGTCATGGGTCTTCCAGCAGGACAATGACCCAAAACACACTTCAAAAAGCACTAGAAAATGGTTTGAGAGAAAGCACTGGAGACTTCTAAGGAGGCCAGAAATGAGTCAAGACCTGAATCCCATAGAACACCTGTGGAGAGATCTAAAAATGGCAGTTTGGAGAAGGCATCCTTCAAATATCATGGACCTGGAGCAGTTTGCCAAAGAAGAATGGTCTAAAATTCCAGCAGAGCATTGTAAGAAACTCATTGATGGTTACCGGAAGCGATTGGTCGCAGTTATTTTGGCTAAAGGTTGTGCAACCAAGTATTAGGCTGAGGGTGCCAATACTTTTGTGTGGCCCATTTTTGGAGTTTTGTGTGAAATGATCAATGTTTTGCTTTTTGCTTCTTTCTCTTTTGTGTTTTTTCATTTAGGACAAATTAAATGAAGATAATAATGCCAAAGAATTATTGTTTGCAATCATTTTCAAGAAGAAACTGAGTATTATATGACAGAATTGCAGGGGTGTCAATACTTTTGGCCACAACTGTATATACTGCACGTGTGCTCTGTGTGTGGATATATACTGCATGTGCGTTCTGTGTGTGTGTATATGTAATGCACGTGTGCTCCGTGTGGTTATGTACTGGATGTGCGCTCTGTGTGGATATATACTGCACGTGCGCTGTGTGTATTATTTATTTATAAAGCACCATTGGTTCCATGGTGCTGCACATGAGAAAGGGTTAAATGCGAATTACTGATATCACTTACAGTAAACAAACTAACAATCACAGACTGATATAGAGGGGAGAGAGGACCCTGCCCTTTCGGGCTTACATGCTACAGGATGGTGGGGAAGGAGACAGTAGGTTGGGAGGTTGCAGCAGCTCCAGTGATTATGAGGCGGTAGCTCCAGTAGTGGTGAGGAGGCAGCGGGGATCATTGCAAGCTGTAGGCTATCCTGAAAAGGTGGGTTTTCAGGTTCCGTCTGAATGATCCGAGTATGGATGATAGCCGGACGTGTTGGGGCAGGGAATTCCAGAGGATGGGGGCTATTCGGGAGAAGTCTTGGAGGTGATTGGGTGAGACATGAATAAGTGTGGAGGAGAGAAGGAGGTCTTGGGAGGACTGGAGATTACGTGAGGGAAGGTATTGTGAGATTAGTTCAGAGATGTATGGAGGAGACAGGTTGTAGATGGCCTTGTAGGTCAGTATTAGTAATTTCAATTGGATACGCTGAGGGAATGGGGCGCCAGTGGAGAGATTTGCAGAGGGGAGAAGCGAGGAGAGAGATTAGTCGGGTGGCAGAGTTGAGGATGGACTGGAGAGCTGCAAGGGTGTTAGCAGGGAGGCCACAGAAAAGGATGTTGCAGTAGTCGAGGTGGGAAATGATGAGGGCATGCACAAGTAGATTGAGGGTTGAGGAAGAAACGGATTATGGAAATACGATACGAGACGATACGATACACTTTATTGATCCCGAGGGAATTTATGATATCACAGCAGCGTTACAACAGCATTGCAAACAAAACATTAAGAACAGCATTACAAAGAGTAATTACTAGACACAGATCTTGCACATGACTAACCACAATACGTAACAAGCAAAGGTACACAAATCTCTGATCATTTCACTTAGTGAACCAGCCCTAGGTTGTAGCCATCTTTCACCCTTAGTGAATTACGAATATTCAAATAAAGTCCGTGGAGCCTCATTTAAGAGTCTCAAACACGGGACTAGCCAGATCTTCCTCCAGGGAAGGACCCAGCCAAGGGGTGGCTCCTTTCGGAAACCACCATTACCACCATATTAAGTGGCCCTTTAAGTCAATATCCAGCTCTTTACGAGTTTACAGATATGACAAGGGAAATGCCAAGGCCAGATATCCATCCACAGACAGCTGTTTCGGGGTGTTGCCCCTCATCAGTGTAGAGTATGATTCTGGCTAGGTGGGAGCAATGCCTAGTAGACCAACATCACGAAACAATCACTGACCTCAGGGAGACCAGTCAAAGAAAACACTGCGGCAGCTGGCAAAGGCGCTCAATCAGTGAAATCCTTAGTGAATTGTTATACATCCCCATAGCAGTAGGCACAAACGATTTCCTGAATTTCTCCTTCTTGTGCACCTTAGCAGGAATTGTCGGCTGCTGAATGTGCTCTTCTGATTCAAGAACAGCTCGTATAGTGGGTGTGTATTATTGTTCATTACAACCCTGCACTTCTTCTAAATCCTATCTTCCACTACCTCCTCAAAAGAGTCAAGATGGAGGCCAACAGCCGCACTTGCCTTCTTGATAAGTTTGTTGAGCTTATTAGCATCAGCTACTCGCACACCACTGCCCCAGCAAATGATAGCAAAAAAGACCACGGACTGGTAGAACATTTTCAGCATTTTACTGCACACATTGAACGACCTGAGCTTCCGCAGAAAGTACAGTCTGCTCATTCCCTTCTTGTGAACCTTCTCTGTATGACACCTCCAATCGAGTTTACTGTCGAGGTGAACCCCCAAATATTTGTAGCTCTCAACCATCTCCACCTCCTGGCCAGCAATAGTGATCGGTAAGTACTCCTTTTTCCTTCAATAACTCACCACCATCTCCTTGGTTTTCTTTACATTTAGTTCTAGACAGTTAGTCTGGCACCAATCTACAAAGTCAGAAACCACCCTTCTATTTTCCTCCTCACCCCGGTCCCCCACAATTCCCCCTACAATCACTGAGTCATCTGAGAATTTTGGGAGGTGACAGAAATCGGATTTATACTGAAACTCAGCTGTATACAATGTGAAGAGAAAGGGCGACAGCACTGTACCCTGAGGTGCCCCCACACTGCTCCGTACACTGCCAGATACCACCTCCCCCATCCTTACAAACTGTGGCCTGTCCATCAGGTAGTTGCTTATCCAGTTCACCATCCCCTCATCCACTGCCATATCAGTCAACTTATTTCGTAATAAGAGCAGCTGTAAGGCACTAGAGAAGTCAAAGAACATGGCATGCACTGCAGTTCCCTCATTGTCCAAGAATGAATGTATTGTATGTAGCAGAGACACTACAGCATCATCCACCCCCAATCTCTGCTGGTACGCAAACTGCAGGGGGTCAGTGTAGGCCCTCACCCTCGGGCACAAATAGGCAAGTGCTATTCTCTCCAACGACTTCATAGCATGCGATGTTAAGGCCACTGAACGATAGTCATGTAGGGAAGTTGGAAAGGTGATCTTGGGAGGCAAGTGGTCTTCCACAGCACTGGTATTCTCTGAGATTGTAGGCTCCTGTTAAACAGGAGCTGAAAGACATTACACAGTTGGTTTGCACACAGTTTTAGGACACGTGGACTGAGGCCTCAGGCTCAGCTGCTTTGCCAATGGCTAGTTTACTAAACTGTTTCCTCACATCCAAAGGCCGATCGTTCCTCAGCTCCATCCCTCATTCCTGATGATGCAGCACATGTGTTGGTAAATCTGTTGAAGAACTCTTTCATTTCATTAGCCATGGGCAGATCCACTTTCCCACTCTCCGACCTAGCCTTAAACCCAGTTAACGGTTTCATGCCTGACCACACCTCCTTGGAATTGTTGTGTGACAATTTATTTTCTAATTTAATTCGGAATGCCTCACGGGCATTCTTAATTTTCCCCTTTAAGTCCCTTTGTATCAATTTCAGTTTCTTAGTATCCTTCATTTTAAAAGCCATTTTTTTCTCATTTAGTAAGTATTTCAATTCTTTTGTAATCCAAAGCTTGTTATTTGCATAACATCAAATCTTTTTAACTGGTACTACAGTATCAGTACAAAAATTTATGTAATCAGATACCCTTCTGACAATATCATTTACATCATCATGCTCTCCTCTGTCGCATATCACCTTGATTTTTGTTGTTCTGTTCAGATTTTTGTGTGGTCAGCCAGCCCCGGCTGGGCCTGTGCTGAATTTCCACTCTTATTTATCTGTATTTGCCAATTTGCTTTTTGTCCTTTATTAGATTGGCCTCTTTTTGCATCTGTCTCATAATATTTCAGAGTGCTGATATAGTGGGAGAAGTCTAGTGACTTCGGGGTTTATTTTGTTATCAGAAGTGTTGGACTTTATTTTGTAGGGTTTTGGCAGATTGCAGACAGTGTCTTTCCTTTCCTCTCCTTTCTAGTTAGTTTGGGCCCCATCGTTTCCTCAGCCTATTTTCCTACCTTTGTTTGTGTTTTCATCTTGTTTCACCGTCAATACATGTGTGGGGGCTGTCTATCCCTTTGGGGTCTGCTCTGGGGCAGTTAATTTTTCCCTTTTCTTGCTTTAGGCTTATTTAGTCCTCCGGCCGTGACGAGGCGTCTAGGTTCATCGTAGGTACGCTCCATGGCTACTGCTAGTTGCGTGGTTAGGATCAGGGATCTGCAATCTGCATAGTTACCAACCTCTCTGGTTTTTCTGGGCTTAGCATGTTTAGGTTTTTTCCTCCTCGGTGACCCATTCATAACAGCTGTCCCTTGTTGCACAATTAACATATTTGAGCTGGAGGCGACAGGAGGTGGAGAGAGCTTGGATGTGCGGTTTGAAGGACAGGGCAGAGTCAGCGGACCTCCGGGAAAGCGTGATGTCATCAATTGTTATAGAAGGTCGGGTAAGGAAGATCTGTGGGATGGGGGAAAGATGATTAGTTCAGATTTGTCCACATTGAGTTTGAGAAAGCGAGAGGAGAAGGAGGATATGGCTGATAGACACTCTGGGATTCTGGAGAGCAGAGAGGTGACGTCTGGGCCAGAGAGGTAGATCTGAATATCATCGGCATAAAGGTGGTACTGGAATCCATGGGACTTTGAGTTGCCCCAGGCCAAGTGTATAGATTGAGAAGAATAGGGGTCCTAGAACAGAGCCTTGGGGGACTCCAACAGAGAGAGGGTGGGATGAGGAGGTAGTGTGGGAGTGGGAGATGCTGAATGTGCGTTTGGAAAGGTATGAGGAGATCCAGGATAGGGTGAGGTCTTTGATGCCAAAGGAAGAGAGGATCTGTAGTAGGACGCAGTGGTCAACTGTGTCGAAAGCAGAGGACAGATCTAGAAGGAGGAGTATAGAGTATTGTCCGTTAGCTTTGGCTGTAAGTAGGTCGTTAGTAATTTTGGTCAGGGCTGTCTCAGTGGAATGATGGGGGCGGAAGCCAGATTGTAGATTGTCAAAGAGCAAGTTAGATGAGAGGTGGGAGGAAAGTTCAGTGTGGATATGCTGCTCCAGGAGTTTAGAAGCGAATGGGAGCAGCGATATTGGGCGATAGCTGGATGTGGCTGTTGGATCGAGGGTTTCCTTTTTAAGGATAGGCGTGATTGTGGCATGTTTGAAAGCAGAAGGGAAGGTACCAGAAGTTAGTTATAGGTTGAAGAGATGAGTTAGGGATGGGATAAGAGTTGTGATGATGTAGGGGAGGAGGTAGGATGGGATCGGGTCAAGTGCACAAGTGGTGAGGTGTGACTTGGAGAGAAGAGGAGGTTATGGGGTTTGGGCATTGGTCTGGTATGCAAAGGGGTTGTGGTGATTGAGCAATAAAGACTTGCCGTGTTTGGTCTATCTTGTTTTTGAAGTGTGCGGCAAAGTCCTCGGCAGCGATTAGGGAAGTTGGAGGGGGCAGTGGTGGGCGGAGGAGGGAGTTAAAAGTATTGAACAACTGTTTGGGGTTGTGGGATAAGGAAGGTACAAGGGATGTAACGTAGGCCTGTTTAGCAGAGGTGAGGGCAGATTTGAATGCAAGTGTTGCTTGTTTGATTGCAGTGAAGTCGTCTTGCGAATGCGTTTTCTTCCAGCGCCGTTCTGCAATTCTGGATGCTTGCCAAAGCTTTTTAGTGATGTTATTGATTCGTTGCACTCTGCTATGCATGACAGGGGCGACCGAGTCGATGGCTGATGCAAGGGTGGCATTGTAGAAAGTAGTGGCGGTGTCAGTGTCGTGGAGTGAAGACATGGAGGACAGTGGTAGGATAGAGTCAGAGAGTGTGAGAGTGTCTAGATGTGTGAGGTTTCTGCGCGGGTGCGCATGCTGCTGGACATGGGTGACAGGTGAGGAGGACAGGGATGAGAAAGTGAGTAGATGGTGGTCAGATAAAGGAAGAGGGGAGGTGGTGAAGTTAGAAAGAGAGCAGAGGCGGCTGAAGACCAGGTCTAATGTGTGTCCGTCTGTGTGGGTGGCTGAAGAGGACCACTGAGTAAGTCCAAAAGATGAAGTAAGGGACAGGAGTTTGGAGGCAGCTGACTGTGAGTGTCAATGGGGATGTTGAAGTCACCCATGATGATGGTGGGAATGTCAGCACAAAGGAAGTGAAGGAGCCAGGTAGAGAATTGGTCAATGAAGGCAGTGGTCGGGCCCGGAGGTCGGTATATGACGGCCACTTGGAGGTTGGAGGGAGAATAGATGCGGACAGAGTGGACTTCAAAAGAGGGGAGGATTAGGGAGGGATGAGGTGGGATTGGGTTGAAAGTGCAGTTGGAAGAAAGAAGGCCCACTCCTCCGCCATTTCTATTGCCAGAACGAGGAGTGTGGGTGAAGTGGAGGCCGCCGTAACTAAGCACAGCACCGGAGGCGGTGTCGGAGGGTGTCAGCCATGCTTCGTTGAGGCCAAGGAAGGAAAAATTACGAGAGGTAAAGAGGTCGTGAATCACATGGAGTTTATTGCAGACGGAGCGGGCATTCCAGAGTGATACAGAGAGTGGGAGCAGGGTGGTGGTTGTCATGGGCACGGATTTGAGGTGGGAAAGATTTCTGGTGTTTGTGTTGGTTTTGGAACGATAGGGGGTAATAATGAGAGGTATGGGTTGTGTGGGGTTCAGGGTTGGGAGATATGTCGCCAGCAGTGAGGAGAAGCAGAGAGAGGGAGAGCATGTGGGAGAAGGAGGGTGGGTGGCTTGTTTTGTACTTTATTAGGAGAGCTCTGAGGTTGAGGAGCAGGTCAACAGAGGAGGTCAGGTGGGAAGGCAAGAGGGAAGGAGAGATTATCACTTGGTTAGAGGGTGCTGGGGTTTGCGGATAGCGTAGGAGAGTAAGGAGTAATGGAGCCAAAACTGTTGGAGCGTATGTCAGCATGGTGAGAGTAATTTAGAATGCAAAGGAAATTTAGTACATTTATACGCAGCGATTAGTCGTATCTTCTGGTCACTTCAGGCTCATTTCAGGCATATTTCAGATTTTATAATTAGAAGACATCCTTGGAAAGACAGACAGACCTCTGAGTCTGAATTTATAATAACTTAACAGCACATGAAAGGGCCCAGGTGTTATCAGAAAGGACGGAGCCGCAGTAAGACTGGACAGGCACAGGAGACGCTTAATTAGAAGTCAGGATAGAAAATGCAAAAGGAGATAGATTCGAATGGACAGATAAGGCCAAATTGTGTGTTACAAACAAGGAAATAAAGTGAGAAAGCAGCCAGAACACATACCGTTGATAGCAGACCGATACAGGGGTGATTGGGGGTTCAGGAAAGATGGGTGATGATGGTATTGCAGCCAGAACACATACCTGTGGATGAAGCAGATCGATTGTCAGATTGATAGTAGTAGTGAAGCATAGTAATAATAATAATGAAGCATCTATAGCAGGGAATTATTTTTCAGGCATATTTCAGATTTTATCCTTAGAAGACATCCTTGGAATGTGCTCTGTGTTTGGATATATACTGCGTGTGCACTCTGTGTGTGTGTATATATGCTGCACGTTCTCTCTGTGTATTTATATATTTCATGTGCGCTGTGTGTGGATTTCTTTATACCGTGTATTGCCCCCTCTAACATCAATGACAGCTTGAAGTCTTTTGTGGTAGTTGTGGATGAGGTTCTTTATTTTCTCAGATGGTAAAGCTGCCCACTCTTCTTGGGGAAAAAAAGCCTGCAGTTCCTGTAAATTTCTGGGCGGTCTAGCTTGAACTGTGCGCTTGAGATCTCCCCAGTGTGTCCCAATGGTATTGAGGTCAGGAGACTGAGATGTCCACTCCAGAACCTTCACTTTGCTCTGCTGTAGCCAATGACAGGTCGACTTGACCTTGGGGTTTGGATCGTTGTCATGTTGGAATGTCCAAGTAGATCCCATGCGCAACTTCTGGGCTGATCGCAAATCTGCCTCCAGTATTTGCTTATAACGTGCTGCATTCATCTTTCCTTCAACTTTGAACAAACTTTTTGTGCCTTTGTAGCTCACACATCCTCAAAACATGAGCAATCCACCTCCGTGCTTTGGAGTAGGAATGGTGTTCCGTTCATCAGACCATGTTGACCTCTCTCCAAATGTAACGTTTATGGTTGTGGCCAAATAGTTCAATTTTGGTCTCACCACTCCAAATTACCTTATTTCAGAATTTTTGATGCTTGTTTCTGTGCTGTTTTGCATATTGTAGGCAAGATACTTTGTGGCATTTGCGCAGTAATGGCTTTCTTCTGGCGACTCGACCATGCAGCCCATATTTCTTCAAGTGCCACCTTATTGTGCTTCTTGAAACAGCCACACCACTAGTTTTCAGAAAGTCCAGTATTTCAGCTGATTTGTGGATTTTTATTTGCATCCTGAACTATTTTCCTGGCAGTTGTGGACAAAATTTTTGCTGGTCTACCCAACCGTGGGTTTTTTTTTTTTTTTTTTTTACAGAGCCCCTGATTTTCCATTTGTTGATCACTGTTTGAACGCTGCTGACTGGTATTATCAATTCCTTTGGATATCTTTTTGTATCCCTTTCTTGTATTGTACAGTTCAACTACCTTTTCCCGTAGATCTGTTGACAATTCTTTTGCTTTCCCCATGAGTCACAATCCAGAAATGTCAGTGGCTGGATGAACGATGCAAGAGTCTGTCTGGAACCCAGAAACTCACTCTGCTTTTATGCACACACACTGATTACAAGCAAACAGGTCACAGGTGGGGATGTTACCTTTAGTAGCCATTCAAACCCATTTGTGTCAACTTCTGTGCATGTTATCAGGCCAAAATCACCAGGGTATGTGAACTTTTGGTCAGGGTCATTTGGATGTTTTGAGTTGTCATTATGATTTAAAAAGAGAACACACAGTAGTTTGACAATAAATGGCTTCACCCAACCATGAACCATGAGTGGAGAAAAAGTTTGGGTGTTATCATTCATATTCTCTGAAAAAAGGCCAAGAAAGCAAAAATAAATTCTGCAGGGGTATGTAAACTTTTGAGCACAATTGTACCTGTATTATATGTGTATATATTTGTTACAGATGTTTCTCTCTTTATGTCTGTGTATATATATATATATACACTACCGTTCAAAAGTTTAGGGTCACTTAGAAATTTCCTTATTTTTGAAAGAAAAGCACATTTTTTTTCCAATGAAGCTAACATTAAATGATTCAGAAATACTCTATACATTGTTAGTGTGGTAAATGACTATTGTAGCTGCAGACTTCTGGTTTGTAATGCAATATCTTCAAAGGTGTATAGAGGCCCATTTCCAACAACCATCACTACAGTGTTCTTATGGTACTTTGTGTTTGCTAACTGTGTAAGAATGTTAATGGATGGTTAGAATACCCTTGAAAACAGTTGAGAATATGGAGCATTAATGGCCAGCCTTTCTAGAAAACACCGGCGATTGTCTAAACGTTGTGTCTAACATCATGTCCTCACTATATCTGAAACTGAACCTGTCAAAGACTGAACTCCTTGTGTTTCCTCCCTCAACTAATGCACCTATACCCGACACTGCCATTTCCATGTGTGGTTCCACTATTACTCCCCAGCAACATGCCCGCTGTCTTGGGGTCATACTTGACTCCGAGCTTTCATTCACCCCCCACATCCAATCACTGGCTAGCTCTTGTTATCTGCATCTCAAAAACATTTCTAGAATTCGACCTTTTCTTACTTTGACTCTGCATTAATTCTTACTGTTTCTCTTATTCATTCTCATCTGAACTACTGTAACTCTCTTCTAATCGGTCTCCCTCTTACCAAACTTTCCCCCCTCCAATTTGTCTTGAATGCTGCAGCCAGGATCATATTCCTCGCCAATCGTTACACCGATGCCTCTACCTTGTGCCAGTCCTTACACTGGCTACCCATCCACTCCAGAATCCAGTACAAACTTATTGCCCTCACCCACAAAGCACTCCATGGCTCAGCACCACCCTACATCTCCTCCCTTGTTTCAGTCTACCACCCTACCCGTGCCCTCCGTTCTGCTGATGACCTGAGGTTAGCATCCTCGATAACCAGAACTTCCTACTACCGTCTCCAAGACTATACACGTGCTGCGCCAATTTGGAATGCACTTCCCAGGTCAATACGAGTAGTCCCCAATCCTTACAATTTTAAGCGTGCCCTGAAAACTCATTTATTCAGACTGGCCTACCGCCTCAACACATTAACCTAACTATCCCTGTGTGGCACAGTCAAAAGTTTTACCATAACCAGGTTCCCCGTATCATGTTCCCACATGCTTTATGCATCTATTAGTCCTCTGTGTCCGTACTGTTACACACTTAACATTATGGCTGGTCCAAACAATCAGGGCAATTGTTACCACCCACCTTTCGTGTCTCCCCTTTTTCCCTCATAGATTGTAATCTTGCGAGCAGGGCCCTCATTCCTCTTGGTATCTGTTATGATCTATGTGATTATTGTTATGCTGTAATGTCTATCGTCTGTACAATTCCCCTCTGAAATGTAATGTGCTGCGGAATATGTCGGCGCTATAGAAATAAAATTTATTATTACATTTGTTGGTTCCATTAAACTATCAAAATGGTCAGAAAAAAAGAACTTTCATGTGAAACTCTACAATCTATTCTTGTTCTTAGAAATGATGGCTATTCCATGCGAGAAATTGCCAAGATATAGTACGCGCAAAACGCCAGTGTAAACGTCTACAGTGAAGAGGCGACTCCGGGATGCTGGTCTTCAGGGCAGAGTGGCAAAGAAAAAGCCATATCTGAGACTGGCTAATAAAAGGAAGAGATTAATATGGGCAAAAGAACACAGACTTTGGACAGAAGAAGATTGGAAAAAAGTGTTATGGACAGACAAATCCAAGTTTGAGGTGTTTGGATCACACAGAAGAACATTTGTGAGACTCAGAATAACTGAAAAGATGCTGGAAGATTGCCTGACGCCATCTCTCAAGCATGGTGGAGGTAATTTGATGGTCTGGGGTTGCTTTGGTGCTTCTAAAGTGGGAGATTTGTACAAGGTAAAGGGATTTTGAATAAGGAAGGCGATAGCCATGCCATACCCTGTGGACAGCGCTTGATTGGAGCCAGTTTCATCCTACAACCGGACAATGACCCAAATCACACTTCCAAATTATGCAAGAACTATTTAGGGAAGAAGCAGGCAGCTGGTATTCCATCTGTAATGGAGTGGTCAGCGCAGTCACCAGATCTCAACCCCATTGAGCTGTTGTGGAGCAGCTTGACCGTATGATATGCAAAAAGTGCCCATCAAGCCAAACTAACTTGTTGGAGAGGCTTCTGGAAGCATGGGGTGAAATTTCTCCAGATTACCTCAGCAAATTAACTGCTACAATGCCAATGGTCAGCAATGCTGCAATTGCTGCAAACGGAGCATTCTTTGACGAAAGCAAAGTTTGAAGGAGAAAATTATTATTTCAAATAAAAATCTTTTTTTGAACTTTGTCAATGTCTGGACTAGATTTTAAATTCATGTGGCAACTCATTTGATTAATAAAAGTATGAGTTTTCATGGAAAACACAAAATTGTCTGGCTGACCCCAAACTTTTGAACGGTAGTGTATAAATATTAGAGAAAGAGATGGGGGCTCTACAAACACAGTATATGAAGTCAGAGAGACACTTTATTTAAACTTTCCGTGTTTCTATATCTGTACAATTCAGTACATGAGCTCTCTGGGTTACGACACGGCTGCTGACCAGAGGCGCTGCCTACCAACCTGCCTGGAGTCTGGGGGCTGAGCTGCCAATCCCCAGATAGCATCTCCCATAAACTGCTTCTCTCATAATCCATTCTTCCAAAGGTAATTTTGTTTCACTATTATTCATATGTACATTCTCTTTACTGTAATATACGATAGTATGTGTGAACGTGATAGATCCTCTTTAACTATGACTATACATTGATATCCAAGTAAAAAACTCTAGGGAGAAAATAGCGCAAAAGTCTTATCCGACTGACAAATTAAAAAGATTATCAGATTGTTTTGACTTGATCCATGATTTAAAATGTTTTAAATCGGTGTGCAGCTGCTGCGGATCCTCGGGCTGTCAAACCAATGGGAATGATAAGGAGAATTTGTGAATATCTCCCGCACTGCTGTGTCATCTATAGAAGATGTCTATTTTCAAAGGTTTAATGAACATGGGCTTTTATTCAACTCTTTTCAAAGTAACAGATACGATCTTCATGCCTATATATAGATATGTCTGATTTCTATTATTGTAACCTACCTCACCTTAAGCCTTTTACTCTGTTTTATTGCCATACATAGGGCACAATAGCCACCGATGAGCGGGGGCGCCATATCTCATCTTTTTAAGGGTGCCAATATATATATTGTGGTGTAGTAACCACTATGTCCGCTAGGGGGCGCTGTGTGGAGGTTCCAAGGGAGAGGATGAGTGGCAGAATCCTGAAGGATGGTTGTGTATCTCAAAGGGGGTGGCTTTGAGATGGAGACTTAGTTATGTGTATTGATCAGCAAAGGTATTGCTGAGGTGTTATTTCAAGGTATAAGGGAGAAGTCTCTAGGTAACTTGGGAGTTGGGCGGGCCAGTTACCTACAAACCCACCCAGGGGTGTGTCTGAAAACGACTGTATTAAAAAGCTATGTGAGTGTGTGAAGGACCTGTGATGAGGTCATAGTCACGTGACCCGGTGGGTGTGGCTATAGACCATATAATGTGGCCAGGGTAGGTCACATGTGAATGCTGGGACCTGGTTGGTCCAGTGTGGAAGGTCCTACAGAGATGGAGCTTCCTCCTAGACAGCACGTGTGAAGTGGCTGGGAGCAATGGCGATGTGTGCCTGAGAGTTCCCTGGATGGAACGAACGTGTACGGAATGCTGCAGCTGCATGAGGAGCCCTGACGTGGGTGAGATAATTGTGAGGCTAAGTGAGCTTGCGTACTGGACATTGATATTAAGAGTGAAGCATTATAATGGACGCTATGCTGGTAATGCTATTAAGTGAACTTTCTGTTGCTGCTGTGGTTTATGAGGCGTGAATAAACCGCAAGGACTGTATGATTTGATGGAAAATCCGTGCCGGAACTGGTTTTTGTTCGCTGCAAGCGAGAATCCCCTAAGTAAATGACAGCGCTGCCTCACATTATATATCTTTTCAAAAGGACCTATTCACATTGTGTATCTATTATAGTGGAATACAAGTCCATTTCTCCTTGAGTATAATTATTACCTTTTAATAGTCTATGTTAAACGGTATATTGGTGTTTTTAATACCTTAAATATGGGTTATTTTTAGAGGGATTATATGTTCACCTCATGTAGTTGGTAGCATTGTATGTGTATTATTCTATAATATCACTTTTTGTGTATTAAAGACAATTTTTAATTTAACATTTTTGGCAGTGCTTTACAAACATCATCACTATCCCTGTTGAGGCTCTTAATTGAAATTTCCTGTTGGTATGTCTTTGGTGTGTGGGAGGAAACCCATACAAAGGGATACAAACTCCTTGCAGATGTTGTTCTTGGTGGCATTTGTACCCAGGACCCCAGCACTTTAAAGCAACAGTGCAAAACACTGAGCCATTTTGTTGCCTAAAACTGTGCAGGTGGTTTCTTCACTACAACAGTGAGTGACCTGAACAATGCTAGATAGTCAGACCTTTCAGTCAATAATCTGGGGCAGAGATGGGCATTCATTAGTGATATACTGTAGCGTTTCCATTATAAAGCTTACTCCAGCAATATTTCCCAGTTCAAAAGTTGGGAAATCTTTTTATACCCCAAAGGAGATAATTCCTAATTTTTTAGTATTGTTTAATTACTTGAAAGATGAATCTGTGAGGTTTTTTTTATTATCAGTTTTAGTATAAGTATATAAAAAAGTAACAATAGCAGAGAAAGAGTGTAAACTTCTTGTTTCACCTTATTTTTTTTATGTGTTATAGAAAACATGTCAGCCTGTAAAGTAGTTCGATCAAGCGTGGACCTTCACTCAAACATTATGAAACTTGCTGATGGAGAAGTAGTCTTATATGAGAGCAGACCAAATGATGTTATTACAGAAGAACAAGTCTTTATCCGGGCTGCTACTTTGCTCATGTGTGCCTTCTATAGGAACCAGTTGGTCAATATGTATGTACGTCCTGCCCTGGTCGTGCTAGCTTGTAAGATGTCGACCAGTTCCACAAGAGGTAGGGGGCCGCTACATGTTCACTTTAAAGACAAGTAATAATGGTTTACCCAAAAAGGGGATTCCAGGTACCACACGTTTGCTTCTTCTATCCCAAAAAATCCTTTTATCAATGCTTAGGTGGAAATTTTGCATCCATTCATCTCTTGTTACTTTGAACAATTTACACCACTATTTTTAATCTAGTTGATATAAATTTCCTCTTTTTCCCAAGAATCCAATTGTATTGAAATCATGCGTGCAAGGACACTGCAGATACTCCTGCTATTTAAGAGGTTTTCCAGCCCTGGGGACATTTTTGGCAAGCAGTGCAGCTTGCTAAATCCTAACAGTTTCTAACATACATGCAGTGGCTTGTAAAAGTATTCAACCCTCACCTTCTTGACTTTTTATTTATTTTGTTACATTATAGCTTGTGTTTAAATTTTGTAATCTGATTCGCGTGTGATGCATCAGCATTAAATAGTCTAAGATGGGGAGGTGAAGTGAGAAAAATATAGGCATAAATTTAATTTTATGGGATCAAATAACTAAAAATTGGAATATGCATATGTATTCACCTCTTTTATAATGATCTTCAAAGGCCCATGCTTAGTGAAAAGAAGCCCACCTGTGTGCAATCTAATTGTCACATGGTCTGTCACTATATACACTCCTATTCTGAAAAGCTCACAGAGGCTACAACACCATTAAGCAAGAGGCACCAATAACCAAACACCACCAAGAAGACTAAGGAGATTTCCAAACAAGTCAAGGGCAAAGTTGTTAAGAAGGACAAGTCTGGCTTGGGTTATAAAAAGAAAAAAATATCCCAATCTCTGATGATCCGGAGCACCATCAAATCTGTTATCATCAAATAAGTCGCCTTGCTACACTTGTAAGGAGAGCTTTAAACTAGAACAACGTGGGAAGGGAAGCAAAAGACCAGAAAAAGCCATACACCTGACAAATGCTATTGAGAACTCTGCTATTAGAAGTGGAAAGGAAGAACAAAGACGAAAGAATCTAATTAATAAAAATATTGGAGAAAGAGAAACCAATCACAAACTAAAGTGTTTCTATACTAATGCACAAAGCATGGGCAACAAACAAGGAGAACTGGAACTACTAACACAGGAAAAGAAATATGATGTCATTGGAATCACTGAAACTTGGTGGGACAATACACATGATTGGAATACAAGACTAGAAGGATACAACTTATTTGCAAGAAACAGACTTGATAAACGAGGAGGGGGTGTCGCATTGTATGTTAGAAACGCGTATATCTGCACAGAGATTGAAGCTTCAGAGACTGGGAGTTCTGTGGAAACTGTTTGGGTAAGAATACAAGGACAGAACAATGGAAAGGACACCATTGTAGGCATTTACTACAGGCCGCCTGTGCAAGCTGAAGATATGGATGAACTCTTTATGCATCAAATGGCCAAGTTCTCCAAAAAATATGACATAGTTGTCATGGGAGATTTCAACTATCCAGACATTTGTTGGGAATCTCTCTCAGGCAAAACAAACAGGTCAAGGAAATTCTTATCCTCTCTTGCTGACAACTTTATCTTCCAAAAGGTAGGGGAGAAAACAAGGGGAACTGCTACCTTGGATCTAATCCTTATAAACAGGGAGGAAATGGTTGAGGAGGTAAAAGTGGCTGGGACCCTAGGAGGTAGCGACCATGCTATTTTAGAATTTTGGATAACTAGAGGCGGAAGACCTGTGAAGACTCAGACGTCAAGGTTAGATTTCAGAAAGGCAGATTTTAAGGGATTCAGAAAGAGAATTGGAGGGATCCAATGGCTGGATATCCTTAAAGACAAAAATGTCCAGGAAGGATGGGAAATCTTGAAAAATGAAATTCTCAAAGCACAGTTGTTAACAATTCCGAAAAGAGGGAAGAATAGGAAGCATTTAAGGAAACCAGGATGGATGAACACAGAACTTAAGCACATGCTAAAAAGGAAGAAAAAAATGTTTATAAAATGGAAAGAGGGAGGCATATCTAAAGAAGAATATAATGCTGTCTGCAGAACCTGCAGGGCACAAATCAGATTATCTAAAGCTGAAAATGAATTGAGGCTTGCAAGAGATGTCAAAAGCAATAATAAAGGATTTTGGGGATATGTCAAAAGTAAAAGAAAAGTCAAAGATGCTATAGGATTTTTACAGGATGAAAATGATGAAATGGTAAGACAGGATGTTGAGAAGGCTGAACGTTTAAATTCCTATTTTGCATCTGTTTTCTCTCAGAAAGGAAATGTAACATCAACTGTTATTCACTGTCCTATTAAGGGAATAGAAGAATCCAGGATATCTATAAACAGAAAGATAGTGAGGAAACACTTAGCTAACCTAAATGAGTTCAAGTCTCCAGGTCCAGATGAATTACACCCCAGAGTACTGAAGGAGATAGCAGAAGAAATTTTTGAACCCCTCTCCATAATTTTTGAAAATTCTTGAAAAACAGGAGAAGTGCCAGAAGACTGGAGAAGAGCAAATGTTGTTCCTATCTTCAAAAAGGGGAAGAAGGTGGACCCAGGCAACTATAGGCCGGTGAGTCTGACTTCTATACCAGGAAAGATCTTTGAACAAATTATTAAAAAACATGTATGTCAATACCTGGATAAGAATGAAGTGATTAAACAGAGTCAGCATGGGTTTGTAACTAATAAGTCATGTCAGACTAACTTAATTTCCTTCTATGACGGTATCACTGATTGGGTGGATCAAGGAAATGCTGTAGATATAGTATATCTTGACTTCAGCAAAGCATTTGACAAAGTCTCTCATACAATCCTTATTGAAAAAATGACTAAGTATGGAATGGACAAGGCAACTGTTAGGTGGATTCATAACTGGCTTAGTGATCGGACCCAAAGAGTGGTCGTAAATGGCTGCACATCCAGTTGGAAGAATGTCTCAAGTTGGGTACCACAGGGCTCTGTCCTGGGCCCTGTATTGTTCAACATCTTTATCAACGATTTAGATGAAGGAATTGAGGGTAAACTGATTAAATTTGCTGATGACACAAAGCTAGGAGGGATAGCTAATACAAGAGAAGAGAGAGAGAGGATTAAAAAAGATTTAAATAAACTGGAGAAGTGGGCAGCAACTAACAGAATGGTTTTTAACAGGGAGAAATGCAAAGTACTACATCTGGGCAATAAAAATGAAAAAAGCATATATAGAATGGGAGGAATAGGGCTAAGCAACAGCACATGTGAAAAAGACTTGGGTATACTAATAGATCACAGACTGAATATGAGTCAACAGTGTGATGCAGCAGCAAAAAAGGCAAATGCAATTCTAGGATGTATTAACAGAAGCATACAGTCTAGATCACGTGAAGTCATTATTTCCCTCTATTCCACTTTGGTCAGACCTCATCTGGAATATTGTGTCCAGTTTTGGGCACCACATTTTAAAAAAGACATCAACAAACTGGAGCAAGTTCAGAAAAGAGCGACCAGAATGGTGACCGGTCTGCAAACCCTGTCTTATGAGGAAACATTGCAGGATTTGGGAATGTTTAGTTTGCAAAAGAGAAGACTGAGAGGAGACTTAATAGCTGTCTACAAATATCTAAAGGGCTGTCACATTGTAGAAGGATCAACTTTATTCTCATTTGCACAAGGAAAGACTAGAAGCAATGGGATGAAACTGAATGGGAGGAGACACAGATTAGATATTAGAAAAAACTTTTTGACAGTTAGAGTGATCAATGAGTGGAACAGGCTGCCACGAGAAGTGGTGCGTTCTCCTTCAATGGAAGTCTTCAAACAGAGGCTGGACAGACATCTGACTGGGATGATTTAGCGAATCCTGCTTTGAGCAGGGGGTTGGACCAGATGGCCCAGGAGGTCCCTTCCAACTCTACTATTCTATGATTTAAATGGAAAACATGGTACTACAACAAACCTGCAAAGAGAGGACCGCCCGCCAAATCTCTCACCCAGGGTAAAGAGTGCATTAATCAGAGAAGTAACCTTGAAGTAGTTGCAGCGTTCCCAAGCAAAGACTAGAGTATCTGTCCATATGACCACAATAAGTCGTACACTTCACATGGGTAGCTTTATGGAAGTGTGGGCAGAGTAAAGCTTTTACATGCACACAAAAATTGTAAGGCTGATTTTGAGTTTGCCAAAAGACATGTGGGAGACTCACCAAATATATGGAGGATGGTGCTGTGGTCGGATGAGATAAAAACTGAACTTTTTGGCCACCAAAGTAAACGCTATATCTGGTGCTAAACCAACAAAGTTCATCACACCAAGAACACTATCCCCACAGTGAAACATTGTGGTGGCAGCATCATGCTATGGTGATGCTTTTTGGCAGCAGGGACAGAGTAAACGGTCAGAGTTGAGGGGAAGATGGAAGGTGCGAAATATAGGGATATTTTTGAGCAAAACCTGTTTAAGCCTGTCAGTGATTTCAGATTGGGATAGACAAGACAATGACCCAAAGCATACTGCTAAAACAACACCTGGATGGTTTAAGGGAAAACGTGCAAATGTTTTTGAGTGGCCTACTCAAAGCCCAGACATTACTCCAATTGAGAATCTGTGGTCAGACATGAAGAATGCAGTTCACCAGAGGAAGCCATGTAACTTAAAGGCGCTGGAACAGTTTTGCCTTGAAGAATGTGCAAAAATCCCAGTGTCAACATGTGGAAATGCTCATGGAGACTTACACAAAGCGACTTGCAACTGTAATGGTGGCAAATGGAGTCTCTACAAAGTTCTGACTTTAGGGGTCGAATACTTATGCACACTGAAGTTTTCAGTTATTTTGTCCTATTTGTTGTTTTCTTTACAATAAAAAGAAACTCAAATGTTCACGCTAAAAAAAACAGTGAAATTCCAGGTTGTGAGGTAGTAAAACACAAAAACAAGAACTAGCTTCTCATTTACCTCTGTCAATGGTTCAGTGGTCATCACATTACCACAAGTATGCAAACGTATAAAACATAGAGACGTTAATGAGATTTCAGCGCTGAAATGCAGCACCGGACACCTGCAGCGGCGTACTGCACATCGGACACCCCCTCGTCCCGGCCTGCGGCATCACTACACTCCTGCCTCCTCCAGCAGCGACTCTGGAACCCCGCTTCACCTCAGCCACCACCACCGGTAAGCAGTAAGAAGCATGGATTCTAAGAAGCACCACCATTTTATTTAAAAAAAAAACCTATTTTTTTCCTCAAAATTTGGGGTGAGTCTTATAATCCAGAGCGTTTTATAATCCGAAAATGCAGTAAACATTGGGTGACCAAGGTGTGAGATTAAACAATGTCTGTGGCTGACCAAGGTGTGAAATTGAGCAATGCCTGAGCAACTCAATGGGAGATCAAAGTGTAAAACTAAACAGTGTCCTGCAAATTCAATGTAGTCAGTAGCCAGTGTCTTAAGTATTCCTGACCAATTCACCTCCCCCATGTACATTTGTATTGTGTATTTTTTCATGAACATATATATTGCATTGGTAACCTGCGTTCATGCTTTTATGGCTGAACTTTGAGATACTAAAAAAAACGCATCAAGTCTGCATTTTTTACGCTGCTTCTTTTCTGCCAAAAGAGGAGGTTTTCCTGTACCCAAAAACGCAACGTTTCAGAGTACAGGTTTCCAGCTGCTGCAGTCCCACAGGTTAGCAGATGCAACGTATTCAAATATTAGGAATCGCGGTAACCTGCACTGCTCGTAGTGAATCCTCACAAAAGAAGCCAAGAAACAACAGAGGCTAACAGTACTGTTTGCTCCCAATGCATTTCAGAGTCCTCTCACTTCTTCATCAGGAGACCATAAAGATTAACCCCTTCACTCCCCAAGCTTGCTTTCACCTTCGTGATCAGTGTCACTATATGTGGTATTAACTCTGGAATGTTTCAACTGATCCTGAGATTTTTTTTTTGTGACACAGGGTACTTGATGATAGTGGTATATTTTGGTTGATATGACTTGTGTATAATTGTGAACATATCTAAAATTTGACAGTTTGAAAATGTATCAAATTTTTGTGCCTGTAAGTTGCAGAGTGTATTGCCAACTGTTCAGCAATAAGGTTCGGATACGGCTTTAAAGAAGGCTACTACTTGGATATAACACAATTTTAGTATACAATGATTATAAAACACCAAATTAATGGAATGGCAGATATAATATTACCCTGTCTTGTTAATTAATTTCACGTTACTCATACAATTATTATGAATTATAGTACATAGAGAAATAAGTATCCATACTATACATTACCAAGCATTGTAGCATCACTTCTCTACTGGAGGGACCACAGTGTCAAGAAGGAAAATACTCTGGCCTTGTCATCACCGAAACCGTACACCCATGATAGCTTCTGGAAATGTCCTTTCCTGGAAATGTCCCCTCTGTAAATGTCCCTTCCCCTCACTGACATAGGGTCCACCTTTTTATACACAACACTCCCACATTACAACTGTGCAGTATGTTTAGTCTGCATCAGAATCTTGAATCTGCACAGTATGTTGTTGTCTTGACAACAGCACAAGACTTCAAGGTCTGTTTGTTATAGACTACTACAATCTTAGTTTGTTTGCACCAACCAGAGATTTGTTTGCCATTAGTATGTCTCTTAACAATAGCACAATGCATCAGTGTTGTTTTGCTACTGATTATAACCCAGACTCTGTTTGCCTCTGGTCAACTTGTCATAGTTGTCTATCACTGTTCAAAGTTCAACATATGTTGCTTGTTACAAAGTTAACTCTTCATGCTCATAGCATAACGCTCTAAGATGGGCAGCATGACTTCCATAATCACCTATTCTGAAAACTGGATACCTATCGTAACCCAGGCACACACGCATACATGTCAAGATGTGTATCACAATCGGTCCTCGATTATTGATGTCATACATGACCCAATATTGCTACATGAGACCATAACATTTTGGTCTCTCTTGTCAATCAAGAATCATACTATTATTGAGCACAAGACTTCCATGTTCAAGCAGCATAAATATTCATTATCTATACAGTTGTTATTCCTATTGTAAGAATGCACCACACAGAATTAGTTGGAAAGCTCCTTGTAGAATTCCCATCAACCACCCCCCAAGTGAAAGTATTCAGTATCTATCACTGTTTGTCAACGCAAATATCACAGTGGTCACTTGTGTACAAATCAGGATAATGAATCTTTGAAACACAGAGCTTCAAAGACCACAGAACAATTCCTTGTCTTACGGTATTGACACAGAGCAAACGCTTTGTGGCTCAGTGTCAAAGTTCAGCATTAATGATATTACACCATAGTATATTGCAATATAGTGTTTGGATTCAAACAACCATATTTCATATTTGCAATACTTTCCATCCTTGGTCTAATGACCACACTATATCAAAACATATAAACAATATATTACATTATGTAGGCTATAAGATATCCATATTTTTATTAGCACCACACAGAGTTATGTCACACAAAATAGTAACATTTCCCAAATGTCTACTTTACATCAGCACAACTTAACATATTTTTTTTTGCTAGGAATTTTCCCAACAAAATTTACAAAACCAATGTTTTTAAGGGCCACATCACATTTGAAGCAACTTTGAGGGTCTATATGACAGAAAATACCCAAAAGAGACGCTGTTATAAAAACTGCACTACTCAAGGTGCTCAAAACCACATTCATGAAGTTTATTAACCCTTCAGGTGCTTCATGGGAACTGAAGCAATGTGGAAAGAAAAAATTAACATTTAACTATTTTTCACAATTATGCTTTAGACCCAAATTTTTCTATTTTCACAAGGGTAACAGGAGAAAATGAACCCCAATATTTGTTGTGCAATATTTCCTGAGCATTCCGATACCCCATTTGTGTGGGAAACTGCTGTTTGGGCGCACGGCAGGGCTCGGAAGAGGAGCGCCATTTGACTTTTTGAATGCAAAATTAACATTAATAATTAGCAGATGCCATGTCTTGTTTGGAAAGCCTATGATGTGACCCCATTTTGGAAACTAGACCCCTCAAGGACCTCACTCCAGATGCTTCACAGAAATTATTTTTTATATTATTGAATTTTATTAAGTTTTTCAAAATAATATTACAGAAGACAATCAAAGCCCTTCAATACAAGAACATATTTCTTAAGATAGCAAAAATTGATGCAATTTCTAACAAACAAATTTGTCATCATTATTAAGTTGGCACAGTGTAATAGGTTTACATCTCAATATATTACTTAAACAAAAACACCTACCTTACAAGGCACAAGACAGAAGGAGGGGATAAAGCCTATATTTATTATATGACCCATAGCAACTCATTTTCGCTGTATTTATTAGTAGTCTCTCGGAACCCAATACGTGTCCCAAGGAGTTCAAACTGCATTCAAGCAGTCATTATTATTATTTATCCTAGCAGTGACATATTCTGTGCCTTGAAAGTCTTGTATTCGCGACTGTAGCTCAGTGTTTGATGGGGGACGAAACGACTTACACTTAGAGGCTCTTAAACATCTGGCAGCTGTTGTCATATAATAAAAGCTGTTTGACTTTACGACCTAATTGAAATGGTGATTTACTGAGTAAAAAAAAGTTTTGGACCCATGGGGCTCTGATGGTCGGTGACAATACTAATCACAGACATATTCCCAGAAGACTAGAATATTTGGGCATGGCCAAAACAAATGGGGCAGGTCACTTTCTGGCATTCCCACATCTCCAACAACAACTAGGGATCATAGGGCTGAGTTTATGAAGGAAGGAAGGAGTATGATACCAGAATATGAGTAGTTTATACTAGTTTTCCTTGTAGGTGTAACATGTAGAAGTTTTGACTGTGTTTCTCCAAATCTCCTGCCAAATACAGAGTGTAAGAGGTTCTGCCCAAAAAATACTTCCCATTTACGGATATAAGAGTATTTTGGGGTGCTCATCTGGATAAGGATTCATTAATATCTGGTAAATATCTGACATAATGCCCCTGGGCGAAACACTTGCTCTACACAATCTTTCAAAATGTGTGGGATAAGAGAATTCAAAGGTGGAGTAAAGACAATGCACAAAGTGTTTGATCTGCAAGTATGTGTATTGAGAGTTAGCTGGTAGATTATGCCTGGTGTATAAAGGTAGTAAGGTCCCAGAGTGCATATCCACTATATGTGCAAAGCAGAAAAGCTGCTTGTTAAACCATGGCTTTGTCTGATTACCACTCAGACTATCCATATCACTGGTTTAAATAGGAATGAAGTTTAAGGGGAATGTTCTAATACTAGTGGGAGTTTTTTTAAACATTGATCCCAGATCATTTTGGTAAAGGTTATTGGGCCCATCATGTGTGAATCTAACTTGTTGGAAGAGTTTTCCCAAAGATAGGAGTTAGGGTTAACCAGTTTCTCAACCTCCATCCATCTAAAAAATGCTCTGAGATTAGACTACGCTGGGATATGCCGAAGATGAGCCGCCCAATTATACTTAATGATATCAGGGACCTCCAGGCCTCCCCTTAATTTACTCGCAAGCATCATGCGATTTTTATTTCTATGCCTTTTGTTCACCCAAATAAATTGATGAATATATGATTGGACATTACATAGTTTTCTATGTTTCAAACAGGTATGATAGTTTTGAAATTATGGTCGTTTTGACAGCTGACATTCTACCGAGCAAAGACAGCGTAAACTGGCTCCATATATTAAGTAATCGCCTAAGTTCCAGAAATATTTTGGAAAATTATGCTGGTATAATGTTTTATAGTTAGAGGACAATTGAACCCCTAGATATGCTAGGGAGGTGTCTTTCCATCTGTAATTATAGTTTCCCTCTAATGGATTTAATGCAGAATCTGAGACATTTAAAGGAAGCACTTCTGTTTTGTTATTGTTAACTTTGTAGCCTGATAATTGGCCAAACTTTCCCAAAAGAGCATGCATATTAGAGAGGGTGACATGTAGTTGTGTTAGTGTCAGTAGAAAATAGTCTGCAAATAGAGATAATTTGAATTTCCTGTCCTTTTCCACTACTCCATGAATGTTTGGGTCAAGGGATATGGCCGCAGCTAGAGGATCTATGCAAAAAACAAATAGGGGGGGACAGTTGGCACCCCTGCCAGGGCCATAATGAATTAAGAGGCCGAGAGCACGTGTTGGAGTTTAACTGATGCTCAGGGTTGTGAATACAGAATCTGCATGGCTCTGATAAACGGCTCCGAGAGTCTAAATTGGTTCAGAGTTTCGAATATAAATGACCACCCAAAGCGGTCAAATGCCTTTTTGGCATATAGGCTGAGTAGCAGTGCTGATCCCTCTATTCTGTTTACAGCCTCAATGAGGTCTGTTACCTTCCTTGTATAATTTTACAACATTAGTCTGTGAAAATGAAAAAAATATATACCGTATATACTCAAGTATAAGCTGACCCAAGTATTAGCCGACCCCCCTAATTTTGCCACAAAAAACTGGGAAAACTTATTGACTCGAGTATAAGCCTAGGGAGGAAAATGTAGCAGCTACTGGTGAATTTAAAAAATAAAAATAGATACCAATAAAAGTAAAATTAATTGAGACATCAGTAGGTTAAATGTTTTTGAATATCCATATTGAATCAGGAGCCCCATATAATGCTCCATACAGTTCATGATAGCCCCATAAGATGCTCCATACAAAATACACCCCATATAATGCTGCACAAAGGTTAATAATGGCCCCATAAGATGCTCCATAGAATAATATGCCCCATATGCTGTTCCATAAAGGTTATGGCCCCATAAGATGTCCCATAGATAATGCCCCCATATGCTGCCCCATAAGATGCTCCATAGATTATGCCCCCATATGCTGCTCCCATAAGATGCTCCATAGATTATTCCCCCATATGCTGCCCCCATAAGATGCTCCATAGATTATTCCCCATATGCTGCCTCCATAAAATGCTCCATAGATTGTGCCCCTATATGCTGCCCCCATATGATGCTCCATAGATTATGGCTCCATATGCTGCCCCCATAAGATGCTCCATAGATTATGGCCCCATATGCTGCCCCCATAAGATGCTCCATACAAAATACACCCCATATAATGCTGCACAAAGGTTAATAATGGCCCCATAAGATGCTCCATAGAATAATATGCCCCATATGCTGCTCCTTAAAGGTTATGGCCCCATAAGATGTTCCATAGATAATGCCCCCATATGCTGCCCCATAAGACGCTCCATAGATTATGCCCCCATATGCTGCCCCCATAAGATACTCCATAGATTTTTCCCCCATATGCTGCCCCATAAAATGCTCCATAGATTATGCCCCTATATGCTGCCCCATAAGATGCTCCATAGATTATGCCCCCATATGCTGCCCCCATAAGATACTCCATAGATTTTTCCCCCATATGCTGCCCCCATAAAATGCTCCATAGATTATGCCCCTATATGCTGCCCCCATAAGATGCTCCATAGATTATGGCCCCATATGCTGCCCCCATAAGATGCTTCATAGATTATGCCCCTATATGCTGCCCCCATAAGATGCTCCATAGATTATGGCCCCATATGCTGCCCCCATAAGATGCTCCATAGATCATTCCCCCATAAGATGCTTCATAGATCATGCCCCCATATGCTGCCCCATAAGATGCTCCATAGATTATGGCCCCATATGGTGCTGCTGCTGCATTTAAAAATAAAAAAATGACACCTCTCCGTCGCTGGGGCCAGGTGCCGGTGTCACTGCTGGCACCTGATGTCATGATCCCAGTGCAGGTTTTTGAGCTGCACACCTGGGGTTAATGTCTGGAGCTCTGTGCAGGTTTTGACCTGCACACTTGGGGTTAATGATTGTGGCCTCTTTCTAGTTCTGGGAGAGCTTCTTAAACCCCTGGGAAGCTTCAATCCCTGCCATTTATACTTTTGCCTTTGACCTAGTGTGCTGACCCCTGTGCGCCTGTTTGTTGCTATAGCTTGTTTATATGGTTCTGACCCGGTTCTGTTTCCTGTTGTGAGTTTGCCTGTTGATTTTGTACTGCGTTATTATCTCTGTATGACTCATTGCCTGTGACCTGACTACTCTCTGCTCGCCCCTCTTGTACCTTTGCAGCTATCTCTGTGTGTGACTCACTGGCTAAGTCTTCACAATTCTCCCTGTCTATGCCCCTGGTAACTTTGTCTCGCAGTTACCCTGCTAGGAGTTATCTTGCAGCTCCTAGCTCTGTGGAGTTTAGGCCACGCCCCTAGCAGTCACGTGCTTCAGGTCCTGCGGCTCTGAAGTACGCATCTACTCGGCTGCTGCCCGCTCCACAGGTATCTTTGAGCACTGTTCGCTTTACTCAGGACACGCGCACTGGCTCAGTGAGCAAGTTCAGTGCCGTGTTCCAGACATTATAACTGGCCTACAATTTTTTTTTTTCTCTCCTCAGTTCTGCAGCATGGACCCAATGTGTGCTTTATCTGAGCAGGTGAAATGCTTGACTCAGTCACTGCAGAAGCTTTTTTGAATCAGATCTTTTTTATTAAACATTCAGGAATCAATACAGAAAGAATATGACATCTTATATAGCTAGTAAAATTTACATTGAGAGCAAATATTATTTAAAGGGTAAAACTCTTCCTGTGTAAGAATAAATAAAAAGAAGAAATCTCAAAACACAGATATTTGCATAAAATTGAGCCTATAAACAACATGGCTCCACAAATAAACAAAAATCAAAATTATACATCAGTGCCTCATTTCAGCGGGAAAACCATCCCCGCCAGCCGCGCCACTCCGCATCATATTTCGCCCCCCCCGCCCCCCACGGATATCAGGTCCAATCCACCCCAGCTCCCTCCCACCGCGCCACTCAAAATCTACTTCGCCACAAAGGGCACTAGACTTTATTTTCACCCCCCAAGCATCCCCTCATCGCAAGCACAACAGCAACTGGTCCAACATCGCATCCCGTACCAGTGCGCCCGAGGGGAGACCCGGTGACTCCATCCATGGCTGCCAAATTTTGTAAAACTTTCTTAATGCATTTCTTTTTAAATAAGCCCCCCTTTCCAATCTGATGACATTATTTAGTTTATTTTTAAGCTCTGACAATGTTGGTGGCATAGGATCCAACCAATGATATGCAAGTATCTTTCTTGCCTGATACAGGATGCGTGCTATTCCCAGGGCCACTGCAGAGTCCGGGTCAACCCCCTCCTCCCACAAATTCAACAAACATAGACGAGGTGACGGTCGTATTGTGATATGGTATACTTGGGCTATGAGTCCCAGGGTCTGCCTCCAGAAATCCCCAATGTGCCCGCACTCCCACATAAGATGCATCAAGTGGGCATCATCCTGCCCACACCTAACACATTGTGTATTGGGCCTAAGTCCCATTTTAAATAATAAGCTGGGTGTTTTATATACCCTGTGAATGAGATATATTTGCGAAAGCCGCTGGCACTCAGAAACCGCCATTTTAGGGACCTGTTCTAGAATATCGGACCACTGGTCCTCCGTCAGGGGGCCAACGTCCCGTTCCCACTTATTCTTAGCAGCAGTCAGTGGATATGTCTCCAGATGGGCAGGTAATAATCTTTTATATAATTCAGAGATAAGTCCCCTAGAAGACTCAGATGTAAGTAGCATATGTAGTGTTTGATTATGTGTCACTATCACCGGATTTGTCCTTCTCTGTTTTTCCAATGCATGTCTTAGCTGTAAGTACTGATAAAAGAAGACGTGCGGGAGGTGAAATTCTGTTCTCAATTGTTCAAAACTCTTAAGAGTATTATTTTGCAAAATTTGTGACACCAGATAAATCCCTTTATCTTCCCATCTTCCGAACCCCACCAGCTTTTTGATCTCTTGCAAATCCGGATTTCGCCACAATGGCCACAATTCCGTAGGCCCATTTATCTTCAAAAGAGACTTACCCCTATCCCACACCTTGAAAATCATAGCCAACGTGGGGTATCGTGCCCCATTTATCTGCCGTCTTCCCACCTCCAACCGGCACCCTGGATATTTCCATACCGATCCTTCCCTCACAATATCACCACCATTGTCACACGCCCCGTCTCTACCCCAACCCTTAAGATGTTGCATCTGGGAGGCTATAAAGTATATGAATGGGTTTGGCACCGCCAATCCTCCCTCCTCCTTCCCTCGCTGCAGTATCTCCAAGCGAATCCTAGCCTGTTTTTTCTTCCAAATTAATTCCCGGAATAATGTATTTATTTTTGCAAAAAAGTCCCTACAGATCCACACCGGAGAATTATGTATCAAATATAATAATTGTGGCATCATTACCATTTTGATTAAGTTAGATCTACCAATATTCGACAACGGCAGGCGACACCAAGTATGTACTTTTGCTCTAAATCGCTGCAACAGGGGCTCCAGATTCAGAGCCCGAAAATCCTTCGGGGCAGGACTAACAATTATACCCAGATACCTAAACCTCCGAACTACAGGGACCGGTATCTGCAAATCTGAGAAATCCGCCGGGAGAGGGTCTATCGGCATTAAAGCTGATTTGGACCAATTAATCCGAAGACCAGACCTCAGCCCAAATTCTCGAATGACCTCCATTGCCGGCAAAATCGAGGAATGTACCTTATCTAAATATAGAAGTAAATCATCCGCGTACAATGATATCCTCAACTCCACAGTTCCACATCTGAATCCCATTATTTCTCTGGACTTCCGAATTGCAACTGCCAATGGCTCCACCGCAGTAGCAAATAGCAAGGGCGAGAGCGGGCACCCCTGTCTAGTACCTCTCCCAAGAGGAAAAGACTCAGAGACCCTGCCATTAGCCCCAACCTTCGCCACCGGCGAGCCATACAACAGCCTCACCCAATTTATAAATCTGTGTCCAAAGCCCATTTTCCGAAGTACCGCCCACAAAAAACCCCACTCCAAACTATCGAACACCTTAGCGGCGTCTAAGGACAAAATTGCTCTTCCCCCCAACTCCCCAGAACTATGTTGAATCCCCAAGTATAGTTTCCTAAGGTTCATAGATGTGGCTCTGCCTGGGATAAATCCTGTCTGATCCTTCTGTATAACAGATGAGATAACTCGGGACATCCTATTGGCGAGTACCTTGGCCAATAATTTAACATCTGTTGATAATAGGGAAATCGGGCGATATGAATCCGGAACCTCTGGATCCTTTCCGGGCTTTAATATTAAAACTATCAAAGCTTCCCTCATAGATGGCGGGAGGACCCTCTGCCTTTCAGCCTCTTCAAATACCTTAAGTAGCTTAGGTAGCAGTAAGGGTGCATAGGTTTTGTAAAACTCGCCAGGCAGGCCATCCATTCCTGGAGCCTTTTCATTTTGCATCTGACCAAGCGCCTCCTCCAACAGGATGTCCCGATCCAATGAATCCCTATCGCTATCAGCCAATGCAGGGAGAGAGAGAGCATCCAGGTACTGCTCAATCTCAGTCTCCGTGAGACTGCAATCTGATGTGTATAGTCGCATATAATACCTCCTTATCTCACTCACTATGTCCGCACTGTCTGTCACAGGACCACCCGAGTCCGTTTTTAGCCTATTGATATATGAAGATCCGTCCTGTGCTCTAATGACCGTGGCCAATAAATGTCCTACTCCCTCCCCCTCTATAAAATATTTTTGTTTGAGGAAATAACGTTTATTTGCTGCCGCCGACATGAGGTTTTCCCTGAGCGACCCCTGTGCCTTCTCCAAAGCTTTTTTAGTTTCCTCTGTCGGGTTGAGTATCACCGCAGCCTCCGCAACAGACACCTCCTGGATCAGACTCTGGGTGTAGCGTCTATTTTGGCTTTTCCGTGTGCATATTTCTCTAATATATAAGCCCCTGACATAGGCTTTCATGGAATCCCAGACTATGTGTGATGATGCAGAGTACTCATTAAGTTGAAAATATTCTAGAATGGCATCATGCAAAGATCCCCCTATAAGCTGGATCCAGAAGGGATTAAGCTTCCAGATAGGTCTAGATAGGGTGAGGGGGTGTCCCCATGAAAGTGTGACATGTAGCGGCGAGTGATCAGATACACTTCTAGGCAGGTAGGCCACCCCTCGTACATATGGGGTCATGAGTGTATTCCCAATGGCCAGGTCTATCCGTGACATAGCGTGGTGGGAGCTAGAGTAGCAGGAAAACTGTCTGGCTGTGGGGTTTTGGACACGCCAAAGATCTACCATACCCAGCTCCACTAACGTTCTAGCAAATGAGGTTGAGGCTGCATCCTCTGATATGTTTCCCGAATGCAACTTATCCAAATAGGGATGCAAATATGTATTAAAATCTCCTATTAGAAGAGTCGGCGCAGGGGGAAAGGAACCCAAAATAGACAAGATTCTTTTTACTGGTTCGACTGAATAGGGCGGGGGGATGTATATGGCAACCAAAATAAATTGTATACCGTATAACGTGCAAAGCAAACATACAAATCTGCCCCCAGGGTCAACCACTGATTTAGTACATGAGAAGGGGATGGACCTGTGCACCAGCACACTGACACCCCGCGCATGGGTCGAGTACGTGGAATGATATTCATGTGAAACCCATCCCTTTCTTAGCCAATGAATATTATCTTTCACCATGTGGGTCTCAGACATACACAGGATAGCCGGGAGAAATTTCTGCATATTAGTAAATATAGCACATCTCTTATTTGCATCCCCGAGCCCCCTAACATTCCACGCTACAATATTAAGTGATATCGCCATAAGAGCAGACTAAAAAATGAGAAATCGGAACATACTCCACTCCCGAGGGAGAGAGGCAATCTCCACCATCCCTAAGTACAAAGAATTGGGCGACACGGCTGACGCACATCACATCCCACAGAACAATTAGGGAATACAACAACAAACGAAAAAAACAAAGGAGGGAGAGGGAGCACTGCACACCAGTGCACAGCGCCCCTACCCCCAAACACAAGTGTAACTTGCACATTTCTCTCAAATAGAGAGAATCAGGGCTAGAAAACTCGCCCAGAGTCCATGCAGGGAGAAGGGTCCACAGCTTGTCACTGTAACGAGTGTCCACAGCAATCCGGTCAGCTCCCGCCCTGAATCCGAAATGGAATGAACAGTAGTAATTATACCAGCATAGCGTCCTAGACAAAAAGGAGTAACAACACCTGGTGGCGAAAAAAGGGAGAACTTCAAGTATTCTTCCTCCTCATGGACCTCTCATTAATATCCAGCCAGGACAGCGCCATTCCCGCCGTATCAAAAAAGTGCGTTTCTCCATTCACATCAATCCGCAGTCTAGCAGGGTACATCATGGAATATGTCACCTGTAAGTCACGTAGGCGTTTTTTAATCTCAATAAATTGCGCCCTTTTACGCTGCACCTCCAGGGAAAAATCAGGGAAAATGGAGACTTTCCTCCCATTAATAGCAAGTTCCTTAATGTCTCTGGATCTGCGCAGGATAGCATCTCTATCTTTAAAGTGTAGGAGCTTAAGCAAGATGGGACGCGGGGGTGCTCCCGGCGGGGGGGCACGCGTAGGGAGAAGCTGCATTGCAGCATTGCATGAACATCCGATTCTTACACTATGGCTGGTCCGAACAACGAAAGCAATTGTTACTATCTACCTTCCGTGTCTCCCCTTTTCCTCATATATTGTAAGCTTGCGAGCAGGGCCCTCATTCTTCTTGGTATCTGTTATGCTGTCATGTCTGTTGTATATACAAGTCCCCTCTAAATTATAAAGTGCTGTGGAATATGTCGGCGCTATAGAAATAAAATTATTATTATTATTGTTAAATCTTGCCAAATCAAACAAGGTGATTTTCTGGATTTGTTTTCTCATTTTGACTCTCATTGTTGTGGTCTACCTATGATGTCTATTACAGGCCTCTCATCTTTTTAAGTAGTAGAACTTGCACAATTGCTGGCTGACTAAATACTCTTTTCCCCCACTGTAGGCCCCTCAATGTCACTTCAAATGTGAGGTGGTCCCTAAAAAATTGCTTTGCAAAATCTTGTTGTAAAAAAGAGAAATTAATGGTCAACTTTTAACCCTTATAACATCCTAACAAAAAAAAAAAAAATGATGTTTCAAAAATTGTGCTGATGTAAAGTAAACATATGGGAAATGTTATTTATTAAATATTTTTTGTGGCATGACTAATTTAAGGTCATAAAAATGAACTTTGAAAATTGCAAAATGTTAATAATTTTTGCCTAATTTCTGTTTTTTTTAATACCGTATTTTCCGGTGTATAAGACGACCCCCCAACTTTTCCAGTGAAAATAGAAAATCTTCTTAAAAGTCGGGGTTCTTCTTATATGCCGTGTGTCATTTTATACGCCGGGTGCAGAGCAATCTACATATAGTGGGAGAGTGGTCTCACAGCGAAGATGTAACTGGAGTTATCCCCCTTTTACCTCATTGGTGGCAGCAGTGCTATCTGCGGCTCAGTGCTGGAGGTCGGTAGCGGCGGCACCTCTTGTGTAGCATGGGGGCTCTGTGCTGGGGGTCGGCAGCGGCTCCTCTTTGTGCAGCTGGGGGACGGCAGCGGCTCTTATGTCCTGCGTCGGGGCTCCGCCGGCATATGCCCAAAGCCCCCAGCAGCTCCATTGCTGCGATGAGGTGGCCAGCGGGAAAATGTCCGCTGGAGCCCGAGCAAGCTCAGATTCAGATCTCGTCCCGAGATCTCAGGAGATGAGATCTGAATCTGAGCTCGCGCGGGCTCCAGCGACCATTTTCCCGGAGGCCACCGCATCGCAGCAATGGAGCTGCCGTGGGCCTCCGGGCTTTGGGTATATGCCAGCGGAGACCCGACGCAGGACATAGAGCCGCCGCCGTCCCCCCCAGCTGCACAAAGAGGAGCCGCCGCCGACCCCCAGCACAGAGCCCCCATGCTACACAAGAGGAGCCGCCCCCGCTGCCAACCCCCAGCACTGAGCCGCAGATAGCACCGCTGCCACCAATGAGGTAAAAGGAGGATGATAACTCCAGTTACAACATCCCTGTGAGACGCCCCCTCCCTTCGTCATCGGGACCACTCCCCCACTATATGCAGAGATTGGTCTGCACCCGGAGCATAAGACGACACCCGGCATATTAGACGACCCCCGACTTTTAAGAAGATTTTCAGGGGTTAAAAAGTCATCTTATACGCCGGAAAATACGGTATATTTTTTTTAACAAATAAACGCAAGTCATTTCAAAGAAATTTTACCGCTATCATGAAGTTCAATTTGTCACGAGAAAACAGTGTCAGAATCAGTGGGATCCATTGAAGCGTTCCAGAGTTATGACCTCATAAAGGGAGTGGTCAGAATTGTAAAAATTGGCCTGCTCAAGAAGGTGAAAGCAGGCTTCAGGGTGAAGGGGTTAAAGTCTGTGGTATTTATTTACAGTGGGTTGTGGAAGCGAGAGTTTGTGGGTGGGGTTTTATTTATGCCTTCCTCCTTTGGTTGATTTCCTCCCTTATTTACCTTTTTTTCGCCACGCCCAGACTTTCTAGGTCAGGTGGTATAAATAAAATGGCACCCGACTCAGCACATGCGCAAACTACCTGGCACGAGTGTATTGCAATAAATTCTGTGAAAAAAAAAAAATCATAAAAAAAAAAAACTGTGGCATTTGGTGGGTGCGTGAGTTTGTAGATGGGGTCTTATATGTCTTCCTCCCCTGGTTGCTTTCTTTTATTTTTTATTTTCAGCTTTTTTTTTTTTTTGTCAGTGCAATTTTCTTTTTGACTGTTGAAAAAAAAATGGTGTCTCAGTCAGCGCGTTTGCTTATCGTCCTTCTCCTAGTCGCAGGAGACATTGCTCCCAATCCTGGTCCCCCATGTTATAGAAAGTCAAACCCCCCAACTGCTACACTTAGAAACCCCTCTAATCTGATTAATATTCCCTGCCTGCCATCTGTCTCTCTTAATTGTGCTCTTTGGAATTCTCGCTCAGTGTGTAACAAACTCTCCTTCATCCATGACTTCTTCCTTTCTAATTCTCTTAACCTCCTGGCACTTACTGAAACCTGGATCCAGCAGTCAGACACTACCGCTGCTGCTGCTCTTTCATACGGGGGGCTACACTTCTCTCATACCCCAAGATCAGACAGTAGAGCAGGTGGAGGCGTTGGTCTGCTCCTATCATCAAAATGTACCTTTCAGGTTATCCCTCAAGTACCCTCACTTGTCTTCCCTTCTTTTGAGGTCCATGCCGTCAGACTCTACACCCCCCTCTCCATGCGAGTGGCGGTGGTGTATCGTCCTCCCGGCCCCTCCCATCAGTTCCTGGATCATTTTGCCACTTGGCTTCCACATTTTCTCTCCTGTGACATCCCTACCGTCATCATGGGAGATTTCAACATCCCCATTGCTCTTCCCCTCTCACCATCTTCTACTCATCTTTTATCTCTAACCTCCTCATTTGGCCTTTCGCAGCTTACTAATTCTCCAACGCATGAAGACGGAAACTCCCTCGACTTGGTCTTCTCTTCTTGGCTTTGTGCAGTGGATGATTTTGCAAACTCCCCTCTCCCGCTCTCTGACCACAATCTTCTTTCATTCTCTATCAAGAACTGCCAGGCTGCTCAGGTCACCCCCACTGTCCTGACTTATAGAAACATACAGGCCATTAACACCCAGAAACTTATGAAGAACTTGCAGTCTTCATTGGCCCCTATCTCCTCCCTCTCATGTCCTGATTCTGCATTGAAGCATTACAATAAAACACTTCAAAGTGCCCTGGATGAATTTGCACCCCCTATAAATAGAACACCACAACGCAGACGGCGACAACCCTGGCACACGGTGCAAACACGTTTCCTGCAGCGGTGCTCCAGGTGCGCCGAACGTCTGTGGAGAAAATCCAATCTACACGAAGATTTCATACATTATAAGTTTATGCTTAGAACATATAACACTGCCCTTCACCTCTCCAAACAAACCTATTTCAACACACTCATCACCTCACTGTCAAATAACCCAAAACGTCTTTGACACTTTTCATTCTCTACTCAATCCAAGAGTACAGGCCCCAACCACAGAGCTCAGAGCTGACGATCTGGCCAATTACTTCAAAGAAAAAATTGACCAGATTCGACAGGAAATTATCTCCCAACCACCTCATACCACGCACTGTCCTCCCTCCCCCACTGCATCTAGCTCACTCTCTGATTTTGAACCAGTCACAGAAGAAGAAGTAAGCAGGCTCCTTACATCTTCTCGCCCAACTACTTGCACCAGTGACCCATTTCCGTCACATCTCCTCCAGTCCCTTTCCCCTGCTGTCACCCCTCACCTAACTAAAATATTTAACCTCTCTCTCTCTTCTGGTATTTTTCCATCCTCATTTAAGCATGCCATCATACATCCACTACTTAAAAAACCATCCCTCGACCAAAACTGTGCCGCTAACTATAGACCTGTCTCTAATCTTCCCTTCATCTCTAAACTCCTGGAACGCCTGGTCCACTCCCGTCTTATCCGCTATCTCTCAGAAAACTCTGTTCTCGACCCTCTCCAATCCGGTTTCCGCTCTTTACACTCCACTGAAACTGCCCTCACTAAAGTCTCTAATGATCTGCTAACAGCTAAATCAAATGGTCATTACTCCATGCTAATTCTCTTGGATCTCTCTGCAGCATTCGACACTGGATCATCAGCTCCTCCTCACTATGCTCCGTTCCATTGGCCTCAAGGACACCGTTCTCTCCTGGTTCTCCTCCTATCTCTCTGACCGCTCCTTTACTGTATCTTTTGCCGGTTCCTCCTCCTCTCACCTTCCCCTTACTGTTGGGGTCCCCCAAGGATTGGTTCTAGGCCCCCTCCTCTTCTCCTTGTACACTGCCCCTATTGGTCAATCAGTAGATTTGGGTTCCAGTACCATCTCTATGCTGATGACACCCAATTATACGCTTCTTCTCCTGACATCATGCCAGCCTTTCTAGAAAACACCGGCGATTGTCTAAACACTGTGTCTAATATCATGTCCTCACTATATCTGAAACTGAACCTGTCAAAAACTGAACTCCTGGTGTTTCCTCCCTCTACTAATGTACCTATACCCGACATTGCTATTTCTGTGGGTGGCTCCACTATTACTCCCCAGCAACAGGCCCGCTGTCTTGGGGTCATACTTGATTCCGAGCTTTCCTTTGCCCCCCACATTCGATCACTGGCTCGCTCTTGTCATCTGCACCTCAAAAACATTTCTAGAATTCGACCTTTTCTTACTTTGGACTCTGCAAAAACTCTTACTGTTTCTCTTATTCATTCTCGTCTCGACTATTGTAACTCTCTTCTAATCGGTCTCCCTCTTACCAAACTCTCCCCTCTCCAATCTGTCTTGAATGCTGCAGCCAGGATCATATTCCTCACCAATCGTTACACCGAAGCCTCTACCTTGTTCCAGTCATTACACTGGCTACCCATCCACTCCAGAATTCAGTATAAACTTATTACCCTCACCCACAAAGCCCTCCATAGCTCAGCACCACCCTACATCTCCTCCCTTGTTTCAGTATACCACCCTACCCGCGCCCTCCGTTCTGCTGATGACCTGAGGTTAGTATCCTCAATAGTCAGAACCTCCCACTCCCGTCTCCAAGACTTTACACGTGCCGCGCCAATTCTTTGGAATGCACTTCCCAGGTCAATACTATTAGTCCCCAATCCCCACAATTTTAAGCGTGCCCTGAAAACACATTTATTCAGACTGGCCTATCGCCTCAACACATTAACCTAATCTATCCCTGTGTGGCACAGCCAAAAGTTTTACCATAACCAGATTTCCCGCATCATGTTCCCACATGCTTTATGCATCCATTAGCCCTCCGTCTGTACTGTCACACACTTAACATTATGGCTGGTCCATACAATCAGGGCAACTGTTACCACCCACCTTTCGTGTCTACCTCTTTCCTCATAGACTGTAAACTTGCGAGCAGGGCCCTCATTCCTCTTGGTATTTGTTATAATCTACTGTATGTGATTATTGTTATGCTGTAATGTCTATTGTCTGTACAAATCCCCTCTGAAATGTAAAGTGCTGCGGAATATGTCAGCGCTATAGAAATAAAATTTATTATTATTATTATTATTATCGTGGCTATGCCCGGCACGTGCGCACTGCTATGTTGACTTTGTATTATAATACTTCAATAAAATGGCACCGGAGTCAGCGCGTGCACATACCACGATCTCCGGCGCCATTTTATAAAAGAATTCTAATACAACATCAACTGATGTAGAATTCTTCAATAAAATGGAGCCTGTAACATCCAAGGTCGGTAAGTACCTACCAACCTGGACGTATGGATATGTCCAAGGTCGTGAAGGGGTTAAAAGATCTTAGTTAATCATCCTGATTTAGGAGTATTTTGAATTGTGTCTAGAATAAACCGTACTGTTACCGTCTATGCCGTTTATTGGATTTTCCTCTGGATACACTACCAGCAGCGCATGTACCCGCATTTCCTAATACCTAAATAAAAGGAAACTCTTGGCAGATATCCAGACTATTAACATTTTTAAATGTATTCATTGCATATACAGTGGCATGTCAAAGTTTGGGCACCCCTGGTCAAAAGTACTGTTATTGTGAACAATTAAGCAAATTGAAGATGAAATGATCTCTAAAAGGAAGAAAGCTAAAGATGACATTTCCTGCAAAAAATATATATTTTCATCTTTTATATTTGCAAAAATGGGCAAATGCAAAAGTTTGGACACCTTTGGATATTTTTGTACTCAGATAACTTTGACCAAGGTTTCAGACCTTCATTAACCTGTTAGGTTTATGACTTGTTCATCATCATCGTTATCAAAGGCCAGGTGATTCATTTCCCAACTTTATAAAAACCCGGCCTTATCTTTGTGTAAAAAAACAAAACAAAACAGCAGCCATGGTTTCTTCTAAGCAGCTGCCTTGCACTTTGAAAATGGTGGAGGCCTATAAAGCAGGAGAAAGCTATAAAAAGATAGCAAAGCATTTTCAAGTTTCCATTTCCTCAGTTCGAAATATAATTAAGAAATGGCAGTTAACAGGAACATTGGAGGTCAAGATAAGGCCTGGAAAACAAATCAAAATTTCATTGAGCTGCTTGTAGGATTGCTAGAGAGGCAAATCAGAACCCTGCTTTACTGCAACAGACCTTCAGAAATATTTAGCCGATTCTGTAGTTGTGGTACATTGTTCTACTGTTCAGAGACAGCTGCACAAATATGGCCTTCATCGAAGAATCATCAGAAGAAAACTTTGCCTCCATCCTCACCATAAAATTCCACATCAGAAGTATGCAAAAGAACTTCTAAACAAGCCTGATGCATTTTGGAAACAAGTTCTGTAGATCAGTGAGGTTAACATAGCGGGGAACATGGTAGAGGGAAGAATGCATTCAATGAAATTTCAACAAATTCTTGATGCAAACAACACCATCTGTAAAAAAGATGATATTGACAATGGCTTCTACATAACCAATAGACTACCTCAAAAGGTGCAAGGTGAAGGTTTTAAAATGGCCTTCAAAATCCCCTGATCTGAACATCATTGAAAGTCTGTGGTGTGATGCAGTAACTTCTGTTACAGATAGGGGGTGCTGTGTATGCGCTTCAGGATGCACTTGGAAGCATAATTATAATGGTAAATTAGGGACTGGCATTTTGGTAAATGGCCGGTGTGTCGCAGAGGTTCTCTGCACTGTAAGCCCAAAATTATATGGTTATGCTGGGACTTATAGTGCCACAAGTATTTGTGTATTACTTATAAGGGAGGCTTATAGGGTTAGTCAGAGAGCTTAGCAGGAATTGACTAACCACACATGTACCGCCCATCCATGGGGGATGGTTACCATATAATGTGAGGTCTGGTCACATGGTCAGAGTGTGTGTACCTGAATTTTTCAGGGTGCAAGGTCCTGGAAGGTCTGTGTTGGAAGATCCTGGAAGTAGGATTGGATTCCTGGAGCATGTGGTGAGACCTTGAACCTGGTGGCCTGGGTGTTGGACAAGTGTCCTGAATAGCACCTGAACAGGCCACATGTGTGTGCAGAGCCTGGGACGGCCCCACACTGAGAAAGACGCTGTTCTGTTGAGGACCTTGAACTGATGAGGAGTCAGCCTGTGGAGCAGGAGCTCCTGAGAGGTAACCCCGGGTATGAGGAAAGAACTTTGTGCATTGACAATAGTCCGTTACTGAACTGTGCAGTCACCCGGCGACTGGAGAGAGTCTGGCGTGACTAGTGAATGCATTGTAAAGCCACACGTGATGAAGTAATGGACTATGTGTAAGCTGGTGATGTGCAACCTGGCTGACTATGCGGTCTATGAGGTTTAAATAAACCGTATGGACTGTTTTGTAAGAAAAACCTGTGCCTGACTACGTTAATCCGCTGCCAAGCGAGTGTTCCCCAACACACATCGTAGGCGCTACGCCACATTGGCTAGAACTCAAAATAGCAGTGCATGCAAGATGACCCAGGAATCTCACAGAACTGGAAGAATGGGTGAAAACCCATCAAACAAGGATTGAAAGACTCTTGGCTGGCTGCAAAAGCGTTTGCAAAGCTGTGATGCTTTAAAAAGGGGGTACTACCAGGTACTGACCATGTGCGCATGCGGTCTGCGTCCCCCAGTTGCCCTCTCCATGGAGCTGGTGTCTTTGCTGCCTTGGACACAGGCGCGGGGCTCTCTCCCCGCGCGTGCCCTCTGATGCCTGACGCCTGTCTTCATGTTTGAGGACCTGGCGGTGACGCGGCGCATGCGCCGCTGTGATTGGCTTACACACGTCACATGATGTAACACGTGACCGTTACCACGGATGCAAAAGGTCCTTCAGTCCAATTCAGCCTTCATCCCCTTGAGAAAGCTCCCGGTTTTGAGCGTGAAACGCACGACAGGAGTCTCTCCACGGTCCTTCGTACCTGTGCACCACCTTGGTAAGCGTCTCCCTGTTACAATTTGGCATCTTACATGACGCTATCTGCACTTATCATGGACACAGCTTACCGCTCCAGCCATTATTGCCTAACTTCAAATCGGCCTATTTGACCCTAGGGAGTACTTTTAAGCCAACTTAGGTATTATTTTGAAATTAATATGGGCATGTTTATTGGCCGTTGGTGACGTTAGTGCATGTTACATACTATTTTGGCTGTGATTATCGGTGCCTTTGGTTCATTTTATATCCCCTTCCCAGTCTTGTCTATGTTTGGCGTCGATTTGTCATTGTAATTTTGCTATTTATATATTGTCTGTGCATGATCTAGCAATAAAGATTGTAATAATTTTTTATAATAAATTGTTTGGATCCAATTACTCCTTTACTCCTTTTTTCTCCTGTTTCTATTTTCTTATGGAGTGGAACCATTTATTAATATGGTGGTTTATTTCTTTGGGTTGCTCCCTTTGTTTCTGCATCAAGTATTGGGCTTCTGTAACCATGCAGGGTGTGCTAACTTTTGCATTTGTCCATTTTCCCTTTTGTAGTGTTTAAAATCTAAAAAATTAAAATATATTTTTTTTCCTAAAATACAAAGAAAATATGTAATCTTTAACATTAGGCCTTTTAGAGATAATTTTGTCTTCATCTTGCTTAACTGTTTACCATAACAGTAATTTTGACCAGGAGTGTTCAAACTTTTACATGCCTCTGTATGTAGCAAAAGTTAGTAATTAGATTTTCCTTTCACACACCAATTAATGTAAATGATATTTTTCTACAAGCAGGTTTTTGCTATATAATCTGAAAGCAGCATGATGTAGGGGCTGAGACCCTATTTCCAATCACTTGCAGGTCTGCATGCTGTCATTTTGATGTAAAAACAGTTTTCTTTGCTGCAGATCTATCAGTGTTTAGATTACTGAGATGTATATAACCTCGCCCTCATCTCTGATTAGCAAATTTCTGGCAGTGTACAGTATACACAGAAAGCTGCCAATCAGTGGTGAGGACAGGGTCATACAGAGCAGTTGACTAGGAGGCATTAGACACCTAGTTCAGTAGTGATAATCTTCTGCTGACAGAGCGCTAATCTTATTGAAACATCACACAGCCCGTAAGTGATACATCACTGGAATCTGGGTCCTTACATTATGTTGCTTTCAGATTACATAGCAAAAACCTGCTGACAAAATTTCCATTAATACAATAGAACAAAAAATAGGACAGAAAACTTAGATAAAAACACAGATGTAAGTAGAGAGTAAGCATTTTTTTCTGAATACCAATATTTTGACGGTGCATTGCCTCATTTTTTATTTCTTCTTTAAAGATGATGTTTCCAGGACATTTTGCTTCTTGAGAGAACTGTTTTCCAAAGAGTTCATTTTCTTTCCTGGGCTTGAAGTGAAGGTAAGAATAAATAATTGTTCACTGAAGGTCAAGTTTTTCTAACCGCTAAATATAAGCCCCACCCTGCTCAGTCACTAATGTGACAATTTTTAATATACTTGCCATTATCATTCAATGAATGATGTAATCACCTGTATGTATGCTGTGTGCACAATTATTTTGCAACTTTTAATTATGAGTAACCCCTTAACGACTATTGATGTGGATAGCACAAATTGAGAAAAAGACCATCACATCCAAACTAGGGTGAACAGGTGCCAACCAAAAAAAAAACATATCTTGAAAAACAAAGATTGCACCATCATTTACCAAGAATGATTATTCTAGGTATGGACAAGCTAACTACTTAAAATCACCTGTGGCTCAGGGGCTCACTAAATGCGGCATGACATTCACAATCTATCCCAGGCAAATGGCGCTCGTTCTTTTCCTAGGCCTGCCATGTGCCCCAGTGGAATTTTTTTTTCTTCTATTTTTATTTAACCCCTTCACTCCTGGAGCTTTTTTCGATTTTTCGTTTTTCGCTCCCCTTTCCAGAGCCATAACTTTTATATTTTTCCGTTAATACGGCCATGTGAGTGCTTATTTTTTGCGGGATGAGTTGTACTTTTAAACGACACCATTGGTTTTACCATGTCGTTACTCGAAAACGGGAAAAAATTCCAAGTGCGGTGAAATTGCAAAAAAAGTGCAATCCCACACTTGTTTTTTGCTTGACTTTTTTACTAGGTTCACTAGTTGCTAAATCTAACATGTCATTATGATTCTCCAGGTCATTATGAGTTCATAGACACCAAACATATCTAGGTTCTCTTTTATCTAAGTGGTGAAAAGAAATTTCCAAAGTTTCCTAAAAAAAAAAAATTGCTCAATTTTCTGAGACCCGTAGCGTCTCCATTTTTCTTGATCTGGGGTCGGGTGAGGGCTTATTTTTTGCGTGCCGGGATGACGTTTTTAATGATACCACACTTGTGCATATACGTTCTTTTGATCGCGCGTTATTTCATTTTAATGCAATGTCACGGCGACCAAAAAACGTAATTCTGGCGTTTTGAATTTTTTTTCCCGCTACGCTGTTTAGCGTTCGAGTTAATGCTTTTTTGAGAGATCGGGCGATTCTTAACACGGCGAATTCTAATATGTGTATGTGGGTTTTTTTTTGTTTTTTTTTATTTTGATTGGGACAAAAGGGGTGAGATTTGAAATTTTATTTTTTTTGTTTTTAAACATTTTTTTTTACGTTTGGCATGCTTCAATAGCCTCCATAGGAGGCTTGAAGCATGCAGTACTCGATCGGCTCTGCTACATATGGGCGATGAGCAGATCGCCCATATGTAGCAAATTTACTACAGTGCTTTCAGCGCCGACCACCGGATGGCACTGAGAGCCATCTGCCTGGAACAACCATAGAGGTCTATATGAGACCTCTGGTTGTCCAGGCAACATGACGCCGACCCCCGATCACGTGACGGGGGTCGGCGATGAGCTCATTTCCGGCCCAGCGGCCGGAAATGCTATGTAAATGCCCGCTGTGAGCTTTGACAGCGGGACTTAACTAGTTAATAGGCACGGGCGGATGGCGATTCCACTCGCGACTATTGCGGGCGCATGTCAGTTGTTCATAACAGCTGACATGTTGCGGCTTTGAGGTGGGCTCACCGCCGGAGCCCACCTCAAAGTGGGGGACCTTACCGATGACGTACTATTCAGTCATCGGTAAGGAAGGGGTTAAATATTTTTATTAAAGTTTTTATAAAACTGGGAGGTTGATAGGGAGGGAGAACTAGAAAAAGGGAGGGTAACATGGTAAATGTACATAGGAAGGGTAAGGGTCATAAAAAATAGAGAACCCTTGTAACAAAGCATACATTAATAAGAATACAAAATACTAATGTCAATAAGAGTTATAACACCAAAAGAAACAAATGTTATAATACCGCCTTACAAGGCAACAGCAATACTCAGAATCAATATACCAAACTACAGGGAAAGAGTACACAAGGCTGTTTACAAAATACTAGAAAAATATAATTTTGTTATCATTACATAAAACTTATATAAAATGCACATTAAAATGTTTTATGGACAATAGTTAATTCAATATTTCAAAGGACATGAACAGTGATACAATAAGTGGTACATAGTATCAGTTTAGAGGACCAGGTCAATCATAACCCCAATATATCAAATATAAACTCATAAAGTGTCCCAATATGTGCAACTACTCAAAATGAGCAGACTAAAAAACAGGGGAGCGGAAAAAAGTAGTAGTAATGTCTATCTATAATCAGCTCACAAGAGTCTGAGCCACTCCACAAAGCCAAAAACAAAAAGTGCTCAAGTGCAATGAAAGATGGGGAGATTCTTACCCAAATAAGTCCTAGTATACCACATATATAGCAGCCCCAACGTGCTTTTCATGTGCGCTTTCTCAGGGGGCTGTACTCATTCTGTGTGTTTGTCCATATTTATATATACCCCTACACCTGTTCCCTGTTATCATCTAATTGTGACACATGTCAGATCGGCGCCCGGAAATGACATCATTCCCAGCGTCCATTGCAGGGTTTACACTCACAGAGCCATCACCATGGTAACCGCAAACCGGAAATGATGTTTTTACCCATAATTCAGTGTGATAGCTACATTTAAAGATATGGTTACTATGGCACCCATGACTCACACACCACATGCATAGGATGCCGGAGAACGCTCCAAATAAGCGCCGCTATTAACTCATTGTAGCGCATGTTATACCGGCACCTACACCGGAAATGACGTCATTCCCAGCATCCAATGCGGAGTTTGTATTCACAGAGCCATTACCATGGTAGCCGCAAACCGGAAATGACGTTTTACCCAAAATCCAGTGCGGTACACACATCAGAAATATCGTCGCCATGGTAACCATGACTCACACGCTACATATATTGGACGCCAGGGACAACACTCCAGATCAGCGCCGCAGACATGCGCACTAAAACTGGTACTCCAGGATATATGTATGGTGCATGAAGCGATCACGCGTGCGCCGGAAAACACCGCCCCCAGGCCTCACGATATGCCAGGTGGATCCGCTACCATAGTAACATACAACCAGGCATGCCTCACGGACACCCGAGACGGTGCCCCAGATCATACATGTCATGGCCATGCGCACCTATCAAGGAGATAACAGACTAGACAGCAAAATAAAATATAATTATCTTACATGTCGGCAAAGGGCGGCTCATGATTGAACAATAATTAAAGTGACAGTACAATTATAGTGCAATTAATACAGTACACGAAAAAATATATGGAATAACAAAAATACATATAGTGAAACTTCAATCACATGCATATACATAAAATGTGAAAATGTCAGACTTATAGCACTGTAAATGTGAAACCATACATATTAATAGAACTCCCATATTTGCCGATTAGAGTCCAATTCCATCAATACATTTCAGAGAGTGGGAGGAATTTTATAAGATGAAAACCGCTGTCCATACATGTCCAAATATATACTCTGGGTATCAGCATAGGGGCATACAAAACATGAACACTGAAAATAGGAGAAAAAATTGAAAAAATATTACACAACATGATAAAAATAATAAAATACAAATAAAAACACACACAAATAACATTAAAAAACAAAACTAAAGAAAGACACTTAAGCCCCCGTCACACACAACGATGTCCCAGCGATCCCACCAACGATCAGACATGGATGGGATCGCTGGGACATCGTCAGGCTGATCACTGGTGAGCTGTCACATAGACAGCCCCAGCGATCAGAACCAGCGACGCTGGTTTCTAATGTAAATGTCGGGTATCCAGGAGCCGCGGCTCCTGGATACCCGCTGTTTACTTTGGAAACCGGCGTACACGCTGGTTTCCAAGGTAAATATTGGGTATCTAGGAGTCGCGCGACTCCTGGATACCCGCTGTTTACCTTGGAAACCAGCGTGTACGCCGGTTTCCAAGGTAAACAGCGGGTATCCAGGAGCCACGGCTCCTGGATACCCGACGTTTACTTTATAAACCAGTGTCTCTGGTCTCTCTGTGCCACATGCAGCGATGCGTGCTGGACAGCGGGAGACCAGCGATGGAAAAACGGCCCAGGCCACTCAAGCACGATCAGCGATAACCGACAGGGGGGCCGGTCGCTGATCCCAGTCACACACAGCGATCTCGCTGGCGAGATCGCTGATGTGTCACAAAATCAGCGAGATCGCTGTGTGTGACGGGACCCTTAGAAATATGAAACAAAGCTCAATTGCTCACTCAAGCCATTTGGGACCATAGTCCCTAGAGTTGCTATCCATTTACATTCCCTCTGTGTTAAGGACCGTTTATAATCTCCACCTCTGATCCCTAACTGGATCTTATCGATCCCACATATTTTTAGATCACCAGGGTTACCTTTATGCTTTTCCCGAAAGTGGCTAGGGAGGGTTTTCAGAATTGTTGCATCATCCACCTCACGTGCTGCCATTATTTCTCTTACATGCTCACGTGTTTTCACATATAATTCTCGTGTCGTCAAACCGACATAAATCAGGGAGCACGTACATTTTGCATAGTACACCACATGAGTAGAACTACATTTAATGTACTCCCTGATTTTGAAGTCACGTGATCCATCACTTGTGGAGAATGTAGTAGCTCGAACAAAATTTTGACAGGCAAGACACTCTCCACAAGGAAAAAAGCCCTGTCTCCCTACCCCAGCTCCAAAGTGATCAATGGGTCTAGCAACATAATGGCTATCCACCAACATGTCTCGCAGATTTTTAGACCTCCTCGCTGTCATCATAGGTCTTTCAGGCAGACATTTACCCAGGACGGGATCTGTCATTAATATCGACCAATGCTTTGTCATAATGGCCTCATAGTTTCCCACTGGTGATTGTAGGTTGAAATAAACCTCGTAATGGTCAGTCCATTTTTTCTTTTCAAAACCCTATCCATTTGTTGGCATGAGAGGAGAGAATCCGTATTGGTATTCTTAGCTCTATCATATCCCTTCTTAATGCTCCTTTTACTGTACCCACGTTCCATGAATCTCTCCTCAAGGTCCAGTGCTTTTTTTTTTCAAATAAATCAGAGGTAGTACACACTCTCCTCATTCGGAGAAATTGGCCAGTAGGTATAGCTCTAATTGTTGACCCGACATGTGCTGATGACGCATGAAGTAAGGCGTTAACCGACGTCTCCTTCCTGAAGATATCAGTACAAATTGAACCATCATTTGGAACCTTTAATTTGATGTCCAGGAATGAGATTTCATGGTGATGATACGTATATGTAAGCCTAATGTTGGAGTCGTTGCAGTTCATATCTGCCATATAGGAATGCAACTCATCAACCGAACCCTGCCAAATAAAAAGAACATCATCTATGAAGCGGAGCCATCCCATAATGTGGGAGGCGGCATGTGCGTCGTCTGGGAAGATGGATCTCTCCCAGAAGCCCAAAAATAAATTAGAATAAGCCGGCGCACATGCCGCCCCCATGGTGGTTCCGCGCTTCTGCAAAAAGAAACGGTCTTTAAAAGTAAAAAAATTGTGACACAGAATGAACCGCAACAACTCCAACACCAGGCTCCGTACATCAGGATCAAGGTTACTTGCTTCCAAGAAGAACTGTACGGCTCTTATGCCCTCCTCATGGTCTATACACGTGTAGAGAGACTCTACATCAGCCGTCACCAGCAACATGTCGGGTTCAAGGTGTATACCATTCAATCTCCTCAGGACGCCCGTCGTGTCCCTGACATAGTAGGGGAGCGTCTCGACCTGCGATCTCAAATAATAATCACTATATTTACATACTGAATCGCATAACCCTCCTATGCCAGAGACAATCGGAAGCCCCGGTGGGATTCAAAGCATCTTTATGGACCTTGGTGGAGAAGATAGAACGTAGGTACCTTTGGAGACTCTATATATAGACCATCACGGATTTTTTTTTAGAGATCACTCCTCGTTCAAATGCTATATCAAAGTATATTCATTAGTTTAACCTGAAACTTTTTCAGAGGATTCTTATGCAGTTGGATGTATGTCTCCCTATTCCTTAACTGCTTTAAGGCCTCCCTTTCATACTTCTGCACCGGCCACAATATTACATTCCCCCCCTTGTCCACAGGCTTGATGACAATATCATCCAATGATTTTAGCTGTTTAAGTGCCTGTCATTTGCAGTGGGTTAAATTGTCTTTCCTACCCTTATTGTCAATAGTTTTAAATTCTTCTGCCACCAATTTGGTGAAGATGTCCACCTGAGAACACAAAGACAAGGGGGGAATGCAGTAAATCTATTGGCTATGGCCGGAGGAGAAATACCTGTAGTGTGACGACCAGCTTCTGATTCCAAATCTTCCAATATTTGAATGGCCTCCTGTTCAGATACAGTATCAACGGCAGGTCTATTTTCATTTCTAGAGTGAAGTCGTCTCAAGACCAGTTTACGAGAGAAAAGGTTCAGGTCCTTTAGGGCTAAAAAATAATCAAAATTATTTACTGGTGAAAATGATAAACCCAAGCCCAAAACCTCAATCTGAGGCTTGGTTAGAACATGTGTGGAGAGATTGATTACCTCCAAAGCATTGCTTTTCACCCTTTTATCACTCGTAGGAGACACCTCCTTATTCCTTTTGTTATTAAATCTGCCATTTTTAAACCAGTCATCTCTTGGAGGTTCCTTCCTATCACTCACAGATCTTGAACTTTCACCATTAATACTTCTTTCATCAACCGATGACACCGATGAAAATGATACTGAACGGCCACGTGATTGTTTTTAGCATGATTGGAATTTACCCTTTGCCATCTATAGATTCGATTGTATTTCAAGTCAGAAAGATCTCGCTGATATTTCTTTGTTTTCTATGTTACCACATCATTTTCTAACTTTAATAGTTCGGCATCAATTTCTTCTTTAAATTTTTTAGCTATATCAGCGGACGATATTCTGCTAATTTCTTCTTGGATAGACTTTAATTCCACATCTAATTCATTTAATTTAGATTCAATTGACTTAATAAGTAGATCCATGGATCCTTTTGAGCAAAGGGATGCAGTCTCCTCCCATTTATCCTTAAAGGAATCTTCCTCAACAGGAAATGAGGGAAAAATTTGAACTCGCAATTGTCTAGGGATTAGGCCACATGGCAAATAATTTTCAAGAAAAGCTTTGTTCCACCAAACTCGTGTCCGTATATTAAGTAAATTTTTAAATTTTGTAGTAAGATCATACAGATCTCTAGACTTAGAGTTTAAAACACTGTCCGGACCTTCACAGAACACTTTGTCCAATTGTAGGAGCCACGATTTCTCACGTGCTCTAAAATCCATTTGTTCTACTCAAACTGTGAAAACACAGAAAATCACTTATAACACCAAAAGAAACAAATGTTATAATACCGCCATACTTCATGCGTCATCAGCACATGTCGGGTCAACAATTAGAGCTATACCTACTGGCCAATTTCTCCAAATGAGGAGAGTGTGTACTACCTCTGATTTATTTGAAAAAAAAAAGCACTGGACCTTGGGGAGAGATTCATGGAATGTGGGTACAGTAAAAGGAGCATTAAGAAGGGATATGATAGAGCCAAGAATACCAATAGGGATTCTCTCTCATGCCAACAGATGGATAGGGTTTTGAAAAGAAAAAATAGACAAACCGTTACAAGGTTTATTTCAACCTACAATCACCAGTGGGAAACTATGAGGCCATTATGACAAAGCATTGGTCGATATTAATGACAGATCCCGTCCTGGGTAAATGTCTGCCTGAAAGACCTATGATGACAGCGAGGAGGTCTAAAAATCTGCGAGACATGTTGGTGGATAGCCATTATGTTGCTAGACTCATTGATCACTTTGGAGCTGGGGTAGGGAGACAGGGCTTTTTTCCTTGTGGATAGTGTCTTGCCTGTCAAAATTTTGTTCGAGCTACTACATTCTCCACAAGTGATGGGTCACGTGACTTCAAAATCAGGGAGTACATCACATGTAGTTCTACTCATGTGGTGTACTATGCAAAATGTACGTGCTCCCTGATTTATGTCGGATTGATGACACGAGAATTACATGTGAGAACATGTGAGCATGTAAGAGAAATAATGGCAGCACGTGAGGTGGATGATGTAACAATCCTGAAAACCCTCCCTAGGCACTTTCGGGAAAAGCATAAATGTAACCCTGGTGCTATAAGTGACATTTTCACATTTTATGTATATGCATGTGACTGAAGTTTCACTATATGTATTTGTTATTTTATATATTTTTTCGTGTACTGTATTAATTGCACTATATTAATTGTACTGTCACTTTAATTATTGTTCAATCATGAGCCGCCCTTTGCCGATATGTAAGATAATTGTATTTTATTCTGCTGTCTAGTCTGTTATCTCCTTGATAGGTGCGCATGGCAATGACGTGTATGATCTGGGGCACCGTCTCGGGCATCCGTGAGGCATGGCTGGTTGTATGTTACTATGGTAGCGGATCCACCTGGCATGTCGTGAGGCCTGGGGGCGGTGTTTTCTGGTGCACGCGTCATCGCTTCATGCGCCATACATATATCCTGGAGTACCAGTTTTAGTGCGCATGTCTGCGGCGCTTATCTGGAGTATTGTCCCTGGCATCCAATATATGTAGCTTGTGAGTCATGGTTACCATGGCGACGATATTTCTGATGTGTGTACCGCACTGGATTTTGCGTAAAACGTCGTTTCCGGTTTGCAGCTACCATGGTAATGGCTCTGTGAATACAAACTCCGCATTGGATGCTGGGAATTACGTCATTTCCGGTGTAGGTGCCGATATGACATGCGCTACAATGAGTTAATAGCGGCGCTTATGTGGAGCATTCTCCGGCATCCTATGTATGTGGTATGTGAGTCATGGGTGCCATAGTAACCATATCTTTAAATGTAGCTGTCACACTGCATTATTGGTAAAAACATCATTTCCGGTTTGCAGTTACCATGGTGACGGCTCTGAGTGTAAACCCCGCAATGGACGCTGGGAATGACGTCATTTCCGGGCACCGATCTGACATGTCACAATTAGGTGATAACAGGGAACAGGTGTAGGGGTATATATAAACACACAGAATGAGCACAGCCCCCTGAGGAAGCCCAACCGAAATGCGCATTGGGGCTGCTATATACGTGGTATACTAGGACTTATTTGGGTAAGAATCTCCCCATCTCTCATTGCACTTGAGCACGTTTGTTTTTGGCTTTGTGGAGTGGCTCAGACTCTTGTGAGCTGATTATAGACATTTGATTACCGTATATACTCTTGTATAAGCCGAGATTTTCAGCCCATTTTTTGGGGCTGAAAGTCCCCCCTCTCGGCTTATACACGGGTCATATACCTGAGGGTCGGCAGGGGAGGGGGAGCGGGGGTGTCAGAGATCATACTTACCTAACCTGGCACGGTCTCTGCAACCTTGCTCTCTTTTCCACTGTCTCCCTTCCTGTCTTCAGCGGTCACGTGGTGCCGCTCATTACCACTCATGAATATGCGCATATTCATGAGTGGTAATGAGCGGTACCACGTGACCGCTGAAAACAGGAAGGGAGACAGTGGAGAAGCGAGCGAGGTTGCAGAGGACCGCGGCAGGATGGGTGGGTATAACGATATCCACCTGTCCCCCGGTCCATCGCTGCTCACCGCTTTCTCTGCTGCATCCTGTGTTAGTGACGTTTAGGCAGCAGGGGGCACGGTGATGTGATTAGTGCGCGCCGCCCCTCTGCTGGCTGAAAAGTCACTGACACAAGAAGCGGCAGACAGCGGCGATGGACCCAGGAGAGGTGACTATGGCTTTTTTTTTTTTGCAGCATATGGGGGCATATTCTGTGGGGCAGCATATGGGGGCATATTCTGTGGGGCAGCATATGGGGGCATATTCTGTGGGGCAGCATATGGGGTCATATTCTATGGAGCAGCATATGGGGGCATATTCTATGGGGCAGCATATGGGGGCATAGTCTATGGAGCAGTATATGAGGGCATAGTCTATGGGGCAGCATATGGGTGGCATAAACTATGGAGCAGCATATGGGGGCATATTCTATGGAGCAGCATATGGGGGCATATTCTATGGGGCAGCATATGGGGGCATAGTCTATGGAGCAGTATATGAGGGCATAGTCTATGGGGCAGCATATGGGTGGCATAAACTATGGAGCAGCATATGGGGGCATATTCTATGGAGCAGCATATGGGGGCATATTCTATGGATTCCACCCTCGGCTTATACACGAGTCAATACGTTTTCCCAGGTTTTTTTGTTGCAAAATTAGGGGGGTCGGCTTATACACGACTATATACGGTACTACTTTTTTCCACTCCCCTGTTTTTAGTCTGCTCATTTTGAGTAGTTGCACATATTAGGACACTTTATGAGTTTATATTTGATATATTGGGGTTATGATTGACCTGGTCCTCTAAACTGATACTATGTACCACTTATTGTATCACTGTTCATGTCCTTTGCAATACTGAACTATTGTCCATAAAACATTTTAATGTGTATTTTATATAATTTTTATGTAATAAGAAAATTATATTTTTCTAGTATTTTGTAAACAGCCTTGTGTACTCTTTTCTCTGTGGTTTGGTATAATGTCAATAAGAGGCACAATAATGCTGAACCTTTAAGTAGGAGATGCAAGAAGGCGGTCTAGTCTAATCACTTAAGGAGGTGCATGAGAGAAATTTAAACTCGACTAAATTTTCTGTTCCAGACGTTCCACTTATTAGTGTAGGCGAGAATATTATTGTTACTAACTACAAACCTCCATTCGAAAGCATTATGTTGGTACATTTTGTCTAGGATGTCTGAAAATTAGGAGGGTCAGGCTTCTTCCAAAAGTAAGTCAAGTTCTTTTTAACTACCAAAAGGATGTGAATAACTACCTGTCTCACCGATGGGTGTAATTGATCCAAGTCCAAAGAAAGCAATGCTTTTTGGGGAATCAAGGTGAAGTTTCCTGTAAAGGAGACAATATGACGAGAAACCTGGAGCCACAGACGTTTTAGTTTCGGGCAACACCAAAAGATGTGGTAAAGATTCCCCTGTTGCCCGCATCCTCTCCAACAATCGGGGGAGTGTGCCTGGTTAATGTGGGAGAGTCTGATAGGCGTGAGATACCACCTGGTAAGTAGTTTGAAATAAGTCTCGTGAAGAGTCATTGATATGGTAGATTTATACGTATTTTTTATGGCGATGTCCCATTGCTCAATCGGAACAACAGTCCCAAGGTCGGTCTCCCATCTCCTTAAATATATGTTCTTGCAAGAGAGTTTGTCTCTGTTGAAAGAGGAATATATATTCCTTAAGCTCCAGGTATTTTTATTATTTAGGTTGCACAACAGTGAAGACAATTTCATAATTAAATGCTTTGCCTAATAGGATTTTTTGTACCTTATCTTTCAGCATTAAGAAAGGGATAAATTCAGAGGAAGGGACATTATATTTGGCTTTTATTTCGCTGAATGTGAGAAAATTAGACCCATCGTGTATGTTTTTTATTTTTTTAATACCTAAAATACTCCCGCTTTCTGAGAGAGGGAAGTCAAATATTAAAGCCACTACACAAAGCGGAAACCTTAAGGCCTGTTCAACTTTGTTAAATTTTTTATATGGTTTGATCAGTGATCTCCATGCAGAAATGATGGGACTGAAAATAGGATGGGAAGATACCTTTCGAGGCTCTTGAAGCAAGAAGTAGAAAATCAACTCTTTTAGAGAGCCAAATTTACTTATGCCTCTCTCCAGGTAAAGCCAAGCTGGAAATTTTTTGTTTATTGTTGAGCCAATACCAGCTCTGCTTAATTAATAAGGCCATATAGTACGTATGCAGGTTAGGCATGCTCGTACCTCCTCTGCTCTTATGTTTATATAGAATTTCTGCCGACACTCTAGGCCTCCTGTCATTGCACACGAATGATTTTAGCAGGTTTTGCAAATTTTGTATGGATTGAAATGGGAGAGTGATCGGGAGCGTCCGAAAAAAATATTATAGTAATATTAGTATTTTGGGCAGAATGATGGATTTCACAACCATCACCCTACCAAACATAGAGAGTTGAATTTGCCTGAAAAAGGAAATATCCTGAGAGACAGTTGCAAGGATCCCACTTAGATTTGCTTTGACATTTGCTTGGATAGAACTAGCTAAAGTGATTCCAAGATAAACTAACCCTTTATCTTCCCAGGAAAACTCAGTACTTCTCTTTAGCTCCTCGATTTCCCTTTTAGTCATGTTGAGGGTCAAGAATTTCGACTTTTGAGAGTTAATCTTGAAATAAGAGGCCCTTTAAAATATTTCCAAGTCTGCGGCAAGTGCTCTGATGGAATTCAAGGGGTCCAGTAGGGTCAAAAAGAGGTCGTCGGCAAATAGTCCAATTTTAAAACGACGGGAGGGGAAATCAAATCCTGCAATATTCTTATTGGATCTGATATTTTCAGCCAGTGGCTCTATCGCTAATACAAAGAGCAAGGGTGACAAAGGGCACCCCTGTCTTGTTCCTTTCGAAATGGGGAACGGGTTTGAGAGGCAATTATTAGCATATATTCTGCCCCTACCACCAGAATTTAACGCAAAGACTGATGACAAGAATCCTTGGCTAAAACCAAATTTAGTTAAAGTTGCTTCCAGGTAAGACCAATTCAGCCTGTCAAAGGCCTTTTCTGCATCCAACCCCAGAAACACCGATCTAGTATTGGATAGATTTTCCCTGGTAAGTAAAATTCAAAACTCTCCTCGTTCCATCCGCTGGCTGACGTCCCTCTACAAAGCAAATCTGGTCATCGGAGAGCAATCGAGGGAGTATATTTTTTAACCGTTCGGCAAGTAATTTAGAATAAATTTTAATGTCATTGTTTGAGTGATATTGGCCTGTAATTTTGCATCCTCTCCGGGTCCCCCCCCCCATGCTTTCGGAATGAGAACAATTACAGTTTCCAGCATCTCTTTTGGGAAGGAGCCCCGAGAGGATGCTGCATTAAATACTAGACCATATGTGGGATCAAGGCTTTAGAAAAAGTCCTGAAATATTCGGAGGAGAAACCATCCGGTCCTGGGGATTTGGGGGTTTTTAATTTATTGATAACGGACAATAATTCCCCTTCCAAGAAGGGGCTGTCAATTTGCTCCAAGTCTGATTGTGTCAACCTGGGAAGGTCGATCTCTGCCAGGAAATTATTAATAGATTCGTGGTTTACAACAGGGGCCCCAGGGTCATCTTTAAGATAATTACATTTTGTGAATGAGTTAGTAATATGTTTAGGGTGTGCTTTGGGTTCGCCCGAGAGGGAGACTATCTTGTTTATCCTTCTGCTAACTCCCGTTCAGTTTCACCATCATGTATCTGGTGGGTCTGTTCAATGATGTGTAAGTCTTAAATTTTGAGGCCTTGATTACTGTCTCGCATTCTTAGCTAATTTCGAGTCTTAGGCTTTGTCTAAGTTTTAAGATTTCCCCTTGAAGGGCAGGGGAAGGAAGTGTCAGATTGTTATGTTGTTCCTCTCTGTCATTGATCTGTTTTTGAAATGTGGAAATTTTTTCTCTGTTTTTCTTTTTACACTTCGAGGAAATCTGGATGAGATTTCCCCGTAATACAGCCTTGTGGGCGTTCCATAGTGTAAAAATATAAAATTTCCTCTGATTGGTTTTCATTGAAGAAATTGGCAATATGATTTTCAATCTCTTGTCTAAACTCGGGTATTTTAAAAAGTGATGGGTTGTTTTTCCAGAGACGGGAATTCTCTGGGGATGGGCCTAGTGTGAATTGTGCGAAGACCGGGGAATGATCAGATAATGACTTGTTCAAGATTTTAATACTTTGAAACTTCATTAATGTAAAAATATTTGTAAGAATCAGATCAGTTCGTGAGGATGTCATATGGACATCCGAATAGTGGGTGTAGTCCCTTAAAGACGCATTAAGGCAGCCAAATGTGTCGTAGTATTCATTTTGAATAAGCCAGTTTTTTAGTACTGGAGCCTTGTACCTAACCGATAAGGTAGAATCCAAGCTGCTGTTGGGTATTATGTTAGTCTCCAACCAGGACAAGGTCCTCGGATTTCATTTTGTTAATCTTCTTTTGGAGTTTATTTAAGAAAGAAATTTGTCTTTTATTGGGAACATAGGTGTTCACTACTGTGCAGAGCCTATTATTGAGGAGACAAACAAGGATGTGATAACTCCCCAAGGAATCGGTAACCTCATTGAGCAGTTTGAACAGAACTTCTCCACTTACCAAAGTAATGACTCCAGCTTTCTTAGAAGAACCTAAGGATTTGAATTGATGAGGGTATTTTTTGTGCTGGAAATATAGTTGGTGGTCAACTGCCATCTTAACCTAATGTAAACAGAGTGAATGTGATTGATCACCTTCCATATTGCAAATCTCTTATGGGGGCTATTGAGACCCATGACATTGTAAGATAAAATCTGCATAACGCTCCTAAAAAGGAAAGAGCAGGTTTACAATTACAACTTAAAAAAAAACTTACAAAAAAAACAGACCTAAAGAGACAAAGGAGAGCTATCCTAAAAAAAAAAAAAAAAATAAGGTAGCAAGAGTTCTCCTTGGCGGACTTCAATACAGCTGAAGTCTCACCTTAATTTGGGGGCAAAATTAGAAATATGTGGCCGAGATCCGGGAAGGACATCATGTGTTTAGTGGTATATTGTACCAACTAATAACTATCTTTGGTCCTATATGCTTTTTTTAAAGGACAACAGAAAACATCTCAATTCCTAATCTTTATCCCTGAAAGCTGGTTCCTCCCCAGAGAAATGCCAGGAACCGCTGACCCTCCTGAGCGGTGTTGATAATGTGATTTTTATCGTGATACTAAATAATCAGTTTAGTGGGAAAGCCCCACCTGTAGGGGACTTTAAGTTCCCTGAGTTTTGCGGTAGTATCTTTAAAAAACCTGCAAGTGTCCATCGTGGTTTTAGGAAAGTCAAAGAAAAACCTTTATATTTCCATAAGGGTCTGGAAAGGAACCCCTGTCTCAAGCCCTCAATATTTTCTCCTTAGTGCCGAAAAAATGGACTCTGAGAATGGTGTCCCTAGGCCTGTCTTGAGAAATCCCACGTGGGCGAGGGAGACGGTGGATACGGTCAATATTTAACTCAAGGTCTGTTAAGTTGGGGACCAATTTCTTGAATAGGTGTTTTGTGTACCCTGAAAGACTATCTGGTGAAATGGATTTCGGAATACCCCTTAACTTCAAATTATTTAGTCTATTTCGATCCTCAAGATCGGTTAGTTTATTTTTAATAAATAAGACCTCTTCCTGAAGGACCGAATTCTGTTTGGAGAGGAATCTAGTGTCCTCCTCTACTGTAGTCAATCTTTTGTCATGTTTTTCAAGTTTTTGGTTAAAACTATTACATGTGTCCTGAAGGGTCCTGGTTTGTGTTTCGAACCCTATTTTAATAGCGTCACTAAAGGATTTGAAAACCTCTGCTAGAAAACCTTCTGTAACTTAACTAGAATCAAGATATTGGTCCAAACCAAGTGAAGAGGGTGCCACTGACATTGTTGTCACAGTTTCGTGTGTTCTTTTTAACTCTGTCTCTACGGACTATTTCTAGGGGAATAATCATCCAAGAAACTTTCAGATTCCGCAGCAAAAGAATGGGGTGTGCTCTCTTGATCATTATAAACTTTTCGTTTGGCCGAAATAGTGGTGTCTATCCCCTCTAAAGGAGAATGAGGCTATGTGCACACGTTGTGTATTCTGCTTTGGAATTTTCCGCGCAGAATTTACTAAATCTGCAGGTCAAATGACCTGCATTTTCCATGCGGATTTAGTGCATTTTTTGTGCGGTTTTACTGCATGTTTTGTGCGTTTTTCCCCTGCGGTTTTCCACCTGCGGATTTCTAGAATGGAGCAGGTGGAAAACTGCAGCAAAACCACACAAAAGTAGTGACATGCTGCTTTTTTCATTGCGCACCAAATCTGCGTGGAAAAAAAAGCAGCATGTGCACTGCGGATTTTGTTTTACATAGGCTACAATCATAGAATCGTAGAGTTGGAAGGGACCTCCTGGGCCATCTGGTCCAACCCCCTGCTCAAAGCAGGATTCGCTAAATCATCCCAGTCAGATGTCTGTCCAGCCTCTGTTTGAAGACTTCCATTGAAGGAGAACTCACCACTTCTCGTGGCAGCTTGTTCCACTCATTGATCACTCTGTCAAAAAGTTTTTTCTAATATCTAATCTGTGTCTCCTCCCATTCAGTTTCATCCCATTGCTTCTAGTCTTTCCTTGTGCATATGAGAATAAAGTTGATCCTTCTACAATGTGACAGCCCTTTAGATATTTGTAGACAGCTATTAAGTCTCCTCTCAGTCTTCTCTTTTGCAAACTAAACATTCCCAAATCCTGCAACCTTTCCTCATAAAACAGGGTTTGCAGACCGGTCACCATTCTGGTCGCTCTTTTCTGAACTTGCTCCAGTTTGTTGATGTCTTTTTTAAAATGTGGTGCCCAAAACTGGACACAATATTCCAGATGAGGTCTGACCAAAGAGGAGTAGGGGTAAATAATAACTTCACGTGATCTAGACTGTATGCTTCTGTTAATACATCCTAGAATTGCATTTGCCTTTTTTGCTGCTGCATCACACTGTTGACTCATATTCAGTCTGTGATCTATTAGTATACCCAAGTCTTTTTCACATGTGCTGTTGCTTAGCCCTATTCCTCCCATTCTGTATATGCTTTTTTCATTTTTATTGCCCAGATGTAGTACTTTGCATTTTTCCCTGTTAAAAACCATTCTGTTAGTTGCTGCCCACTTCTCCAGTTTATTTATATCTTTTTGAATCCTCTCTCTCGCTTCTCTAGTATTAGCTATCCCTCCTAGCTTTGTGTCATCAGCAAATTTAATCAGTTTACCCTCAATTCCTTCATCTAAATCGTTGATAAAGATGTTGAACAATAAAGGGCCGAGGACAGAACCCTGTGGTACCCCACTTGAGACATTCTTCCAACTGGATGTGCAGCCATTTACGACCACTCTTTGGGTCCGATCACTAAGCCAGTTATGAATCCACCTAACAGTTGCCTTGTCCATTCCATATTTAGTCATTTTTTCAATAAGGATTGTATGAGATACTTTGTCAAATGCTTTGCTGAAGTCAAGATATACTATATCTACAGCATTTCCTTGATCCACCCAATCAGTGATTCCGTCATTGAAGGAAATTAAGTTAGTCTGACATGACTTATTAGTTACAAACCCATGCTGACTCTGTTTAATCACTTCATTCTTATCCAGGTACTGACATACATGTTTAATAATTTGTTCAAAGATCTTTCCTGGTATAGAAGTCAGACTCACCGGCCTATAGTTGCCTGGGTCCACCTTCTTCCCCTTTTTGAAGATAGGAACAACATTTGCTCTTCTCCAGTCTTCTGGCACTTCTCCTGTTCTCCAAGAATTTTCAAAGATTATGGAGAGGGGTTCAAAAATTTCTTCTGCCATCTCCTTCAGTACTCTGGGGTGTAATTCATCTGGACCTGGAGACTTGAATTCATTTAGGTTAGCTAAGTGTTTCCTCACTATATTTCTGTTTATAGATATCCTGGATTCTTCTATTCCCTTAATAGGACAGTGAAGAACAGTTGATGTTACATTCCCTTTCTGAGAGAAAACAGATGCAAAATAGGAATTTAAAAGTTTGGCCTTCTCAACATCCTGTCTTACCATTTCATCATTTTCATCCTGTAAAAATCCTATAGCATCTTTGACTTTTCTTTTACTTTTGACATATCCCCAAAATCCTTTATTATTGCTTTTGATATCTCTTGCAAGCCTCAATTCATTGTCAGCTTTAGTAATCTGATTTGTGACCTGCAGGTTCTGCAGACAGCATTATATTCTTCTTTAGATATGCCTCCCTCTTTCCATTTTATAAACATTTTTTTCTTCCTTTTTAGCATGTGCTTAAGTTCTGTGTTCATCCATCCTGGGTTCCTTAAATGCTTCCTATTCTTCCCTCTTTTCGGAATTGTTAACAATTGTGCTTTGAGAATTTCATTTTTCAAGATTTCCCATCCTTCCTGGACATTTTTGTCTTTAAGGATATCCAGCCATTGGATCCCTCCAATTCTCTTTCTGAATCCCTTAAAATCTGCCTTTCTGAAATCTAACCTTGACGTCTGAGTCTTCACAGGTCTTCCTCCTCTAGTTATCCAAAATTCTAAAATAGCATGGTCGCTACCTCCTAGGGTCCCAGCCACTTTTACCTCCTCAACCATTTCCTCCCTGTTTATAAGGATTAGATACAAGGTAGCAGTTCCCCTTGTTTTCTCCCCTACCTTTTGGAAGATAAAGTTGTCAGCAAGAGAGGATAAGAATTTCCTTGACCTGTTAGTTTTGCCTGAGAGAGATTCCCAACAAATGTCTAGATAGTTGAAATCTCCCATGACAACTATGTCATTTTTTGGAGAACTTGGCCATTTGATGCATAGAGAGTTCATCCATATTTTCAGCTTGCACAGGCGGCCTGTAGTAAATGCCTACAATGGTGTCCTTTCCATTGTTCTGTCCTTGTATTCTTACCCAAACAGTTTCCACAGAACTCCCAGTCTCTGAAGCTTCAATCTCTGTGCAGATATACGCGTTTCTAACATACAATGCGACACCACCTCCTCGTTTATCAAGTCTGTTTCTTGCAAATAAGTTGTATCCTTCTAGTCTTGTATTCCAATCATGTGTATTGTCCCACCAAGTTTCAGTGATTCCAATGACATCATATTTCTTTTCCTGTGTTAGTAGTTTCAATTCTCCTTGTTTGTTGCCCATGCTTTGTGCATTAGTATAGGAACATTTTAGTTTGTGATTGGTTTCTCTTTCTCCAATATTTGTATTAATTAGATTCTTTTGTCTTTGTTCTTCCTTTCCACTTCTAATAGCAGAGTTCTCAATAGCATTTGACAGGTGTTTGGCTTTTTCTGGTCTTTTGCTTCCCTTCCCATGTTGTCCAATGGTACTGTACATCACATGCAGTTCTGCTGCGTTTACGCAGGGCCAAATCCGCTGCCTATCTGCAGCAGAATCCGCACCGTGTGCACATAGCTTTAATCAGGTCTGCCCCTTTAGAGTTACCTTAGAGGAGGGCATGTTAGTTTGATATTTTGACACTGAGTTTTTTAAACCATTTTTAAACCAGATCCATTACCCCACTTAGTAGATTTACTATAGGTTGGTATCTGCAATTATTTTAGAAAGGAAGACCTCGACTCATCTACCTTCAATGGGGATCTCGACTTGCCCGGGCTTAGCAGGCTAGGAAAGTCTTCATATGACTTTGAGATTGCCCCCATGTGTGACATAGAATTTTTTTGAGCCTTAGTTTTGTTTCTCAGTGTTGCAGCATCCATTTTGTTCAAGTGCCCCTATGGCAGGGTTTATACGAGAATTAAGTGAAGTACTAGAATTCAATTTTTAGGAATAGCTCAATGAGATGTGGAGTAGGTATTACTAGATTTCAGGAATATACGAGAATTATATAAGGTATGTATGGAATTTACAAAAAAAAAAAAAGTATTGAATTGAGAAAACGAGATATTAAAGTCTGCTAATAATGGACACTTGTGGTTAAAACTAAAAGAGAAAGAGCGCAATAGGGTCTTACCCAGGTAAAAGATATAGTTCAAGCTGTTATACTCACCAAAGGCAGGAGAGTTAGAGGCATAAAGAAATAGAGGTCAAAGCTGCTGCACATCCAAATGGCCACGCCGTGACCATAAATCATCAGATATCAAAGAAATAATTTTCGGATTAACCGTGTGCTGCTAGACAAAAAGACTCCTTTCCAGATAGTGTACTTGTATACTTTTATTTTCCCAACACGTTTCGAAGTTTCAAACTTCTTCCTCAGGGGATGATATGTACCTATACATATCATCCCCTGAGGAAGACGTTTGAAACTTCGAAACACGTTGGGAAAATAAAAGTATACAAGTACACTATCTGGAAAGGAGTCTTTTTGTCTAGCAGCGCACGGTTAATCCGAAAATTATTTATTTGATATCTAATAATGGACACTTAGAATATCCCCCACAAGCATATTGTAGCAAGATAGTATTACAAAATAATACAAATATACATGTAACTTAAATGACTGTAAAGTCCAACAAGTCAGATCCTGTAGAGTTATTCCTGCATAGAAAGAAGGACTTTATGTAAGGGATCCTAACTGAGCAATGTGCAGGGTCCTCTGTGGCTTAGTAACAAAGCCTGTTCATGAGAGATGAGTTTTCCCGCCTTTGAAATGTTTCCAGGTGATACAAGCACACCACTGGTACAATCTGCAATAAAGAAGTCCAACCCGGTGTAGTATATAATAGGATTCAACAGGGTACTCCCAAAAGGTAGAGAGGAGTAGCAGTAATGCACCAGGAGCCGTAGCCACTTCAGAGCAGGACCCGTGCTGCTTGTCCTGGTATCACTGCAGGGACTATTTTCACGTGCTGCGGATGTAGATCTAATTGGCTCGTCACCTGCACACCGGTCTAAGGCGCTGAAAACCGGATGTGCCTCAGTTTAGCTGCAGGTCTCTCCGCCGAGGTCAAAAAGCAAGACCGTTGGTATGTCTCCGATTAGGGCATAGGGATAGGTACTTCTCCCACGATGTGAACCGCTGCAGTATAATCTTATACAGCTGCTGGGACTATTTTCACACACTGCGGAAGAAGATGCGGCCGACGTGCTGCCTGGATGCCGACTCCAGAGGACCAGGAACCGGGTGTGCCCCGGAATAACGGGTGGCAATGGGTACCTTAAGATTAGGGAAGCCAGTCCCAATGGTCTTCTCTGAGAGGGGAGCCCGCGCTTGTCTTCAGATCCTCTCTTCAAAGGAGCTCACGGTGGAGAGCGGTATCACTCCGCCTCTCAGCCCCGCTCTGTCATACTACAGGCCCAAGGGATTGAAAGTCCAGAACGTGGTTGTGCTTCTGTTTAAACAATAAAAACGGGTACCTCAGAACTGCGTATGATGAATTTAGTTATCTTCTTGTCAGATAATCGCTGCACGTAAAATTTTCTCCTCAAGAAAGTCCATGGCACAGAGTGGTATGCTTCCGCCGCTTCCCCACTGCTCTCACCATTGGCTTCTGGAAAATTGAAACTTCAGTTTTATCTGGACAAAGGAGCTTGACAGTAGAATCAAAGTGGTCCAGGGTGGTCAGGGATCTCTTCTGAACCGAATAAAATACTTTGAGTGGACCTCCAGTCGCTTTATGGGTCGCTTTAAGAAATCAGAGCGGGAGCTCTAGACTCCTGCTGCCTACATATCCAGGGTCCTAGGCCACGCCCCCCAGTGGTACTTTTTGACCACATATCTTGATTTTTCCAAAGCGTTTGATACCGTGCCACACAAGAGGTTGGTACACAAAATGAGAATGCTGGGTCTGGGGGAAAATGTGTGTAAATGGGTAAGTAACAGGCTTAGTGATAGAAAGCAGAGGGTGCTTATAAATGGTATATTCTCTAATTGGGTCGCTGTGACCAGTGGGGTACCGCAGGGGTCGGTGTTGGGTTTTATTCTGTTAAACATATTTATTAACGATCTGGTAGAAGGTTTGCACAGTAAAATATCGATATTTGCAGGTGATACAAAACTATGTAAAGCAGTCAATACAAGAGAAGATAGTATTCTGCTACAGATGGATCTTGATAAGTTGGGAACTTGGGCCGAAAGGTGGCAGATGCAGTTTAACAATGATAAATGTAAGGTTATACACATGGGAAGAAGGAATCAATATCACCATTACACACTGAACGGTAAACCACTGGGTAAATCTGACATGGAGAAGGACTTGGGGACTAGTTAATGATAAACTTACCTGGAGCAGCCAGTGCCAGGCAGCAGCTGCCAAGGCAAACAGGATCATGGGGTGCATTAAAAGAGGTCTGGATACACATGATGAGAGCATTATACTGCCTCTGTACAAATCTCTGGTTAGACCGCACATGGAGTACTGTGTACAGTTTTGGGCACCGGTGCTCAGGAAGGATATAATGGAACTATAGCAGGTACAAAGGAGGGCAACAAAATTAATAAAGGGGATGGGGGAACTGCAATACCCAGAGAGATTAGCAAAATTAGGATTATTTAGTCTAAAAAAAAGACGACTGAGAGGCGATCTAATAACCATGTATAAGTATATAAGGGGACAATACAAATATCTCTCTGAGGATCTGTTTATACTAAGGAAGGTAACGGTCACAAGGGGGCATTCTCTGCGCCTGGAGGAGAAAAGGTTTTTCCACCAACATAGAAGAGGATTCTTTACTGTTAGGGCAGTGAGAATCTGGAATTCCCTGCCTGAGGAGGTGGTGATGGCGAACTCAGTCGAAGGGTTCAAGAGAGGCCTGGATGTCTTCCTGGAGCGTAACAATATTGTATCTTACAGTTATTGTTAGGTTCTTTAGAAGGACGTAGATCTGGGGATTTATTCTGACAGAATTTTATAGGCTGAACTGGATGGACTAATGTCTTTTTTCGGCCTTACTAACTATGTTACTATATGTGGTATTGTCGTATTTGGGACAAAATGCGCAACAAATTACGGGTTCTGTTTTCTCCGATTATCCATTCTGAAAGTTTCAACTTTGATACTAAAATAAAATTGTTGTCAAAATAGGGAATCTGTCACCTATTTTTTTGGCAATGAGATGCAGCCACCGCCATCAGGGGCTTACCTACAGCATTCTGTAATGCTGTAGATAAGCCCCCAATGTAACCTGAAAGAGAAGAAAAACGAGTCAGATTATTCTCACCCATGGGCCGTCCGGGTCCGATTCAGGTCCGGAGGATGTCGAGGTTCGGTCCGGCACCTCCCATCTTGTAGCGATGACGTCCTCTTCTTTGCTTCTCGGCGCAGGTGCTCTGCTCTGCCCTGTTAAGGGCAGAGTACTGCAGTGCGCAGGCACTGGACCTCTTCCGATGCCTGTGCACTGCAGTACTCTGCTCTGCCCTCAACAGGGCAGAACAGTGCGCCATAGCCGCAACGGGAAGCAAAGATGAGGACGTCATCGCTACAAGATGGGAGGCGCCTGTTGTGAATTCTCTTAATCTGACTTTGTCGGGGCTCCCTCTGGTGGTTACTGTGTGTAGTGGAGCTGGCCAGGTGGATGAAAGTCTGCCTCCTAACGACGATGATTGGAGGTCAGGAGTTACTGACTGGGAGGATATAGGTGAGCAGGCTTCCCTTATTTGCTGCTGGTGATTTGTTTCTCTCAATGCATTTTGAGGTCTGCTGTCTCCTGCCTGATCCTGTATTTTTCAGTTAAGTTATTCTTTTGGTAATCCTTTGCATTTGATCTGGTTGTGCCTCTTTCTGCTTTGCTGTGAGGGTTCAGCGTGCTCCCTGCTGGGGCAGCGCTGGACCCCGCTCCATATGTTACAGCTTGTGTCAGTTTGTTCAGTCCCCTGTTATGTTAGTATCTTTTGCTTTGCTGCCAGTTCACACCAGAATGCTGATATAGTGGGGGAGAGGTCGTGAGACCTGTGTTTTTTGTACATCAGACGTGTTGGATTTTTTAGGGCTTTTGCGTGATTGCAGACAGTGTCTTTCCTGTCTAGACAGTTTGTGCCCCATCATTTGCTCAGTCTATTTTCTGCCTGTGTTTGTGTCTCATCGACAATATATGTTTGGGGGCTATCTGTTCCTTTGGGGTTCCACTCCGGGGAAGTTTAGATTTCACCTTTCTTGCTGTAGGCTTAGTTAGCGGCCTAGCCTATTCCTGCCATCCTCATCGGTGAGCAGTTCACAACAGGCGCCGGACCGGTCCGTGACACCCTCCGGAACCGAACCGGACCGCCCTTTGGTGAGTATAATATAACTCGTTTTTCTTCTCTTTCAGGTTACATCTGGAGCTTATCTACAACATTACAGAATGCTGTAGATAAGCCCCTGATGGCTGTGGCCGCATCTCATAGCCCAAAAAATAGGTGACAGATTCCCTTTAAATGTTTACTTTTTCCTTCCACATTGCTTTAGTTCTTATGAAGCACCTGAAAGGTTAATAAACTTTTTGAATGTGGTTTTGATTACTTAAGGGGTGCAGTTTTTTGAATGCTGTCACTTTTGGGTATTTTCTGTCATATAGGCCCCTCAAACTAACTTCAAAAGTGATGTGGCCTCTAAAAATAATGGTTTTGTTAGAAAAATGAGAAATTGATGATCAACTTTTAACCCTTCTAACTTCCTAACAAAAGAAGTAGGTTTCAAAAATGATACAGATGTAAAGTAGACTTGTTGGAAATGTTATTAACTATTTTGCCCTCTCTGATTAAACGGCATACTGTATATACTCAAGTATAAGCTGAGATTTTCAGCCCATTTTTTAAGGCTGAAATTGCCCCTCTTGGCTTATACTCGAGTCATATATGCCAGGGGGTCGGCGGGGGAGAGGGAGCGGGGGTATCAGATCATACTTACCCCTTCCTGGCACGTTCTCTGTAGCCCCTGCTTCTCCCAAGGTCTTCGGCGCCTGTGTACAGCGATCACGTGGTACCACTCATTAAAGTCATGAATTTGCGCATATTCAGGACTTTAATGAGCTTTACCAAGTGACCGCTGAAGGAAGAGCTGAGGCGCCGGAGACTGTGGGAGAAGCAGGGGCTGCAGAGACCGTGCCAGGAGGGGGTAAGTAAATGAGATATTCACCTGTCCCCATTCCACCGCCGGTCTGTCCTCTGTGTCCTTTGTCTGTGATGTTTAGGTCAGAGGGCACGATAACGTGTGTAGTGCGCGCCCTCTGCCTGAACAGTCACTGACACAGGACTCGGAAGAGAGTGGCGCGTGGCGGTGGAACGGAGACAGGTGAATATCGCAGATGCCGGGACCCTGAGCCAGCGGCGACACCAGCACCTGGTCCCCAGCGACGAGAGGTATGTCTTTTTTTTTCTTATTCGCAGCAGCATATGGGGCCATAATCTTTATGGAGCAGCATATTGGGCATAATCTATGGAGCAGCATATGGAGCATAATCTATGGAGCATTTTATGGGGCAGCAAATAGGGCATAATCTGTGGAGCATCTTGTGGGGCAGCATATGGGGCATAATCTATGGAGCATCTTATGGGGCAGCATATGGGGCATAATCTATGGAGCCATTTTATGGGGCAGCATATGAGGCATAATCTATGGATCATCTTATGGGGAAGCATATGGGGCATAATCTATGGAGCGGCATAATCTATGGAGCGGCATAATCTATGGAGCGTCTTATGGGGCCATAACCTTTATGGAGCAGTATATGGGGCATATTCTATGGAGCATCTTATGGGGACATTATTAATCTTTTTGCAGCATTATATGGGGTGTATTTTGTATCGAGCATCTTATGGGGCCCATCATGAACTTTATGGAGCATTATATGGGGCCTCTGATTCAATATGGATAATCAAAAACATTTAACCTACTGATGTATCAATTCATTTTACTTTTATTGGTATTTATTTTTATTTTAGAAACTTACCAGTAGCTGCTGCATTTCCCACCCTCCGATTATACTCGAGTCAATACGTTTTCCCAGTTTTTTGTGGCAAAATTAAGGGGGGTCGGTTTATATTCGGATCGGCTTATACTCGAGTATATACGGTAATAATTGAAAGTTTGAAAAATTAGACATTTTCTCCAAATTTACGATCTTTTTACAAATAAATGCAAGTCATATCGAACAAATGTTGCCACTATTATGAAGTACAATATGTCACAAAAAAAACAGTCTCACAATCAATGGGAACCGTTGAAGCGTTGCAGAGCAATTACCACTAGAAGTGACGCTGGTCAGATTTCAATAATTTGGCCTGGGCACGAAGGTCAAAATTGGCTCGTTCACTTGGGGTTAAAATATGATGATTCAAAGTCTTGTTTTTGTAAAAAAAATAAACAAATTATTTTTTAGTGTGTAATAGCAGCCCAACATGAAAAAAAACTATAAGTTGTGGTATGGCGACTGGTCATGTGGTTAATGGGCGGTATGTATCACAGAGGTGGGTGGCCCTGTGATGGAAGCCTGGGCTTGTTTTGCTCAGCAGATCTACTGCTGAGGGTTTTGCTGTACATTGGGAGGCTTCCAGGTGACTTGGAGAGATGGGTGAGTCCAGTCACCTATATACCCCACCCAAGGGGGTGTGTCTAACACCCAAGATGGACTCTGTTTGTGCATGGGCGGCAGTGCTGGCTAGTCTGAGCCAGAGTGAGGAGGTCTATGATATACTGTACCTCCGGAGGGGATGCCTCTGAGGATGAGATTTCCAGGAAAATGTGCGGTCGTCACGGACAGTTAATGGACACTAATTTGTGTTGGGCACACCAGGCTCAGCGAGGACCGTGGGTTCGATGAGGCCGTAAGGTTGCCAGACGGTGCATGGGGTGCTGCATTGTTACCAAGTACCTGAGACTCGATTTATGGTGTATATTAATAAAGCGAATTGACTTGTTTTTTAACCCTGAGTGTCCTAACATATTCCTCAAAGACCAGTCAAGTGAGTACTCCCCGTTCACAAATAGTGGAGACGTGTTACAAAGTCTAAAGTATAATATCTGTGTGATCACACTGACCTGAAGAAGCAGAATAAAGTCGTCTAATCAATATTTACATTTTCACTAAGCAACATTCACTATTGCTCGTTTCTGAAAAACACTCTTGGAGTTAAAATAATCACTGAACCTTGTAGATGAATTCCCAGAGGGGTGTAATTTCCAAATTGGGTCAATAGAGGGAGGTTTCTGCTCTTTTGGCACTTAGGGTCTCTGTATATGGAGTCCGCAAACTATTCTATGTGGTCATTTTTACCTATTTCTCCTTGTGAAAATGTAAAATCTGGATCTAAAACATAGCGGTAAACATTTAATTGCTTTTTCTTCACCGCTCAAAGTTATAAAATGTTGTGAAACACATGGTGTCATTATGCTCTCTGCACCGCTAGATGATTTCAGTAAGAGGTGTAGTTTGTAAAATGGAGCCACTTATGGGGGGTACTGTTGTCTTGACAGCTCAGAGGCTCTGCCAATGTGACATGGCACTTGCAAACCATTCCAGGCAAATGTGCACTGTGATATGGCGCTCCTTCCCTTATGAGCTTTGCACTGTACCTAAAAATTAGTTTTTGACCACATATGGAGCATTGCCATTGTCAGGAGACATTGCATAACAAATTTTGTATTATGTTACTAAGGCTAGTTTCACACTAGCGCTTATTCCACGCAGCGCATGGTGCCGCTAAGCCCCGCCCCCTGCCGGCTCCCTGCCTGCCCCATCCGGTCATCGCCGCCTACTATCGCACATGGACGCTAGCGATCTGCGCACCCTATCTTTAGCATAGGGTGCGCAGATCTTGCGCTGGCCGTACGCTAGTAGGATTTTAGCGTGCGCTGCGCACTTTTGAAGGTGCACCCGTGTGTGCCGAACGCAGCATGTTGCATCTCGGCGCACCTTCAAAAGTGCGCAGCGCACGCCAAAATCCTACTAGCGCACGATCTGCGCACCCTATGCTAAAGATAGGGTGCGCAGATCGCAAGCGTTCATGTGCGATAGTAGGCGGCGATGACCGGATGGGGCAGGGAGCCGGCAGGGGGCGGGGCTTAGCGGCGCCGTGCGCTGCGTGGAATAAACGCTAGTGTGAAACTAGCCTAAGTTCCTTTTTTTTCTATTATTCCTTTTGAAAATTAAAAACTTCGGCTAAAACATTTTCGTATTAACAATTTAACTTTTCATTTTCACTGCCCAATGTTATACAATTATGTGAAATACTTGTGGGTTTAAAATGCTCCCTACACGCTTAGAGGAATTCTTTGAGAGGTGTAGTTTCCAAAATGGGGTCACTTGTAGTGGGGGGGGGGGGGGGGAGGTTTGCTGTTATGAAACCTTTGCGGCTCTCTAAATGTGGCATGGCATCCACAATCTATTCCAGACAATTTTGAACTCATAAAAATCAAGTCACGCTCCTTCCATTTCATGCCCTGTCTTTTCCCATGTAAGAGTTCCTGAGTAGATATAAGATGTCCCTGTGCTCAAAAGAAATTGGAGAACAAATAATGTAGTCCATATTCTCCTGTTATATTTGTGAAAAATAGAAATTTGGGGCTAAAGCAACATTTTTATGGGAAAAATGTATTTTTCAATTTCTGCGCTCCAACGTTATAAAATACTGAGAAGCATCAGGGCTTCAAGGTGCTCACCACACCTCTAGATAAATTCCTTGCAAAATGTGGTCATTTGTGGGGGTTTTCACTGTTTAAGCACTTTGGAGGCTGTCCAAACGCGACATGGTGTGCCCTATTCATTCCAGAATGTTTTGCAGTCAAATGGATCTCCTTCCCTTCCGAGGCCTGCCGAGCGTCCCTACAGTAGTTTTCCCCCAAATATGGAGTATCTATATACTCGGGAGAAATGGAACAACAACATATCCTGTTATCCCTTTTCTCCTGCTACCCTTGTGAAAATTAAAAATTTGAGGCTAAATCAATATTTTTATGGGAAAAGGTTACATTTTTCTTTTTTCCTTCTATACTGTCTTATTTCCTGTGATGCACTTAAAAGTTTAATATACCGTATATACTCGTGTATACGCCAAGTTTTTCATCACTTTTTTTGTGCTGAAAATGCCCCCTCAGCTTATACACGAGTCATTGACCCAGAAGCCGGTGGGGGAGGGGGAGCGGCGGAGCAGCAGGTCACAGGATGCAGAAGCCAGCGGCTCTAATTGTGCCCGCTGCTAAAGAGAAATGAATGTTCACTGCACTGGCAACAAATACTCATTTCTCTTATAGCACGCACAGTTAGAGCTGCAGCTGCCGGCTTCCAGCGGCTGTAAAAAAAAAAAAAAAAAACACCTCCTACTTACCTTCCCTGCGCACCCTCGCAGCATCTTGTTCCGTCTTCCAGCATCTCCTGCTACCGAGCGATCACACGTCCTCGCTCAGTGGAGAGAGGTGAATATTCGTTAGCTTAATGAGAGGGGACACGTGATCGCTTGGCCGCAAGAGCTGCTGGAAGCCGGAACAAGATGCTGCGAGGGCACGCAGAGAAAGTAAGTAGGAATTTTTTTTTTAATGCTTTTCTCATGGGGGGCCACACATGCAAGGATGGGGATGAGAAGCCATGCATACAAGGATAGGGATGAGGAACCATGCATACCAGGATGGGAATGCGGGGACAATGCCTACCCAGCTTATACTCAAGTCAATACGTTTTCCTAGTTTTTTGTGGCAAAATTAGGTGCCTCGGCTTATAGTCGGGTCGACTTATACACGAGTGTATATGGTACCCTTTGAATGTAGTTTTGAGAACTCTGAGAGGTGCAGTTTTTAAAATGCTGTCATTTTTTGGGTATTTTCTGTCATTTAGCCTGTCAATGTCAAATTTGATGTGGTCCTAATATAATAGGTTTTGTAAATTTAGTTGGAAAATTGCTAATAAACTTTTAACTCTTATAACTTCCTAACAATTTTTTTACAAAACCATTGATTTTACCATATAATGTACAGGTTGTTACGAATCCATAGTTACCAAACATATATAGGTTGTTTTTCATTAACTGATGAAGAAAAAATCCAAAGTTTGTAAAAATAAAAAATGGCTCCATTTTCCGAGACACACAGCGTCTCCATTTTTCGGAATCTGGTGCGGTGCTTATTTTTTGTGTGTTGAACTGACATTTGTATTGATACTATTTTGGGGTAAATACAATGTATTAATTGCCTGTTACTGCACTTTATTGCAATATTGCAATCTTGCGGCATCTAAAAAAATTCTGGCATTTTGAATTTTTTTTCTTGTTACGCCATTTACCGTATATACTCGAGTATAAGCCGACCCGAGTATAAGCCGACCCCCCTAATTTTGCCACAAAAAACTGGGAAAACTTATTGACTCGAGTATAAGCCTAGGGTGGGAAATGCTCCATAGATTATTCCCCATATGCTGCCCCCATAAGAAGCTCCATAGATTATTCCCCCATATATTGCCCCCATAAGAAGCTCCATAGATTATTCCCCCATATACTACCCCCATTAGAAGCTCCATATTGTTCCCCCATATACTGCCCCCATTAGAAGCTCCATATTGTTCCCCCATATGCTTCCCCCATTAGAAGCTCCATATTGTTCCCCCATATACTGCCCCCATTAGAAGCTCCATATTGTTCCCCCATATACTGCCCCCATTAGAAGCTCCATATTGTTCCCCCATGTGCTGCCCCCATTAGAAGCTCCATATTGTTCCCCCATGTGCTGCCCCCATTAGAAGCTCCATATTGTTCCCCCATACACTGCCCCCATTAGAAGCTCCATATTGTTCCCCCATACACTGCCCCCATTAGAAGCTCCATATTGTTCCCCCATGTGCTGCCCCCATTAGAAGCTCCATATTGTTCCCCCATGTGCTGCCCCCATTAGAAGCTCCTTAAGATTATTCCCCCATGTGCTGCCGCTGCTGCTGCATGTAAATATAAAAAAATGACATACTCACCTCTCCGTCGCTGGGTGTCAGATTCTCACCTGTCCTGCGTCCATGGCTGCTCCCCGCTATCTGCCACGTCATCAGTCAGTGACGTTAACACTGCAGGGGGCGCACCCTCTGCTGTCTGAAGTCACTGACCGATGACAGACAGCAGCAAGCAGCCATGGACGCAGGACAGGTGAGTATCGTTATACTTACCCGTCCTGACGCTGTGTCTTGAGCCCCCAGCTTCTCCGCGCTCTCTCTTCCTGCCTTCAGCGGTCACATGGTGCCGCTCATTAATATGCGCATATTCATGAGTTTTAATGAGCGGCACCACGTGACCGCTGAAGGCAGGAAGAGAGCACGGGGAGAAGCTGGGGGCTCAAGAGACAGCGTCAGGACGGGTAAGTATGACCTGACACCCCCGCCCCCCCTCCCCTTCTGACCCCCCGGTGTATATGACTCGAATATAAGCCGAGAGGGGGACTTTCAGCCCCAAAAAACGGGCTGAAAATCTCGGCTTATATTCGAGTATATACGGTACCTATCGGATTATTTCTTTTTATATTTTGATAGTCAAGCATTTCTGAATGCAGCAATACCAAATATCTGTATTTTTTAAATTTCTTTGTTTTATTTTGAATGGGGCAAATGGGGGGTGATTTGAACTTTTTATATATGTTAATATTTAATTAAATCTAAAGTTTTCCAAGATCAAACATGAAAATAATTAGGTATAAACTCAAAAACAAACATGAACACAAACCCCACCTCAGCATAATTAAAGCAAGACATGGCGAAACACGCGTAGGAGCGTCAGGCTGGGGCTTACACACATTATTATTGTTATTATTATGTAAGTATAGGCTGTATTTGGCACTTTTTTTAATTAAAGTAATTTTTATTGAAATTTTCAATACAAAAAGGAAAAAACAAAGAAGAAAACAACAACCCACAATAGAGGTACATACACCTCTAACACCGCTCTCCCCTTCCCCCCAGTTTACAACCCCAATGCAAACAATATTTTAATGGTAAAATGGTATGGCTGATTACATATAGTGCCGCTCCCAAAATTGTTACAATAGTACAAAGGAAGATATATAACTTGTTGTTAAGTCTCAGTTAAAGAGCTACATATCTTAAGTCTGCTTATTGTAAGCCAAATCAAATTATAATGTACAGTTGTGGCCAAAAGTATTGACACCCCTGCAATTTTGTCAGATAATACTCAGTTTCTTCCTGAAAATGATTGCAAACACAAATTCTTTGGTATTATTATCTTCATTTAATTTGTCTTCAATGAAAAAACACAAAAGAGAATGAATCAAAAAGCAAAACATTGATCATTTCACACAAAACTCCAAAAATGGGCCAGACAAAAGTATTGGCACCCTCAGCCTAATACTTGGTTGCACAACCTTTAGCCAAAATAACTGCGACCAACCGCTTCCTGTAACCATCAATGAGTTTCTTACAATGCTCTGTTGGAATTTTAGACCATTCTTCTTTGGCAAACTGCTCCAGGTCCCTGATATTAGAAGGGTGCCTTCTCCAAACTGCCATTTTTAGATCTTTCCACAGGTGTTCTATAGGATTCAGGTCTGGACTCATTGCTGGCCACCTTAGAAGCCTCCAGTGCTTTCTCTCAAACCATTTTTTAGTGTTTTTTGAAGTGTTTTGGGTCATTGTCCTGCTGGAAGACCCATGACCTCTGAGGGACACCCAGCTTTCTCACACTGGGCCCTACATTATGCTGCAAAATATGTTGGTAGTCTTCAGACTTCATAAAGCCATGCACATGGTCAAGCAGTCCAGTGCCAGAGGCAGCAAAGCAACCCCAAAACATCAGGGAACCTCCGCCATGTTTGACTGTAGGGACCGTGTTTTTTTTTCTTTGAATGCCTCTTTTTTTTCTCCTGTAAACTCTATGTTGATGCCTTTGCCCAAAAAGCTCTACATTTGTCTCATCTGACCAGAGAACATTCTTCCAAAACGTTTTAGGCTTTTTCAGGTAAGTTTTGGCAAACTCCAGCCTGGCTTTTTTATGTCTCGGGGTAAGAAGTGGGGTCTTCCTGGGTCTCCTACCATACAGTCAATTTTCATTCAGACGCCGACGGATAGTACGGGTTGACACTGTTGTACCCTCGGACTGCAGGGCAGCTTGAACTTGTTTGGATGTTAGTCGAGGTTCTTTATCCAACATCCGCACAATGTTGCGTTGAAATCTCTTGTCAATTTTTCTTTTCCGTCCACATCTAGAGAGGTTAGCCACAGTGCCATGGGCTTTAAACTTCTTGATGACACTGCGCACGGTAGACACAGGAACATTCAGGTCTTTGGAGATGGACTTGTAGCCTTGAGATTGCTCATGTTTCCTCACAATTTGGTTTCTCAAGTCCTCAGACAGTTCTTTGGTCTTCTTTCTTTTCTCCATGCTCAATGTGGTACACACAAGGACACAGAACAGAGGTTGAGTCAACTTTAATCCATGTCAACTGGCTGCAAGTGTGATTTAGTTATTGCCAACACCTGTTAGGTGCCACAGGTAAGTTACAGGTGCTGTTAATTACACAAATTAGAGAAGCATCACATGATTTTTCGAACAGTGCCAATACTTTTGTCCACCCTCTTTTCTATGTTTGGTGTGGATTATATCCAATTTGGCTTTAGGACAATTCTTTTGGTGTTTTTTCATTTAAGACAAATTAAATGAAGATAATACCAAAGAATTTGTGTTTGCAATCATTTTCAGGAAGAAACTGAGTATTATCTGACAAAATTGCAGTGGTGTCAATACTTTTGGCCACAACTGTAATAATCTCTGTCAGAGTCAAATCTTGTTCCAACTTTATATCGTCGTATCAAGATAGACCCAACCTGAACCTGGTCAGCTCTCTCGACGCAAGACCAGAATGATCAATCCAACCTACCCATATATTTTCAAATTTGGAAATAGAATCTCTCTTGCGATATATAACTCTTTCCAAATTAACTAGCCAGTTAATTCTGATTACATATTCTTCAATTGAGGGGGTTTGGTGGGAGATCCAATACTGGGCTATAAATTTTCTGGCCATAAAAAGCATTCTAGATACAGCTAACATACCAACCTCTTCTGATGGCAAGTCTTCTACATATCCTAAGATACATACAAAGGGGGCTCTACTCAGCTCAACCGAATATACTCTATTAATTATCCCTATTACTCCACTCCAGAACGCTTCAAGATTTGGACACGACCATAACATGTGCAGTAGGGTGTCTGTGTTTGTTCGACACCTTGGACAAAGAGGATCGGGCCTAACTCCAATATCGAACAAAAACTTGGGAGTGCGATAAACTTGATGAATTACATATAAATGTGACAAACGATGGGCTTCTCCCAGAGAGAGTCCGGGAACTCTTTCTAATATTTCTGACCATAGATTGTCCTCAATAGGACCAATATCTCGCTCCCACCTCTACTTTGCATGCACAGGATGATTCAGAAGCACCATAATGCAGTATGTCCCAATATAAATGAGAAATCATCCCAGCTGTTCCTGTGGATTTTTCAATGCTCTGTATAATCTTATTCCATTGCATGGGTTTTCCTGCAATGAGGCTTTCTGCTTGGTACACGTGTCTAAGTTGTAAATACTTGTAAAATTCTGAATTCTGGATCCCAAATTCCATACGCAAATAAGTAAAATCTCTAATTCTATCTCCCTCCAATATATGTTCAAATCTACATATCCCTCTTCGGGCCCAGCTCTCAAAACCCTCCAAGTGGCTGAGATTAGAAATGGAAGGGGTATTCCGTATAGAAGTATATTGAGACACCCCATGGATATCCTGCATTTTTTTAACTTTTTCCCATAGTTTGTGTATTAACACCAGAGTAGGGAATTCATGTGTTTTTGTACCAAACCCCTCAAGTCCAATACCTCGTAGAGACTATCCGAGTCAAAGTATTGCAATAGTTGACGCTGAGCTCCCCCTCCCCAGGATCATCCCAACCGCGTATGTGTTGTAACTGTGCTGCCGTGTAGTAAACCCATGGGTTAGGGACAGCCAAACCCCCATTGCTTTTTTCTCTTTGCAAAAGTTCCAATCTGATCCGTTGAGGTCATTTACCTCATATTAGCTCTCTAAATAGTGAATTTATCTTATGGAAAAATCTCTGCGGAAAAATCTCTGCAGAATCCATTGTGGTGAATTGTGTAGCATATATAGTAATTGAGGCATCCAGATCATTTTGACTAGGTTAGTTCGTCCCACCGATAAAGGCAAACGTAGCCAGATATCTTTCTTGAGCTTAAATTTAGAAAGAATGGGGAGGAGATTAAGGCTCTCATAATCCCTGACCCGCGGTGTAATTTGTACCCCCACATATTTAAATTGTGAGACCACCCGTAGGCCTGAAAAATTATAATTGGATGTATTAGCCATATTATCCACCGGTAGAAGTGCTGATTTGCCCCAGTTGATCCTCAACCCAGAATATTGCCCAAATTCCTGAATCACCCTCATGGCCTCTGGCAGCGCATGAGATGCATTAGCCAGAAAAAGCAATGTGTCATCGGCATATAAGGCAACCTTTTCCTCTAGTCCTCCTCGTTGAAACCCCGTTATTTTTGGATTAGATCTAATTATTGCTGCTATGGGTTCAATGGCTATAGCGAATAGCAATGGAGACAAGGGACATCCCTGTCGGGTACCCCTGCCCAAAGTGAAATGGAGTAGTGAGACGGCCATTAACTTTAATTCTTGTTTTAAGAGAGCAATATAGGAGCTTTACCCAAGAGATAAATGAATCCCCCAGCGCAAATTTACAGTGGGGAAAACAAGTATTTAGTCAGTCAGCAATAGTGCAAGTTCCACCACTTAAAAAGATGAGAGGCGTCTGTAATTTACATCATAGGTAGACCTCAACTATGGGAGACAAACTGAGAAAAAAAAATCCAGAAAATCACATTGTCTGTTTTTTTTTTTTTCATTTTATTTGCATATTATGGTGGAAAATAAGTATTTGGTCGGCACCTGTTTAAACTTGTTATCAGTATAAAAAGACACCTGTGCACACCCTCAGTCTGACTCCAAACTCCACTATGGTGAAGACCAAAGAGCTGTCAAAGGACACCAGAAACAAAATTGTAGCCCTGCACCAGGCTGGGAAGACTGAATCTGCAATAGCCAACCAGCTTGGAGTGAAGAAATCAACTGTGGGAGCAATAATTAGAAAATGGAAGACATACAAGACCACTGATAATCTCCCTCGATCTGGTGCTCCACGCAAAATCCCACCCCGTGGGGTCAGAATGATCACAAGAACGGTGAGCAAAAATCCCAGAACCACGCGGGGGGACCTAGTGAATGAACTGCAGAGAGCTGGGACCAATGTAACAAGGCCTACCATAAGTAACACACTACGCCACCATGGACTCAGATCCTGCAGTGCCAGACGTGTCCCACTGCTTAAGCCTGTACATGTCCGGGCCCGTCTGAAGTTTGCTAGAGAGCATTTGGATGATCCAGAGGAGTTTTGGGAGAATGTCCTATGGTCTGATGAAACCAAACTGGAACTGTTTGGTAGAAACACAACTTGTCGTGTTTGGAGGAAAAAGAATACTGAGTTGCATCCATCAAACACCATACCTACTGTAAAGCATGGTGGTGGAAACATCATGCTTTGGGGCTGTTTCTCTGCAAAGGGGCCAGGACGACTGATCCGGGTACATGAAAGAATGAATGGGGCCATGTATCGTGAGATTTTGAGTGCAAACCTCCTTCCATCAGCAAGGGCATTGAAGATGAAACGTGGCTGGGTCTTTCAACATGACAATGATCCAAAGCACACCGCCAGGGCAACGAAGGAGTGGCTTCGTAAGAAGCATTTCAAGGTCCTGGAGTGGCCTAGCCAGTCTCCAGATCTCAACCCTATAGAAAACCTTTGGAGGGAGTTGAAAGTCCGTGTTGCCAAGCGAAAAGCCAAAAACATCACTGCTCTAGAGAAGATCTGCATGGAGGAATGGGCCAACATACCAACAACAGTGTGTGGCAACCTTGTGAAGACTTACAGAAAACGTTTGACCTCTGTCATTGCCAACAAAGGATATATCACAAAGTATTGAGATGAAATTTTGTTTCTGACCAAATACTAATTTTCCACCATAATATGCAAATAAAATGAAAAAAAACCAGACAATGTGATTTTCTGGATTTTTTTTTCTCAGTTTGTCTCCCATAGTTGAGGTCTACCTATGATGTAAATTACAGACGCCTCTCATCTTTTTAAGTGGTGGAACTTGCACTATTGCTGACTGACTAAATACTTTTTTTCCCCACTGTATATAGCACAGCCCAGAGAAATTCCCACTCAACAGAATCAAAGGCCTTGGCTGCATCAAGAGAGCAGACCACTCTGTCTCCCGAGTTGTCGGCCGATAATTGTAAATTAAGATATAACCGTCGAATATTTACCGCTGTTGATCTGTAGGACATAATTCCAGATTGATCTGTATGGATTAGGGAAGATATCACTCTGTTCAGTCTGGTGGTTAATACTTTGGCAATAATTTTAACATCTGTAGGCAACAGAGAGATAGGTCTGTAAGAATCAGGCAATAAAGGATCTTTTCCTGGTTTAAGGATAACTACAACTAGAGCCTCCTGAATTGATGGGGGTAGAGAGCCAGTCCCACCTGCCCCCTGAAAGGTCTTTAGGAGCTGGGGGAGTAAAGGCCCCGTCACACATAGCGATCTCGCTAGCGAGATCGCTGCTGAGTCACAAGTTTTGTGACACAACAGCGATCTCACCAGCGAGATCGCTGTGTGTGACAGCGATCAGCGACCGGCCCCCCTGCCGGTATCGCTGACCGCTGCAGGAAAGGCCAGGACTTTTTTTTGGTCGCTGGTCTCCCGCTGGCCAGCACGCATCGCTGCGTGTGACAGGCAGGAGACCAGCGATCTGCTGGTAACTAATGTACACATCGGGTATCCAAGGGACGTGCGTCCCTTAGATACCCGATGTGTACGTTAGTTACCAGCTCCCTGCATTTTCGCTGGTTACAAACGTGCACAGCGACGCCGGGAGCTCGGCGTCACTGTGCTGATTGCTGGTGAAGCTGTCTGTTTGACAGCTCACCAGCGATCACATAGCGATTCACCAGTGATCCTGACACATTGATATCGTTAAAGGAACAGCATCCGGTCCAGGTGAAAAATAGTATCAAAGATTTATTCTGCCAGTATAAAATACAACGTTTCGGCCATATTGTGGCCTTTCAAGTATAACATAATAGCACATATGGTGGCCTTTTATAGTGTGGCACAGCCAGTCACCATTTAGGTAACGCCCATTGCAAAAAATCGTACATAAAATACATACAAATACATCCATCAGATACATATATGTTCAACATCACAATTTATCTAATAAATATCAATAATGGTCATGATCATATTGGAAATATTACAAAAACATTTCATACGTAAACAATCCCCGAGTGAACCCACCAATAGTAGTCATGCATCAAAAGTATCCATGGAAATAACGCACCAATCACTTGCAATGATACATATCCATGTATAAACCGCCAAGCCCTATTCACATAATAATGGCGCCAAGGCCAATCATATGAGGACTCACACATCCATGTATAGGCAGAATTCCCTCTCACCTACATGACATCATCAGCAGGAGCCAAGTTGTATCAGAGGCGCATCCCAGTGACGCGCACCAACAGGCCACGGCGCGCGCCGCCCACCCAGACAGGTCCGGTCACGTGACGCCTCCGTCACAAAGCACTACGCTTGCGCAGTGCCATGCAAGGGACGCAGCCACACGAACCGCCCAACGGGGGGACCGCGCACGCGCAGCGACCCGGAGCACGCAGTCACGCAAGGCACCCTCTCACAAACTCGCGCCTGCGCTGATGAGCACAAACAAGTGCAATACCGCACTTGAATAAATGAGTCCACACAAATGGGCCAAACATCTCCTACATAAAGCAACATATAAGAAACATTAAAAATCAAGTAACCACATCCATAGTAACTTTAATATTGTTCCATACTTTACAGAATCCTTTAGTCACATACATTGCACATTATATAAGGCGCGAAATCCAAACGGGGATGATTATGAAAAAAGAAAAAAGGAAAAGAGGGCACGGGGAATGGCAGGCAAGAAATAACGACAAAAAATCTCAAAGGACAACATCCTCTTCATAATTCAGGACTGTTCAGTCCCCGTGTCCTCCACTCCATTCAAATATATAACCTATAAACAAAAAAACAAATAAACAGAAATAATTAAAAGACCATGAAAAAAGCCACATATACAAATATTCCCCAACATCAAAGGATAATGACACAGAGCAAAGGATTAGGTGACACAAGTATGTAAATTGTAATCCAAGTTCAAACCCCTTGGTTGTAATGTATCAAGAATCGATATCCATCTCAACTCCTTCAACATCTTTACCCTATCACCCCCACGTCTCAATACAGGAACCCCATCTATTACTCTAAATCGTAACTGATTCACTGAGTGTCTACACTCCAAAAAATGCTTCGGAATCGGCAACTCCACAAGTTTAGTCCTAATCGTACTCTTATGCTTACTAATTCGAGCCCTGATCTCCATGGTGGTCTCTCCTATATACATAAGCCCACATGGGCACAAAATCAAGTAAATCACAAAACTCGACGAACACGTATACCTTTCTTTTATCAAAAATTTTTTACCAGTTCGAGGGTGATTGAAACTATCCCCCTTTAACATGTTGCCACAACAGGCACATGCCAAACATGGGAAATTGCCCATTTTAGGAGGACATAATGTCCTTTGTGTGTTGACTTTTGATGAACCAATATCTGACCTTACCAATCTATCTTTAATTTGTATCCACGTCTATATGAAAGCAATGGCCTATCCACAAATTCTGATATATGTGGCAGACCCTTCTGTAAGAGGCTCCAATGTTTGTTCAGGATACCTCCAATCCTGCCACTAACTGGGCAATATGTTGAGACAAAAGGAACACGTCTCATAGGCCCTTTAGTTCGCTTACGGCTAGAATCCTCCACCGATATATTTTGAGCCTTAACCCTATAGGAATTAACTCTCCATCGGATAGCCCCTATTAACAAATTTTGTACACATCTGATCCAATCTTAAATCCAACTTGTCATCCTCTTTGACAATCCTCCGTACTCGCAACATCTGACTCCATGGAAGTGACTCCACCATCCGTCTTTGGTGATTACTGTCATACACCAAAAGACTATTCCTATCTGTCTCTTTTACAAAAAGATCAGTATACAGAGACTCGCCTTTCTTATAGACCATTGTGTCCAAAAATTGGACCTGATCATAGGAGTGGGTCAATGTAAACTTCAACACAGAATATATTGTTTAATTCATTTTGAAAATTAAGAAGATCCTCCAGACTACCATCCCAGATACAGAAGATATCGTCGATGTAGCACCACCAGGCCCGGACATGGCACCAGTAGACGGAATTGTACACATACTGGTCCTCGAATACCGCCATATAGATGTTAGCATAGGTTGGGGCCACATTGGACCCCATGGCGGTACCCCACAACTGTAGGTAATAGTCATCCCCAAAGAGAAAAAAAATTCCTCCTGAGGATGAAACCTAACAGTGCTAGGACCAGTTGTGCACACTCCGGTGCCATGTCCGAGCCTGTAAGCACCACAGCGACGGCCTCCAAACCCCTATCGTGCTCAATGGACGTATATAGAGAAACCACATCAAAAGATGCGAGCACCATATGAGAAGTAACTTTAACGTCACTAATTTTCTGCAGAAAATCATTCGTGTCTATGATGTAAGACCGTGCTGAGGTAGCAAAACGCCGCAATACTTTGTCGAGAAAAATCGAAACCTTACTACATAGTGACCCCCTCCCAGATACTATGGGACGCCCAGGTGGATTCTCCAAATTTTTATGTATTTTCGGTAACGTGTACAGTATTGGCGTCTGAGGGGCATCAACCACCAAATATTCCGATAGCTTCTGATCAATGAGTCCATTAAGCAGGGACTCATCCACCAAGAGCCGCAATTCACTCAAAAAACAAGATGTGGAATCACTAGTCAATCTAACACACTGCAGTGTCAGAAAGCTGGCCAAGAATCTCCATCCTATATTTGTCTGTATCCATAACAACTACCGCACCACCTTTATCTGCAGCTTTTGAGAGATTATCCAATGCCTGTTTTTCAGAGTATGTAAGGTTCCCCCTATATTGACCCCGAAACTCTCCCTTTAATTGTGTAATATCTCTCTCTACCAACTGAATATACGATTCAACAAAGTTATTCCTAACAGGTGGTTGAAAATTACACTTACTGTATAATCCAACACCCTGAAGCGTAAAACCAGTAGATTTATCATCATTAATTTTCTTATATGGACTGTTGTTCATTTGGGTCCATGAACCTTTGAACCTGCATCTACTTTTCCGCTGTGCTGTCGGCTGCTCTTTGCTGTACGTTGATATTGTTGTCAGGATCGCTGGTGAGTCGCTATGTGTGCCTCCAGCCTAAGACATCTCCAAACTTTTTATAAATTTCTGCAGGTATGTTATCTGAACCTGGTGATTTATTATTGAGCAGAGAAGCAACCGCATCTTGTAGTTCTTCCAACTGTAATGGACTATTTAAGTAAATCCTGTCCGTGTCTGAAAGTGTGGGCAATGAAATAGCATCTATGTAAGACATTATTTGTTCTTTGTTATATTGTAACTTAGAGCTGTAAAGCTCTTTATAAATTTCAGAGAAAATTGTTAAAATTTTGTCAGGACAATTAACTAATACTCCATTTTGATCCCTGAGTGCTCCAATAAATGAATTAACCCCTCTGTGCCCTAGAAATTACTGCTAAGAGGTGGCCTGCCTTCTCCCCTTCAAAAAATCTGTGCTGTGAAAATAATCTCTTGGTATTAGCTATTTCTTTAATGTGAGAGTCATATGCCTTCTGTGCCTCCTTCCACTCCAACAAATCTTGTGATTTCCCTGTAGATATGTATTTATGCTCTGTCGCCTGGACACGTTCCCTAAGAAATACTCCAAACTGATTAGATTTAGTCTTGGACCTGCTGACTCCCTGAATTAAAGTCTCCCTCAAACAGGCTTTCATAGCACCCCATATCATATTAAGCGATCACACCAGTTCCATTTTCACGAAAATAATGTTTGAGGGCAAGCGAGATCAACTCTGTCTACAATCTGTAACCAAAAAGGATTGAATGACCACAAATTACAAGAAAGGTTCAACCCTGGTAGGAGGTGAAGACTAGTTAGTATTGGAGAGTGATCAGATAGTACTCTGGGTAAGTATGCAATTTTGTCCATCATGTGCAATATTTCTTCCGAACCCAGGACCAAGTCTATTCTTGGCCCGCCGCCGCCTGTACTCACCTGCCCTCAGCTCGCCACGCTGTGCCCGCCTCCTACTTGCTCCCGGCGCATGGTTGTCACGTGCAGATGCCCTAGGCCGTGGGCGCGCTCTGCAGGTTCCTTAACCCTGCAGCGCCCGCCCAGAGGTCTGGCCGCCCAATCAAACAGCAGCATGTGCTATATCAGGCATCTCCAAGATGGTGGAGACGCCTGATTATCGTGTGCTGTACCTTGCGGTATTCTGGCCAAGTTGTAGGGGGGCTTCCCTACAACGCTCTCAAATCCTTGCCTTGCCTCAGTTCTGTGCTCCTTATTCAGTCTTGTACTCTGTTCTCAGTCCTGTACTCTGTACTCAGTCCTGCACTCCGTGCTCAGTCCTGTGCTCCGTCCTGCACTTCCCACTCAGTCCGGCACTCCGTTCTCTGTCCTGTACTCCGTGTTCAGTCCTGTACTCCTCACTCAGTCCTGTACTCCGCCCCGTGTGCCTGACCCGTCCCATATCTCCGGTTCATCTTGTGCTCTGGTTCCGCCAGTTCCTCTCGGGTCCCTTGAGCCACCCCTCTTGGTTCTAGCTATCACGGTATCTGTCTTCCGAGGGCCTGCCCCTAACTAACGGTCCCTGTATAGGGATCGGCTCCACCTGGCACGCTCGCCCCCGGGAGCTCCAGTTCCGCGATCCAGAGGATCCACTCTCGTTACCTTCCTTGGTCGTCACAATTCTAGATAGAGTATTATGCATTTTAGAATAGCACAAGAACTGCTTAGACTTAGGATATTTAATTCTCCACAGATCCAACAATGAGAGCTCTGCCACCATCTCCCCAAATTTAGAAATATGGTGATGTAGGCTTGCATCCGCATTGTGTTTATCCAGATATGGGTGAATGATATTAAAATCCGCCATGCACATTACCAGAACCCCAGGGGTCTTTCCAATAATACCAGCTATAATATTCAAGACAGTATTATTGAAAGGGGGAGGAATATATACTATTATCAATAACAATTCCGTATTAAAAACTTTACAGTGAATACATACATATCTACCGTCTTGATCTATTGTAGATGCAATCAATATAAAAGGGATAGACCTATGGACTATAATACTGACTCCTCTAGAATAACCTGAATATGTTGAATGATATTTTATCTTGTTCCAGATGAGTCTCCTGTAGGCACACTATTGCAGGAAAATGGGATCTAATATAATCCATAACTTCCGCCCTTTTAGTAGCATCCCCCAGACCGCGAACATTCCATGAAATAAAGTTGATTTTACCCGTCATTACAGTGAGACATATAAATGGTATAAACAAATATGATTATCAGGTGGATCCCACCTGTTCCTGGCATCTGAGAGCAGAAAGCACATAAAAATTATGAAAAAGAAAAACACCAGTTAGAACAGCCACCACCATACCCCTTCCCACCCTTACCCACCCTACAAACTGCAACCGCAGCATGACAAAAAAGTCAATGTAAGAGCACCAGTCCTTCCTGAAGCCGCAGAATGGAGCCAAGCCTACAGCTCTGAAAACAGCAAATAAAGCTATATGGAATTTAAAGAGATCCACCTGGACCAAATAATGGATATCAAAGTGGACAGTCCACTGGGCCATAGTGGTTATGTTATAGTGACACTGGCCGAACTAGTGATCCTAGATGACACATGCCATAAATATATTTCAGCGTCGCTGTTCTTGTCTAAGCCGTTGCTGATTCGTGTCCAACCAATGTGAAGCATCTTTAGGATTTTCAAAAAAGAATGTTTCATTCCAAGCTACCACTCTGAGCCTAGCCGGATACAACAGAGTATGAAACCTGGAGGTTCCTCATGCGCCTCTTCACATCCGTAAATTGAGCTCTCCTTTTGGATATTTCAACGGAGTAATCAGGAAAAAATTATATTCTGTGGCCATCTACCATTATAGAATCTTTATTTCTGGCCGCTGTCAGGATGGCATCCCGGTCTTTGTAGTGGAGTAATTTCATTAAAACTGGCCTTGGGGGAGCTCCAGGTGGAAGGGGTCTGGTAGGAACCCTATGCACTCATTCCACAGCATAAAGTGGGGACAGGACCTCAGCAGCAAAAATTTGGTGAATCCATTTCTCAAAGAATTCAGTTGGATTAGTTCCTTCTGTTTTCTCTGGCACTCCAATGACTCTTACATTATTTCTTCTTAATCTGTTTTCCAAGTCATCAGCTTTGTTAAACAGAGCTGACAGCTGCTGCTCCTGTCTGCTTGAAACTTGCCATATCTGTGGCATTTTATCTTCAAGGTCACTAATTCTCCCTTCTGATGCTGCCATGTGATCATTAACTTTCTGGAGGCCCTGCCTCATGCACAGGGCCGGCCCGAGAGATTACGGCACCCTAGGCGAAACTATTTTGTTGCGCCCCTACTATTCTTGGCAGTAGATGAAAACTTGGGATATAAATTTAGGAGCAATATAAACCACAACAACAATGATTAATTAACTCTTAACTCTTTAATCTTCTGAGAAGTTGTATAGGACAAATATATACAAAGTAATCAATAACACAAAACAAAAACGACCATAGGTACTTAAAATTTGTTTCCTTGCCTTTTTTTTTTTTTTTTAAAAGGATGACACTAAGTCACCGAGATTAATTTGTTTAGCAACTTCAGATTCTATCGAAATTGTTGCCAACCCAACCAACCTCTCTTGCGTCATATTTGCCCTTAAATATGTACACTTTTCTTTCCATCCCTAAAACTTTTTGCCTTTTGAAAAGATTTTTTATAATTTTCTATTTTTTTCTCTGGCGCCCCCTTTGGGTCGGCGCCCTAGGCGGCCGCCTAGTTCGCCTATACGTTCAGGCCGGCCCTGCTCATGTAAGAGATTTCCTCTTTAATTTGACCTATTTGAGTACTGATGGATGACATGACAGTGCCATAATGATTTACAGCAGTTAGGATGTCCTGCAGTGTAGGCTCTGTACTCTGTTGGAATATGGCTGAGATTGCAGGATTGTCCTGTGTACAGGAATGCAGTGGATGGGAGCCAGCACTACTCCGCCCATTCTCCCTAATGGCATCTTGGGAGTTAATCTGTGTGGAGTCAGATTACTCCTGCAGCTGTTTATATTGGGCCTGGAAGCTCTTCTGATCCCCTGGCGTACTCTGCCAGCCTCTCCACTGCGTGTATGGCTGCAGCCCTCCCTGCTTGAGTACCTGCAACGCCATCTTGGAAGGCTCCTGGTTTTCCCGCCGCTGTCACCTTTGGCTTTTTATTTGCTCCCCCAGCCATAAAACTGTCTTCTGTGGGCACCTATGCGAGCAGGATAATCTTCGGACGTAATGAGGCTGTAAATCAACTCCGTTACACCCAGTGGAGTTCAGGATAAGCTATAGGTCCCGGAGCGCTCCCTCCCTGCGTCTGCTCACATCCTTAGCCAGGCCACGCCCCGTATTTGGCACTTTGACACTATTCTCATTGCACGTCAGGCACCTTTGTTGCACATCAGACACCTAAGGCCTGTTTCACACATCAGTTTTTTTCCCTCAGTTAAAATCCGCTAAAATGGCTGACAACGGATCTGTTCCTGTACTGACCACAACGCTTGGCACCGAACCATTGTTTTAACGGATCCATCGAAGGAAGAATTTTAAAGGAAACGCTGCCTGAGGAGGAGAGAGAGTGAGAATTTTTTTTCAGCCGCCAGAACAGGGTTTAGGGTTAAATTTGCGGGCGAGGCAAATCCTCCGGGCATGCGCAATGTAAAGTGTGGATCCGGCCGCCCGAAAAAACGTTGCATTGTCCGTCCAGGCATGTCGGCGGATGCCAAAATTTTGGCGGATCCGCAAAAAAACTGATCCAATGGATGGCCATCCGTCAAGATCCGCTAGTAATGCAACTCAATAGCAAAAAAACAGATCCGCCAGGCAAAACGGCGGATTTTGACTGATGGTAAAATACGGATGTGTGAAACAGGCCTTCGCTTCTTTGCATTATACTTCTACCTCACATGAGGATGCAATCTTTTGCTCTGTACACTTTTAATAGCAGCTAGGTCTCTACACCACATGGCAGTTTTTTATTATACTGCATTAAATGTCTCACCCTTTATTATATAGGGTTTGACATACATGTGATTAATGGTTCTCTTTTTTTAATCAGTCACTGACTTTGCACTTTTTTTAGTGATCTCTTGACCAGTTCCTTATATATCTAGTCCTTTTTGACCCTTCAGCATTTGGTACATAGGTGTTTGTTTGGTTGAACACTGCATTTGCATTGTATCCCAGTGGCAATGAATTATTCCATTATTACTTAGCCATACTTGCAATAGGCTAACCCCTTAATTGTCCTGCATTTGGTACTAATACTCTGCTTTATTTTATTTCATTATGTATCAATAAGTTTTCATATGGTTAAATATACTCTTTCCTTGATTTAATTATGCTGAGGTACGGTGTGTGTTCATATTTTAATATTTGTAAAACTTTTTTTCTACTTTTTACTTGCTCCAATAGTTTTGTTAGGAGACTAGAAGCTGCGATCTTCTGATCGCTTGTGCTACACATAGCAGGACTTTAGATCATCTGCTATGAACGCCAGCCACTGTGAGGCTCCTTTGATGTTGGCTCCGGCGGTGAACCCACATCTTTCCCGGGACACGTCAGCTGTTTTGAACAGCTGACATGTGCCCGCAATAGTCGCGGGTGGAATCGCGATCCACCCATGGCTATTAACTAGTGAAATGCCGCTGTCAAATGACGACAGCAGCATTTAAATGGCTCTTCTGGCAATTGCGCTGGATATACGCACACCGGTGACCCGCGTCATGTGATCGCGGGTCACTGGTGTGTCGGTATGACAACCCGAAGTCTCCTGTAGACCTCTATGGTTGTCAATGCCGGATTGCAGTGAGCGCCCCCCAATGGTCGGCGCTCATAGCAAGTCACCAACTCTACTACTTCTACATCTGACCATCGCCTCTATGTAGCAGAGCTGATCGAGCTATGTCAGCTTCTAGTCTCCTAAGTAGACTATTTAAGCATGCCAAAAGTTAAAAAAAAAAATGTGTTTATAAAAAGATATAAAAGTTCAAGTCACCCCCCTTTCTCCCCATTCAAAATAAAACAGAAGTAAAATCAAAAGTGCACATATTTGGTATTGCCCTGTTCAGAATCGCCCTATCAATTAAAAAAAAGGATTAACCTGATTGCTAAATGGAGTGGCGAAAAAGTCAAAACGCCAGAATAACATCTTTTTGGTCCCGCGACATTTCATGAAAATGCAATAACAGGTGATCAAAAGATCGTATCTGCACCAAAATAGTATCAAACCAACAGCCCAGTACGCAAAAAATAACCCCTTAGGCCTCTTTCACACTTCAGTTTTTTTGCATCAGTTCAAATCCGCCAAAAAGGCAGACAAGCGGATCCGTTCTGAACTGATGTGAACGGATGCCACAGGATCCGTTTTTAGACGGATCCTGAAAATCAGGAAATGTAAAGAAACCGGTGGCCGGAAAAGGAGAGAGAGGGAGAGGGAGAGAGATTTTTGTCCGGCACCCAGAAAGAATTTCGGGTTAAATGAGTGTCTGGAGGATCCGCCAGAGGAAAAAACATTACAAGCTCCGTTTTGAAATCTTTGAGGATGGTGACGGACAGCAACTTTTGGCGGATCCTCAAAAAAAACGGATAGCAATCCGTCACAATCCGCCATTAATGCAAGTCAATGGGGGAAAAAAACGGATCCTCAAAAAAAAATTAAGGATCCGTTTTTTTCAAAACCTGGCGGATTGTGACTGATTGTAAAAAACTGAAGTGTGAAAGAGGCCTTACCAAACCCGAGATCACAAAAAATGGAGACTCTACGGGTCTCGGAAAATGGCCCAGTTTTTTTTTATCAAAGTTTGGAATTTTTTTTCACCACTTAGATAAAAAAAGAACCTAGACGTGTTTGGTTACTATGAACTCATAATGACAGGTCAGTTTTAGCATATAGTGAACCTAGCAAAAAAGCCAAACAAAAAACAAGTGTAAGATTGCACTTTTTTTTGCTATTTCACCGCACTTTAATTTTTCTTCCTGTTTTCTAGTACACGATATGGTAAAACCAATGATGTCGCTCAAAAGTACATCTCGTCCTGCAAAAAATAAGCAGTTACGTGGCCATATTGATGGAAAAATAAAAACGTTACAGCTCTGGGAAGGGAGGGGAGCAAAAAACGAAAATGCAAAACGGAAAAAAGATCTGGGGGTTAAGGGGTTAAAGAGTGCTGCATCCCTCTGAAAAGTCAAAAATTGTTAAAAGCATTACAAAGTCAGTTACATATGGTTATTTTTTGGCCCATTTTGCAAGCAGAAATCAAGTAGCCTAATAATTCTGCACACCTTGATAAAGGGTGATTGTTAGGCCACATGCTCCCTCTTTACACAAATACACATCACCTGATCTACTTAGTCCAATAAGCATTCAAGTTTATACAGATTTGAGTTGGAAAATATGCATAAAAATGATGATATGATGAAATACTCAGTTGCCTAATAATTGTGGACACGGCATACATACTAACACGGTAGGCTCATTTTGTTGCAGATGTGCCTCCTCTCACAATTGCTGTCCTTCTTGCTTCGTGTGGATGACGCGTCTTTCACACAGTGTTCTCCATCGCGCGTTCTGCCCTGCCTAGTGTAGCGTAAAGTACTGTAATTTGCATGTGCTGGGAAAAGTTAAAAAAGTGTCGGCACATGCACATTATAATACTTTGCTCTGCCTTCGGCAGGGCAGAGAGAAGTACGCCTGAGCATGAGTATATATATGTCACCACTTTACCTTGACAGTAAGGGGCCATAAGATCATAGTTGTCACGGAGTGACTGACCAGTGCGACACGACCCAACGATTGGTCAGTCACCAAACAGCAAACAAACAAGGGAACACCGGGTACACAATTACAAAGGTGGGCCCTGCGATAGGGAACGGGGTAATGGACACCTCCTGCACTCACCTGAGGATGTGCCCTGCTATTACTAGCGTCCCTATACAGGTTCTTTCAACCTGTCGCCGAGCAGGATTTCTTAGCCCTCACTTGCCCTGCACCTATTGCTAAGTAGGGAATTGGCAAGTGAGGACACTTGTCCCACTGCTGCACTAATATGACACCAAAGGTAGATATGACAAACAGGGTAAAGACAAACAACACTTAGCTTTCTGCTGTAAAGCACCGCTCAGCATGATCACAGCACCAGATGCACCATAGACAGCTGAGGTACCACTGCTCCCAGAATGACGTCTAACAAAGTCAGCTGATGCATCAGGTGACCTTTTAAAGGATGGTGGGAGTGGTCACCATCTGCATCAGCAAACTAAGATGTAATTACACCAGCAGCCACTGGGGGAAAAAGACGTTAACCCCTGATGGCCTGGAAGGATAAAAGTTTAAATGAGAGAATACAGATCTGCCACAGATCCAAAAATGGATCGTGACAGTACCCCTCCCTTAATGAGGGACCTGTGGACCCTCAACACCGCACCTCACCAGAAAAAAACGACAGTGAGGATGCCTGGATCCACCGAGTTCATCTCGGCAGTCACCTGACTCTCAGGTTTATGGCAAACGTGGGCTCATGGAGGTGATAACATCTGCTCCGGAGGCGCTACAAATCTCCAGAGCGCCAACCTAGGGAATGAGTTGTGTACGGGCATTACTGGAGATAGCTCCAGCTGCTAAGTCCCCGGGCCGAGAATGGCCGAGGCCTGATCACCCGAGAACTCCAGGCCCCATCAGCACACTTACACCGGATGTTTTTGATGGACACCCATACATACTCATTCACACACAGGTCCGGACCTGAACGTTTATTGCCACGCACACGTTTGCCACAAGATGGTGCAGAACCAACAACAGAGGCATCGCCCTGTGTCACAGACCCACCACTGACACCGGTATGTCACGGACGGGGGGATGTGACGCACTGCCGACACACGGCTATCACAGGCACAGGGGGGGGCTTATATTTGTTATCCCACCGCTGGCACCATGTGAAAAAAACAGCAAGCTAGTCTTGCCCTAACAATTTATCGCAGGGGGGTTATTTTGGATGCCCAACCACTGCTAACAATCTTCCACGAACTGCAGGGATTTATGTATATACCACTTTTTCCAGTTCCACTTTGGAACTCGCAGCTCTCCAGCACCCCCCCTTACCCTCAGGTCAGTCAGGGAACTACACCTGGGATAATGGGTCGCCAGCCGGCTGCTTCAATGAGGTCTGGCCACCCGGCACGCTGCAGTGAGGGAATTATAAAACGCTATGGCCGCAGCCACCCCAATTTAGCTTATAAAACCCCTTCCGTCACGCTCAGCAGTGCCCAGGGCCCAGACCACATGTTGCCGCCACCAGCTCCAGATTTTTCTGCTTAAGTTATAAACTTAATAGAGGGGTTCGAAGCCACCTCAATTCAGTAGCGTAATTATCTTAAAGGCACATGTACGTTCGTTCTTAGAGCATGAAGACAGACTAATAAATTTTATAATTTATTCCCCAAAAGGGGGCAGTGATTACACAGATAAAGGATGTTACAAAGTTGAGACAGTATGTATGTACAATGCAAATATAAAATAAATGGGATTAACATAGAAAATCAACACTTACAGTTACCTAATGGTCTTTAGACTAGCCATGTGGGGATGAGGCGGAGCCACACGTCTCCCTGCATCTGGGGTCCTTTAGGCATGAAAACCTCCAGCTCGACTGACCAGTTTTTGGAAGGGAATGCCTTATAGCTTTTGGTTTGTGACATCACGAAAAAGGCGGCCTGGGGATGTTCCACCCCCCGCTCTAGGAGTACAATTCTGACTACAATACTTATAATGACTATATCTCGCAGAGGGTACATCGTATAAACACGCACATGGTATCATTCTTTTTAACCTGTCGAGGACAATAATTAAAGACCAACATGCAGTGGTTATGTCACACTGTTTAGGAGAACTCCAGTTCTCGGTTTCTGGAGGTGCTAGACCCGTGCAAATTATGGGCCAGGACGTTGGGTCTATGCATTTTGCAGAAATTTAAGTTTCATTTTTCTGTCGCGAACGAGGTGCGCGCTAGGGCTTCTTTTAATGTTTCCCATAACTGAATTGGCCTCATGGCCAGGACAAAGGCATTCTTTCCACTCAGCTTAATTAACATTCCTTAGCTGTGGAGAATGTTTGCACAGGAAGTGTCTGGTGTAGGGTTACCAACAGGCACAGAGGAGATACACAGCTGCAGCTGCTAAGGGGGGAAGGAGGGGTCACCTGTTATGAATGGGTCACCGAGGAGGAAAAAACCTAAACATGCTAAGCCCAGAAAAACCATAGAGGTTGGCAACTATGCAGATTGCAGATCCCTGATCCTAACCACACAACTAGCAGCAGCCGTGGAGCGTACCTACGATGAACCTAGACGCCTCGTCATGGCCGGAGAACTAAATAAGCCTAAAGCAAGAAAAGGGGAAAACTAACTGCCCCAGAGCAGACCCCAAAGGAATAGACAGCCCCCACACATATTGACGGTGAAACAAGATGAAAACACTAACACAGGCAGGAAAATAGGCTGAGCAAACGATGGCCCAAACTAACTAGAAAGGAGAGGAAAGGAAAGAGACTGTCTGCAATCTGCCCAAAACCCTACAAAATAATGTCCAACACTTCTAACAACAAAATTAACCCTGAAGTCACTAGACTTCTCCCACTATATCACCACTCTGAAATATTCTGAGACAGAGCAAAAAGTGGCCAATCTAATAAGGGACGAAAAGCAAATTGGCAAATACAGATAAATAAGAGTGGAAATTCAGCACAGTCCCAGCCGGGGCTGGCTGACCACACAAAAAAATGAATAGAACAACAAAATCAAGTGTGAACATTAGCAGAGAAACTTAGCTTGAGCTGACTGGAATAGAGCTGAGAACCAAGACTGTTATGAATGAGTCACCGGAGGAGGAGAAAACAAAAATACAAGCTAAGTCCAGAAAACCGGAGAGGTTGGTAGCTATCGGATTGTAGACCCCTGATCCTATACACCACAACAGTAGCCGTGGGGGGTTCCTACAGTGCCCTAGACCCCTCGTCACAGCCGGAGAACTACATAAGCCTAAAGAAGGAAAGGGGAAATCTAAACTGCCCCAGAGCAGACCCATAAGCAATAGACAGCCCCCAACATGTATTGTCGGTGAAAAACAGATGAAAACACAAACAGACAGAAAGACAGGCTGAGCAAACGATGTGGCCCAACTAACTAGATAGTACAGGACAGAAAACATGCTGGCTGCAATCCGCAAAAAACCCTACCAAAAATGTCCCAACAGTCTGATAGGGAAAAAGGCCCTGAAGTCGCTAGACTTCAAAATCACTATATCAGCACTCAGGTATATTCTGAAAACAGCAAAGAGATCAACTGATCAGAGACAAAAATGGAATTCAGCCAGTCCCAACCAGGACTGGCTGAATACAAACACTAAGGAAACCAGACAAAATCTCATGGAATAATAGCAGGGCGAAAACTTAGCTTTTAGTAGACAGGAACTAAGCTGGATGCAAGTGCTCAGAGCAGAAAGGATCACCAGCAGCCCTGCATGCCTTATATCCACTCAGAAATTCCAGATGTCCAATCACACTCCGCCTGTTCAGATGACAGGTTCTTCCCATCCCAATCAATTTCACTACCTCTCTTCACCAGCAGAGGTAGTTCATCAGATATCAAAGGTGAAGGGGAGAATGAACTCACAACAGTACCTCCCCCTTGAGGAGGGGTCACCGAACCCTCATCCACACCACCAGGTCGATCAGGATGGGCCCGATGAAAAGCACGAACCAATCTTTCGGCATGAATATCGGATGCAGGGACCCAAGAATTATCCTCCTGGCCATAACCCTTCCATTTAACCAAATACTGGAGTCTCTGTCTAGCCAGATGAGAATCCAGTATCTTCTCAACCTCATATTCCACATTACCTTCAACCAATACAGGGTCAGGAGGTGCCACCACAGGAACTACTGGCTCAACAAACCTCTTTAACAGAGACTTATGAAACACGTTATGGATCTTGAATGTAACAAGAAGAGCCAAATCGAAAAGAGACCGGATTAAGAATCTCCAAAATCTTGTAAGGTCCAATAAATCTAGGTTTAAACTTTGGAGAAGCCACCTTCATAGAGATATTCTTTCATGACAACCAAACCATATCACCCACCTTAAACTGGGGACCAATGGTCCTATGCTGGTTGGAAAACCGCTGGGCCTTTTCCTGGGGGAGAGACAACTTATCCACCACTTGGTCCCAAATCTGGTGCATTCTCTCCACCACAGTGTCAACACCTGGGCAGGCAGAAGACTCCACCTGCCCTGAAGAGAATAGAGGATAAAACCCAAAGTTACAAAAAAAAGGTGACATCAAAGTGGCAGAACTAGCTCTATTATTTAAAGCAAATTCGGCCAAGGGCAAAAATGAAACCCAATCATCCTGATCAGCAGAAATAAAACATCTCAAATACGACTCCAAAGTCTGGTTTGTTCTCTCCGTCTGCCCATTGGTCTGAGGGTGAAACGCAGAGGAGAAGGACAACTGAATTCCCAGCTTGGAACAGAAAGTCCTCAAAAATCTAGAAACAAACTGAACTCCTCTGTCAGATACAATGTTCTCAGGAATCCCGTGCAAGCAAACCACCTGTTGCAAAAACAAGGGCACCAACTCTGAGGAAGATGGCAACTTAGGGAGTGGTACAAGATGGACCATCTTAGAGAATCTATCACAAATCACCCAAATAACAGTCATTCTCTGAGACAGGCATATCAGAGATAAAATCCATTGAAATATGGGTCCATGACCTCCTGGGCACCAGCAAAGGCATCAACAACCCACTAGAGCGAGAACAAGGTTTAGACCGGGAGCAAGTCCCACAGGACTGCACAAAATTCCTGACATCATGAGACAAGGCGGGCCACCAAAAAGACCGACTCACCAAATCTCTAGTACCAAAAATACCTGGATGACCAGCCAATGCGGAGCAATGAACCTCAGACATCACTCTCTTCCTCCACTGGTCAGGAACATACAATTTTCCAATGGGACAACGCTCAGGTTTGTCCTCCTGAAACTCTTCCAGAACACGTCTCAAATCGGGCGAGATGGCAGATAGAACTACCCCTTCGCCTAAGATGGTAGCAGGCTTGGTCACCACAGGAGAATCAGCAAAGAAGCTCCGAGAGAGGGCGTCTGCTTTGACATTCTTAGTGCAAGGAAGAAAAGAAACCACAAAATCAAAACGTGTAAAAAACAAGGCCCACCTAGCCTGTCTAGGGTTCAAGCGCTTGGCCGACTCCAGGTAAATCAAATTCTTGTGGTCAGTGAGGACCTCGACTTGATGTTTAGCTCCCTCCAACCAATGTCTCCACTCCTCAAATGCCCATTTCATGGCTAACAGTTTCCGATTCCCCACATCATAGTTACATTCGGATGGAGAGAACTTTCGGGAAAAGAAGCACAGGGATTCATTTTAGATGTTACAGGATCTTTTTGGGACAAAACAGCTCCTGCACCAATCTCAGAAGCGTCCACCTCTACCTGAAACGGGAGTGAGACATCAGGTTGCCGCAAAGCCGGAGCAGAAGTGAACCTTCGCTTCAGCTCCTGAAAGGAAGAAACAGCCTCCGGAGACCAATTCAGCACATCAGCCCCCTTCTTAGTCAAATCAGTCAATGGTTTGGCAATACCAGAAAAATTAGCTATAAATTTACGATAAAAATTAGCAAAACCCAAAAACTTCTGGAGGGCCTTCAAAGAAGTGGGCTGAACCCAATCATAAATGGCCTGTACCTTGGCCGGGTCCATTTCAATAGTTGACGGAGACAAAATAAATCCCAAAAATGAAATCCTCTGTACCCCAAAAAGGCATTTCGATCCCTTGACATACAGGGAATTCTCCCTCAAAATCCGGAACACAGTCCGAACATGTTCCACATGAGAGTCCCAATCCTTGGAAAAGATCAAAATATTATCCAGATAGATGATCAAAATTTTATCCACAAAGTCTCGGAAAATATAATTCATGAAGCACTGGAAGACAGAAGGGGCATTAGTGAGCCCAAAAGGCATCACCAGGTACTCAAAATGTCCCTCCGGAGTATTAAACGCCGTCTTCCATTCATCCCCCTGCTTAATGCGAATAAGATTATACGCCCCCCTGAGGTCAAGCTTGGTAAACCAGCAAGTACCTTTAACTCTGGAGAATAGATCAGAAATCAGGGGTAACGGATACTGATATTTAGCAGTAATTTTGTTGAGGGAACGATAGTCAATACAAGGCCTTAATGAACCATCTTTCTTGGCCACAAAAAAAAACCCAGCACCTAAAGGTGAAGAGGATGGTCTAATATGACCCTTCTCCAACGACTCCTTAATATAGGATCGCATAGCCTCGTGCTCGGGTACAGATAAATTGAAAAGTCGACCCTTGGGAAATTTACACCCAGGGCTCAGCTCAATTGCACAGTCATAACTCCTATGAGGAGGCAAAGACGCAGACTCATTCTCACTAAATACATCATAAAAATCATCCAAATAGTCAGGAACATCATGCGACTGGGGAGAGGTGGAGAAAATAGGAGCGTCACTAAGGGCACACCGACAACCCCAACTCACCACAGACACAGATTTCCAATCCAAAACTGGATTATGGATTTGCAAACAGGGAAACACCAGAACGATATCATGCAAATTATGCAACACCAAAAATCTGCAATTTTCTTGATGGTCTGGGGCGACCCGCATTACCACCTGGGTCCAAAACTGAGGTTTATTCTTCGCCAAAGGAGTAGCATCAATACCCCTCAAAAGGATAGGCGTCCGCAGAGGTGTCATAGGAAACCCACAACGTTTAGCAAAATCCAAGTCTATCAGGTTCAGAGCTACTCCCGATTCCACAAAAGCCTTAACGGAAAATGTGGACAGGGAGCAGATCAGAGTAATTGCCAGAAGAATCTTAGGTTGAACACCACCCACAGCAAATGTGTGTGCAAAACGTTTCTCTCGTTTAGGGCAGACTGAAATAATATGAGAGGCATCTCCACAGAAAAAACAGCTTATTACGCCTTCTGAACTCCTGATGTTGCGCCCTAGACAAAACTCTATCCTATTGCATAGGTTCAGACATTTGTTCAACAGGTGGCAACACCTCTCGTGCAGTTTTGCGTTCACGGAAACGCCGATCAACCTGAATGGCTAATGACATAGAATCGTCAAGACCAGAGGGAACAGGAAATCCCACCATAGTATCTTTTACGGTTTCTGACAAACCCTTCCAAAAGAGAGCTGCCAAGGCACCATCATTCCAGGTAGTAAGGACCACCCACTTTCGGAATTTTTGACAGTACAACTCTGCAGAATCCTGACCCTGGCTCAATGCCAACAGGGCCTTTTCAGCCTGATCAATAGCATTAGGTTCGTCATACAACAACCCCAAGGCCTGAAAAAATGCGTTCACATCAGTCAGAATAGGATCATCAGGTTTCAAAGAAAACGCCCAATCCTGGGGATCGCCGCGCAGCAAAGAGATGACAATTTTAACCTGCTGCGCAGAGCTCCCCGATGAGTTAGGCTTCAAGGCAAAAAATAATTTACAATTATTCTTAAAATTCAGAAATTTAGACCGATCCCCAAAAAACACATCAGGAGTAGGGATCTTTGGTTCAGCAGCATGTGAATGAGCAAGATAGGCGGAAATTCCCCACACTTCAGCAGTAAGCTGCTCCACACGATCAGACAATTGCTTAATCTCCATTGAGAAAAAATTCCCCCTAAGGCCTCAGAGAAATAGAGGAAAAAATATACACCAAAAAAAAAAAAAATTCTGACACTTTTTTTTTTTACAATTCTTTCCTGCTATTGAGCACCCTAGAACCTGCGGTATGGCTGGTGATTCTGTTATGAATGAGTCACCGGAGGAGGAGAAAACAAAAATACAAGCTAAGTCCAGAAAACCGGAGAGGTTGGTAGCTATCGGATTGTAGACCCCTGATCCTATACACCACAACAGTAGCCGTGGGGGGTTCCTACGGTGCCCTAGACCCCTCGTCACAGCCGGAGAACTACATAAGCCTAAAGAAGGAAAGGGGAAATCTAAACTGCCCCAGAGCAGACCCCAAAGCAATAGACAGCCCCCAACATGTATTGTCGGTGAAAAACAGATGAAAACACAAACACAGACAGAAAGACAGGCTGAGCAAATGATGGGGCCCAACTAACTAGATAGGACAGAAAAGATGCTGGCTGCAATCCGCAAAAAACCCTACCAAAAATGTCCCAACCGTCTGATAGGGAAAAAGGCCCTGAAGTCGCTAGACTTCAAAATCACTATATCAGCACTCAGCAAAGAGATCAACTGATCAGAGACAAAAATGGAATTCAGCCAGTCTCAACCAGGACTGGCTGAATACAAACACTAAGGAAACCAGACAAAATCTCATGGAATAATAGCAGGGCAAAAACTTAGCTTTTAGTAGACAGGAACTAAGCTGGATGCAAGAGCTCAGAGCAGAAAGGATCACCAGCAGCCCTGCAGGGCGTCTGCTGCCTTATATCCACTCAAATTCCAGATGTCCAATCACACTCCGCCTGTTCAGATGACAGGTTCTTCCCATCCCAATCAATTTCACTACCTCTCTTCACCAGCAGAGGGAGTTCATCAGACCTCAAAGGTGAAGGGGAGAATGAACTCACAACAAGACCTGACAAGCAGAAGGACTCACCAGCACCAGAGTAGGGCGTCGGCTGTCTTAAATCCAATCTGAGACTCCTGAGGTCCAATCGTCATCCTCATTATCAGGTGGCAGATCTCTACTGATTAAATCAGCCTCACTACCTCCTGTTACCACCAGAAGGAGCCTGGAAGGAGAACTCACAACTGGTAGACCAGAAAATGAACTCACAACAGTCACCTGTGCAGCATGTGACAAGCAGAAATCAAATCTGTAGTGTAACAATGGGAGATTCTGGAATGTTCCAGTGAAGTCATATCTTATTATTACACCTCCCCCTTTTTGAGTGCGCTACGGAGGCATAACCTGACGGTAATCAGTCATGCGCACCTCAGCGGGTTCGCCCCAGCGGGACAACCCATCGGCATTCCCATGCTCGCTGCCCTTTTTGTGTTGTACGGTAAAGTCGTGCTGCTGAAGGGCAAGGCTCCAGTGTAGCAACTTTCCGTTGGTTCCGGACACTGTGTGCAGCCAGCTCAGAGGGTTGTGGTCGGTTACCACCGTGAAGGTGCGCCCGTACAGGTAGGGCTGCAAACGTTGCAGTGCCCACCCCATGGCCAGGCACTCCTCGGTGTTGGAGTATGCCACTTCCCTCGGCAAATATGTTTCCGGCTCAGGTACAACACGGGGTGCTCCTGGTTCCCCGAGTCGACCTGGCTGAGCACAGCACCGAGGCCAAACTTGCTGGTGTCGGTCTGTACCAGGAATGGGCGACTGCTGTCGACTGCTTTCAGCACTGGCGAGCTGCACAGAGCTGTTTTCAAAGCTCGGAAGGTCACCTCACAGCCATCTGTCCAGTTGACTGGGGCAGATTCCGCTTGGTGAGGTATTTCAGGGGTTTTGCAAGGGCACTATAGTTCTGTATGAACCGCCTATAGTAGCCTGCAGTGCCCAAGAAGGACATAACCTGTTTCTTGGTCCTGGGGGTGGGCCAGGACACGATTGCATCCACTTTCTCTGGCTCTGGACTCATGGAACCTACCCGGTGCCCCAGGTAGTGGAACTCGCTCATGCCCATCTGGCACTTTCCCGGCTTGATGGTCAGGCCTGCCTGGTGAAGACGCTTGAGCACCTCCTGGAGTTGCTGAAGGTGTTCCTCCCAGGTGGAACTGAAGATGGCGATGTCATCCAGGTATGCCACCGCGTACTCCTCCAGCCCCCCGGAGCAGGTGGTTGACCATCCACTGGAAAGTGGCAGGGGCATTTTTCATGCCGAAGGGCATGACTCTGGACTCGTACAGTCCAAAGGGGGTGATAAAGGCGGATCTCCTGCGCTGCAGGGCTCAGGGGAATCTGCCAGTATCCCCGACTCAAATCCATGATGGATATGTATTTTGCTTTTGCCAACTGCTCAAGTAGTTCCTCGATGCGCGGCATCGGGTGTGCATCAGAGGTTGTGATGGCATTGAGCCCCCTGTAGTCCACAGAACTAGGTGGTCCGATTCTTTTTAGGCACGAGAACTACAGGCGAGGCCCACGCGCTTTTTGACCGTCGACTCACCCCCAGCTGTAACATCTCATTGATCTCTTGGCACATGACCTATTGCACCTCCTCAGATCCGATAAGGTGTTCGTCGTAGTGGGGCGTGATTCTCGGTGTCCACCTCATGAACCGCTAACTCCGTCCTCCCAGGTCGGTTGGTGAACACGGCCTGGAAGGGTTTCAGGGTGTCCAACAACTGGAACCGCTGGGGAACGGTTAAGGAGGCACTTACCTCCATGTCCTCAATGGACCCATTGGCCTTTGCTTGGGCCAGCATGTCAAGGAGGGGGATCTTCCTCCCCATCCTCAGGCAGGTTGCAGACCAGTAGGACGCAGGCTTCACGTTCGTGGTAAGCCTTCAGCATGTTGACGTGAAAGGCCTTGCGCCTACCCCATGCATGGTCAAGCGTGACCATGTAGGTGACCAGGTTGAGCTGTTGGTGGACGACGTATGGCTGCCTGAAGCTTATCCGTTGGTACGGGGACCAGCACCCACACCTTTTGACCCAACTGGTAGGTTTGCTCCCGGGCGTTCTGGTCGTACCAGTGCTCCTGGTCAGCCTGAGCCTGCGTCATGTTGTCATGCACCAACTGCGTCAAGGTCTGCATCTTGTCACGGAAGCGCATGACATAATCCACGATGTACACTTCTGTGGGGTTTGGCTCATCTTCGCAGGATTCTCTTATCAACCCAAGGGGTCCCCGGACTTGCCTGCCATACAGGAGCTCGACGGGGGGAGACCCCATCGAGGCCTGCGGAACTTCTCTGTAAGTGAACAGCAGGTGTGGGAGGTACCGCTCCCAGTCGTGCCCTTGGGTCTCAACCAGCATGCGGAGCATCTGTTTGAGAATACCATTGAAGCGTTCACACAAACCATTGGTCTGTGGGTGATACGCACTCGATACCAGGTGCTTCACCTGCATTTTCTCACAGAGAGCCTCCATTAGGCGAGACATGAATTGGGTCCCTTGATCGGTAAGCATCTCCCTGGGAAATCCTACCCTTGAAAAGATGGTCCCAGTGCATCAGCCACGTTATCTGCCCTGGTTGAAGACAGAGCTACTGCCTCTGGGTACCGGGTAGCGTAGTCTACCACGGTGAGAATGTATTGCTTTCCAGAGCTGCTGGGGACGGCCAGCGGGCCCACAATGTTCACCGCGATTCTCTGGAAAGGCTCCTCTATCACTGGCAAAGGGATAAGGGGAGCCTTACGAGCAGGCCCCGCCTTACCCACTCTGACAGGTGATACAGGTGCAGCAGTAGTTTGTTACATCTGTCCCCATCTTGGGCCAATAGAAGTGTTGAGACAGCCGTGCCTTAGTTTTGCTGACCCACAAGTGTCCAGTGAGTGGAATCTCATGGGCAATCCGCAACAACTCAGTTCTGAACTGATAGGGGACGACCAGCTGTCTTTCCCTCAACCACTCCTTTTGGGATTCTCCGGATACTGTCTCCCAGTACAACCTTCCTCGTTCCCAGAACACCCTCTCCTTTTCAGACTCGGAGGTGGGCGTCTTGGCGAAGTCTCTCAATTTCTCCAGGCTCGCATCTGAGTGCAGAGCGGCCTGGAACTCCTGGCTGGAGGCAGCCAGAAGTGACATCAGGGTTCCTTCCTCACTGGGACCCTCTGGAACCTGCTCAGGGTTCACCTCTGGTTCAGTCCTGTAGCAGAAGAGGGTCCAGAAGGCAGGGCGCTACCTGTGATCTGGGCACTTTGACTGCGTGTGACAGCTGATATGTATTGCTGTTTCCCTGGGGATTTCTACAGACCCACCAGTCGGCGCTGCTATGGGCTCTACCTCCCCATCCACCACCAAGACTTCAGGAGCAGTGCTACTTATGGGCCAGTTACCTTCTTCGGTGGCACTGGTCGGTTGCAGGGCGTCACCTTCCTCATGGTTCCCATGCACCTCCCCATTTCATTGTGCGCCGACGCTTGCTCCTGCTGGGGGTTCTTCAGCCGTCTCACTCCGCAAAGCGACGGGGCTGAGCTCCTGTACCTGTGGACACATCTACCATTTCAGAGAAATGGTTAACAGGTTCAGTCGCTACAGATACATCATCAGCATCATCCCTAGGAAAAGAATAGTTATCAGTTTCCTTTGGTACATCATCATCACCATCAGCATCATTCATGGGGAAAGAATGGTTATTAGTTGCATCATTACTCATCAAGGCATTAGCAGGTAACACATTCAGTTTCCCATCATCATCAACATCATCGGGGTTAACGTCACCCTTATTAGATTGGGGAGGGGTGTCAGGGAGGTAGTAGGCAACCATCCTCCCCAAATCAGTCCCCAATAAAACATCATTTGGCAGGTTTTCGGACACTCCTACTTCCCTCAACCCGCTCCCAGCACCCCAATCAAGAAAAACCCAGGCCACTGGCAAGGGACAACGAGTGCCTCCAATCCCGGTAATAGTCAGGGTTTTCCCCTGGATCATCTCTTCAGGGGCCGCCAGTCCAGGACGGATGAGGGTTCATTCAGCCCTGGTGTCCTTGAGGCCTGTAGCAAAACGGGCCCCCACCCGGAAGTGCTGAACGTTGTCGTCCATCCTCCCAACCACACCTCCCACCAACAGAACAGAGACGTTGGGCCCAGAGGCCTTGGCTGGGGGGGTCTTCTGCTTTTCCGGACAGGTGACACTGATATGACCAGTCCGACTGCAGTTGTAACACTGGCGACTGTCATTAGTAGGCCTGGTTTTGGCAACAGGGACAGGGCCTCTGGAGGGATGGCTGGCAGGGGCACTGGGGTTGGTTGCAGGCTTACCCCCTCTCCAGCTGGCAGTGACTGGTCTCCGTGTCTCTTGCCTCTGGTTGGCATCATAGTTGTCGGCGATCTGTGCGGCTTTGTCCTCATTCGTTGGTTCTCGGTCCAGGATGAACTGTCGGACCTCACCTGGGCAAAGATGCAGGAACTGGTCTTTGATCATCAGGTCCTTTAGCAGCTCAAAGGAATCAACTGATAGTCCATGGATCCACTGGTCAAAGTGGGTCCTGAGTCCTTGCACCACATCGCTATAGCTATTGTGTGGGCCACGTTGGATGTTCCAGAACTTCTTTCGGTATACCTCAGGTGTCAACCAGTATTTGGCGATCAGGGCCTGCTTGGTGGCATCATAGTCAACATCGTCTTCTGGCCACAGAGAAGCAAACACCTCCAGGGCTTTGCCTTTCAGCCCTGGGATCAGATACCTGGACCATTAGTTCTTATCCAGCCCATACTGTCTGCAGGCTTTCTCAAAGGCTCGCAGAAACGTGTCCAAGTCCCCGTCCTTTTCAATCACGGGAAAATGCTCTGGCCGGGGTCTAGGACTGCGCTGTTTGGCTCACTGCTCCGGGCTGTGGAGGGGATTTCCCTCAGGCGGGCCAGCTGCAGCTCATGGGCTCTCTGAGCATGGGCCTCCCGCTCGGCTCTCTGAGCATGGGCCTCCCGCTCGGCTCTCTGAGCATGGGCCTCCCGCTCGGCTCTCTGAGCATGGGCCTCCCGCTCGGCTCTCTGAGCATGGGCCTCCCGCTCGGCTCTCTGAGCATGGGCCTCCCGCTCGGCTCTCTGAGCATGGGCCTCCCGCTCGGCTCTCTGAGCATGGGCCTCCCGCTCGGCTCTCTGAGCATGGGCCTCCCGCTCGGCTCTCTGAGCATGGGCCTCCCGCTCGGCTCTCTGAGCATGGGCCTCCCGCTCGGCTCTCTGCTCTTCTTGAGCTTGCTGGATCAGCTGCAGACGTCCAACATGGTCTTCGGCAGGGAGCTGCTGTAGGGCCATTTGCAGATAGTGGTCCATGACTTCTGGGCTGCCGCCACCGCTGGCACCATGTGATAAAAACAGCAAGCTAGTCTTTCCCTAACAATTTATCGCAGGGGGTTATTTTGGATGCCCCACCACTGCTAACAATCTTCCATGAACTGGCGGGGATTTATGTATATCCCACGTTTTCCAGTTCCACTTTGGAACTCGCAGCTCTCCGACGCCCCCATTACCCTCAGGTCAGTCAGGGAACTACACTTGGGATAATGGGTCGCCGGCCGGCTGCTTCAATGAGGTCTGGCCACCCGGCACGCTGCAGTGAGGGAATTATAAAATGCTCTGGCCGCAGCCACCCCAAATTAGCTTATAAAACCCCTTCCATCACTCAGCAGTGCCCAGGGCCCAGACCATATGTTGCCCCCACCAACTCCAGATTTCTCTGCTTAAGTTATAAACTTAATAGAGGGGTTCGAAGCCAACCCAATTCAGTAGCGTAATTATCTTAAAGGCATGTGTACGTTTGTTCTTACAGCATGAAGACAGACTAATAAATTTTATAATTTATTCCCCAAAAGGGGGGCAGTGATAACACAGATAAAGGATGTTACAAAGTTGAGACAGTAGGTATGTACAATACAAATCTAATATATAAAGCTCAAAGTGTGTATGTATGTGTGTATGTCCGGGATAGGCATCCGCACCGTCGCAGCTATAGCCACAAAATTTGGCACAGTCACACGTCTGGACCCCGAGAGCATCCTAAGCTATGTTGTGAGGCGAAATTTTAACCCCACGCGTTCCAATTCACCAAACAATTTTGCCCCTATCTACATACTGGGGAAAAAGTGTGTGCGCGTCAAGCCCCGCCCCTCATTATGATGTCATAATGCCCCTATTTGCATACCGGGGAAACAGTGTGCGTATCAAGCCCTGCCCCTCATTATGATGTCACAATGGTTGCCATGGCGACGCTGATGTCATCATAGGTTGCAAGCCCTGCCGCCGCTCATTATGATGTCATAATGGTTGACTATGGGATGGAGGATGTGTGATGGGTATATGGGCACTGGACTATGGGATGGAGGATATGTATGATGGGTATATGGGGACGGGACTATGGGATGGAGGATGTGTGATGGGTATATGGGCTCTTCAGCTAATATAAAATAAATGGGATTAACATAGAAAATGAACACTTACAGTTGCGTAATGGTCTTTAGGCTAGCCATGTGGGGAGGAGGCAGAGCCACACGTCTCCCTGCATCTGGGGTCCTTTAGGCATGAAAACCTCCAGCTCGACTGACCAGTTTTTGGAAGGGAATGCCTTATAGCTTTGGATTTGTGACATCACGAAAAGGGCGGTCTGGGAATGTTCCTCCTCCCACTCTAGGAGTACAATTCTGACTACAAAACTTATAATAACTGTATCTCACAGAGGGTACCTCGTATAAACACGCACATGGTATCATTCTTTTTAGCCTGTCGAGGACAATAATTAAAGACCAAACATGCAGTGGTTATGTCCCACCGTTTAGGAGAACTCCAGTTCTTGGATTCTTGGGGTGCTAGACCCGTGCAAATTATGGGCCAGGACGTTGGGTCGATGCATTTTGCAGAAATGTAAGTTTCATTTTTCTGTCGCGAACGAGGTGCAAGCTAGGGCTTTTTTTTTTTTTTTAATATTTCCCATAACTGAATTGGCCTCATGGCCAGGACAAAGGCATTCTTTCCACTCAGCTTAATTAACATTCCTTAGCTGTGGAGAATGTTTGCACAGGAAGTGTCTGGTGTAGGGTTACAAACAGGCACAGAGGAGATACAGCTGCAGCTGCTAAGAGGGGGGAAGGAGGGGTCACCTGTGCAGCGTGTGACAAGCAGAAATCTAATCTGTAGTGTAACAATGGGAGATTCTGGAATGTTCTAGCGAAGTCATATCTTACTTATTACACCCTGTTTCGTCACAATCACACAATGCTCAGAAGGAACCAACACCCTTCTCTGACCCCTCCTTGTTATGAATGAGTCACCGTAGGAGGCAAAAGCAGAAATACAAGCTAAGTCCAGAAAACCAGAGAAGTTGGCAACTATCAGATTGCAGACCCCTGAACCTATCAACACAACTAGCAGTAGCCGTGGGGGGTTCCTACGATGCCCTAGACCCCTCGATCACAGCCAGAGAAATACATAGGCCTAAAGAAAGAAAGGGGAAATCTAAACTGCCCCAGAGCAGACCCCAAAGCAATAGGCAGCCCCCAACATATGACGGTGAAGCAAGATGAAAACACTAACACAGATAGAAAGATAGGTTGAGCAAAGACGGGGCCCCAAAACTACCTAGATAGGAAAGGGACAGGAAGGCTGCTGTCTGCAATCTGCCAAAACCCTATCAAAGACATAAGCCAACCAGCTGATATGAAAAAGGCCCTGAAGCAGCTAGGCTTCAAAAACTGAATCAGCACTCATGTATTTTCAGAAGACAGAGCTAAATGAATTCAGAACACCCCAGCAGGGAATGGCAGAAATCCAGAAAAACAAAGCAAAAACAAAGTCAAAGCACAAAAGCAAAAGGCCGAGCAGCAAACTTAGCTTTGGAGGAGCAGGAATTCAGACTGGTCTCCAAGGATCCCACAGAGAAATCACCCGCAGGGTAGAAGGGCGTCGGCAGCACCATATCCAGTCCGTAACTCCACTCAGCCAGTCACAATCATCAGCCCCAGGTGTTCGACAATCAGGCTCACCACCTTCCTTCACCAGAAGAGGGAGCTCCTCGGGCCCCAGCAATGAAGGGGAAAACGAACTCACAACAGTACCTCCCCCTTGAGGAGGGGGTCACCGAACCCTCAACTATGCCACCAGGGCGATCAGGGTGAGCCCGATGAAAGGCACGCACCAATCGTTTGGCATAAATATCAGAGGCGGAGACCCAGGAATTATCCTCCTGACCATAACCCTTCCACTTAACCAAATACTGGAGTCTCCATCTAGCCAGACGGGAATCCAGTACTTTTTCTACCTCATACTCCATGTTACCTACAACCAATACAGGGTCTGGAGGTGCCACCCCCGGAACAACAGGTTCAACAAACCTCTTCAACAAAGATTTGTGGAACACATTATGGATTTTAAATGTGACAGGAAGAGCCAAACGAAAAGAGACCGGATTAATAATCTCCACAATCTTGTAAGGTCCAATAAATCTAGGCTTAAACTTAGGAGAAGCCACCTTCATAGCAATATTTTTTGATAACCACACCATATCACCAACCTTAAACTGGGGACCAATGGTCCCATGTCGGTTGGAAAACCGCTGGGCCTTCTCCTGAGAGATAACTTATCCACCACTTGGTCCCAGATCTGGTGCATTCTCTCCACCACAGTGTCAACACCTGGGCAGACAGAGGGCTCCACCTGCCCTGAAGAAAATAGAGGATGAAACCCAAAGTTACAAAAAAAAGGTGACATCAAAGTGGCAGAACTAGCTCTATTTAAAGCAAATTCGGCCAAGGGCAAAAATGAAACCCAATCATCCTGATCAGCAGAAATAAAACATCTCAAATATGACTCCAAGGTCTGGTTTGTTCTCTCTGTCTGCCCATTGGTCTGAGGGTGAAAAGCAGAGGAGAAGGACAACTGAATTCCCAGCCTGGAACAGAAAGTTCTCCAAAATCTAGACACAAACTGCACTCCTCTGTTAGATACAATGTTCTCAGGAATCCCGTGCAAACGAACCACCTGTTGTAAAAACAGGGGCACCAACTCAGAGGAAGACGGCAACTTAGGGAGTGGTACAAGATGGACCATCTTAGAGAACCTATCACAAATCACCCAAATAACAGTCATCCTCTGAGAGACAGGCATATCAGAGATGAAATCCATTGAAATATGGGTCCATGGCCTCTTGGGGACAGGCAAAGGCATCAACAACCCACTAGAGCGAGAACACGATTTAGACCGTGAGCACGTCCCACAGGACTGCACAAAATTCCTGACATCACGAGACAAGGAGGGCCACCAAAAAAAAAACGACTCACCAGATCTCTAGTACCAAAAATACCTGGATGACCAGCCAAAGCAGAGCAATGAACTTCAGACATCACTCTCTTCTTCCACTGGTCAGGAACATACAACTTTCCACTGGGACAACGCTCAGGTTTGTCCTCCTGGAACTCTTCCAGAGCACGTCTCAAATCGGGCGAGATGGCAGAAAGAACTACCCCTTCACCTAAGATGGTAGCAGGCTTGGTCACCACAGGAGAATCAGCAAGGAAGCTCCTAGAGAGGGCGTCTGCCTTGACATTCTTTGTTCCAGGAAGAAAAGAAACCACAAAATCAAAACGTGTAAAAAACAAGGCCCACCTTGCCTGTCTAGGGTTCAAGCGCTTAGCCGACTCTAGGTAAATCAAATTCTTGTGGTCAGTGAGGACCACGACTTGATGCTTAGCTCCCTCCAACCAATGTCTCCACTCCTCAAATGCCCATTTCATGGCCAACAATTCCCTATTCCCCACATCATAGTTACGTTCAGATGGAGAGAACTTTCGGGAAAAGAAAGCACAGGGATTCATTTTAGATGTTACAGGATCCTTTTGGGACAAAACAGCTCCTGCACCAATCTCAGAAGCATCCACCTCTACCTGGAATGGAAGTGAGACATCAGGTTGCCGCAAAACCGGGGCGGATGTGAATCTTCGCTTCAACTCCTGAAAAGGAAGAAACAGCCTCCGGAGACCAATTTAACACATCAGCACCCTTTTTAGTCAAATCAGTCAATGGCTTGGCAATACTAGAAAATTTTGCTATAAATTTCCGATAAAAATTAGCAAATCCCAAAAACTTCTGGAGGGCCTTCAAAGAAGTGGGCTGAACCCAATCGTGAATGGCCTGTACCTTGGCCGGGTCCATTTCAATAGTTGACGGGGACAAAATAAATCTCAAAAAAGAAATCCTCTGTACTCCAAAAAGGCATTTAGATCCCTTGACATACAGGGAATTCTCCCTCAAGATCCGGAACACTGTCTGAATATGTTCCACATGAGAATCCCAATCCTTGGAGAAGATCAAAATATCATCCAGATAATCAAAAATTTATCGACAAAATCTCAGAAAATATCGTTCATGAAGCACTGGAAGACAGAAGGGGCATTAGTGAGCCCAAAAGGCATCACCAGGTACTCAAAATGTCCCTCCGGAGTATTAAACGCCGTCTTCCATTCATCCCCATGCTTAATGCGAATAAGATTATACGCCCCCCTGAGGTCAAGCTTGGTAAACCAGCAAGCACCTTTAACTCTGGAGAATAGATCAGAAATCAGGGGTAACGGATACTGATATTTAACAGTAATTTTGTTGAGGGCACGATAATCAATACAAGGTCTTAATGATCCATCCTTTTTGGCTACAAAAAAAAAACCGGCACCCAAGGGTGACGAGGATGGTCTAATATGACCCTTCTCCAACACCTCCTTAATATAGGATCGAATAGCCTCGTGCTCGGGTACAGATAAATTGAAGAGCCGACCCTTGGGAAATTTACACCCCGGGCTCAGTTCAATTGCACAGTCATAACTCCTATGAGGAGGCAGACGCAGACTCATTCTCACTAATTACATCATAAAAGTCCGCCAAATAATCAGGAACATCATGCGACTGAGGAGAGTTGGAAAACACCGGAGCCTCACTAAAGGCACACCGACAACCCCAACTCACCACAGACACAGATTTCCAATCCAAAACTGGATTATGAATCTGTAACCAGGGAAACCCCAGAACAACAGTATCATGCAGATTATGCAACACCAGAAATCTGCAATTTTCTTGATGGTCTGGGGTGACCCGCATTACCACCTGGGTCCAAAACTGGGGTTTATTTTTAGCCAAAGGAGTAGCATCAATTCCCCTCAAAGGGATAGGCATCTGCAGAGGTGTCATCGGAAATCCACAACGTTTAGCAAAATCCAAGTCCATTAGGTTTAGGGCTGCTCCCGAATCCACAAACGCCTTGGCGGAAAATGTGGACAGGGAGCAGATCGGAGTAATAGCCAGAAGAAACTTAGGTTGAACACCCCCAACAGAAAACGTGTGTGCAAAGCGTTTCTCTCGTTTGGGACAGACAAATAATATGCGAGGCATCTCCACAGAAAAAACAACTTATTACGCCTTCTGAACTCCTGACGCTGCTCTCTGGAAAAAACTATCACATTGCATAGGTTCAGACATTTGTTCAACAGGTGGCAACACCTCTCGTGCAGCTTTGCGTTCGTGCAAACGCCGATCAACCTGAATGGCTAATGACATAGAATCGTCAAGACCAGAGGGAACAGGAAATCCCACCATAGTATCTTTTACGGCTTCTGACAACCCCTTCCGAAAGAGCGCAGCCAAGGCATTATCATTCCAGGTAGTAAGTACTGCCCACTTTTGGAATTTTTGACAGTACAATTCTGCAGAATCACGACCCTGGCTCAATGCCAGCAGGGTCTTTTCAGCCTGATCAATGGCACTAGGTTCGTCATACAACAACCCCAAAGCTTGAAAGAATGCGTTCACATTAGTCAGAATAGGATCATCTGGTTTCAAAGAAAACGCCCAATCCTGGGGATCGCCACGCAGCAAAGAGATGACAATTTTAACCTGCTGCGCGGAGCTCCCTGACGAGTTAGGCTTCAAGGCAAAAAATAATTTACAACTTTTTGAAATTCAAAAATTTAGACCGATCCCCAAAAAATGCATCAGGTGTAGGAATCTTTGGTTCAGCAGCATGTGAATGAGCAAGGTAGGCGGAAATTCCCCGCACTTCCGCAGCGAGCTGCTCCACACGATCAGACAATTGCTTTATCTCCATTGGGAGAAAAAAAAAATTCCCCCTACGGCCTCAGATATAGAGGAAAAAATATACACACCCTTTTTTTTTTCCAGTTCTTTCCTGCTTTTGAGTACCCTAGGATCTGTGGTATGGCTGGTGATTCTGTTATGAATGAGTCACCGTAGGAGGCAAAAACAGAAATACTAGCTATGTCCAGAAAACCAGAGAAGTTGTCAGCTATCGGATTGCAGACCCCTGAACCTAACAACAACAACTAGCAGTAGCCGTGGGGAGTTCCTACGGTGCCCTAGACCCCTCGATCACAGCCGGAGAACTACATAGCCTAAAGACAGAAAGGGAAATCTTAACTGCCCCAGAGCAGACCCCAAAGCAATAGGTAGCCGCCAACATATAATGACGGTGAAGCAAGATGAAAAGACACACAGATAGAAAGATAGGCTGAGAAAATGATGGGGCCCAAGCTAACTAAATAGGACAGAATAGAAAAGCTGCTGTCTGCAATCCGCCAAAACCCTCTCAAAACAAGAGCCAACAGACTGATAGGGAAAAAAAGCCCTGAAGACGCTAGGCTTCAAAAAGACTATCAGTACTCAGGTATTTTCTGAAGAAAGAGCAAAAAGGAATTCAGCTCACCCAGCAGGGGAAGGCAGAAATCCAGAAAAACAAGGCAAAACAAAACCAAAACACAAATGCAAAAAGAAGAGCAGAAAACTTAGCTTTTGAGGAGCAGGAATCAGACTGGTCTCCTAGAATCCCTCACAGAAATCACCCGCAAGGCAGAAGGGCGTCGGCTGCCTTATATCCAGTCAGCAATTCCAGTCACCCAGTCATCATCATTCTGCTCAGGTGCTTTGTAATCAGCCTCACTACCTTCCTTCACCAGAAGAGGGAGTTCATCAGACCTCAATGGTGAAGGGAAAATGAACACAACAGTACATCCTCTGGACTGGAAGCAAGCTGGATCTTTTCCTTGGAGGACACCTGCAGGGACTGCACGGTTTTGGTAAGTGCAGGCATCCCTTTGGTCAACTCCTGGACCTGAAGACTCAGCTCCTCAGTTGGATCTTTATCCAGAGTCTGTGCATCAGCCTCTACAGGGATGGAAGGAAAAGATGTTGCTTCCTGATGGTAGGTGATCGCTGGGCGCCTAGGGTGCGCTGGACGGCTGTCCGTTAATTCCTGCAGTACCCGAATAGCCCTGTCTTTAAAATCAGCAAAGTCCAGATCAGTGTTTTGCAGGATTATGATACGCAACTGTCCCCTGTGGGTACTGGATAGGAGTCCTTCAATGAACTGCTCCTTTAACATCTTATCCTCCTTCACACTGTCAGGATCAACTTGCTTAACTGCTCGCAGCGCCTCCTGCAGGTTGAGAGCATAGTCCCTTATACTGTCCTGCGCCTTCTGTTTACAGCCAAAGAATCACATCTTGATTTCAGCTGCAGGGCGGGTGTCAAAGGTGCTTCTCAGCTTGACCAGGATCTTTGCAAAAGTCTCTTTATCTGTGTCCTGCCAGGCTTTCACTTCTCTCTGCGCTGCACCCGTTAGCTGTCCAATCAGGGTATTCACTTTCTGGCTTTTAGACAAACTGCACAGTCTCTCTTTAAATTCACTCAGGGTATGCAACTCACCCGAGTACTGCGGTAGCCAGGCCGCTCCCGGTATGTAGGGCATGGACAGCGGCATTATGGAGACCGCTGCGGCGGGCACTCCTCCTTGCGGTGCTGCGGGTTGGCAATGGCTCCTGCCACTGCATTGCCGTCTGGCGCGGACATCCTCTTCCCCCCCTAGTTAACTTTAGCCAGGGCCGGGGGTTGTGTGAGCTCACCGGCGGCCGCTTCGCAGGCCCGACGCTCCGGGCTGTAGGCCTCAGCTCCTGCTCCTCCTCCTCTTGCGCGCTGTCCTCTCTTCCCGCACGGCACTTCACTTCTTCGCGCTCTGTGGCAGGCTCCGCCCACGAAGGCCTGGCCCTTCCCACGCGCGCCAAGCAGTGCGGCAATGGCGGCAATTGGCGCCAATTTTCACACACAGTCTATGGCACACAGGACCCGGGGGTACCTGGCTCTGTAATCCTGTTCATGACGCCAAGTTGGGTCGCCCTCCCAGGGCTGTGGGGTACTCGGTACCGGGCCGGTGTCAGGGGAATGTGTCACAGCAGCGGTGACCCGGTCCGTGGCCTTGGGCGCCCAAGTAATGGGGGAATGTAGTTAATGAAATGGAATAGTTTGTGGCGCCACCTGTGGTACTCAGCAAGGGAGGTATTAAGCTGGCGCTGCATGCAGATCCGCTGGGACTGATGGTAGGGTGCAGCAAGGATGTAAAAGCTCCCCACAGGTGAAGCTATAGTCCCAGGGCAGTGTAGAGGTGGTTGGCACGGGGATGTCGCAGTGCCGTAAGGGTAGGAAGCAGACAAGACACAGCGGGATGCAATTTCTGTACCTTTACTTGATAACTGCAGTCCATGGTCCTGATTACAGATGGTAACGGAGCAGGCTAGCCTGGAAGCAACTCAGGGATTCTCTCTCAGCAGATGGGCTGTGCAGTCTCCTTACTAGCGCTTGTTTGAATGAAGTACTCCTAGTACAGAGTTACACTGAAGTTCCTCCTGTCAGATGTTCTCAAGAACCTTACTTGCACGGCAGGCAGCTGTAGCCTATCTCGGGGGCTCCTTTCTCCGGAGTCCCGGCTCTCTATCCAAGCTACTGTTGTGCCCTCAAGTCTTAGATGGGAGTAGGACATTTACAGCCTCCTACTGCTCTGGTATCTGTTGCAGGACCGTTAGTATCCGTACAACCGTGGAGACCAGGCTCCAGTTCATGCGCTCACTGTGAGGGAGCTCTCCTTTCCCAGCTCAACCTCCAGCTTCTCTCTACACGTCTGCACACTTCACTCTCCGCAGACTAACTAACTACTCCCTCCTCTTGGCCCTCAGAGATTACTCTTCCCCTTAATCCCGGTTCAGAGTTCCCCCTGCTGGCCTGGAGTGGAACTGTGTTGCATGTATGGATTGACTGCGAGAGAGACCCATCATTGGCTCCAAGCCTGGCATTACCCTCCCCTGGAGGAAGGCAAAGCCACTGTGGCGGTCATACTCCTGGGGGCACCACAAATGCAACAATTCAGAAGAAATTGCAAATTGACTATTCTTGTTCTGTGTAATTTGCTGGGTGCCAAATTCTTTTAAAAAGGACTATATGTTTAACAGTTAAAAGATATAGGATATATCCCATGATATAGGAGTCAGTGCAAGGTAACAGGATTCTCTGCTGTGTTTTTTCATTCTCCGTAAATATGCATTTATTTTCTTCACAGAGTAAGCGGACAAGAACTCTAGAGTCACCTATTGACCCTTGCCACATGACTTAGGATAAAAAGCCAAACTTGACATTCATGAAAAACAAACACTCCAAAACAGCTCTACAAATGTACATTAGTGTCTGATTTGGCTTTTTAACTCAAGTCATGTGGCAAGGGTCAATATACACTTTTAGGTTGGCAAGCCCAAATAGATGGCACTAGAATTCCCATTGTCTTCCTCTCTGAATACTCTTAGCATCTTTAACCCCTTAACGACCGCCGATACGCCTTTTAACGGCGGTAATTAAGGGTACTTAAACCACAGCGCCGTTAATTCACGGCGCTGTGATTTAAGTGAATAGCGCCCCCCAGTGTCGGATTTTCTCCGGGGTCTCGGCTGCCAGGGGTAGCCGAGACCCCAGAGAACATGAATCGGTCGGTTTTTACCGACCCCCGCTTTTGCGATCGCCGTTATTAACCCTATAACGGCGACCGCAAAAAAAAAAAAAGCCGCGATTTTACATTAAATTTCTCTTTCCTCTGATGTGATCGCACATCAGAGGATAGAGAAATAGGGTCCCCGGTACCTCTCCCTTGTCCTCCGTCCCCTCCCGGTGGTGCCGCGCCCGCCGGCGTCATCCGATGGGCGCCGCCATCTTGAAAATGGCGGGCGCATGCGCAGTGCGCCCGCCGGGAATCTGCTGGCTCCGGCTGGCAGATTCCATTCATTATTTTGATCACTATGATAAACGATCATAGTGATCAAAATAATAAAAATAGTACATAACCCCCCCGTTTATCACCCCCTTATATAGGCACACATAATGAAATAAAAAAAAAAATTTTTTTTTTCAGTTTTCCATAAGGGCTAGGGTTGGGTTAGGCTAGGGTTGGGTTAGGCTAGGGTTGGGTTAGGCTAGGGTTGGGTTAGGCTAGGGTTAGGGTTAGGCTAGGGTTAGGCTAGGGTTAGGGTTAGGCTAGGGTTAGGGTTAGGCTAGGGTTAGGGTTAGGCTAGGGTTAGGGTTAGGCTAGGGTTAGGGTTAAGGGTTGGGCTAGGGTTAAGGGTTAGGGTTGGGCTAGGGTAGGGTTGGGCTAGGGTTAGGGCGAACTAGGATTAGGGTTGGGATTAGGGTTAGGGGTGTGTTGGGGTTAGGGTTGGAGCAAGAATTGAGGGGTTTCCACTATTTACCAACTTTGGGGGTCTAAAAATTGGGGTCTAAAAAATCACTTTTGTGTTAATAAAAGACTTTTTATTTTCACGGCTCTGCGTTTATAAACTTCTGTGACGCGCTTGGGGGTTCAAAGTGCTCACCACACATCTAGATAAGTTCCTTAGGGGGTCTAATTTCCAAAATGGGGTCACTTGTGGGGGGTTTCCACTGTTTAGGCCCATCAGGGGCTCTGCAAACGCAACATGATGCCCGCAGACCATTCCATCAAAGTCTGCATTCCAAAATGGCGCTCCTTCCCTTCCGAGCTCTCCCATGCGCCCAAACAGTGGTTCCCCCCCACATATGGGGTATCGGCGTACTCAGGACAAATCGCATAATAACTGTGGGAGTATGATTTCTCCTGTTACCCTTGTAAAAATAAAAATTTGGGCGCGAAAAGATCATTTTTGTGGAAAAAAAATGGATTTCTTATTTTCACGGCTCTACGTTATAAACTTCTGTGAAGCACTTGAAGGTTCAAAGTGCTCACCACACATCTAGATAAGCTCCTTCATGGGTCTAGTTTCCAAAATGGAGTCACTTGTTGGGAGTTTCCACTGTTTAGGCCCATCAGGGACTCTGCAAACGCAACATGATGCCCGCAGACCATTCCATCAAAGTCTGCATTCCAAAATGGCACTCCTTCCCTTCCGAGCTCTCCCATGCGCCCAAACAGTGGTTCCTCCCCACATATGGGGTATCAGCGTACTCAGGACAAATCGCATAATAACTGTGGGGGTATGATTTCTCCTGTTACCCTTGTAAAAATAAAAATTTGGGGGCGAAAAGATCATTTTTGTGGAAAAAAAAATGGATTTCTTATTTTCACGGCTCTACGTTATAAACTTCTGTGAAGCACTTGAAGGTTCAAAGTGCTCACCACACATCTAGATAAGTTCCTTAATGGGTCTAGTTTCCAAAATGGGGTCACTTGTTGGAGTTTTCCACTGTTTAGGCACATTAAGGGCTCTCCGAACGCAACATGGCATCCGATCTTAATTCCAGCCAATTCTGCGTTGAAAAAGTCAAACGGTGCTCCATCCCTTGCGAGCTCTGCCGTGTCCTGAAAAAGGGGTTTACCCCCACATATGGGGTATCGGCGTATTCAGGAGAAATTGTACAACAAATTTTGTGGTTGATTTTCTCTTTTAACACTTGTGAAAATAAAAAAAATTGGTTCTGAAGTAATTTTTTTCCAAAAAAAAGTTAAATGTTAATTTTTTCCATCCACATTGCTTTCGTTCCTGTGAAGCACTTAAAGGGTTAATAAACTTCTTGAATGTGGTTTTGAGCACCTTGAGGGGTCTAGTTTTTAGAATGGTGCCACTTTTGGGTATTTTCTGTCATGTACACCCCTCAAAATGACTTTAAATATGATGTGGTCCCTAAAAAAAATGGCTTTGTAAATTTTGTTGTAAAAATGAGATATCGCTGGTCAACTTTTAACCCTTATAACTTCCTAACAAAAAAAAATTTTGCTTCCAAAATTGTGCTGATGTAAAGTAGACATGTGGGAAATGTTATTTATTAAGAAATTTATGTGACACATCTCTCTGATTTAAGGGCATAAAAATTTAAAGTTTTAAAATTGCAAAATTTTAAAAAATTTTGCCATATTTCTGTTTTTTTCATAAACACAAGACTTATCGAAGAAATTTTACCACTAACATGAAGTACAATATGTCACGAAAAAACAATCTCAGAATCAGCAGGATCCATTAAAGCGTTCCAGAGTTATAACCTCATAAAGGGACAGTGGTCAGAATTGTAAAAATTGGCCTGGTCATTAAGCTGCAAACTGGCTCTGTCGCTAAGAGGTTAAATCCCAGATGAGCATTGCATCTAATATATAAAGCTCAAAGTGTGTATGTATGTATGTGTGTGTGTGTATGTCCGGGATAGGACCCCGAGAGCGTCCTAAGCTATGTTGTGAGGCGAAATTTTAACCCCGCGCGTTCCAATTCACCAAACAATTTTGCCCCTATCTACATACTGGGGGAAAAGTGTGTGCGCGTCAAGCCCCGCTCCTCATTGTGATGTTACAATGCCCTAATTTGCATACTGGGGAAGCAGTGTGTGCGCGCCAAGCCCCGCCCCTCATTATGATGTCACAATGGTTGCCATGGCGACGCTGATGTCATCAAAGGTTGCAAGCCCCGCCGCCGCTCATTATGATGTCATAATGGTTGACTAAGAGATGGAGGATGTGTGATGAGTATATGGGCACTGGACTATGGGATGGAGGATATGTATGATGGGTATATGGGAACGGCACTATGGGATGGAGGATATGTGATGGGTATATGGGCACTGGACTATGGGATGGAGGATATGTATGACGGGTATATGGGCACGGGACTATGGGATGGCGGATATGTATATGGGTACGGGACTATGGGATGGAAGACGTGTGATGGGTATATGGGCACTGGACTATGGAATAGAGGATATGTTTGACGGGTATATGGGCACGGGACTATGGGATGGTGGATATGTATATGGGCACGGGATTATGGGATGGAGGATGTGATGGGTATACGGGCACTGGACTATGGGATGGAGGATATGTATGACGGGTATATGGGCACGGGACTATGAGATGGCGAATATGTATGATGGGTATATGGGCACTCGACTATGGGATGGAGGATATGTATGATGGGTATATGGGCACGGGACTATGAGATGAAGGATGTGTGATGGGTATATGGGCACTCGACTATGGGATGGCGAATATGTATGATGGGTATATGGGCATGGGACTATGGGATGGAGAATATGTATGATGGTTATATGGGCATGGGACTATGGGATGGAGAATATGTATGATGGGTATATGGGCATGGGACTATGGTATGGAGGATGTGTGATGGGTATATGGGCAATCCACTTTGGGATGGAGGATATGTATAATGGGTATATGGGCACGGGCCTATGGGATCGTGGATATGTATGATGGGTATATGGGCACGGGACTATGGGATGGAGGATAATTATAATTTTCTATAACTAACCACAGTTAGTTACTATGCCCGGGCAGCGCCGGGCTCTTCAGCTAGTTACCTATAAGTCTCTTTACGACAGCTTGGCACTCTCCGCAAGGAGAACCATTCCTTTTTAGACCTTTATTCTCTGTATCCTGTGTGACCCCTCAGACCCTACACTGATGTATATGTTTTGCCTGGAGAGCTTTTTTATACTGATAAGTCTGTGTAACTTATGGTCAGACAGTTTCTCTGCTAAGTTCCAGGTAAGTCGCACAATTTCTGCTCCTTAAAGGTCCTTTTTGTTTTACAGGATTTTGAAGAAGGCAGTTTCTTGCTGTTAAAGTGTGATGTAGTTCATCTGACACCACATGAAATAATCATTACTAAGAATGGGGAGAGCACAGCAATGTTCTTATTTAACATGTTTCAGCCTTTCTTGGAAGGCTACCAGGTATGTTTACTAAATTGTACAATATTGTTTTTTTCATTTTTACTATACATCAGAACTTAACATGCATAGAAGACAGATACAGTATAGTTTTTACCCTACTAATTATTTGGTATATGTCTATTTTAGTGGTTTAAATTACCATATTTATATTTTTTTATTATTTTCTGTTGCAATGGGCAGCGCGGTGGCTCAGTGGATAGTATTGCAGTGCCTGAGTCCTGGGTTCGAATCCCACCAAGGACAACATCTGCTAGGAGTTTGTATGTTCTCCCCGTGTTTGCTTGGGTTTCCTCCGTGTACTTCGGTTTCCTCCTACATTCCAAAAAGACATACTGATAGGGATTTTAGATTGTGAACCCCATCGGGGACAGTGATAATGTGTGCAAACTGTAAAGCGCTGTGGGATATGTTAGCGCTATATAAAAATAATGATTATTATTATTGCAAAAACATGAAAAACTTTAATACAGGTGCTTCTCTCATAATTAGAATATAATCAAAAAGTTAATTGTACTTCAATACAAAAAATGAAACTCATGTATTTTATAGAGACATCACAGAGTGATCTATTTCAAATGTTTATTTTTGTTAATGTTGATGATTATGGCTTACAGCCAGTGAAAACCTGAAAGTCATTATCTCAATAAATTAGAATAATTAACAAAAATCACGTGCAAATACTTCCAAAGCGTTTAAAGGAAACCTGTCACCTCGTTTTGCCGCTATAAGATGCGGCCACCGCCTTTTGGGGCTTATCTACAGCATTCTGTAATGCTGAAGACAAGCCCCCGATCTAACCTGAAAGATAAGAAAAAGTTTTATTATACTCACCTGGGGGCAGTCTGGTCCAATGGGTGTTGCGGGTCCGGCACCTCCCATCTTCATGTGATGTCCTCTTGCTTGCTTTGTGTCACGCTTCTGCGCAGGCGTACTTCTCTGCCCTGTTGAAGGCAGAGCAAAGTACTGCAGTGCGCAGGCACTGGGCCTCTCTGACCTTTCCCGCGGCCTGCTCACTGCAGTACTTTGCTCTGCCCTCAACAGGGTAGATCAGTATGCCTGCACAGGAGCACAACACGAAACAAGCAGGATGATGACATCACATGAAGATGGGAGGCGCCGGACTTGCGACACCCATCGGATCGGACCGCCCCCCCAGGTGAGTATAATAAAACTTGTTTTTCTTATTTTGCAGGTCGTATTGGGGGCTTAGCTACTGCATTATAGAATGCTGTAGATAAGCCCTGAAAGGCACTGGCCGCATCTTATAGTGGCAAAACGAGGTGACAGGTTCCCTTTAACCCCTTCAAGACCCAGCCTATTTTGACCTGGCCATTTTTTGAAAATCTGACCAGTGTCCCTTTATGAGGTAATAACTCAGGAACGCATCCTAGCGATTCTGAGATTGTTTTTTCGTGACATATTGAAAATGTCGCAATTTTCAAATTTTGAATTTTTATTCTGTTAAACCAGAGAGTTATGTGACACAAAATAGTTAATAAATAGCATTTCCCACATGTCTACTTTACATCAGCACAATTTGAGAAACAAAATTTTTATTGTTAGGAAGTTATAAGGGTTGAAAGTTGACCAGCGATTTCTCATTTACAACAAAATTTACAAAACCATTTTTTTTGGAACCATCTCACATTTGAAGTCCCTTTGAGGGGTCTATATGGCAGAAAAAAACAAAAGTGACACCATTCTAAAAACTGCACCCCTCAAGCTACTCAAAACTACATTCAAGATTATTAACCCTTCAGGTGCTTCACAGGGACTAAAGCAACATGGAAGGAAAAAATATACATTTTAATTTTTCCAACAAAAATTTTCTTTTAGCATCAATTTTTTCATTTTTACATGGGTAAAAGGATAAAGTGGATCCTAAAATTTGTTGCGCAATTTCTCCTGAGTACCATGATACCTCATTTGTGGTCATAAACCACTGTTTGGGCACACGGCAGGGCTCAGAAGGGAATGAGCTCCATTTGACTTTTTGAATGGAAAATATGCTGGAATATTTAGCGGTTGCCATGTCGCATTTGGAGAGTCCCTGTGTGCCTAAACATTGGAGCTCCCCCACAAGTGACCCCATTTTGGAAACTAGACCCTCCAAGGAACTTATCTAGATGCATAGTGAGTACTTTGAACCCCCAGGTGCTTCACAAATTGATCCATAAAAAAAAAAAAAAAGTACTTTTTTTTTCATAAAAAAGAGAAATTGGACTCCAAAAGTTGTCCAGTTTGTCCTGAGTACGCTGGTACCTCATATGTGGGGGGGGGGGAACCACTGTTTGGGTGCACGGCAGGGCTCAGAAGGGAAGGAGCTTTGAATGGAAAATTAGCTCCAATCGTTAGCGGACACCGTGTCGTGTTTGGAGAGCCCCTGTGTGCCTAAACTTTGGAGCTCCCCCACAAGTGACCCCATTTTGGAAACTAGACCCCCTAAGGAACTTATCTAGATGCATATTGCGCACTTTGGACCGCCAAGTGCTTCACCGAAGTTTATAACGCAGAGCCATGATAATAAAAAAAATTTTTTCCTCAAAAAAATGATTTTTTAGCCAGCTAATTTTTATTTTCACAATGGTAACAGTAGAAATTGGACCCCCAAAGTTGTTGTCCAGGTTCTCCGGAGTACGCTGGCACCCCATATATGGGGGGGGACCACTGTTTGGGCACACGTCGGGGCTCGGAAGAGAAGTAGTGACGTTTTGAAATGCTGACTTGATGGAATGGTCTGCGGGCGTCATGTTACGTTTGCAGAGCCCCTGATGCACCTAATCAGTGGAAACCCCCCACAAGTGACCCCATTTTGGAAACTAGACCATCCAAGGAACTAATCTAGATGTGTGTTGAGCACTTTGAACCCCCAAGTTCTTCACAGAAGTTTATAAAGCAGACCTGTGAAAATATAAAATCATTTTTTTTCCACAAATTATTTTAGCCCCCAATTTTTTTTTTTCCCAAGGGTAACAGTAGAAATTAGACCCAGAAAGTTGTTGTGCAATTTTTCCTGAGTACGCTGATACCACATATGTGGGGTAAACCACTGTTTGGGCACACGTTGGGGCTCGGAATGGAGGGAGCACTGTGACTTTTTTAAACGCAAAATTGGTTGGAATAAATGGTGGCAATCAAAAGCAACATAAGCCAGCTCACCACACTTCCACCGCAGACCTCGGAACTCCGTCTGGACTGACGTGAGACAAGTAGGAGAGAGCAATTAGTTCCAGCTGCGTGTAAAATTCTTTCTTTATTTCTTCAATAAAAATACATAAATCTTCATAATGTGTGCCCCAACATGGACAACGGCAACGCGTTTCGATCTAAAAGATCTTTGTCAAAGCCATAAAGACACATAGGTCATGTCTACTTTATATAATACATGTAGTCCAATGGCATTCACAGAATACAATCATGTGACAATCTATAAAACTACAAATCACAAATTTAAATATAAAGATTAAAACATATTGTGAAAAGACAATATTTCACTCTTTAACAGTAATGAAGCATTAGGTCATTTCTTTTATTCAGACCTTGCGGAGATCGAGTATTAAGGTGGTAAATCCAAAAAGCCTCTCTTGTTAAGAGAAGTCGCTTGGAGTCTCCACCACGGAAAGGAATTTTAACCTGTTCTATTCCCTGCACTCTGAAGCCAGAGATATTGCGGGCATGATGTGTAATGAAGTGCTGGGATACAGCTGACAAATTGCGATTTAAATTATTCATGTTGTAAATGTCAGATAAATGTTCCCTAATGCGCACCTTCATTTTTCTAGAGGTGCAACCTATATATGACAATTTACATATTGTGCAATCTATTTTATATATTATATTGGTAGAATTGCAATTTATGAATTGTTTTATATTGTAATACACTGTCTCCCCAGCATTAGAAAAATTCTTAGTGACATTTGCATATCTACATGTCTTGCAATTAGTTGTTCCGCACCTAAAAAAACCCTTATATGTCAACCATGTTTTATCTGATTTTTTTATTATTACTATTGTCAGAGAATAAATTTGGCGATAGTTTATCACCCAGTGTGGGAGCTCTCCTCGATACTATATTTATACCCGGCGCCAAAATTTCTGCTAATTTGGTGTCCTCATATAGAATAGGTAAATATTTGTTTATGATTTTTTTAATATGAGAAAATTGTCGACTAAACTGAAAACAAATATACGGTTTTTTACCTATACTAGACTCATTCATGTTTCTGCTAGTAGAAATCATATCCGTTCGATTTTTGCTTTCTATTATCTTTCGTGCTCAATTTAAGGACCAGTTCGGATACATACGATTTTTTAGTTTTTTATGTGCCAATTCACCATTCAAATTGCTTTCTTCACTACAATTGCGTTTAACCCTCGTATATTCCCCCACCGGTATTGCTTTGAGAGTATGCTTATCATGTCCACTAGTCGCATGAAGGATAGTGTTCCCACTATAGGGTTTATGA